>NC_079489.1:19950000-20596250 GCF_020520425.1 Spinacia oleracea
CTCTTGGAAGATGGGTTCCTGGAGGCCCAGGAAGGCCACCATTGGGGAAGGGTCAAAGCAAGGCAGCCAAACCAGTATATGACTTTTTAACCTTTAGTAGTCTACAATGATAATTCGTAACCATTGCTTGTCGTGTTTGTAACGTGCTTCGATAAATGTTTAATTGTGTTCAGCATACGTCGTTAAGGGTCTACCCTCAACTAGTTATAGACGCAGTGAATGAAATGTGTCCAGTAAGAAAAGATTGGGTTGCGAGTGCGGGGTTTAAGTCAATTCTACAACTTAAGGTAAACAAAGTAGATAGACATTTTATGACTTGGTTAGAAAAGCGGTGGGACTGGAAGAGACAAGTTCTTCTTATAAGGGATGACTACGAGATTACAATTGATGAGGAAATGATATCTTGGATCACTGGCTTACCAATTGGTGACCAAGACTTCAAGTCGCTGACATTAGGGGAAGATGAAGTTGAAGAATTTGAATCTGCTTACAACATTCGTAGTGGGATTGATTACACAGAGGTTTACAACAAATGTAGTGTTGAGGTCAACAGGTTCTGGTTTACAAGGCATTTCTTGTTGTTGACTATGGGAAGTCTATTTTGTATGAACAAGTACAACTTCATAACCCCAAAACTACTGCCCTTATTGAAGAAAGAATACGTTGAAAATCCGGCTACATGGAATTGGTGTGGGTTTGTGTATGAATGGATGACAGGTCGTGGGAAGGAGCCGGGCAGAGCTTCTGCGTTTGTGTTATTGGTAAGTTACTAGTTGTTTCATCTGTGAATAACACTGTGGTGAATTATTAATCGGTATTTTGTATGTTGGCAGATTGCATACCTTGATTGTATCAAGTTTAAAAAAACTGGCAAGTTTAAAGCCACGCATAGGTGCTTGGACCACCGAGGACATGGACTTGGTCATTGCTACTGACAAAGGGTCCAACGGCGAGTTTGGAAAAGCTGAGGTAAATTAGTAAAAACACCCACATATCTCACATTATCGTAGTTGAAAAAAGGAAACAATTGACAAAGAGAGCAATGTAATAACACACTTGAAACAGGTGGTTCGGGACGTTGTTTATGGTAAAGAGTACCCAATTGAAAAACCAGTTACAATACCACCATGGATCCATGATCTAGGAGACAATGTTGTGGGGGAACCCATCATTCCTCCAGATGTGCAAAAGGTCAACTTACGCCAACACAAGGATCAGCAACAACCAAACAAGAAGGTAGATTACCTTAACCAGAAACTGTTTTTTACAGCCCATTCCAAAATTTTGTTAACATTCACTAATGAAATGTATGAACTTAACCAAATACGTACCGATTGTAGGGTGAAGTCCCTAATAAAAGGAAGCGTAAAAAGGTTGCAAAGAAAACATTCAGAAGCAGTTCCGAGGATGAATACGATACCAACGAAGAAGATGATGAAACTCAGTCCGACAATGACATCCACAGAAGTGACTACGCAAATCAACCGCCGTTGGTTCATCCTAAGCATGCAAGGATTGCTGACACGATACTGGCAAAAAACAAAAACTCAGCTCAAGTTCTTTTCAAATGCGATGGACATTCACTGCCTCGTGGTTTGTTGTATTCGTCTTTTACGGTACCAGGAGAAATAGATCTCCAGGTATGTGTTTTCAAGTTATGTGCGTTTTCATAAGATATTGGCCACGATATTCTTTCTTGGAAACGTAATGGTAATGCCCACTTACAGATTATGGATGCATGGTATGCTTCTTTGAACAAGGAAATCTTAACGAAACCTGGAATTAAATCATACGTGATCCACCCAACGCTTCCGGTAAGTGTATTACAAGAGTGTATGTTATTGCATGTGGATTTAGCATAACAATGACCATTTGCTTGTAGAGTGATATAATGGAAAATGACATGTCATCAAACACGTACATGGAGTTAGAGGTGCAGAAGATGAATGAAATAAAGAAAGACTTCGCAAACGACTTCGTTTGGAATGAAATCAACGAGGTAAAATACCCATTTTCTGTCAGTCATATATTCACGCTTTTTGGCGTAATCATAAATCAGCTTAAACCCACTTGAAATGCAGCTGTATATACCCCTTTTCCATGGTGACAATTGGTTAGTGATTAACATATCCGGTGGAGAAAGAAAGCTGAAGTTATTTGATCCGAGGATAAAGCCACATACAGCTGAATCTGCTGTCCGTTTACTAGGCGTCAAGATTGTACGTCCTGTATAATTTTTATTTTTTAGTTGAAATGATAAACCAAGTTGTGAATCCTGCGTCCTGAAACTTGTTGTGATGTACACCAGCCTAGCATAATTGGACAAATTCCACCGCAACACAGCGAGAACGACGTGTGGTCATCGTTTTCAAAAGGCGATATCAAATTGGTTGTTAGAAACAATCCGGCCGCGAAAATCGGTACGGACTGTGGCTTGTTGTGCATGCTCCACTTGTTGTCTGTCCTGGAGAATGTGCAAGAAATGATGAAGGTAATACAATTCATTTGTATGGCTTTGTTATTAATTAAACAACATAGAAACGATGATTTAGTTGAGTGGTTTGAATTGCAGACTTATTTGGACAACGATAATGGTGTTAGGAAATTCCTACTCGCTCGGTTGGTGGGAAGCCATCACAATGAGGTCAAGTCAAATGACATTAATATAACGATGTTATCATATTGTATTCACTCACGTTCGGAGTGTTACATTATTCAGAATATGCCCTTGTTAACCCCCCCCGGCATTTGTAATTCATGCATCAACAACTCCCTTCTCGGTTATTTTAAACCTACATACATCTAACTCTAGCATAGATGATAACAGGATACTTATCATTCTTACATAAGTTTGGTCTGCGGAATTAATTGATTTTGATAAGAATAACCTTGTTCCTATATTCCGAGTCCATCCGTTGCCCAGAGCAGGCCGAACCTTCCTTCCAGAGGACATCATGAAATGTGTAGAGGAATCGGAATCAATTGGAAACACATCAATAACATTATTGACCACTAGGACGGCAACATTGTATTGAGATGCAATGGACTTCAAACCGTATCCAATTGCACGAAGCAATTGTGTTCGTGACTCTAGCCCTTGAGCCGTGTTCTCGAAATGGCTAGTACAAATACTTGCAATAGAGTCGATAACAACTAACCTGACATGCCTGCATGTGTTGTGCGACTGTTTAATAAACTTTACAACCCAGTCAAGTACGTCAGGTAACTCATACGGTGATTCAACCTGTTTGGTTGTTATATGATCACAGGGGTTGTCATTGGGATCAAGAGCGGTGTCTAAAATGAAGGGTATTAGAGAAGTTAACCTTCGAATTGGAAAAGGTCCAATTGCGTGTATATAAATGGTTGCACCATACATTCCACCCAATGACGGAGGTAACTGACATGCAATACTAAGGCAAAGTTGTGTTTTACCGGTCGCATTCTCCCCGCATAATTCAGTCACTTCACCAACACTTATTCCACCTTGCAAAATACTATCAATAGAATCACACCTGGTAGTAATTTTTTGATGATTTGCTGACATTCTATTACTTTAAGTTAATTTTAAACTAAACAACCGTAACTATATATACAAGTTGGATTGTGCTTCACTATGCTTGGATGTCAACAAGAAGATTAATGATATTACTCAATCCCATACAACCTACACAGAAACTTAAACTATTATTTCAACAATTTGAAAATTTCTAAGAAATGACCGAAAATAAAGACACCATTGTTTTCAACAAACAATATGAACAAAATAAATGTAAAAATATTCCAATGCAATAAATTTGATATAATTAATTTAATTAATAATTAAGTATATTACCATTCATCGTTGTATGCGTGTCAACGAAATTTAATTAAAATCGGTATTGTAATTAATTTAATCAGCACATGGAGCATTGCATCAAACTATTTGTATATTTTGGGCGCAAATGAGGCAATGGCTTCGGCCTCACGTCACAATGGTTACTGCCTTAACATAGAGCATTGCTTCCCCTTTGGTCTGAGGTTCGATACCTGCTAGCGGCTGATTTATGCATATTTCCCTAAAACACCCCCAACCCCCACATTTTTTTTGGATTTTTTCCCCACACTCTTTTGATGTCTAACTCAGTTCTACGCTTTGCGTTTATTTAAAGTTAAAAATCAGATTAGATTTATAAAGTACGAATACATAATCTTCAAATAACAATCTAAAAAAAAAAATTACATAAAGATAATACGGTACCCCCAAATCATTATAATATACAAAAAAACAACTACATGGTCACTCGACCTCCGAGTCTATTGTGCCATTCAAAGGTATCATAATCAAAAGTTTGAGATATATCTTCGGACAAATTTATTTGAGACGATTATGGAATGTCTTAAAAAACAGGTCCAACGGATGAGGAATGTAAACGTGCATCCTGAACGTTGTTCGCATGCTCCTGCCTAGCTCGGTAGCTAGGAATATGGCCATAAGTAGACCTTATGAGTTCCTACAATTCCCTCAACTTGAATAAATTATAAGTCATAATAAAAAATACACATTCAAAAAAAAAAAAATTATCCAACATTTTTACATTACCTCGTTCGCTGCAATCTCAGCGTGATTACATGCTTGGTTCTTCTTTGATTTGTCGTAGATTGAATACGGTCCTTTCTTAGACCGCCCAACATGCCTCTTATCAATGGGGGTTTTAATGGCACCATCCTCAGCAGGTTGAGATGCCCTCTTTAGGGAACGTTCATTACACTCCCTCGGTCGTAGCCTACGACGACCAAATACGTTACGTGCTTCGGGATCCCACCAACAAATACACTGATCACCTCCTTCACCAGTCTTTCTTATACCGACTGCATCCTCCATTTTCAGCCTAAGACTATCAGTGCCTTCTGTATATAACTTGTATGCAGCTTCATTGCGCATGGCTAATTCTTTCAAATAGTTATGCCTTTGGGAAAGCTCTTTAGCTTTGGCTAACATTGCGGTTTCTTCAGGACCATAGTATGAAACCCTAACACTCTCATACGACCTAACTTGCTTCATCCATCTATCTAGTATATATTTCTCCGGTATAAATTGGAAATCCTCCACATCCATTGCTTTGAGTATGTGCCTACATAAAATACCCCTAAATTCAAACAACTGACATGAGCAACTGAGTTCCCCCTTTACCTTATCTACTTTAACAACGTAACTTTTGAACCTTTTCCTCCAATGAGGGGAGGTCAGTTTCTCATCAGCTCTATACAATACAAGTGACCCTAATGCATTGGTTTTGGTTACGTTCGTGTGGGTTAAACCTTTCCGCTCATTCACAACCACAGCAAACATCTCATTGGTGTATACCTTATGCAACACATACTCAGCTAACACACTCTTGTCCACATCAAGTCTAGGAGGCTTATCTATACTATCAAGATTATCCTTCGACTCTTCCTCTGCCTTTATCTTCATACAGAACTCGTAGTTTTTAATAAACTGCGTTAATCCACAATCTAAGTTTACATGAATTTTGAATGTGCGATTCATACCTTCACTTCGTTGCGTAGAGGACATTCCAGCCCAAAATATACCTCTATTGTAAGCTGGTGCCCATTGCTGGCGTTTATCATACGCATCCAGCATCCAACCCTTACGTTGATTATATTTGTCCATCACAAGACACCAAGCCTCATCAAACTCATCGGGATCGAGCATGTCATGAACGGTGGTTCTAATCAGCGTGTCGATGCTTTTCCATTCATCGAGCTTGCCGAGATTGCGAGAGGCATTTTGTAGCATGTGCCACAAACAAAGCCTGTGAGGAGCTCCGGGGAAAACTATGCTTATCGCTCTACCTATTGCCTTGTCCTGATCGGTTATAACTCCCTCAGGAGGCTTTCCCATGCACTTAAGCCATTCCTCAAAGACCCAAACAAAACTCGGAGTGTCTTCGTGTGAGATTAAAGCGCCAGCAAAAACAATTGACCTCCCATGGTGGTTGACGCCAACAACGGGGCAAATGGCATACGATACCTGGTAAATTCAGTAATTAGTATTGTGTAAAGTACGATGGAAAAACCATATCAAGTAAATTATTATCGCATGCATGCACATATATTAACTTAATTAAAAATCATTATCAAATGGGAATAAAAACTAATTATCAATTATATCGCATTTATGACAAGCATACACACGGTAAACGTACCATAGAAAAAAACCTATGCATTTACACTATTATTTGGAGTGTCATAAAAAATAACATCACAATAATATCCATTACCACATGCACAATTACTTCAATTTCAATAACACTTCCCTAAATAACCCAAATAACTAACAACCACAGTAATGTAATTGAAAGAAATAAATAGTAAAATAACATACCTGTTGCTAGAAAAGGTGGTGTCGAAACTGATCACATCCCCGAAATATTTGCAACTTCCTCTACTACGCGCGTCGGACCAGAATGCGTTCTTTAAAATACCCTCTTCATCTCGTTCTATAGAACTATAGAAATCGCCATTCAGATCTCGTTGCGCTTTAAAATACTCTTCAAGTGCAACAGCATCCCCTTTCTCAAACATGGTTTTACGACGTTCAACAGCTATGGCGTTCCTCAAATCTTTTTTGTTGAACGTCATATTATCAAAACCACCCTTTTCAATCAATTGCGTGCCAAAGTTTCTACTAACGCTAACACCGACACGTTCATTTATCACTACCCTATCAACGGTAGCACTATCGATGCTTCTATAGTTAACCATCATCCTACTATTTTCGGGCAATAGGGGATGATTATGCGCCAAATCACAACTAATAACTACAAACTCTCCGTTTTTCTCTTTACCATAAAAAAAACGTTGCAACCAGTAACATTAGACCCGACACTAGATTTCACGCCACCTTTCTTACACTTTAATCTGATCATCTCCATCGTATGGGGCCTAGCCTCAAGCTCACCAATACCAACTTTACTAACACCCTTATCCTTGTACTCCTTCTTAATCTTACTACATATTACAAACAACTCAAAACCAGTCATGTACGCATAACGATTGCAAAATTCAAAAACCTCATGACCGGACTCAAAACACATTCCTGGATAAGGGGTGGTTGGCGTAGTTGAATTCACAATAGTTCCTTCTCCGATGACAGGTTCAACATTAAGGTCTATACTAACCATTGTACTCTGAAATAGCAAATGAAATTAACCAAGTAGTTTGTTAATACAAATTAAAATAAATCATACAATGCTTTTATACAAATAAACAGGTATGGCCATTTTTCAAATTTAATTCAAATAATATAATAGCATTATGTTTTTAATTACACATATACAGTAAATTAAATTATAAAGGTTAACATACATAAGTTATCCCCGAAAATAAATGATTAAACACACAAGGTACATAGGTTTCTCCGTCAACTTCAACCAACAACATTGGTTACTCCGCTTGATTAATTAATGGTTCATAGATTATACGACAATGATAAAATAGCAATACATTAATAAGGATTATATTCGGGATGAAAAATTTACTATGAAAATACATAAAACGAGGACAAAATTGTAGATAACAAAGTTAAAACATTACTTAATAATTTCTTTGTATTAAATGAGAAGTAGAAATGGAGTTCATGAATATTCACCTCTTACAACAAGCCTGGTAAGTGATAACCTTCTGTGGATAGTTAATGTTCACCTTCACTTTGGTTTGTTTTTTTTTGGGGGGGGGGGGGGAAATTTAGGCGGGGAAATTTTCACAGGATTTTTGGGCGCTAGAATATCCGCTGTGAAGAGCAAACTGGCGGAAAAAATGAAAACCTTCCCCTCCTAAAATATACCATTTCCCACCTAAAACCAAAATGTACAAGCTGACATGTCGTTCACTGATTGCATTTTATGTCCAGTCAGCTTAAAATCATTTTATGTGTATGGACTCCCTTACATAGTTACATCCAATAATGTCTCAAGTATCTGTTGTGCGTTATGGAAAGAATGAAAGCCTTAAAAGTGGCAAGTACAAAACACTGCAGTGTTCGCCCTTCCACGCGCACAGCGGCACAGGAATAATTTCAAGCTTGAAGCCTTATTCTTCTGAACTGAATTGAATGGAGCTAAGCTAAACTCAACTTAACTAAATGGAATTGAACTGAATTAAATGAATCTGAACTGAATAAATAATAAATTATAATAATAAATAATACTCGTAATAGTAATAATAGTAATAGTAATAGCAATAGTAATAGTAATTGCAACGTAATAATAATAGTAATAGTAATAATAATAACAATAATAATAATAATAATAATAATCCCTCTGTCCCTTAATACAAACCGGTGCGGAGTTTAAGACACTTGACTTGACTTATTAATTTAATTGGTGTTAGTTGATAGTGAGGTATTTTTTTTAATGCAGTTAGTGAGAAATGTGTAAGGGGTGGGGAGTGGGGAATCGAGGTATGAATTTTTAAATGATTTTTTGTAGGGAGTAAGAGTGTAGGTGAGTTAGTAGGTAAGTGTGAGAAATAATATAATATTGGTAAAAAAAATTCATTTATAGAAGCGGTGCAGGTATTAAGGGACGGCTCGGAAAGGAAAGAGGTGCGAGTATTAAAGGACAGAGGGAGTAATAAATAAGATAATGAACATTACAATATAATTAATACGGAGTATTAATATTAATATTTAACATTATAATAGTAAGCAAAAAAATAATAAAAAAATATATTGATAATATATTAGTCAAGAACACGTACAATGTCGTTCTTTTGTACTGAACTGAACTGGACTGAACTAAATTACTTGAAATGAACTGAACTAAACTGAATGAAACTGAACTAAACTGAACTGAACTGAAATAAAGTCCAAAATAACATGGCATAAGCTTTGCAAGAAAAGCCTCATTATAAGTAATTGAGATACGAGAGTATGGCTTAACTTGTTGCACTAAATTAGAGTTTTTATTATTATTATTATATTGTTTGTTTTTTTTCTTTTTTTTTTAGTACGTAAAAGAAAGTTCATATTGAGCTATCATCTATTTATATCAGATTAGTCAATTCAGTTACAAAAGGTCTTGCGCGCACAAGGTGTACAATAAATTTATTGTACACCAAGATAACTTTAACCCATTTTTTTATAACTTTAACTTAGTTTTGATTAACTTTTATATTAGTAACAAAAAGTTGATAGATAAACATTTTAAATAATTAAATAATTAATTTTATACATTATTAGTGATTTTGAAAAAATAAGTTTTACTAAAATGAAAAAATTTATCACTAAAAAATAAATAACTTTTACCTATATAAGCATAACTTTTAAGCATTTTGAGTTAACTTTTATTCCGATGTGCAATAATTATTGTACAACTCTTGTAAATAAGAATTTGTGATTCCGTTATGCATACAAATTAATATTTCCAAATAATAAGCTGATCAATCGAGATCGATCATGTGACCTCAAGTCACAAGTAAGGTCGCTACAAACTCCATCAACTTATATCCGTTAAAAAATTGTTTATTCGTGTTTAATGTTTGTTAAATATATACTGCATATGAAAGTTGTGGATCAATTAAATAAGTGTTTTGATCGTTCTTAAAGTTTCATTGCCCGGTATTGGTCGACACTTGATTATGGATATCCAGTCAAGAAGGATAATTGTCAAATATTGTGTAATCTCATATCCTTCTCATTAATAACACACGTATATATATAGTACAACTCATTACCTAAACCCTAGATTACATATTAGGTAACATACCATATGTAGGACTCATATTAGGTAACATACCATATTTAGGACTCTACAGAATATTCACAGAATAATATCTAATATCTTAACATCCCCCTCAAGGTGGAGCATGTAGATCTCGAATGCCCATCTTGTTCAAAAAAAACTCAAATTGCTTCTTCCCCAACGCTTTAGTGACGATATCTGCTAACTGAACCTTCGTCGACAGTCTCGACACATACGACGGGCTGATGACTGCCTTGTCTCACTCTCATCACTACACGTCGTCTCATCGACACCTGTCGTTGCTGAGACGACGTCTGATTCCACTCGACTGGGTGTATAATGTTGTTGTTCCTCCCTCACAGGCGACGACACCCCTTCGTCGACGCCACTAGTCAACGACACGTCCTCATTGTCACCTGTATGCGACAACACTCCCTCAGTATCACCCGTAGGTGACGACACTCCCTCAGTATCACCCGTAGGTGACGACACTCCCTCAGTATCACCCGTATCATATAACATAACTCTATCTCATATGATATTCTATCCTCTAGGATAACTACGTTATCCTTAACTCCCTCCCTCAATCGTAACGGCAGTTTCACGAACGTTGCGATTGGAATCACCATTCTTCGATTAAAAAAAATCGAGCAAGAACGCCATTCTTTTCGAACCTGTACTTTTTTTTTTTCTCTCTTGATGAGAACGCCTTTCTTTTCGAACTCACCAATTATCTCAATATGAATACTCGAATTGGACGCGATTCCAAGTACGAGTCTTTTCTCCAACACAAACCTCATCTTCTACCAATTTGCAGCGGAATTATTATATTAATTACGAATCCCGCCGGTGGGTTTATTTTTCTAACCCACCGGCAGGGGATAATTTTTTTTTTTTTTTTTGTAGACGGGTCGTAGGATCTCCCTAAGCTCTTGATACTATGTCAAATATTGTGTAATCTCGTATCATTCTCATTAATAACACACGTATATATATAGTACAACTCATTACCTAAACCCTAGATTACATATTAGGTAACATACCATATGTAGGACTCATATTAGATAACATACCATATTTAGGACTCTACAGAATATTCACAGAATAATATCTAATATCTTAACATATCTTAACAATAATGGATACTACGTATAAGATATGTTCGCAATAATTAATTGTGTCGTATATGAAAGTTTTGGTGTAGTCTGTAGTGTGTCATGCTCCATACTTTGTTTTTTACGGGTCATGCTCCATACTTTGTTTTTTACGGGTCATGCAGCATGCTCCATACTTCGCCGACAATTATTTGTGTTGTTACGATTTTTCACCCATATTTTATTTTATTTTATTTTATGGTGCTAAATTGCTAGTGCTATATTTGGTGCGACACTTTGCCGAGCGTTGAGGATAACGTGCAAAATCATATTTCCTCGGTTCATTTTTACTCGCAATATTTGTCATTTTTACGCATGTCAATGTATAACTTTGTTCATTAATATTTTTAATACTCTTTAAGCAAAAATTATAAAAAGTTAATATTAATTTTGACAATACACATTAAGACGAATCTAACAAGATCCCACGTGATTATGTTTTAGCTTACGTATAAATCACCAACAATGATCAAAGTATAAAATGTGAATAGTAAAGAAATCACAAACGTTGCGAATATTAAAAATCGGAGGAAGTATGAGATAGGTTATTTTATATTCTACTATTCTTATATGCACGTGATGCGTGCGGGATTATATACAAACTGAAAATTGTGTTCTTACAACTAATCATCACAAACAATAGGCAAAAAAAAGTGTTCACAAAGCTCGATCATCTAAAGATTTCTTTTTCTATAAAAGTATATAAATGAACCCCTCTGCAAGCCATTCGATGATTTTCAACATGAGGCGAGAAAATAGTACACTGTATGCCTTCACTCTACCAAAAAAAATTACAGACAGAAAAAAAGTTATGTTATAGAAAAATAACTTAATAAAAATTGACTGAAATATAAAAAATTTACTCACGACATCGGAAAAAAGCATTTATCAATGAGGTAACAGTTGTTCCTCGAGAATAAAGAGTAGACAATGACACTCCGTCCTCCTGTAAAATAAAATTAGAATAAAAGTAGAATTACATAAAATGACACAATATATG
This sequence comes from Spinacia oleracea, assembly GCF_020520425.1. Taxonomy (NCBI): domain Eukaryota; kingdom Viridiplantae; phylum Streptophyta; class Magnoliopsida; order Caryophyllales; family Amaranthaceae; genus Spinacia; species Spinacia oleracea. The sequence continues at coordinate 19,961,883 of NC_079489.1, forward strand.
AATGTCTATATAACAAAAAGAAAAAAAAAAGTTATGCAGCTGAATACATTTAATTCAGCCGTAATAGAAAATTAATGCCTCTAAGGTAACAATTCGCACGTGACATTGTAAAGTAAGAATTTTAATAAAATTTATTAAAGTACTTAGGAACACGACTAATATTATCATAACGAAATATTTAGTGAAAATAAGAATGCAATAACATTTACAACAATGTTAGAAAATACTACCTCTATTTCGAGAATGTACTTACTTGAATCGGCAATGTCAATCGTAGGAGGAGAAACGGTGATGGAGTTTATGTAGATATTTGCGTGGTTTACTTTTTGTTGAAATATCTGACTCAAGAATTTTGATTTTGGTAATTGTAATAAGTAGTTATAGTTAATTTCTATTTTTATCTTTGACTTTTGCTTGTTGTTACATTTCTAGCGTGAATTTTGGTGGGTTTAATTTGCTGTGATTAAGCATTTAGTTGTAATTTTTTACCCCTTTTTAGTGTGATTGGGTATTTAATTATTTAATGTGATTGAGTATTTGAATTTTCCTTTTTTATTTATGATTTTTTACTAATTTAGTTTGACTATATATTAAGGAGAGAGATTGATTTGTAATTGTCATTAAGTATATATTATTTGTTAGAAACAGTTACACTTCATAATATGTGTTCTTGAGTAGGAATTAAATTTTTAGTTTGCTGTCAAATTTAACTTTTATGCGTTATACTTTGATAACTGATAATAGCACTAAATAGTTTGTTTATTACATGAATTCAATTTTGATAAAAACAAAATCATTTTTTTAATCTATTCCATATGGGACACCAAAGGGTATTAAAGTCTATTCATAAGGGGACACCAAAAGTGGGATTACCGAAATATCCCTCCCCTCTTGTCTCATATAATAGAGAATAGAGATACGTTATTCTTAACACAGAGTAATCTACGTCTCGTTATATAAATACTAAAGTGATACTACTTCTATTTTAAAATGATTTTTATATTTTTTTGTTTTTATCCGTTTCATATTGTTCTTTAAATTTTGCTTTATTTTATTTTTAAATATAAAAGTTTACTATTTTACCCTCTTACTCTACAACACTTATAACTTTTTATTCATTTTATCTTATTTTATTCATTTTTTTTCTTATATCCACCCATCTTTTTACCTATCTATCATACTTTATCGGTATTTTTATTATATCCACCCACTTTTTCATTCACTTTTCCTATTTTATCTTAATATATATAGTAACCGTAAAGATCATTTTGAAACGGATGTAGTAATTATTAATATATATATATATATATATATATATATATATAGTAACCGTAAAGATCATTTTATTATATCCACCCACTTTTTCGTTCACTACTCCGTACTTATTTTGGAATAGATGGTGATTTTTTTTTTTTGTGTTTCACGCTGCTAGTTTGTGGATTTAAAAGCTTACGTGTGTTTCTGTTTACAATAATATTATTGCGAGGCTTTATTTATTACGTATAACGTAAAAAGTTATTCTTGTTTTCTACAAAAGTTATCTTTATTCAAAATTAGTTAGTTCCATACAACGCACGGCTTCAATAATTATTTTTTTGAGCATTCAGTTTATTTATGAGTGAACCTTAATTAAAAATTATTAATTAAAAATGTCGTTTTTCACATAAACAATTAAAAAAGGAGTTGCATTCAGATGCAATAAAAAAATATAGAAAAATATGACCATTTCATAATTTACGTCACAATAAATATTTTAAAATAATTATTATTTTAAAGAAGAACTTATTAAAGGTTGTACAACTCAGCTTAAAAAAAAAATCAAATAAAAATATGTGAAGTTTAAGAGGGATAAAAATTATTCTTTAGGGCATGCTTGGATTGAGGGGAATGTATTAAATGGGTAATAAAAGTCAAACTAAGGTAATTGAAGGTGGTGATGAGGGGATGAAGTGGTGGCAAAGGGAACAAACTAGTGTTGGCAAGAAGAAAATAAAAGGGAAGGTGGAACAAATACCCTCATTATGGGGGGAATAGTTACCCACCATCCCACTAGGGTGATTATTACCCTCATTTGTGGGGTAATTACTTCCCCTCTTCCTCCTTTCTCCTCACAACACCACCACTACCACAACTTCTTATCACAATACCACCACACCACCCTTCTTGCAACCACCACAATTCTCCTTCATTGTCCTTTTATGATGGTGGTTTGACTTTTATTACCCTCATAATCAATTACACCCAATCCAAGCGTGCCCTTAATATATAGGTACGTAGAAGTTACCTACAAAATTCTAAAATTCATTCTAATAAAATCATAAAGATACCGGTTTTTTTTCCTGCACGTCTGCGGCAAAGTCTGAGCTTGATTTTCGTCGCTCAATCGCCTTTACAACCGGTTTAAAAGTTCATACATTATGGTTGTGTAAATGAAGGAGGTGGGGAGAGAAAAAGAGAGTCATCATTTAATAAATTATTGTTTGGGTTGTCGATTTTGTCAGCTGATTTTGTCTGAAATCATATCACACTCATCAGAATCACCTTTCCAATAATGCGTGATATCACAAATCAGAATCACCTTTCCAATAATGTGTTTCAAACATTCAACCTAACCTCGTACGTTTCCACCTAATGATTGATTAGGCCTGTTTTTTTCTGGTTGAATTTCAGGGAAATTTAGTTTATTTTAGTGACATTAAGTTCAGTTAAATTAACTCAATTTAGATTATTATTATTATTATTATTATTATTATTATTATTATTATTGCTAGATCTTAGCCCGTGTGATGTACGAATTTTATTAAGTTATTAAGTTAAAATAAAACTCATATATACACCAACTGCTATATTTTATATATTAGATTAGATTACGGTTTGATTTCAGATTGATTTTCATTTTAGATTTATTTTTTTAGAGTGTTTGATTTTGAATACAATTTTATTTTAGATTTATCTTTAATTATTAGAGTATTTGATTTTTGATATAGTGATATATACGTAGTATTAGTAATTAATTAATAAAAATATTCACGTGACACCTAGTTATTTATCTAGGTGGCACTTGACTTTTCAAATTGATAAATAGTTTCGAAATCTTATTTTTCATTGGCCAAAACCATTAGATTTCCTAAGTAGCGCTTTAATATTAGATTAGTGTTTGATTTTGAAAAAATAAGTATTTTAGATTAGTATTTGATTTTGTATTGAATTTTATTTTAGATTTATTTTTCAATTGTTAGAGTATTTGATTTTGGATGGAGTTGTATACGGAGTATATTATTAATTAATTAACTAAAATATCTATATGGCACATAATTAATTATCTACATAGTATTCGATTTTTTTAATTCAAAAATGAATTAGAAATCTTATTTTTCATTGGCCTAAACAATTAAATTGCCTACGTAGTGATCTAATAATTCAGCAAATATGTCTTCTTTATATATGTATATTAGATTAGTTAATTAAATATCTATGTGTCACCTAATTATTTATTTACGTGGCACTCGACCTTTTTTAATCCAAAAATAATTTAAAATCTTATGGGCCGAAACCATTAAATTTCCTACGTGGCGCTCTAATATTGGATTAGTGTTTGACTTTGGACAATTTTTTATTTTAGATTAGTGTTTGACGTTGGACAACTTTTTATTTAGATTAGTGTTTGATTTTGGATTAAATTTTATTTTAGATTTATTTTTAATTATTAGAATATTTGATTTTGGATGGATTTGTATATATTATTAATTAAGTAATTAATATATCTACTTGGCACCTAATTATTTATTTAGTGTTTTACTTTGGACAAATTTTTATTTTAGATTATTGTTTGATTTTGGATTAAATTGTATTTTAGATTTATTTTTAATTATTAGAGTATTTGATTTTGGATGGAACTGTATATATTATTAATTAATTAATTAAAATATCTATTTGGCACCTAATTATTTATCTTCGTGGCACTTGATTTTTTTAATTCAAAAATAAATTAGAAATCTTTTTTTCATTGGCCGAAACCCATAGTAATCCTAGGTGGGGCTCTAATATTTCAGCAAATATGCCTCATTTATATATAATTATATATATATAAATAATAATATAATAAATAATAATAATCTACCATATATATATATATATATATATATATATATATAATAGATTATTATTATTATTATTATTTATTATTATTATTATTATTATTTAATAATTTATTTACGGATTAATTATTACTAATTTAATAATTTATTAATTAATAAACTATTTTATTATAATTTGATTATTATCATAATTTTTGTTTATTATTTTTGTTTATTTTTTTATTTATTACGCCATCCGTTCTTAAATATTAGTCATGTTTTGACTTTTCAACTCGTTTCAACTCAATATTTAAACTAGGATTTTCTAAAGAACATAGCGTTTTAAAGAGGAGAGAGAGAGAGAATACGAGAGATGAGGAGGGTAAAATGAGGGGAGAGAGAGTGAAAACGAAAACAATAAAAGGGTAGGTGGGTGAATAGGGAAGGTGAAATCTCTATTAAATAAGGGAGGGTGGGGATTTTGAGGGTGGAAGTTGAATAGATTCTTAGGTAATTGAGGTAATTATGTGGAAAAATAAGGGTAATTTGGTTAAAAATCATGTCCAGAAATAAAAACAGGAAGATTAAATAGGAACGGTGTTTATTGAAAAAGAAGATTATTTAGGAACAGAGGGAGTAGTACTCAAAACATGGATTTTCCTCCAACTTTTGAATTATTTCCAACACATATTGGGTTTGATTTGAGGGTGCAGGGGAGTACACTGCATGAAGTGTTAGTTTTCCCAAATTGCTGGTTGTTCCACAAGGACTTGTATGCGATCGCTTGGAACAAAGATCATAGGAGCAAGCCCGACCCTAGGCAAGGGCATTGGCGGTCGCCCTGAGCCCAGGATGGAAGACCCAATATCTCTTGAGTCAAGCTAGTTTGATTACCATGCAAAGATGTAAACACTATACATATAACTAGTTAGCATAGTGGTTTGGTTTGTATGAGAGCATATTTTTGCAGGTCGTGGGCTTCGATTCCCAACGACATCAAGTTTTAATTTTGAATTTAGAAAAACAATTGAATTTTAATTTATTTTACTTCGAAAGGTATTACCGACTTGCTAAAACTTTTGGATGATCCGCTACTACATCATTGTCGTTTTAATTTTAAATTTCATTCTCCCTCCAATTATTTTAAAACTTTTCTTTCATCCAATTTTGAGATTTGGAGATGCCACATTATTATAAATTGTGTCTTATGTTAGCTTAATGATTAATGTTTGAAATATTAGAATATATCCATGTTTAACCAATTTAAATTTGGGTTTTCCCCCATTATAAATTCGGGTTTTCCTACATTGTTCTCTTGTAATTCATTGATTTTTATGTTGTACCGATACGTTTTAAATTTACACATTGTACCCTTATAGTTGCAAAAGTTGCAAAAATATTTTTTTGTTAGTTTTATAGAGTAACATTAAGTCTTGAGAAGTGAAAAGCTGATTTTCAATAAAAAAAAAAAAACACCATATACGAGCAATATTTTTTGTCCCTATACCTTTAAATGTATGGGCCTAGTTTATTTTTTCCCCCGGCCTTGCATTGGAGAGTCCACTTGACTATCGGCTCCAAGATTGTGATTCGTTTTATGGTGGATGAAATTTCACTTAACTTTCATAAAGATTCTGGATGGACGTTGGGTAATTTAACTAACATATACTCCCATATACTCCCTCCGTCTCAAAATTATCTTCCTGCTTTCCTAAACGAGCGCCCTAAAATTATCTTTCTGTTTCTAATTTTGGCTACTAAGCTCCCCACTTTCTCATGTACTATATTAATTAAAATTGAATTGAAAACTCCACCCATGTACTATATTCCACTTTTCCATGTACTATATTCTCTTTCACATGTACTTTATTCCACTTTTCCATACAACTCAATCATCATTTGTACTTTATTCCACTTTTTCATGCACTATATTCCACTTTTCTTAAAATCCGTATTTTTAATCAAACAGGAAGATAATTATGGGACAAAGGGAGTAATATGTACTATGTATAATCTGTGCTCAAACATATTTTGTCCATTACTAGGACCAAACTAAGTTACAAACATATGATCGAGTTACACCTTATAAGTTAGGTAGATATCATACTAATGAGGTCTTGTCCTTATATATATATTTTTTTTTTGTTTTTTGTTTTTTTTTTAATTTGTAATCTTTATTAGGTCCCATTGGGATATTAAGGAGTATTGAAGTGAATATGCCCACAAAACAACAAGGGGGCTTTAGTGCTTTATTTACATGCTGATTCTCTTACAAAAAACTATGTCCGTGCGCTATGAATTCGGTGCTACGACGGAGACCATGCTAGCTTTGCGGTTAAGATTAGTGGTTAAGACTGAGGTCTTGTCCTAATGGTTGAGACTAAGATTTTGCCTTAATGGTTAAGAATGAGGTCTTGTGTATAATATGTCTCACGTTTGAATGCCCACCCTCATTTGTAATTTATTTAGACTCGGTAGATACCATGTACAATCACACAAGATACAATTGACCGTACATAAAAACAAGTTCGCATGTAACTCTCCCTTAATGTTTTATCTACTGTAATTCTTATCAATGCCTTTTCTACCAGATATAATGTAACATAGCAATGGGACTAGACGCTAACATGAATATCCTAACTAATCTATACTAATATATTAAAAGGCGTTTTGGAAAACGTCTATGTGTCACGTACTACTCTTCCCTTTGCGCCACATCATTCACTCACCAAGTGATATGTCATGTCATGGATAACCAAAAATCAATACAACGAGGTTCGAACTCTAGACCTCATGTCTGAATGATAATTCTCATTACCATCTTAACCAACTACCAATTGTGGTTTATTTCTTCACATTAATTTATAAATAAATGTTAACATGAAGTCTAAACCAACTAAATTTTTATTTGATTTTTTATTTTCTATGGAATATTTTGAAAAAAAATAAAAACAAATAATTAGGACAACTATGAAGAAACATGATGTCATGAATCTCATAAGCATCAACTATAGAAATACCTTGCATGGCTGCTTATATCTAATTTGGTGTTATTAATTTGAAGCACTTATATCCACTAGAAAATAAATTATAAAATTGTAAGATGATCTAATTGAAAAATTACTTGACATGATAAATGACGTAGTGTGTCTGTGTAGTTGACAAACTTAATTGATATTTTTCACTTTAAGGATACATGTATTTCGTCAAATATTGAGGTCAAGAAAAATCTAAAATTTTAACTATTCAATGTAGCGATCGGGGCATCGCCCGGGCCACACACTAGTTTCAAATTATTTGCAGTTTTGTATACATGTCGTAACATATAAATCGTATCGATTCGCACTCGAAATTAAAATAAACATTTTTAAAAAATAGAGGGACTTTCCCACTATTTACATAATTCACTTTAATCCTATTTTATTTCTAGTATATGAAAAAAAAATGTTAGTATGTAATATTATTAATTTCATCTTAATATATATTTTTAAAATATTAATATTTTTATAAGTTTTTATAATATATAGTTAAAAATATTGGTGGTCAAAATTGTGTATTGACAAACGTGTCCAGTCAAAACGGTGCGAGTATTGAGAGACGAAGGGAGTATAACTGTATAAGAGAACACGCTTTTTTATATATAATATAGTAACGAAACAAACATGAACGGACCATTACTAATTATACTGGTACAACATTGCGTTACATGCTCTGTGAAAAGCAAATTTAGCGGTCTTGAGGAAGGAGTGGAAAAAATCCTTATTGAGACGTGCTTTTTTAGGACTTGGAGTTGGGGTGCTGACTTATCAAGAGTTGAGTGGGCACAATAGGCGGTGACTCGGCACAGCAACGAGTCGACTCATCTTAGAAATAGTGAGCCCAAAGGTTTCATCCATGTTCAGTTCACTCGGTTTCATCCCATCTGGCAGCTCCCACGTAAAGCAATGTAGTAAGTTCACCGCACATATCTCAAGTGTAAATAACGCAAGCCCCATACCGGGGCAAGACCTCCTACCCGACCCGAATGGTATGAACTCAAAATCTTTTCCCTTAATCTCGGGTGCACTCTCGTCAAGGAACCTTTCGGGTTTGAACCTATCCGGATCAGACCATGAGTTCGGGTCTCGGCCAATAGCCCATGTATTGACCAAAACCTGTGATTGTTTCGGAATGTAGTATTGACCTCCGATAATTGCATCATTTGAAGTTGCATGGAGTAGAAGGGGAATTGGTGGGTGCAATCGTAAGGTCTCTTTCATGCAACACTTGAAGAATGGGAGCTTATCAAGATCTGATTCTTCCACCCGTCGATTCAACCCGACAACACGGGTGAGCTCTTGTTGAACCCGGTCCATGTACTCGGGGTTGGATAGTAACTCTGTTATAGCCCATTCTATCGTCCATGCAACTGTCTCTGTCGCACCAAATGTTATATCCTGTATAATTATTGTAAATTGGCCCAAAATCAGACTTGTAAATTACTTGCACGCACATTATTGAACTCAAGGGCTTAAATTTTTCCAATACCTACCAATTCGCTTTTGACTTTTGAGGGACATTTGGGCAATTTTTTAGTGAACTAGAAACCCATACGGGTCGATTCGGGATGAGTTGACAGGTTAAACACTTTGAGGTGAAATGGTAAAGAGAAACCTTTTTTAAAGTGCATTTAATGGGAATCGAACCCCAACCTTTTGGTTGGAAGGTGTAATTCTTTCACTAGTCGATCTATCCCGGAATACTCGCACCATTTTGACCGGACATGATTGTCAATGCACAACTTTGACCACCCATATTTTTAACTACATATTATAAAACTTATAAAATACTCCATTCGTTTCAAATTAGTCGTTACACCTACATTTGCACAAAGGTGATAAGTGGTTGTTTGGTTATCAATTGTTAATGCATTGAAAAAATAGATGTGATAAGAGTTAGTGAGGTATTTTTTAATTGAAAGAGAGAGGGTGCGGGGACAAAAAAAATAGTGGGAAGAGAGAGAGACAATATGATAATTATGGGGTAATTCCTAATTTAGAAGTGTAACAACTAATCTGGGACGGACGAAAAAGGAAAGTGTAACAATTAATTTGGGACAAAGGGAGTATAATATTTTGAAAATATATATTAAGATGAAACAACAATATATTATAGGAAAATTTGGTAATATTAATCCAACCTTTGGCCGATTTTCTTTTATTTAGCCCACCTACGACATATTTTTTAATAATCCCACATTTACTACCCAACGACTTTTATTGAGCCCAACACGTCATAAACCTATTGTAGGCGATAATATGTCGCTACGTGGCAGTACTCTCTCTCGATATATTCAGTCATCATCATCAATTCATCACCGTCTCGATGACATTTTCACCGATTACCGGTCACTTAAGCCTAATAAAAGTCGCTGGGTAGTAAAGGTTGGATTATTAAAAAATATGTCGTAGGTGGGATTAATAAAAGAAAACAGGCCAAAGGTTGGGTTAATATTACCAAATTTATATAGTAACATTTGTTTTCATATACTATAAATAAAATATGGTCAAAATAAATTATGTGAATGGTGTAAAAATTCAAAATGGTACGAGTATTCCGTGACGGAGGGAGTAACATTTATTGCTATTGAGTTTTAATAATATTATAGATTGATATAGGTATATAATACATATAACGAAGTACAAGTACTTACCATGATGATAGCTTTGATGTTATTCCTTGTAAGTTTGATATCCTGAGAATCTTGTTGATGAACTTTATCATCCTCAGTGTAAAAGTTCAACAACTCATCCACTATATCAAAATCGTCTTCAACTTTATTTTCTTGTTTTACATGTCCATTCACAGCCTTCTTCTTTTTCAAATGATCATCAATAATGGGATCAATAAACCCGCCCAATGTGCTCCGAGCCTTAACAAGCCGGTCACTAAGCCCATTTGGGTCAGCCCACTTTAGAAGAGGTATGTAATCTGCAATATTTAACGCTCCAAAAAGCTGGGAAAGCTCCTGAAGGACGGCAAGGAACTTATCCTGGCCATCAGACATTTTGGTCCCTAAGGCAGCACGGTATATAACATTTTTTGTAAGATTAAATACATGCTCCCCTATATTAACGGGAGACCCAACCCGGCCCGATAAGACCTTAACAATGTGGTCTACCTCGTCGCGAACGGACTGCCACGTTTCAGTCCGTTTACGGCTAAATAGCCGCATGACGGACAGCTTACGCATCATGCGCCAAAACGGGCCGCAATGGGCGAAAACAAAATCAGCCCCACCATAGGTAAGGTAGTTAATGGCGATGGTTTCGGGGCGGTTGGAAAAAATGTTGTCTTGGACTTGAAGGACTTGTCGGGCCACCTCCGGGCTAGAGACCACCATCATGTGGACAAAACCCATCTTGAGGTGAAACAACCCGCCGTAACTTTGGGCAAGCTTAGCTAGCCCACGGTGGTTAAGTTGATCGGCCATCATTAAGTTACCGATAATCGGTAGGCCCCTTGGGCCCGGCGGGTACGGTTTCCGCCTTAATCTTGAAATGATGCCTAATATCAAGACTACTAACGTCGGTGCAAGCAACACCATGAGTGTTGAGTTCAACACAACACCTAGTTGTTCATGCATTGTTTATTTTTTAAATTAGCAATAATATAGATTGTGTTTTTGCAAATTGAAATGATATATATCAATGGGGGTTATATATATATATATATGTTAGGTAGGTGTGGCCATGGCGCCTAGTATGTTAGTATGTTCTTCAATTATTAAGGTGCTACACTTCTTCCACCCAAATAAACTATTTAATACTTTTTACTATTAAAACGTGTTATTCTTTAACAAAAATAAATTATTAAATATTGAGGTTTACATTGTGATTATGGTTACTATTGTAATTAGCGAAAGGTTGCGTTTGAAAACACATAATTAATATAAAATAGTAGAATTCAATTTCTGGAATTGAAATCATGGAGTTCAATTCCAAATTTTGTGTTTGAGAAAAATGAGAATTCAAATTCTAGTATGTTTTTTTGGATATAATTGGAATTTCAAATTCAGAATTTCAAACATGACATCCAATAAAACATAATAGGAACCAATCTAATACTTCTAAAATACTAAATGCTACACGTCAATACATAACAAATCTAATTTCTGATTATCTGGTAGGCTCTTGAGCATATCGAACTCATCATTTGTGCCATTAATGAACCGCTTGACCGCCCTTAAGATTTGGTGACGAGACAAACCTAGAACGCTAGACACTGTATCGTATATCTGTTGGCTAGATGGTCTTGGAGGGTTTCGTGCCTTACTTATGTTTCTTAATCAGTGTGCTCAACAAATCGGCGGAACTGAGTGTGGCTATTACGTTATGAAGTTCATGTTAGAGATAGTCACGTTACACCATGACTATGAAGGCCGGCTAGATGAGGTAATTAATTTATTTTTCTTACTCTTAATTGATTCGTATTCTAGACTATTAGTACATTGTCATTAGTTGCTTGAATGTTAAAATGTGACATTTCATTTGCATTTAATCTAATACTCCCATCAAAATTTTGTTTTGTAAAGGTCTATACTCCGAGGAATGCGCCTTATGCTAGTAAGAAAATTGATGTGGTTCGTGAGCAATGGGCTAAGTTTTTTACCAGCAAGTATTTATTATTGACCTGAGGGCGCTTGATCGAGTTGGTTTAGATGTTATAGAATAATCTTTTATGTTAAAATGTATGCGTACGTTGAAATTGCAAAGTACATATATTTAAATGTATATGTACGTGCACTTTGATTTTGGGATATATACAAAACACCAGTTATTGTTTTTATATTTATTATACAGGTTGCGATATTCAATTATTGTTGTGACAGGTTTCTATATTTGGTGCAAGGCACTATAGGTATCCTTAAACAAAACTAAAAATTTCCCGCGAAAAGTGCTTTGTTGCAGCCTACATATATATATATATATATGTGTACGCTGCAACAAGGGTGTAAAATTTGGCAAAAATCCAGACCTGTTGCAGCGTACAAATAAATGTTCCTTGCAACAGATTGAGACTTTTGTGGCGTACACCAATTTGGTAACAAGTCAAGATTCTGGCCAAATTTTTGACACTTGTTGTAGCGTACATGCATATGTACGCTGCAAAAAAGAACTTTTCGCAGCAAACATTGTACTGCAACAAGTTCAGACTTGTTGCAGGTCCCCCAGTTGCAGCATACGATGTACGCTGCAACAGGGGTCTAAAATCCCGTTGCAATAAGAATTTTTTCTACTAGTAATATTAAGACATTTGTGTGACAATATAAAAGGAAACGTAAAGAAAAAAAATGAGACACCCAAAATGGAATACGTAAAGAACAAAACGAGACACCCAAAATGGAATACGTAAAGAACAAAAAGAGACTGAGGGAGTAGTTCATAATAAATCAAATAATATTAATAATATTAAAACCTAAAAAAACTTGTACATAAACTATTGGTAAATTCGAGTTGCTCTTCGGCTCGGATTAGTTTTGGTCTTCATTTCGGGTAATTCGATTTCAGGTGAAAATCGGTCTGGGTTACCTCGGTTCAGGTCATTCGGGTATCAGATTATTTCACATCAAATTACTGTAGGGATGGTTTCGATTTTGGGTCAGATCTATTTGATTTTCAGGTTAATTTTATTGTATTTCGTGTCATATTCAGATTATAAATCGTATCAATCAGGTTAATTTTTTGAGTATGAGTCAGTGTGTAAAGAACTCTTCCAAAAGTAAACGTATGCCACTAAATACAGCAATCACACAATATTCTTTAGTAAAAGGCGAACAAATGTTTTGCTTTGTGTTATGAAAGAGGCGTAGTTGTTTATAACATTTTCATAGTCTTGATTCTTCCATTTGTTTTATGTGGGACTAAGGGTGTGTTATCTTCAACTTATAAGGATTGAACTTATCTGAACTTATCTTATCTGAATTTATAGGAACTTATTTGAACTTATCTGAACTTATAGGACCATATTCAACTTATAGGACCTTATAGGAACTTAAAGGACCTTATTGGAACTTATACGACCTTATCAGACTTTATTGAAACTTATAGGACCTTATTGAAACTTATAGGACCTTGTTGGACCTTATAAGATCTTATAGGACCTTATAAGATCTTATTAAACCTTATTATACTTTATTTAAAGTTTATTAGATTATTACTAAACTTTTAACCATTAGAATAGTGAAAATAATTATCCAAAATTTATACTATGATGATTGAAGCAATCAATTGATAAGATACATAAGTATCAGTATTATTAAGAAACAAAATATGTTACCTCTAAATATTTACAGGCGGTGTTGCAAAACGCTGTGATTACTACTACGTACATGTTATTTGTTGTATGTCTCACCAAAAAGATCGTCAATTGATTTGTGATGTACACGTAATATTTAAAAATAATTTTTGAAGGAAATAATGCCCTTGGTCAAAGTATGCATTTAATGTTAAGTCTAATAAATGCGGTTCAGTATTAATTAACAAATTAATAATTCAGTGAGATCAAGTGAGCTGAATGCCTAACTAGAGGCCGCTTCAGTTCAAGTGGAATTATTGATATTAATCCACAGCTTACTCTTGACTGAACCCGTAGGGTCACACAAATAGTACGTAAACGGATCAAGTATTTAATGGAATTAAATACTCCATCTATGGATATTCGGAATCGACGGATCTTGGTTTCAGTGGGAGTTGTGATCGTCAAAAGCAAGAAATGAATACTCCGGAAACGATGATATTGCCGGAAACGGAAATATGGATCGTATCAGAAATATAAATTAAATATCATCCAAGTCGTAGATGTTGTCGGAAACGGAAACATGGTATGTATCGGAAAATATTATCGGAAATGGAAATATTGCCGGAATCGGAAATATTGCCGGAAACGGAAATATTGTCAGAATCGGAAATATTATCGAAATCGGAAAATAATTCCGGAAACGGAAATATTAAATATTTGTTCGAAACGGAAATTAATTCCGGAATCGGAAATATTTAATATTGTTCGTATCGGAAATGAATTCCGGAATCGGGAATGTAATCAGAAGCGTATCGTACGAATTAACATCGGACGAGGCTTGCTAGACGAAGGCCCAACACGAAGCCAGGCCGTCGCCCAGCAAGCCAAGCGCAACAAACCACACGCCAAGCCTCGACCAGGCCCAGCGCAAGGCCAGGTCCAACCAAGGCTTGGGCGCGCGCACGGATCAGGCAGGCCGCGAGCAGTGGGCCTCAGCGCTGTGCGCTCGGCGTGGGCCGCAAGGCTTGCGCGCGGGCGTGCGGTGCTTGTTGATATGTTCATATTTTATAGTGTTTTTACCCCCGTCCCTTAGTACTTTTTGATCTCAAATGAGCTCTTCGGAGCGATTTAGTACTAATGTGCTCCTTTTAGTGTGGTTGTAGTTTCAGGTTCATCATTGTAGAAATTAGCATATTTTGTGAATTTTCTACTCATTTGAATCAATACAAGAGATTATGTACTTTAGAGAGCACGAACATCGAGTTGGAAGAGTTTTCAAGCAAAGCGAATAGTGAAAGAAGTAGAAAACCGACACTCGTCTACTCTTTTGATCTTAACTCAAGTTATACAACTCCAAATTCAGCGATTCAAACTGGTTTGGATTCTAGAATTCAAGATCATTCCAACGAGTGGTCATTTGCCTAATTCCGATGAATAACGAAGGAGTTATGGCGTTTTGAAAATAGAAGATTTGTGCAGTTTTGCACCGAAAACCGGTGGCACCGGTTTCGGAAAACCTGCCGGTTTTCGGTGCACGAGAGCTTCTTCAAATCAGCGTGTCGCGAAAACCTGCCTCACCGGTTTCTACAAACTGGTCAAATACGAGCACAACTCCAATTTTGAAAGAAATCGAAAACCGGTCGGTTTCCCAGAACCTGGGGCACCGGTTTTCGGTCACTTCCCTTTCTTTATCTTTTTTTTTCCGTATGCTTTTTGGGGCAAGACTATAAATATAGGCCCTTAGTTATTTGTACGGGACCTTATTTTCTAGTATTAGCCCCTTAGTTTATTTCTCTTAGCTTTGTTTTCTCTCTAAATTTGTCCAAAATACTTAGTTTCAATTTCAATAAAAATTCAAGCTTTCTATTTCCATTGTTCTTCAATTAGGTATTGTTCTTTATTTCAATTCTTTGTTTTTCTATAATCATGTTTCCAATCATGTTAATTGGTTTGTTTATTTTTAATATGCTTGAGTAATCTAATTTCTAGGGTTTGGGGATCCATGAATAATATGAAGGGATATTGAATAATTGTGATTGTTGGCATTGTAATTAATTCCTATTGATTGGTTTATTTCACTATACAATTAGATTTGCGCAGGTTTAGTTGTAGTAGTTATGCAATATCAAGTTAAGATTCGAAAGATGCAATTTGATGTTTAGGCTTGTGTCAATAGGTGGAATTAGAGTTAATACGTAGCGAGAGCCCGTTAATTCTAAGTCTATGATTAGTATCGATTCGAGAGAGCATGCTAGTCTAATTAATTACTTTGTTGATTATCGTTATTGTTTATTGTCCTGGATTGTTATTTGTTGGTGAACCTGTGCCCTAGATTATTTAATATATTGATTCTTAATTGTTTAATTATCGCCGTAGTCTTAGTAACCATCAACCAAAATCTTGTTCCCAATAGTCTAGTCTAATTGATTAATAGTAGAAAGAACACGGTTTCCCTGTGGATTCGATCCTGACTTCCCTTGCTACCTAGCTAGTGGATTTAGGTTATTTTTGATTAGGTGATACGACTTAAGCCTGTCACTTGTGCGCTGCTCGTGTGCGTGTTACACGAATCCTAAAGCTATCGGGATTCGTCATATGATTAAATCCTAATCCTAATAGATAAAGTTTTTTTAATAGAGTCCTAGCAGGATTCTAATTAAACTAAATTAGTATTCTAATAGGATTATAAGTCCTTTTCCATAACTCTATAAATAGGTGCCTAGGGTCACAAATTTATACACAACATTGAAGTATTCAAAGGTAAGATTTTGAAGCAAAAATCAGCCAAACACTTGCAACCATTTTAGCCGAAAATTCCTAGGAACCTTAAGGGAGATTCTAGTTGGTCAATCTTAAGACGGATCCGGACGTGCTGTGGATTACTTACGGAGGGACGACACTTGGAGTCCTAAAAACTTGTTCTTGTTCGGTTCGGGCGCAGCTAGGGAGGGCACGCTACAAAGTGTATGCATCTAAATTATGCTATATGATTATGTGTAAATAATATGTTTCCTGGCATTAAGGTTTTCCGCATGATTTATGTTTTGTCATATGAATCATAACCTAACAGTGGTATCACGAGCCTCTTATTATTTTCATAATCTAAATTGCATAAACATGGTTAAATATTACAAATTTGCAAGGAATTAAAAGGGGTGATTAATTTTCGTAATTGTTAATTAATTGCAAATTGCGTTTATTTAATTATATGTACGCAGTTTTTCGGCAGTTTTTCGGCAGTTTCTTCGTTACTCAACCAAATCGAGTGATTTTTGTGTCAATTCCGCATGTAAAAGGCATTCTAAATTTTTGACAAAAAATTTATTTTTCGGCCGAACCCAGAATTCCCAAATTCGAAGCCTAACTATGACTTTTCGGAGGTTTTAGTTTTTCGAACGCAAAAGTTTGTAAATTTAAAATGTTAAATTAAATATTTGCGATTCTTGTTGATAAATCTTGAATTTTTGATTGACCTACAGTATATGTTTAACAAGTTTGAATGCCTAGCCTTGTTAATTATACAACCTAATTTGCAATTATGATTAATTTGTTGAAATTCGAATAATTTAGAATTGATTTGTCTTTCATAATTAATTAATAATTTAATTAGGTATCCATGATTAAAAACCACCATAAAATTGTTAATTTATGTTAAATTTTAAATTTTTATGACCTAGATTTGAATCCATGTTAATCGGAAATTAATTGATTAATAATTTTTCGCCCAAAATCATGAAATTAATATGTTTTATTAATTTGTCATTAATTTTGAATTAAAAATTTTAAATTTTTATGAAAAACGCCCATAAATGTTGCACGCACAAACCAATAGAAGCTACATGTTACCCTTAAGGGGTGTTGTATAGTGCGGGCACGCGACGACGAGCAAGGGAGCTCGTTGCCCGTGCGGTACGAATGCAGCGAGCAACCAAGTCATGGCGCGCGCGCGCGATGCAAGGAGCCTGGGCGTGTGTGTGCTGTGTTGATGGGCGGTGGGCGAAGGGGCGTGGCACAAGGTCGAGGCGCGTGCGCTGGAGAGTTCAAGATGGTGAAGGAAATAGTGCCCTTGGTCCAAGTATGCATATAATATTAAGTCTAACAAATGTGGTTCAGTATTAATTAACAAGTTAATAATTCAGTGAGATCAAGTGAGCTGAATGCCTAGCTAGAGGCCGCTTCAGTTCAAGTGGAATTAATGATATTAATCCACAGCTTACTCTTGACTGAACCCGTAGGGTCACACAAATAGTACGTAAACGGATCAAGTATTTAATGGCATTAAATACTCAATCTATGGATATTCGGAATCGACGGATCTTGGTTTCGGTAGGAGCTGAGATCGTCACAAGCAAGAAATGAATACTCCGGAAACGATGATATTGCCGGAAACGGAAATATGGATCGTATCGGAGATATAAATATTATCCAAGTCGTAGATGTTGCCGGAAACGGAAACATGGTACGTATCGGAAAATATTATCGGAAATGGAAATATTGCCGGAATCGGAAATATTGCCGGAAACGGAAATATTGTCAGAATCGAAAATATTATTGGAAACAGAAATATTAAATATTTGTTCGAAACGGAAATTAATTCCGGAATCGGAAATATTAAATATCGTTCGTATCGGAAATGAATTCCGGAACCGGGAATTTAATCGGAAGCGCATCGTACGAATTAGCATCGGACGAGGCTTGCTAGAAGAAGGCCCAACACGAAGCCAGGCCCGCGCCCAGCAAGCCGAGCGCCCAACATGGAGCTGCCACAACCTCGCCAGGCCCAGCGCAAGGCCAGGCCCAGCAAGGCCTTGGCGCGCGCACGCTAGGCGTGCTGTTGGGCTGCGAGCAGCGACTGCTCGTGTGGGCCGCAAGGCCTGCGCGGGTGGTGCGATGCTCGTGGCCATACGATGCTCATGTTCGTAACGAATCCTAATCCTATCGGAATTCGTGTATTGATTAAATCCTAATCCTAATAAGATTAAATTTATTATTTAGAGTTCAAGTTGGATTCTAATTAATAAATCCAAATCTTAGTAGGATTATAATTCCTTTTCCATACCTCTATAAATAGGAGCCTAGGGTCATAATTTATAGACACAATTGAAGTATTCTAAAGGTAAGATTTTGAAGAAAAATCAGCCATACACTTGCACCTAAATAGCCGAAATTCCTAGGCAACCTTAAGGGCGATTCTAGTTGGTCAAGCTTAAGGCGGATCCGGACGTACTGTGGACTATCTACGGAGGGACGACACTTGGAGTCCTAAAGACTTGTTCTTGTTCGGTTCGGGCGCAACTAGGGAGGGCACGCAACAAAGTGTATGCATCTAAACTATGCTAAATGATTATGTGTAAATAATATGTTTTCCTGGCTTTATGGTTTTTCCGCATGATTTATGTTTTGTCATATGAATCATAACCTAACAGTGGTATCACGAGCCTCTTATTATTTTCATAATCTAAATTGCATAAACATGGTTAAATATTACAAATTTGCAAGGAATTAAAAGGGGTGATTAATTTTCGTAATTGTTAATTAATTGCAAATTGCGTTTATTTAATTATATGTACGCAGTTTTTCGGCAGTTTCTTCGTTACTCAACCAAATCGAGTGATTTTTGTGTCAATTCCGCATGTAAAAGGCATTCTAAATTTTTGACAAATAATTTATTTTTCGGCCGAACCCAGAATTCCCAAATTCGAAGCCTAACTATGACTTTTCGGAGGTTTTAGTTTTTCGAACGCAAAAGTTTGTAAATTTAAAATGTTAAATTAAATATTTGCGATTCTTGTTGATAAATCTTGAATTTTTGATTGACCTACAGTATATGTTTAACAAGTTTGAATGCCTAGCCTTGTTAATTATACAACCTAATTTGCAATTATGATTAATTTGTTGAAATTCGAATAATTTAGAATTGATTTGTCTTTCGTAATTAATTAATAATTTAATTAGGTATCCATGATTAAAAACCACCATAAAATTGTTAATTTATGTTAAATTTTAAATTTTTATGACCTAGATTTGAATCCATGTTAATCGGAAATTAATTGATTAATAATTTTTCGCCCAAAATCATGAAATTAATATGTTTTATTAATTTGTCATTAATTTTGAATTAAAAATTTTAAATTTTTATGAAAAACGCCCATAAATGTTGCACGCACAAACCAATAGAAGCTACATGTTACCCTTAAGGGGTGTTGTATAGTGCGGGCACGCGACGACGAGCAAGGGAGCTCGTCGCCCGTGCGGTACGAATGCAGCGAGCAACCAAGTCATGGCGCGTGCGCGCGAGGCAAGGAGCCTGGGCGTGTGTGTGCTGTGTTGATGGGCGGTGGGCGAAGGGGCGTGGCACAAGGTCGAGGCGCGTGCGCTGGAGAGTTCAAGATGGTGAAGGAAATAGTGCCCTTGGTCCAAGTATGCATATAATATTAAGTCTAACAAATGTGGTTCAGTATTAATTAACAAGTTAATAATTCAGTGAGATCAAGTGAGCTGAATGCCTAGCTAGAGGCCGCTTCAGTTCAAGTGGAATTAATGATATTAATCCACAGCTTACTCTTGACTGAACCCGTAGGGTCACACAAATAGTACGTAAACGGATAAAGTATTTAATGGCATTAAATACTCAATCTATGGATATTCGGAATCGACGGATCTTGGTTTCGGTAGGAGCTGAGATCGTCACAAGCAAGAAATGAATACTCCGGAAACGATGATATTGCCGGAAACGGAAATATGGATCGTATCGGAGATATAAATATTATCCAAGTCGTAGATGTTGCCGGAAACGGAAACATGGTACGTATCGGAAAATATTATCGGAAATGGAAATATTGCCGGAATCGGAAATATTGCCGGAAACGGAAATATTGTCAGAATCGAAAATATTATTGGAAACAGAAATATTAAATATTTGTTCGAAACGGAAATTAATTCCGGAATCGGAAATATTAAATATCGTTCGTATCGGAAATGAATTCCGGAACCGGGAATTTAATCGGAAGCGCATCGTACGAATTAGCATCGGACGAGGCTTGCTAGAAGAAGGCCCAACACGAAGCCAGGCCCGCGCCCAGCAAGCCGAGCGCCCAACATGGAGCTGCCACAACCTCGCCAGGCCCAGCGCAAGGCCAGGCCCAGCAAGGCCTTGGCGCGCGCACGCTAGGCGTGCTGTTGGGCTGCGAGCAGCGACTGCTCGTGTGGGCCGCAAGGCCTGCGCGGGTGGTGCGATGCTCGTGGCCATACGATGCTCATGTTCGTAACGAATCCTAATCCTATCGGAATTCGTGTATTGATTAAATCCTAATCCTAATAAGATTAAATTTATTATTTAGAGTTCAAGTTGGATTCTAATTAATAAATCCAAATCTTAGTAGGATTATAATTCCTTTTCCATACCTCTATAAATAGGAGCCTAGGGTCATAATTTATAGACACAATTGAAGTATTCTAAAGGTAAGATTTTGAAGAAAAATCAGCCATACACTTGCACCTAAATAGCCGAAATTCCTAGGCAACCTTAAGGGCGATTCTAGTTGGTCAAGCTTAAGGCGGATCCGGACGTACTGTGGACTATCTACGGAGGGACGACACTTGGAGTCCTAAAGACTTGTTCTTGTTCGGTTCGGGCGCAACTAGGGAGGGCACGCAACAAAGTGTATGCATCTAAACTATGCTAAATGATTATGTGTAAATAATATGTTTTCCTGGCTTTATGGTTTTTCCGCATGATTTATGTTTTGTCATATGAATCATAACCTAACAGTGGTATCACGAGCCTCTTATTATTTTCATAATCTAAATTGCATAAACATGGTTAAATATTACAAATTTGCAAGGAATTAAAAGGGGTGATTAATTTTCGTAATTGTTAATTAATTGCAAATTGCGTTTATTTAATTATATGTACGCAGTTTTTCGGCAGTTTCTTCGTTACTCAACCAAATCGAGTGATTTTTGTGTCAATTCCGCATGTAAAAGGCATTCTAAATTTTTGACAAATAAATTATTTTTCGGCCGAACCCAGAATTCCCAAATTCGAAGCCTAACTATGACTTTTCGGAGGTTTTAGTTTTTCGAACGCAAAAGTTTGTAAATTTAAAATGTTAAATTAAATATTTGCGATTCTTGTTGATAAATCTTGAATTTTTGATTGACCTACAGTATATGTTTAACAAGTTTGAATGCCTAGCCTTGTTAATTATACAACCTAATTTGCAATTATGATTAATTTGTTGAAATTCGAATAATTTAGAATTGATTTGTCTTTCGTAATTAATTAATAATTTAATTAGGTATCCATGATTAAAAACCACCATAAAATTGTTAATTTATGTTAAATTTTAAAATTTTTATGACCTAGATTTGAATCCATGTTAATCGGAAATTAATTGATTAATAATTTTTCGCCCAAAATCATGAAATTAATATGTTTTATTAATTTGTCATTAATTTTGAATTAAAAATTTTAAATTTTTATGAAAAACGCCCATAAATGTTGCACGCACAAACCAATAGAAGCTACATGTTACCCTTAAGGGGTGTTGTATAGTGCGGGCACGCGACGACGAGCAAGGGAGCTCGTCGCCCGTGCGGTACGAATGCAGCGAGCAACCAAGTCATGGCGCGCGCGCGCGAGGCAAGGAGCCTGGGCGTGTGTGTGCTGTGTTGATGGGCGGTGGGCGAAGGGGCGTGGCACAAGGTCGAGGCGCGTGCGCTGGAGAGTTCAAGATGGTGAAGGAAATAGTGCCCTTGGTCCAAGTATGCATATAATATTAAGTCTAACAAATGTGGTTCAGTATTAATTAACAAGTTAATAATTCAGTGAGATCAAGTGAGCTGAATGCCTAGCTAGAGGCCGCTTCAGTTCAAGTGGAATTAATGATATTAATCCACAGCTTACTTTTGACTGAACCCGTAGGGTCACACAAATAGTACGTAAACGGATAAAGTATTTAATGGCATTAAATACTCAATCTATGGATATTCGGAATCGACGGATCTTGGTTTCGGTAGGAGCTGAGATCGTCACAAGCAAGAAATGAATACTCCGGAAACGATGATATTGCCGGAAACGGAAATATGGATCGTATCGGAGATATAAATATTATCCAAGTCGTAGATGTTGCCGGAAACGGAAACATGGTACGTATCGGAAAATATTATCGGAAATGGAAATATTGCCGGAATCGGAAATATTGCCGGAAACGGAAATATTGTCAGAATCGAAAATATTATTGGAAACAGAAATATTAAATATTTGTTCGAAACGGAAATTAATTCCGGAATCGGAAATATTAAATATCGTTCGTATCGGAAATGAATTCCGGAACCGGGAATTTAATCGGAAGCGCATCGTACGAATTAGCATCGGACGAGGCTTGCTAGAAGAAGGCCCAACACGAAGCCAGGCCCGCGCCCAGCAAGCCGAGCGCCCAACATGGAGCTGCCACAACCTCGCCAGGCCCAGCGCAAGGCCAGGCCCAGCAAGGCCTTGGCGCGCGCACGCTAGGCGTGCTGTTGGGCTGCGAGCAGCGACTGCTCGTGTGGGCCGCAAGGCCTGCGCGGGTGGTGCGATGCTCGTGGCCATACGATGCTCATGTTCGTAACGAATCCTAATCCTATCGGAATTCGTGTATTGATTAAATCCTAATCCTAATAAGATTAAATTTATTATTTAGAGTTCAAGTTGGATTCTAATTAATAAATCCAAATCTTAGTAGGATTATAATTCTTTTTCCATACCTCTATAAATAGGAGCCTAGGGTCATAATTTATAGACACAATTGAAGTATTCTAAAGGTAAGATTTTGAAGAAAAATCAGCCATACACTTGCACCTAAATAGCCGAAATTCCTAAGCAACCTTAAGGGCGATTCTAGTTGGTCAAGTTTAAGGCGGATCCGGACGTACTGTGGACTATCTACGGAGGGACGACACTTGGAGTCCTAAAGACTTGTTCTTGTTCGGTTCGGGCGCAACTAGGGAGGGCACGCAACAAAGTGTATGAATCTAAACTATGATAAATGATTATGTGTAAATAATATGTTTTCCTGGCTTTATGGTTTTTCCGCATGATTTATGTTTTGTCATATGTATCATAACCTAACTGTGGTATCACGAGCCTCTTATTATTTTCATAATCTAAATTTCATAACATGGTTAAATTTTACAAATTTGCAAAGAATTAAAAGGGGTGATTAATTTTCGTAATTGTTAATTAATTGCAAATTGCGTTTATTTAATTATATGTACGCAATTTTTTGGCAGTTTCTTCGTTACTCAACCAAATCGAGTGATTTTTGTGTCAATTCAGCATGCAAAAGGCATTTTAAAATTTTGACAAATTTTGTTTTTTTTTCGGACGAACCCAGAATTCCCAAATTCGAAGCCTAACTATGACTTTTCGGAGTTTTTAGTTTTTCGAACGCAAAAGTTTGTAAATTTAAGATATTAAATTGAATATTTGCGATTCTTGTTGATAAATCTTGAATTTTTGATTGACCTACAGTATATGTTTAACAAGTTTGAATGCCTAGCCTTGTTAATTATACAACCTAATTTGCAATTATGATTAATTTGTTGAAATTCGAATAATTTAGAATTGATTTGTCTTTCGTAATTAATTAATAATTTAATTAGGTATCCATGATTAAAAACCACCATAAAATTGTTAATTTATATTAAATTTTTATGACCTAGATTTGAATCCATGTTAATCGGAAATTAATTGATTAATAATTTTTCGCCCAAAATCATGAAATTAATATGTTTTATTAATTTGTCATTAATTTTGAATTAAAAATTTTAAATTTTTATGAAAAACGCCCATAAATGTTGCACGCACAAACCAATAGAAGCTACATGTTACCCTTAAGGGGTGTTGTATAGTGCGGGCACGCGACGACGAGCAAGGGAGCTCGTCGCCCGTGCGGTACGAATGCAGCGAGCAACCAAGTCATGGCGCGCGCGCGCGAGGCAAGGAGCCTGGGCGTGTGTGTGCTGTGTTGATGGGCGGTGGGCGAAGGGGCGTGGCACAAGGTCGAGGCGCGTGCGCTGGAGAGTTCAAGATGGTGAAGGAAATAGTGCCCTTGGTCCAAGTATGCATATAATATTAAGTCTAACAAATGTGGTTCAGTATTAATTAACAAGTTAATAATTCAGTGAGATCAAGTGAGCTGAATGCCTAGCTAGAGGCCGCTTCAGTTCAAGTGGAATTAATGATATTAATCCACAGCTTACTCTTGACTGAACCCGTAGGGTCACACAAATAGTACGTAAACGGATCAAGTATTTAATGGCATTAAATACTCAATCTATGGATATTCGGAATCGACGGATCTTGGTTTCGGTAGGAGCTGAGATCGTCACAAGCAAGAAATGAATACTCCGGAAACGATGATATTGCCGGAAACGGAAATATGGATCGTATCGGAGATATAAATATTATCCAAGTCGTAGATGTTGCCGGAAACGGAAACATGGTACGTATCGGAAAATATTATCGGAAATGGAAATATTGCCGGAATCGGAAATATTGCCGGAAACGGAAATATTGTCAGAATCGAAAATATTATTGGAAACAGAAATATTAAATATTTGTTCGAAACGGAAATTAATTTCGGAATCGTAAATATTAAATATCGTTCGTATCGGAAATGAATTCCGGAACCGGGAATTTAATCGGAAGCGCATCGTACGAATTAGCATCGGACGAGGCTTGCTAGAAGAAGGCCCAACACGAAGCCAGGCCCGCGCCCAGCAAGCCGAGCGCCCAACATGGAGCTGCCACAACCTCGCCAGGCCCAGCGCAAGGCCAGGCCCAGCAAGGCCTTGGCGCGCGCACGCTAGGCGTGCTGTTGGGCTGCGAGCAGCGACTGCTCGTGTGGGCCGCAAGGCCTGCTCGGGTGGTGCGATGCTCGTGGCCATACGATGCTCATGTTCGTAACGAATCCTAATCCTATCGGAATTCGTGTATTGATTAAATCCTAATCCTAACAAGATTAAATTTATTATTTAGAGTTCAAGTTGGATTCTAATTAATAAATCCAAATCTTAGTAGGATTATAATTCCTTTTCCATACCTCTATAAATAGGAGCCTAGGGTCATAATTTATAGACACAATTGAAGTATTCTAAAGGTAAGATTTTGAAGAAAAATCAGCCATACACTTGCACCTAAATAGCCAAAATTCCTAAGCAACCTTAAGGGCGATTCTAGTTGGTCAAGTTTAAGGCGGATCCGGACGTACTGTGGACTATCTACGGAGGGACGACACTTGGAGTCCTAAAGACTTGTTCTTGTTCGGTTCGGGCGCAACTAGGGAGGGCACGCAACAAAGTGTATGCATCTAAACTATGCTAAATGATTATGTGTAAATAATATGTTTTCCTGGCTTTATGGTTTTTCCGCATGATTTATGTTTTGTCATATGTATCATAACCTAACAGTGGTATCACGAGCCTCTTATTATTTTCATAATCTAAATTGCATAACATGGTTAAATTTTACAAATTTGCAAAGAATTAAAAGGGGTGATTAATTTTCGTAATTGTTAATTAATTGCAAATTGCGTTTATTTAATTATATGTACGCAATTTTTTGGCAGTTTCTTCGTTACTCAACCAAATCGAGTGATTTTTGTGTCAATTCCGCATGTAAAAGGCATTTTAAAATTTTGACAAATCTTGTTTTTTTTTCGGACGAACCCAGAATTCCCAAATTCGAAGCCTAACTATGACTTTTCGGATTTTTAGTTTTTCGAACGCAAAAGTTTGTAAATTTAAGATGTTAAATTGAATATTTGCGATTCTTGTTGATAAATCTTGAGTTTTTGATTGACCTACAGTATATGTTTAACAACGTTCAATGCCTAGACTTGTTAATTATACAACCTAATTTGTAATTATGATTAATTTGTTGAAATTCGTATAATTTAGAATTGATTTGTTTTTCATAATTATTTAATAATTTAATTAGGTATCCATGATTAAAAACCACCATAAAAATTGTTAATTTATGTTAAATTTTAAATTTTTATGACCTAGATTTGAATCCATGTTAATCGGAAATTAATTGATTAATAAATTTTCGATTTTTCGCCCTAAAATCATGAAATTAATATGTTTTATTAATTTGTCATTAATTTTGAATTAAAAATTTTAAATTTTTATGAAAAACGCCCATAAATGTTGCACGCACAAAGCAATGGAAGCTACGTGTTACCCTTAAGGGGTGTTGTATAGTGCGGGCACGCGACGACGAGCAAGGGAGCTCGTCGCCCGTGCGGTACGAATGCAGCGAGCAACCAAGTCATGGCGTGCGCGCGCGAGGCAAGGAGCCTGGGCGTGTGTGTGCTGTGTTGATGGGCGGTGGGCGAAGGGGCGTGGGACAAGGTCGAGGCGCGTGCGCTGGAGAGCTTAAGATGGTGAAGGAAATAGTGCCCTTGGTCCAAGTATGCATATAATATTAAGTCTAATAAATGTGGTTCAGTATTAATTAACAAGTTAATAATTCAGTGAGATCAAGTGAGCTAATTGCCTAGCTAGAGGCCGCTTCAGTTCAAGTGGAATTAATGATATTAATCCACAGCTTACTCTTGACTGAACCCTTAGGGTCACACAAATAGTACGTAAACGGATCAAGTATTTAATGGCATTAAATACTCAATCTATGGATATTCGGAATCGACGGATCTTGGTTTCAGTGGGAGCTGAGATCGTCACAAGAAAGAAATGAATACTCCGGTAAACGATAATATTGCCGGAAACGGAAATATGGATCGTATCGGAAATATAAATATTATCCAAGTCGTAGATGTTGCAGGAAACGGAAACATGTTACGTATCGGAAAATATTATCGGAAATGGAAATATTGCCGGAATCGGAAATATTGCCGGAAACGGAAATATGGTCAGAATCGGAAATATTATCGGAAACGGAAGTATTAAATATTTGTTCGAAACGGAAATTAATTCCGGAATCGGAAATATTAAACATCGTTCGTATCGGAAATGAATTCCGGAACCGAGAATTTAATCGGAAGCGCATCGTACGAATTAGCATCGGACGAGGCTTGCTAGAAGAAGGCCCAGCACGAAGCCAGGCCCGCGCCCAGCAAGCCGAGCGCCCAACATGGAGCTGCCACAGCCTCGCCAGGCCCAGCGCAAGGCCAGGCCCAGCAAGGCCTTGGCGCGCGCACGCAAGGCGTGCTGTTGGGCTGCGAGCAGCGACTGCTCGTGTGGGCCGCAAGGCCTGCGCCGGTGGTGCGATGCTCGTGGCCATACGATGCTCATCGTAACGAATCCTAATCCTATCGGAATTCTTGTATTGATTAAATCCTAATCCTAATAAGATTAAATTTATTATTTAGAGTTCAAGTTGGATTCTAATTAATAAATCCAAATCTTAGTAGGATTATAATTCCTTTTCCATACCTCTATAAATAGGAGCCTAGGGTCATAATTTATAGACACAATTGAAGTATTCTAAAGGTAAGATTTTGAAGAAAAATCAGCCATACACTTGCACCTAAATAGCCGAAATTCCTAAGCAACCTTAAGGGCGATTCTAGTTGGTCAAGCTTAAGGCGGATCCGGACGTACTGTGGACTATCTACGGAGGGACGACACTTGGAGTCCTAAAGACTTGTTCTTGTTCGATTCGGGCGCAACTAGGGAGGGCACGCAACAAAGTGTATGCATCTAAACTATGCTAAATGATTATGTGTAAATAATATTTTTTCCTGGCTTTATGGTTTTTCCGCATGATTTATGTTTTGTCATATGTATTATAACCTAACAGTGGTATCACGAGCCTCTTATTATTTTCATAATCTAAATTGCATAACATTGTTAAATTTTACAAATTTGCAAAGAATTAAAAGGGGTGATTAATTATCGTAATTGTTAATTAATTGCAACTTGCGTTTATTTAATTATATGTACGCAATTTTTCGGCAGTTTCTTCGTTACTCAACCAAATCGAGTGATTTTTGTGTCAATTCCGCATGTAAAAGGCATTTTAAAATTTTGACAAAAACAATATTTTTCGGACGAACCCAGAATTCCCAAATTCGAAGCCTAACTATGACTTTTCGGAGTTTTTAGTTTTTCGAACGCAAAAGTTTGTAAATTTAAGATGTTAAATTGAATATTTGCGATTCTTGTTGATAAATCTTGAGTTTTTGATTGACCTACAGTATATGTTTAACAACTTTGAATGCCTAGACTTGTTAATTATACAACCTAATTTGTAATTATGATTAATTTGTTGAAATTCGTATAATTTAGAATTGATTTGTTTTTCATAATTAATTAATAATTTAATTAGGTATCCATGATTAAAAACCACCATAAAAATTGTTAATTTATGTTAAATTTTAAATTTTTATGACCTAGATTTGAATCCATGTTAATCGGAAATTAATTGATTAATAAATTTTCGATTTTTCGCCCTAAAATCATGAAATTAATATGTTTTATTAATTTGTCATTAATTTTGAATTAAAAATTTTAAATTTTTATGAAAAACGCCCATATATGTTGCACGCACAAAGCAATAGAAGCTACGTGTTACCCTTAAGGGGTTTTGTATAGTGCGGGCACGCGACGACGAGCAAGGGAGCACGTCGCCCGTGCGGTACGAATGCAACGAGCAACCAAGTCATGGCGCGCGCGCGCGAGACAAGGAGCCTGGGCGTGTGTGTGCTGTGTTGATGGGCGGTGGGCGAAGGGGCGTGGCACAAGGTCGAGGCGCGTGCGCTGGAGAGCTCAAGATGGTGAAGGAAATAGTGCCCTTGGTCCAAGTATGCATATAATATTAAGTGTAATAAATGCGGTTCAGTATCAATTAACAAGTTAATAATTCAGTGAGATCAAGTGAACTGAGTGCCTAGCTAGAGGCCGCTTCAGTTCAAGTGGAATTAATGATATTAATCCACAATTTACTCTTGACTGAACCCGTAGGGTCACACAAATAGTACGTAAATGGATCAAGTATTTAATGGCATTAAATACTCAATCTATGGATATTCGGAATCGACGGATCTTGGTTTCAGTGGGAGCTGAGACCGTCACAAGCAAGAAATGAATACTCCGGAAACGATGATATTGCCGGAAACGGAAATATGGATCGTATCGGAAATATAAATAATATCCAAGTCGTAGATGTTGCCGGAAACGGAAACATGGTACGTATCGGAAAATATTATCGGAAATGGAAATATTGCCGGAATCGGAAATATTGCCGGAAACGGAAATATTGTCAGAATCGGAAATATTATCGGAATCGGAAAATAATTCCGGAAACGGAAATATTAAATATTTGTTCGAAACGGAAATTAATTCCGGAATCGGAAATATTAAATATCGTTCGTATCGGAAATGAATTCCGGAACCGCGAATTTAATCGGAAGCGCATCGTACGAATTAGCATCGGACGAGGCTTGCTAGAAGAAGGCCCATCACGAAGCCAGGCCCGCGCCCAGCAAGCCGAGCGCCCAACATGGTGCTGCCACAGCCTCGCCAGGCCCAGCGCAAGGCCAGGCCCAGCAAGGCCTTGGCGCGCGCACGCTAGGCGTGCTGTTTGGCTGCGAGCAGCGACTGCTCCTGTGGGCCGCAAGGCCTGCACGGGTGGTGCGATGCTCGTGGCCATACGATGCTCATGTTCGTAACGAATCCTAATCCTATCGGAATTCGTGTATTGATTAAATCCTAATCCTAATAAGATTAAATTTATTATTTAGAGTTCAAGTTGGATTCTAATTAATAAATCCAAATCTTAGTAGGATTATAATTCCTTTTCCATACCTCTACAAATAGGAGCCTAGGGTCATAATTTATAGACACAATTGAAGTATTCTAAAGGTAAGATTTTGAAGAAAAATCAGCCATACACTTGCACCTAAATAGCCGAAATTTCTAAGCAACCTTTAGGGCGATTCTAGTTGGTCAAGCTTAAGGCGGATCCGGACGTAGTGTGGACTATCTACGGAGGGACGACACTTGGAGTCCTAAAGACTTGTTCTTGTTCGGTTCAGGCGCAACTAGGGAGGGCACACAACAAAGTGTATGCATCTAAACTATGCGAAATGATTATGTGTAAATAATATGTTTTCCTGGCTTTATGGTTTTCCGCATGATTTATGTTTTGTCATATGAATCATAACCTAACAGTGGTATCACGAGCGTCTTATTATTTTCATAATCTAAATTGCATAAACATGGTTAAATATTACAAATTTGCAAGGAATTAAAAGGGGTGATTAATTTTCGTAATTGTTAATTAATTGCAAATTGCGTTTATTTAATTATATGTACGCAGTTTTTCGGCAGTTTCTTCGTTACTCATCCAAATCGAGTGATTTTTGTGTCAATTCCGCATGTAAAAGGCATTCTAAATTTTTGACAAAAAATGGATTTTTCGGCCGAACCCAGAATTCCCAAATTCGAAGCCTAACTATGACTTTTCGGAGGTTTTAGTTTTTCGAACGCAAAAGTTTGTAAATTTAAAATTTTAAATTAAATATTTGCGATTCTTGTTGATAAATCTTGAATTTTTGATTGACCTACAGTATATGTTTAACAAGTTTTAATGCCTAGCCTTGTTAATTATACAACCTAATTTGTAATTATGATTAATTTGTTGAAATTCGAATAATTTAGAATTAATTTGATTTTCATAATTAATTAATAATTTAATTAGGTACCTATGATTCAAAACCACCATAAAATTTTTTAATTTGTGTTAAATTTTAAATTTTTATGATCTAGATTTGAATCCATGTTAATCGGAAATTAATTGATTAATAAATTTTCGATTTTTCGCCCTAAAATTATGAAATTCATATGATTTATTAATTTGTCATTAATTTTGGAAATAAAAGTTTTAATTTTTATGCAATTCGCTCAGAAAACTTGCACGCACAAAGCAATGGACGCTAAGCGTTACCCTTAAGGGGTGTTGTATAGTGCGGGCATGCGACGACGAGCAAGGGAGCTCGTCGCCCATGCGGTACGAATGCAGCGAGCAAGGCGAGTAGCATGCAAGCACAAGGCAGCAGCCCTGCCTTGCGTCGAGTGCTGCGATGATGCATGGGCGGATGGCCGAAGAAGCAAGGCGAGCGAGCATGGCAGGCGCGCGCGCGCGGGCAGCGAGGGGTGCCTCGCAGCACGAGCGCTGCCTCGCCTAGCCTCGCCAAGCAACTGTTGCGCTACGAATCAACGACCGATGCTGCGCGCAAGCGTGGCTCGGCTTGCTTCGTTTGCGCGTGGCAGCTGCTCGTGCCTTGCTGTGCGATCACTCGTGAGGGGCGATGCTGCCTCGTGGACTCGACGGGGCATGGGCGCAAGCCCATGGCCTCGTCTTGACCCGATTGATGGGCTTTGAATTTAATTTTTAATTTTCAGTTAGGAAACGATTTTAATTAATTTTAAAATTCGTAATTTAAATTGTTTTCTTTGATTTTAATTTTGAATATTATAATTATTATAAATTTTATTTATACTAATTATTTTACTAAAATTAAATCTTGAATTAATTTAAATTCGTTTAATTCAACTGAATAAATTAAATTAATGTATTCGATTATAAATTTATATGAGCATTAAATTTTAATTAAATTTGTATGTTTCCGGTTAGACTAGAAATACATTTTTATGTTTAAAATTAGTAAAGCATATGAATTTATTGGTTTAAGTGGGAGCATTTTTTAGTCATAAACTCTTGATTAGGTCTACAAATCCTTTAAGGTTAAACAACTTGATTAGAATTAATAAGGACTGAATAATTGGTAGATTATTGGTGCCCTTAATTAATTGCTGCAAATATTTATGTGATGCATAACGTGTTTTACTAACCAGCTATGTGGGCCATTCATGATAATGAATGAGTGAATGGTATATATTGTATATGTACTGTTTTGCAGGTTATGGAGTGACTAGTATGGCCCAAATAGGATAGAAAATATGGTCAGCGTACCATTAATTTGAATGTAATTGGTCTAATGCACCAAATTTGTTTTTCAATTTAAATATGGTCTGCGTACCATCAAATAGTTGTAATTAGTTTAATTATAGCTTATCCTATTTGAAGAAAATGACGCCTTCCACGGTGAAATTCAAGACGAAGTTACCATTTTCGAGACGGACTTTGAAGTTGAAGCTTCAAGATGAAGTCGGGCCATACTAGATCACATTTATCTTATGCATGCTTTAACTTATTTATTGCTTTAAATATGTCTTAATTATGCATGAGATTGTGGCTTGATTATGTTGCATGATTAAGGATTTTAGTTCACTTAAAATCTAACCAACACAGTAAGAGCCTTAAGTTCCAAACTTAAAAATTGAGTTAAAAGGTGCCATGCCAAAATAAACACTTGCTTGGATATCCTTTACATCAATCTAGTAATATTTTCGCTCAGCGAGGTGTTACTTATTGGTCCTAAAGGGGTAAGGTACACAAATAATTGTGAGTACATGTTAGTTTTGGTGAAACTCAACGATATAAGTAAGGAGTCCTTTTATGTCGTGGAAAAATCGATAGGTTTGCCTAATAAGTTCTTAGACGTACCTATCAACCAAGAGTAGTTTCTAGACTATTAGCAAAAGGCTTTTGCTTACCTAAAAGATTTTAGAATTGAGTCTAAATACATAATGTGCTTAATTCTTCAATGGATTTTAGGGTCTTGGAATCATTTTATTCACACCTGCCGGAACACATAACTTGAATAAAATGCTTAATGAACATTGAATTATGCATGTATGCTAGAATTTAAGTTTATTAAGAGAAACTGTAAATGGTTATTTATTTGTTTATTCTTTTCAATTGTAGTTTTAACTATGGCAAACAACAATTCATTCAACATTCGATCAATTCTCGAAAAGGAGAAGTTGAGCGGGAAAAACTTCCTTGACTGGCAAAGGAACTTGCAAATAGTTCTTATGCAGGAAGAAAAGGAGTATATCCTGGAAGAGGCGATGCCAGAAGCCGCAAGCGAAGGGGTCACTCAGGAAGCCCTCAATCGTTGGATTGATGCCAACAAGGATGTGAAATGTCTAATGCTCGCCACCATGAGTGCAGATCTGCAGAAAACGTTCATCAACTCAGATGCTTTCACGATCATCAGTGAGTTAAAGAACATGTTCCAAGATCTGGCTCGAGTCGAAATATTCGAGACTCATAGGAAAATTCTTGAGACCAAGCTTAAGAAAGGCGAGCCTGTAAGTCCACATGTTCTCAAGATGATTGGACTCATTGAGAATATGAGTCGGCTGGATCAGCAATTCTCTCAGGAAATGGTTGTAGACACCATCCTCCATTCTCTTCATAGCGGGTATGATCAGTTCAAACTGAACTACAGTATGAATAGTCTGGACAAAACGCTCACTGAGCTTCACGGTATGCTGAAGACCGCTGAAAAAACGCTCAAAAGTGATAAGCAAGATGTGCTTATGGTGCGTGGGGGCAAGTTCAAGAAATCTGGAAAGAAGAGGAATGCTAAGAAAGGTGGCAACAAGGCCAGCCAAACTAAGCAACCAACTGGCGCCAAATCTGAAAAGAGGAAGGTTAGTCAACCCACTTCTGAATCTGAATGCTTCTACTGCAAGAAGAAGGGGCATTGGAAGAGAGATTGCTTGAAACTAAAGGAAGATCAGAAGAACGGAACAGTCGTTCCATCTTCAGGTATTTTCGTTATAGACTGTATACTTGCTAATTCAACTTCTTGGGTATTAGATACAGGTTGTGGCTCACACTTATGTTCCAATCCACAGGGACTAAGAAGAAGTAGAAAGTTAAGCAAGGGTGAAGTCGACCTACGAGTGGGAAATGGAGGACGGATTGCTGCATTAGCTGTAGGAACTTATTATTTGTCGTTGCCATCTGGGCTTGTTTTTGAACTGGAAGAGTGTTTCCATGTTCCAAGTCTTACTAAAAACATCATTTCTGTTTCTTGCTTAGATGCTAAGGGATTTTCTTTTTTAACAAAAGACAATAGTTGTTCGTTTTATTTTAAAGAGATGTTTTATGGATCTGCTAGATTAGTCAATGGACTTTATTTATTAGATCACGACAAACAAGTTTATAACATAAATACCAAAAAGGCCAAAAAGGATGATTCAGATCTCACCTATTTGTGGCATTGTCGATTAGGCCATATTAACTTGAAACGCATGGAAAGACTTCAAAAGGAAGGAATTCTAGAAGCATTTGACTTAGAGGATTATGGTAAGTGTGAATCGTGTTTACTTGGCAAAATGACAAAGCAAACTTTCTCTAAAGTTGGAGATAGAGCAACTGAACTATTGGGTTTAATCCATACAGATGTATGTGGACCAATGAGTACAAATGCCAGGGGTGGTTTCAACTACTTTATCACTTTCACTGATGACTTCAGTAGATATGGTTATGTCTAACTAATGAAGAATAAGTCTTAATCCTTTGACAAATTCAAGGAATTTCAGAGTGAAGTAGAGAATCAATTAGGCAAGAAGATTAAGGCACTGCGGTCTGATAGAGGCGGTGAATATCTGAGCTATGAATTTGACGACCATCTGAAAGAATGTGGAATTCTATCAGAATTGACTCCTCCTGGAACACCACAATGGAACGGTGTGTCGGAAAGGAGGAACAGAACCTTGCTAGACATGGTTAGGTCAAAGATGGGTCAGACCGAACTTCCAATAGAATTTTGGGGACATGCACTAAATACAGCTGCACTCACTATAAATAGAGCTCTGTCTAAAGCTGTTGAAAAGACCCCATATGAGTTATGGTTTGGAAAGCCTCCAAATGTGTCTTTTCTTAAGATTTGGGGATGTGAAGTATACGTCAAGCGATTAATTTCAGACAAACTTCATCCAAAATCTGACAAATGTATCCTTGTGGGCTATCCAAAGGAAACAAAGGGGTATTACTTCTACAATACATCTGAGAACAAGGTGTTTGTTGCTCGAGATGGTATCTTTTTGGAAAAGAATCACATTTCCAAAATGACAAGTGGGAGAAAAGTAGACCTCGAAGAAATTCGAGTCGAACAACAAACTCTAGAGAATGCTCAGGATGAAACTCAGAGATCTTTAGAAGTATCTGGTGATGTGAGGGGGTCGAAAAAGCATGAGGCTAATGCGTGACCTCGTCCCTCATGGGCGTGACGTTTCTTTTTGTCAAATCAAGTGTAATTGGATTTCCTGTGGGTTTACACCCAATTGACTAGTAATATAGGAGTTGCCATTCAGTTTTTAACGACAATGAGAAAAACTGACAAAACCCGGTTATCGTGACATAAAGGGAGTGCAATTATGTTTGACCACGACGGCCATTGGTTCCCTTGTGATCCCTGGTGTGGGGATCTCTCAACATACATCCGCAAGGTAGAGATTGAGGGTTCGGGGGACTGTAACTCTCAACATACACGTATTTCGGTATAACTCTTTGGCCAATTGGTTTATGAATGATTGGGCAATTTTTAAGGTCGTTGGTTTTCTAGAATGGTTTGTCACACACAATCATATATTTCGCTACACATAATTAACATTACATCATGAGGCAATAATAACATGTCATGTTGTTTTATGATAGGCTTCTATGGGTAGCATTTGCGCCTGGCTTGGTACCGCTTCTATCGCAGATCCAACACATGCCCCGGTCGAGGTAGTGTCTTCAACAGACGAATTTCACCCAAGAGGCCAATCACGATGTAAGCCAAGGGGGCATGCACCGATGAGAGGGACCTAATGGGCGAGCGATTGGGTTTGGGATGGGTGTACTACTAGCGAAAGTGCCGAGTGGACAACATTCGAAGCGTATGCACCCCCCGGTTGGCGATGGGTATCCTTAGTCCCAACTCCCGAGATGAAACATCCAAGGGAGCCAAGATTCGTTATGCGGTTCTATCCGTTCACATTAATATGCTGATTTTCAGGTCGTCCCAACTTGATGGGGAAATAAACGCGGGGTAGGATCGTTTCACCCTTCGGCTATTTTGATTACCTACGAGCACGAGTATTTCCTTCACTATCCCCAGTGGAGTCGCCACTGTGAGGGGGTCGAAAAAGCACGAGGCTAATGCGTGACTTCGTCCCTCGTGGGTGTGACGTTTCTTTTTGTCAAATCAAGTGTAATTGGATTTCCTGTGAGTTTACACCCAATCGACTAGTAATATAGGAGTCGCCATTCAGTTTTTAATGACAATGAGAAAAACTGACAAAACCCGGTTATCGTGACATAAAGGGAGTGAAATTATGTTTGACCACGACGCCCATAGGTTCCCTTGTGATCCCTGGTGTGGGGATCTCTCAACATACACCTGCAAGGTAGAGATTGAGGGTTCGGGGGACTGTAACTACTGAGAGGAGTACACGCTCTTCGATAACTCCAGAGGCAGGATATCCTTACTAGCTCAGCATAAATAATTGAAGGGACATGCGTTAACTATTAAACTAATCTGAGTTGATTTTAACAATATGCAACATATAATACTAGATCGATCGCGATTATCTGATTTAGATTGTTTTAAGGGACCTAGCATGATAATCCAATTTCCCAACATATTATCTTTATTAGGCGTGATAGAACAATCAGATTTAATTAGTTTAACAGTTTATAAAAAGGGCGAGGAAAGCAATTAAACCATGGAAAAGGGACACATTACGACGCACCTTTGAGAGGTGCGTCACAGTTCTCAGAAAACTAACCACTTTGACTTTGCTATTTCTCCTTTTATTTAACGAATCTCAAATTACGGGACAGGATACGTTCTGTTCGATTTTTGGATCGATTGCGACAGAACGCGTGATCAATTTCGCAGCGTGAGGCTTAGGCTTAGGGGTTTAGAGTCAATACTCAGAATAATAATTGTGTGTTGTTTTCACGTCGAACTTGGGGCCCTATTTATAGAAAAGAGTTCTTGGAAAGATAGAATTGTAGAACTCTAATCCACGAGGAATTAGGAAAGAACTCGTCCCAGGTAATTTCAGCGCCCAGGGCTGGGCTCTGAAGATTTCGGCGCCCAGAGCCAGGCGTTGAAAATAGGGTCTGGGCCGTTTCTTTGTCAGATTCGGACTCTTAGAATCCGGAGTGTATGAGACTTAATCGAGTCTTTTAGTGCGTATTAATTTTATGATGGAATGCATCTGGGCCCGTTACGAACTCTAGGCTCGTTAGGATTTTAATTAATACGTAACTCTTATTTTCGAATCATATTAGGAACAGGATTCTCTCGCAATTTCTATCTCATTTAGGATTTATGTTGGAGTGCAACACCTAATTCTGACAGGTTTCTATCTTTTATGACTTGCCACTTTTAACAACTACCCATTACGGCAATTACTATTTTTAGCAGGTTTCCATAAACATTAGGTTTCTATAAATAGCAGGTTTCGGGTGAAATGAAAAGTGGATTGAGATTCGTTATTTTATAGGAGATGCGTTGTCAAGTGGAGATTTATGTTCTCATCATCGAACCTTCCCTTTCGGGAATGGGGACAAAAGTAGGTGTCTACAGTTAACCCCCACTTTGACTGAGTCTTGGAGTAAGACGATGGTCAAAGTATTAGACGGAGTGCGTCACACAAGCCATGGTGACTTGCTTTTGCGAGGGTCTCACAAGCCCCCGAGTAATAACATTTGACTTAAGGGTCATCACTTGAAGTGTCGACATATCCCTCACGTGTCATTGGGGTTTGTCAACGGATAGTATAGAAACTCCCTCACTTTGTCATTGGAAGTATCTAAAGAGGCGTAGAAACTCCCTCACTTTGTCATTAGGAATAGCTACAGATGTTTTTCGAAATCAAAGCTATAAATTGTAATTGGGCCTGGCCAAGCCCAACCACGAGGTAAAAATGTTTTTAAAGAGTCTCATTTTCAGGGCTAGCTAAACGAGAAAACCCCCTTGTTTTTATGGGACGTAAAACGAAGGAAAATCCAGCATATCGTTCTTTTTTGGAAAAACGAAAAACCAATCCTTTAATTTTTGGAAAAAGAGAAAACCAATCACATCGCTCTTTTTTGGAAAAAATGGGAAACCAATCCTTTAATTTTTGGAAAAAGGGAAAACCGATCCTTTAATTTTTGGAAAAAGGGAAAACCGATCCTTTAATTTTTGGAAAAAGGGAAAACCAGAAAAAGTTATCGCTGCAGCGACTAAGGACCTGCGCGGTTAGTGGCGCAGACCCCGCCGGCTATAGATGGCGAGCTTGTCCGCTAAGGGTGGATGCCCCGTCCGAAAGAAGTGGACGAATCTATTTTGAAGTTTGTTTGCTTTTTTTGAAAATAAGGACCTACGAGGTTTGTGACGTAGACCCCGCCGGCTAAAGATGGCGAGCCTATTTTGAATTTGAAGATTTTATTTTTCGAAAGCTGAGGACCTGCGCGGCTAGTGACGCAGACCCCAACCGCTGAAGGTGGGCGAGCCCTGTCCGCTAAGGGTGGACGCCCCGCTCGCTGGAGGTGAGCGAACCCGAATGCGTCTTTTTGATTTGGGATTCGCGTGCCGCGGTCTTGCCTGATTGAGGTGGACAAGTCCCTATCGTGATTTCTTTTGAGAAATTCTTTTATTCATTCTTGTAAGAGAGAATTCTTTCTAGGGATGCTCGGATTTAGTTGTAACTTGAATGTGGGTTGACAACGTGCTTAGACGGACCATTGTCTTGTGGCCATCATCTTTTCATGGTTTTTGAGCTAGTCTTTTCCGCTCAGTTTTGCCACTACTTGGGTCCTTGATTAGGGGACTATGTATAAGTATCAACGGCAACCTTTGTCTTGAGGTCATAATCCGGTTTTATCTTTTGAGGTTATCCAAACACGGGACTTCGTACAGCGTAGTCTGGGAATATTGTTTTAACTTTGCATACTCTCTTTTGAAATGTATATTTTCTTTCGAGCCCCCAAGAACTCGTGCTTGACGGTCATTTCTTGTTGAAGAGGTTCCTTGGGGATACGCATTTTGTAATGTCCTTGATCGTGTTTGGGATTGTGCTCGTAAGTGCGAGCAATCTTTGTAGTGGTGTGCTATTCTTTACAAAGCCGTGAGGTGCGACTTTCAGTAAACAAATCGACAATTTTCGAGTCGGATAGATACGGCAGGGCCCTATAGAAGTCAGGGGGGCCTTTTTGGGTCTAGGATCATTTTCGGCGCCCATGCCTGGGCGTTAAAGATTTCGGCGCCCAACTCTGGGCACTGAAAATGATTTCTGGCGAGGTTTCTTGATGACACAGTTGGCCTCTTGTTCGTTCGTTTTCTTTTTTTTTCCGTCTAGAGATTCTTTTTTTGGAACGAACCGTTCATTTGAGATCACCGTTGATTGGTGAATAATTATTTCTCGAGAAACCGTAGCCTAATAGTGGACCAACGGTGTTTATTATTTCCTTATTCATTCGCCATTTCTTAGCTTAGAACGATTGTGGGATTCATCTTCAACGCCCAAAGTCAGGCGTGGGATTTGGCGTCGGAGTTGATTATTGGGCATATCTGCCTCTTTTCCGTTCGCTTATTTCACTTGGAGATTCTACGTATTCTCTTCTCTTTTGTCTTTTTTTTTCGTAGAATTTTATTGGAGATCACAATTAATTGAGTGAACATGATGATTTCTCGAGAAGTCATAGCCGATTGGTGGACTACGGTGTTTTGTCGCTTTGGGGCGATTATTTAAAGGAACTGTCGCTCTTAAGGCGTACAGTTATTGCAATAGTTGGGCGAGTCTATATATGGCCCGAGGAACATACCTTGAGGCGTAAGACTTTGATCGCTCTTGTTGTTATATATTTTTCCTTTTGAATGCGTTCGTGAATGTTCGATTCCTAGAACGATGATATGTATGTGCGAACGAGCTTTCATAAAATGGCCGTTGCGTGCAGTCCATTAATCAGTTTGCTTGAATCAATTTTTTTTTTTGAGCAATGACTGATTTTGAATAGTTTGCTTAGAAGCTTGATAGGGTTCAGGCCCATTCGTGAAGTGGACTCAAGCATCGTGCCCTTTTCGATCGTTCAAACATTTTCTTCGAGATTTTTTATTTTGCTATAGTCGTTTCGTAGCTTGGATCCCCAAGTATGCATGTTGAGATGCTTCCTTTTGGCGTACGATTTTTATAGGTTCTTTCGAGAAATATGCCTTGGGGTTTCGCTCGTGTAGGTGCGAGTTATCCTTGTCGTGGTAGGTAATATTTTGCTACTCTTAATCCTTAATGTAGAAGTCGTGTGGCTTGCATTTTGAATTTGGGAGATAAGTAGTCTTTGCCTCTTACTCCTTTTTTAGACTTGTACCGTGGGATGGTTGAATTTATGGTGCGACGTAGGCTTGTGTGGCCTAACACCGTGTCTTAGAGCATTCCTCCAGGTGTTGGGATATCATTATTATTTTTTGCATTGGAGTACTTCATCACGCCTCGTTCAGGTGCTCGAACAAGTGTAGCACCTTCTGCGTGGGTGTGCACGGGTTATTACTTCGTTCGATGCGAGGATTCATATATGTTCCTTTTTTTTGTTTTTCCTCGACAGCCTTTGCCTGGAGTTGATTTTCAGCGCCCAGAGCTGGGCGTTGGAATCTCTGGCGCCTGGTCCTGGGCGTTGAAAGTGCGCCCCAGGCAGGACTTTCGTTTTTTCTTTGGAACGACGTAGACTGTGTAACGGGCGCTTATAGGGCGAGCGTTATGTGCAGTAGTTTGACCGGAGTTTTGGTGACTCTCGATTTTCAGTTACCCTTGATAGTGGGGTGACTTTATATATTCTAAGTAGTGCTTTAGAATTTGGGAGGGGTTGTAGCCATTCTAAGGTCCGTTTTACACGATTAAAGCTTAGGATTGTGCCTCTATGACGTGTGTATAGCATTAGCGTCGAGAATTTGCAATAAAATCGTCATTTCGAGCAGTTTTAGAGTGTTTTTCTCAAGCCCCCCAATTGTAGCTACGGGATTGGCTTGGTGCTATAATGCTTGGCATACGTTTTTTATGCATTCATGGCGACATGGATCATGAATAGTTTGAACCAGACTCGTTTAGTGCGAGGTACGTTCGAGTAGTGATTTGCTACTTTTCCTGTAAATGTCGTATTGTGCGACATTGCCATGGTCAAGGTAGTCACATGTTGAAGTGTGCCTTTGACCAAAAGCGTGCCTTTCTTTACCCATAATCATATTTAGAAATCTTTTGGCTCACTTGCAACATTGAGATAAACGCATACTTAGCTTAAACCAACGACACTTTATTATGTTCGAAAAAGTCTTTGAAAATTATTTGAAGTCTGAGTCCTATTGTGTACAATCCGAGGTGTCCTAAGTAGGTTGACTTATAGAAGGGTTCGTACAGGATTACATGAGTGAATCAAAATACTGTTACGATTTTTGGAATGCTGTCTAAGGATTTGCTGGAAGCCAGGGTGCAGGCGTCAAGATATTACTTGTGCCCGTTTGGCATATGCTTTTAGGCTTTTAGGGCCATCTTTTCCAGAATTGCGGGAATGTAAACCGTTTTCAAATTGACTCAGATTTACTTGGTGTATGTATGCACAAAAGGTCAAGGTATACTTAGTTCTTTCCCTAGCTCTTCCATTTCAATTTTTTAGCCCCCAGTTGCTATTATGTCTTCCCATTAATGATGCTTTTAGATTTCGATTTTAGATGCCCGTGTCATATGTCTGAGTAGGGTGAGCCTTGGTTAAATGCCAAGTTCGGTTAACAATGTCTGATTTTTTTTCAAAGGGGATTAGCAAGCATTTGAATTACCATGAACGGGTGCCCTGAGTTCGAAGGAACGATGGGGCGATGCCGTAGAACAATCCTCTTTATTGCAAGCTTACTGCCTTTACTACTTTTTGGCGATTATGATTGTGTCTAGTGGTGAAAGAAGGTCTTTAAGTGAGTTAGTTCGCTTTAGGAGGGTCAAGTCGAGTACTTTAGAGGTCATGGACGCTTGCGCTAGCCCCCATTCAATTGAGGCAAAGCGATCT
Organism: Spinacia oleracea; assembly: GCF_020520425.1. Classification (NCBI taxonomy): domain Eukaryota; kingdom Viridiplantae; phylum Streptophyta; class Magnoliopsida; order Caryophyllales; family Amaranthaceae; genus Spinacia; species Spinacia oleracea. The sequence continues at coordinate 20,004,192 of NC_079489.1, forward strand.
TTTGAGTCTTAGCTAAGTGCCTAGGAGTGTGAGTGCTCCTTCCGACAAGGGTACGTGCCCTTATTATTTTCGATGTGTGCTCGTTTTGGCATCTTGATGACTTGGATTCTTCTTCGTGATTTAAATTTTTCTTTCGACTTGGATTGCAAGTAATTAAATTTCAATAAGGGACTCTATTTTTTATTCTTGTTATTCTATAGGCTTTAACATTTTTGCAAATTGGTTGGACCGAATCATGGATTGCCTACGTATCCACCTTAAATAGATTTAATTTGGAATCAGGTCTTGCATAGTTCTTAGCCTAGAAAATGGTTTCTTAGAATGCCGATTTTAAACTAGTACGTTCTGAGGTGGAAACATATTATTTCAAACGGTAGAATAAGTAAAGTTTATTATTATTTTAATCTGCTGCTTTGCCGTAAGCCAAAATTTTGTTTTATTTTTTAAGTACATGTATTTGCACAAAAATCTTTTCATGTGTTTTTTGGTACGTATATCTGAATACGTGTTGTACCCCTCCAAGTGTTCATTATTTTTCCGTGTATGTGCGGATAAAATGACGTCACTTCTGGACAAAATTTGGCGAGCAGAGAGAATCAACGCCCAGGCTGGGGCGCTAAAGATTTCGGCGCCCAGCTTGGGCGCTGAAAATGATTTCTGGGCGGATCTTTTTTGGTGCGCTAAATGCTTCTTTTTCTTTTTAGACTAACTTTAGAGGCGCTTTGCAAAGTTTCTTTTTTATTATTCACATTTTTTTTAATTTTTTTTATTTTTACGTTGAGCGTAGAATGTACTTTTCATTTGTCTCTTTTTTATTTGTGACTCAAGACGACTTGAAAGATGGGTTGAATGAGATAGGATAAGTTGTATAGGTATTAGTCGAGCATGAGGATTACATCAACCAAGGCCAATGAATAGCATGGGGACGGTTCAAGGGTATATCAACAGGATGTATCCAAACAAGTTATATGGTCATTATGCTAATGGTGGTGTAAGAGCAGGTTTGGGCTTTGGAAATGATGGGCATGACGCACGTGTCAATGACCGTACGTGGTTTGCAGTTGATAACAAGTTCAAGAACAAGAGTCGAGGTAATGGTTTCTTGGGTTATGGCAATGAGAACATGGATGGGTTAAATGAGCTGAACAGGGGCCCCAGAGCGAAGGCGTCTAAGAACATAAGGATTGGAAAGGGTAGACATCGTAGAATTTTATGATTTGGATTGGTTGACTCAATTCTTTTCCTTCGTTTACTTGGGTAAATTTCGCACTTTGGGAGGTACGGGCTAAGTATTTCATGGCTCGCTCTTTTCGCTCTCCCTTTTCTCTTTTTTTTTAAGTATTTCATGGCTTGCTCTTTTCGCTCTCCCTTTTCTCTTTCTTTTTTTTTTCTTTTGCTTGGGATTTCTCCCCAACATAAATCCTTCAATTTTTTTTTAATTTGGGGTAAGAGGTAGATGGTTGTGGTCTTTGAGTCACGAGGCGAGACTGAGTGAGCCTCGTTTGGTAGGCCTATAGTGGACCTTTAACTTTAGTAAGCCTAGGGTGGACCTTTAGCTTTAGTAGTCCTAGGGTGGACCTTTAAATTGTCTTACTTTGCAAGCGTATTTAGTCGTTTCTTAAAATGTGCAAATAGCGTTGATTCAAAATGTTGTTTTTACCTTATTGAAATTTAACGAAAGAATTACATCGAAAATAATCTTTTGCTTCTTTTTCAGATTCCAGTTTCTCGGATTTAACTGGAAGTTGTGATTTAGACTCGAACTTTCATTAATCTTTCTGATTATAACCCGTGTATGAATACAAGGAGGTGGCCTAGACTCAAAATAATGACGTGGCGTAAGCCTATAATACTTGACCAAGCAACTCTCAGACTTAGGCTAATTGGACCATAACTTTTGTTGGTTGACACTTTAGATTTTAACCCTTGGGTGTTCATTTGTCATGCGCCATTTTGCTTAATGTTGGCAAGGTAGTTAGTTGGGGAGATCGAATCTTTATTTTTGCAAGACTAGAATCATTAGTGCGGTTTCCCTCTTAGTGTGTATTGCTTTACCCCAATGGTAGCCTTATGGTATGCCGATTTGGGTATTTTCATGGTTCGTCATGTTGCATTCATGGAAAATCTTTTAGTCCGTACTTGGGAGTATTAAAGGAGCGAGTGGCTCGAGAGGACTATGATAGTCGTGACCCAATGTGATCATGAGCCTTGAGGTCATTAATTTTTTGCTAATGGTATTGACACCTTAGGTTCACTTTGGGGGTTGTGTGACTATGGGGGAATGATTTTCAGAATGTGACTGTTTCCATTTTGCGAATACTATAATATATTCTTTTTATTGGTGGGAGAGAGTATTGAGGCCGTAGATTCTTAACAAGGGATGACAATTACATATGGGTGCTTATTGATTTAAATGTTAGGAAGGGAGACTCAATATGTTTTAACCTTTTTTATTTGCAGAACGACACCAAGCATTAGGACCGATTCTATGGATAAGACAACTAAGACTTAGGATTTAGATTGTACTTTGGCATAGCCTATTCTAGACTCGGATTTACTCATTTTTTATTCGAACATTATTTTTCCTTAAAAAACTTTATTTGAACATCATTTTTTTTGAATTTTTTGCCCATGTGACATTCAAAGTTATTTAAATTAGCATGCTCGGTTTTGGTGCCGAGCATTGTCGTCATAGGAGGCCTAACAACGACATAAAAAAGAGTTATTTATTTATTTATTTAGTCGCTTTAAGAATCGAGTGCTTTTCATACGCCCTTGCAGCAATTTTTACGAATGGTTTTTTTTTGCTACATATTTTTTGCGCGGGCAACGAGGCTGCTGCGCCTGACCAAAAGGCCAGGCAGCAACTTCAGCGCCCAGCCTAGGGCGTGAGAAATTATGGCGCCCAGCCAAAGGCGTTGAAAATACGTCCCTGGCTGGTTCTCGTTTTCTGTTTACGTCTACTTTTTGTTTATGCGACTTTGATTTTGCTTGCTTGCCTAATAACGTCCTTTATGCGTTGTGCAGCGTTTGTGGGATTCGTTACAGGCCATCCCGAGTGTCGCTTATTTTTGTGGCGATCGTTCGGGTTTGCGGAACACGTATTTCGGTATAACTCTTTGGCCAATTGGTTTATGAATGTTTGGGCAATTTTTAAGGTCGTTGGTTTTCTAGGATGGTTTGTCACACTCAATCATATATTTCGCTACACATAATTAACATTACATCATGAGGCAATAATAACATGTCATGTAGTTTTATGATAGGCTTCTATGGGTAGCATTTGCACCTGGCTTGGTACCGCTTCTATCGCAGATCCAACACATGCCCCGGTCGAGATAGTGTCTTCAAAAGACGAATTTCACCAAAGAGGCCAATCACGATGTAAGCCAAGGGGGCATGCACCGATGAGAGGGACCTAATGGGCGAGCGATTGGGTTTGGGACGGGTGTACTACTAGCTAAAGTGCCGAGTGGACAACATTCGAAGCGTATGCACCCCCCGGTTGGCGATGGGTATCCTTAGTCCCAACTCCCGAGATGAAACATCCAAGGGAGCCAAGATTCGTTATGCGGTTCTGTCCGTTCACATTAATATGCTGATTTTTAGGTCGTCCCAGCTTGATGGGGAAATAAACGCGGGGTAGGATCGTTTCACCCTTCGGCTATTTTGATTACCTACGAGCACGAGTATTTCCTTCACTATCCCCAGTGGAGTCGCCACTGTGAGGGGGTCGAAAAAGCACGAGGCTAATGCGTGACCTCGTCCCTCGTGGGTGTGACGTTTCTTTTTGTCAAATCAAGTGTAATTGGATTTCCTGTGAGTTTACACCCAATTGACTAGTAATATAGGAGTCGCCATTCAGTTTTTAACGACAATGAGAAAAACTGACAAAACCCGGTTATCGTGACATAAAGGGAGTGCAATTATGTTTGACCACGACGGCTATAGGTTCCCTTGTGATCCCTGGTGTGGGGATCTCTCAACATACACCCGCAAGGTAGAGATTGAGGGTTCGGGGGACTGTAACTACTGAGAGGAGTACTCTCTCTTCGATAACTCCAGAGGCAGGATATCCTTACTAGCTCGGCATAAATAATTGAAGGGACATGCGTTAACTATTAAACTAATCTGAGTTGATTTTAACAATATGCAACATATAATACTAGATCGATCGTGATTATCTGATTTAGATTGTTTTAAGGGACCTAGCATGATAATCCAATTTCCCAACATATTATCTTTATTAGGCGTGATAGAACAATCAGATTTAATTAGTTTAACAGTTTATAAAAAAGGCAAGGAAAGCAATTAAACCATGGAAAAGGGACACATTTACGACGCACCCTTTAGAGGTACGTCACGGTTCTCAGAAAACTAACCACTTTGACTTTGCTATTTCTCCTTTAATTAACGAATCTCAAATTACGGGACAGGATACGTTCTGTTCGATTTTTGGATCGATTGCGACAGAACGCGTAATCAATTTCGCAGCGTGAGGCTTAGGCTTAGGGGTTTAGAGTCAATACTCAGAATAATAATTGAGTGTTGTTTTCACGTCGAACTTGGGGCCCTATTTATAGAAAATAGTTCGTGGAAAGATAGAATCGTAGAACTCTAATCCACGAGGAATTAGGAAAGAACACGTCCCAGGTAATTTCAGCGCCCAGAGCCAGGCGTTGAAAATAGGGTCTGGGCCGTTTCTTTGTCAGATTCGGACTCTTAGAATCCGGAGTGTATGAGACTTAATCGAGTCTTTTAGTGCGTATTAATTTTATGATATAATGCATCTGGGCCCGTTACGAACTCTAGGCTCGTTAGGATTTTAATTAATACGTAACTCTTATTTTCGAATCATATTAGGAACAGGATTCTCTCGCAATTTCTATCTCATTTAGGATTTATGTTGGAGTGCAACACCTAATTCTGATAGGTTTCTATCTTTTATGACTTGCCACTTTTAACAACTACCCATTACGACAGTTACTATTTTTAGCAGGTTTCGGGTGAAATGAAAAGGGGATTGAGATTCGTTATTTTATAGGAGATGCGTTGTCAAGTGGAGATTTATGTTCTCATCATCGAACCTTCCCTTTCGGGAATGGGGAAAAAAGTAGGTGTCTACAGGTGAGGATCATGGTCAATCTAGAGATGTAACCCCGCGTGGATCGCAGAGATATAGATCTCAACCGGAAAGGTACTTAGGTATTTTGACGAACGAGAGCTATGATGTTATATTACTTGAAAGTGATGAACCTGCGACTTACAAGCAAGCTATGACGAGCCCTAGCTCCAAGCAATGGCAAGAAGCCATGCAATCTGAATTAGACTCCATGTCAGAAAACCAAGTATGGGATTTGGTCGATTTGCCAGATGGCTACCAAGCCATTGGAAGCAAATGGGTTTTCAAACTGAAAAAGGATAAGGATGGGAAACTTGAAGTTTTCAAAGCTAGATTGGTTGCAAAAGGTTACAGGCAAGTCCACGGTGTGGATTACGATAAAACCTTTTCACCAGTTGCAATGCTAAAATCTATTCGGATAATGTTAGCAATCGCTGCATATTACGATTACGAAATATGGCAGATGGATGTCAAAACCGCCTTCTTAAACGGCGTTTTAACAGAAACTGTGTTTATGACACAGCCTGAAGGTTTTGAGGATCCAAAGAATGCTAAAAAGGTATGCAAGCTAAAGAAATCAATCTACGGATTGAAGCAGGCATCAAGGAGCTGGAATATACGTTTTGATGAAGCAGTCAGTGACTTTGGTTTCATCAAGAACGCAGACGAATCTTGTGTATACAAGAAGGTCAGTGGGAGCAAAATTTCTTTCCTAGTATTATATGTCGATGACATACTACTTATCGGAAATGACATTCCTATGTTAAACTCTGTCAAGATTTGGCTTGGGAAATGTTTTTCGATGAAGGATCTAGGAGAAGCACAGTACATATTGCGCATCAAGATTTACAGAGATAGATCTAAAAAGATGATTGGACTTAGTCAAAGCACTTATATCAATAAGGTGCTTGATAGGTTCAAGATGGCAGACTCCAAGCGAGGCTACCTACCCATGTCTCATGGAATGACTCTAAGCAAGACTACGTGCCCAAAAACACTTGATGAGCGTAGACGAGTGAATGGGATTCCATATGCATCATTGATTGGTTCAATAATGTATGCTATGATATGTACACGCCCGGATGTTGCGTACGCACTCAGTGCTGCGAGCCGATACCAGTCAGACCCAAGAGAGGCACATTGGACTGCTGCCAAGAATATTCTGAAGTACCTGAAAAGGCACAAAGATGACTTCCTGGTCTATGGTGGAGATGATGAATTAATTGTTAAAGGCTATACGGACACAAGTTTTCAAACCGACAAAGATGATTTCAGATCACAGTCTGGGTTTGTCTTCTGCCTCAACGGAGGTGCAGTAAGCTGGAAAAGTGCTAAGCAAAGCACCATTGCGGATTCTACAACTGAAGCGGAGTACATTCCTGCACATGAAGCAGCAAAGGAAGATATATGGCTAAGGAAGTTCATAGGTGAACTTGGTGTAGTCCCCTCCATTAAAGGACAATTAGCCCTGTATTGTGATAATAACGGAGCTATTGCACAGGCAAAGGAGCCTAGACACCACCAAAGAGTCAAGCATGTACTTCGTAGATTTCACCTTCTACGAGAGTTCGTTGAAAGAAAAGAAGTCGAGATAAGCAAGATTGGAACTGATGATAACATATCAGATCCATTGACTAAACCTCTGCCGCAAGCGAAGCACAACTCGCACACTGCAGCTATGGGAATCAAGCATATTGGAGAATGGCTTTGATGTCCTTATTTAATGTTTTAATGTTTTAGAGTTTAATTCTTTGTAAAACATTATTGGTTAATCATTCACAATAAATGAATAGAATTCATTTTTCCATTTAATTTGTGGTTTATTAAATGATGAGTCCCTTCAATTTGACGATATATTCAAGATAGACTGTCAGGACCAGTCCTGTGACTAAGAAATGTCTATCAAGTGAACTTGAATGTCAAAGGTTGAACATGGTCCCTGGTCGGAGTTTTCTATAAAATTGGACGCATAGAAAACGTTAAACGACTGGAATGCGAGATGAGTAGTAGTTCTGTTTCTTGAACTATGTGGACATGGCAATGTCATAATCATTTGCATAGATACTTACTTTGGGATGACTAGTATCGGACAAACCTATGAAACTTTACTATAAGAGATGAAAATCTGTCATAAGTAAATTTCTTTAAAATTATTAGACACTAAGTCCTCAATACCTGAGTGATTTGAGATTACTTGTTTGAGAACTGGTTGCTTTGACGTTGACCAACCGTCGCACCATAAAAGGAGGCTATAAAGGCAACGCTCAGGTAATCACCTATCAAACGAAGTCTAATCTCAAGATCGCAAGATTGGGATTGTCCTCCCATAAATCGGGATGAGATGCTTAAAAGTTGTACAAGGCCACTCAGAGAGCTAGAAACTGTGAAATGCATGGCCGTGCTCGGATGAATCATAGGCTATGATTATCTGTTTATTTGATCAGTTGAACTCTGAAACCGAGAAACACCTCTAGACATAATAAGGATGACAACTCTTACCTTATGTTCAAGAGCAAGCTTCGAGCGACAAAGGAATTAGGTAATGCACACTTGTCCCTAAGGACAAGTGGGAGACTGGAGGAAATAGTGCCCTTGGTCCAAGTATGCATATAATATTAAGTCTAATAAATGCGGTTCAGTATTAATTAACAAGTTAATAATTCAGTGAGATCAAGTGAGCTGAATGCCTAGCTAGGGGCCGCTTCAGTTCAAGTGGAATTAATGATATTAATCCACAACTTACTCTTGACTGAACCCGTAGGGTCACACAAATAGTACGTAAACGGATCAAGTATTTAATGGCATTAAATACTCAATCTATGGATATTCGGAATCGACAGATCTTGGTTTCAGTGGGAGCTGAGATCGTCACAAGCAAGAAATGAATACTCCGGAAATGATGATATTGCCGGAAACGGAAATATGGATCGTATGGGAAATATAAATATTATCCAAGTCGTAGATGTTGCCGGAAACGGAAACATGGTACGTATCGGAAAATATTATCGGAAATGGAAATATTGCCGGAAACGGAAATATTGTCAGAATCGGAAATATTATCGGAATCGGAAAATAATTCCGGAAACGGAAATATTAAATATTTGTTCGAAACAGAAATTAATTCCGGAATCGGAAATATTAATTATCGTTCGTATCGGAAATGAATTCCGGAACCGGGAATTTAATCGGAAGCGCATCGTACGAATTAGCATCGGACGAGGCTTGCTAGACGAAGGCCCAGCACGAAGCCAGGCCCGCGCCCAGCAAGCCGAGCGCCCAACATGGAGCTGCCACAGCCACGCCAGGCCCAGCGCAAGGCCAGGCCCAGCAAGGCCTTGGTGCGCGCACGCTAGGCGTGTTGTTGGGCTGCGAGCAGCGACTGCTCGTGTGGGCCGCAAGGCCTGCGCGGGTGGTGCGATGCTCGTGGCCATACGATGCTCATGTTCGTAACGAATCCTAATCCTATCGGAATTCGTGTATTGATTAAATCCTAATCCTAATAAGATTAAATTTATTATTTTGAGTTCAAGTTGGATTCTAATTAATAAATCCAAATCCTAGTAGGATTAGAATTCCTTTTCCATACCTCTATAAATAGGAGCCTAGGGTCATAATTTATAGACACAATTGAAGTATTCTAAAGGTAAGATTTTGATGAAAAATCAGCCATACACTTGCACCTAAATAGCCGAAATTCCTAAGGAACCTTAAGGGTGATTCTAGTTGGTCAAGCTTAAGGCGGATCCGGACGTGCTGTGGACTATCTACTGAGGGACGACACCTGGAATCCTAAAGACTTGTTCTTGTTTGGTTCGGGCCCAGCTAGGGAGGGCACGCAACAAAGTGTATGCATCTAAACTATGCTAAATGATTATGTGTAAATAATATGTTTTCCTGGCTTTATGGTTTTTCCGCATGATTTATGTTTTGTCATATGAATCATAACGTAGCTGGGTCGCCCAGCGAGCAGTGCTCCGCGCACCAACGAGCGCTGCCTCGCCACGAGAGCTGCTGCGATGCATGCGGGTGAGCAGGCTGCGTGCAAGCGTGGCTTGGCTTGCTGCGTTTGCGCGTGGCTGCTGCTGCATTGTGCCATGGCCATGCGATCGGTCGTGCACACGATGGGGCTTGGGCGCAAGCCCAAATGCTCGTCGTGTTACGATTGAGTCGTTTTGAATTTTAATTTGAAATTTTCAGTACGGAAATAATTTTAATTAATTTTAAAATTAATAATTTAAATTTTTTTCTCGGATTTTAATTTTGAATATTATAATTATTATAAATTTTAATTTATACTAATTATTTTACTAAAATTAAACCTTGAATTAATTTAAATTCGTTTAAATCAACTGAAAAATAAATTAAATAAATGGATTCGATTATAATTTTATATGAGCTTTAAATTTTAATTAAACTTGTATGTTTCCGGTTAGATTAGAAATACATTTTTATGTTTAAAATTAGTAAAGCATATAAAGTTATTGGTTTAAGTGGGAGAAATTTTAGTCATAATTTCTTGATTAGGTCTACAAATCCTTTAAGGTTAAACAACTTGATTAGAATTAATAAGGACTGAATAATTGGTAGATTATTGGTGCCCTTGATTAATTGCTGCAAATATTTATGTGATGCATACAATGTGTTTTACTAACTAGCTATGTGGGCCATTCATGATAATGAATGGGTGAATGGTATATATTGTATATGTACTGTTTTGCAGGTTATGAAGTGACTAGTATGGCCCAAATAGGATAGAAAATATGGTCTGCGTACCATTAATTTGAATGTAATTGGTCTAATGCACCAAAATTTGTTTTTCAATTCAAATATGGTCTGCGTACCATCAAATAGTTGTAATTAGTTTAATTATAGCTTATCCTGTTTGAAGAAAATGGCGCCTCCCACGGTGAAATTCAAGACGAAGTTTCCAACCATTTTCAAGACGGACTTTGAAGTTGAAGCTTCAAGATGAAGTCGGTCCATACTAGATCACACTTATCTTATGCATGCTTTAAGTTATTTAGTGCTTTTAAATATGTCTTAAATATGCATGAGATTGTGGCTTGATTATGTTGCATGATTAAGGATTTTAGTTCACTTAAAATCTAACCAACATAGTAAGAGCCTTAAGTTCCAAACTTAAAAATTGAGTTAAAAGGTGTCATGCCAAAATAACACTTACTTGGATAACCTTTACATCAATCTAGTAATAGTTTTACGCTCAGCGAGGTGTTACTTATTGATCCTAAAGGGGTAAGGTACACAAATAACTATGAGTACATGTTAGTTTTGGTGAAACTCAACGATATAAGTAAGGAGTCCTTTTATGTCGTGGCAAAATTGATAGGTTTACCTAATAAGCTCTTAGACGTACCTATTAACCAAGAGTAGTTTCTAGACTATTAGCTAAAGGCTTTTGCTTACCTAAAAGATTTTAGAATTGAGTCTAAATACATAATGTGCTTAATTCTTCAATAGTTTTTAGGGTCTTGGAATCATTTTATTCACACCTGCGGGAACACATAACTTGAATAAAATTCTTAATGAACATCAAATTATGCATGTATGCTAGAATTTAAGTTTATTAAGAGAAACTGTGAATGATTATTTATTTGTTTATTCTTTTTCAATTGTAGTTTTAACTATGGCAAACAATAATTCATTCAACACCCGATCAATTCTCGAAAAGGAGAAGTTGAACGGGAAAAACTTCCTTGACTGGAAAAGGAACTTGCAAATAGTTCTTATGCAGGAAGAAAAGGAGTATGTCCTGGAAGAGGCGATGCCTGAAGCCGCGGGCGACGGGGTCACTCAGGCAGCCCTCAATCGTTGGATTGATGCCAACAAGGATGTGAAATGTCTAATGCTTGCAACCATGAGTGCAGATCTACAGAAAACGTTCATCAACTCAGATGCTTTCACGATCATCAGTGAGTTAAAGAACATGTTCCAAGATCTGGCTCGGGTCGAAAGATTCGAGACTCATAGGCAAATTCTTGAGACCAAGCTTAAGAAAGGCGAGCCCGTAAGTCCACATGTTCTCAAAATGACTGGACTCATTGAGAATATGAGTCGGCTGGACCAGCAGTTCTCTCAGGAAATGGCTGTAGACACCATCCTCCATTCTCTTCATAGCGGGTATGATCAGTTCAAGCTGAACTACAGTATGAATAGTCTGGACAAAACGCTCACTGAGCTTCACGGTATGATGTAGACCGCTGAAAAGACGCTCAAAAGTGATAAGAAAGATGTGCTTATGGTGCGTGGGGGAAAGTTCAAGAAATCTGGAAAGAAGAGGAATGCTAAGAAAGGTGGCAACAAGGCCAGCCAGACTAAGCAACCAGGCGGCACCAAATCTGAAAAGAAGAAGGTGAGCCAACCCACTTCTGAATCTGAATGCTTCTATTGCAAGAAGAAGGGGCATTGGAAGAGAGATTGCTTGAAGCTAAAGGAAGATCAGAAGAACGGAATAGTCGTTCCATCTTCAGGTATTTTCGTTATAGACTGTATACTTGCTAATTCAACTTCTTGGGTATTAGATACAGGTTGTGGCTCACACTTATGTTCCAATCCACAGGGACTAAGAAGAAGTAGAAGGTTAAGCAAGGGTGAAGTCGACCTACGAGTGGGAAGTGGAGCACGGATTGCTGCATTAGCTGTAGGAACTTATTATTTGTCGTTGCCCTCTGGGTTAGTTTTGGAACTGGAAGACTGTTTCCATGTTCCAAGTATTACTAAAAACATCATGTCTGTTTCTTGCTTAGATGCTAAGGGATTTTCCTCTTTAATAAAAGACAATAGTTGTTCGTTTTATTTTAAAGAGATGTTTTATGGATCTGCTAGATTAGTCAATGGTCTTTATTTATTAGATCACGACAAACAAGTTTATAACATAAATACCAAAAAGGCCAAAAAGGATGATTCAGATCTCACCTATCTGTGGCATTGTGGATTAGGCCATGTTAACTTGAAACGTATGGAAAGACTTCAAAAGGAAGGAATTCTAGAACCATTTGACTTAGAGGATTATGGTAAGTGCGAATCATGTTTACTTGGAAAAATGACAAAGCAACCTTTCTCTAAAGTTGGAGAAAGAGCAACTGAACTATTGGGTTTAATCCATACATATGTATGTGGACCAATGAGTACAAATGCTAGAGGTGGTTTCAGCTACTTTATCACGTTCACTGATGACTTCAGTAGATATGGTTATGTATACCTAATCAAGCATAAGTCTGAATCCTTTGACAAATTCAAGGAATTTCATAGTGAAGTAGAGAATCAATTAGGCAAGAAGATTAAGGCACTGCGGTCTGATAGAGGCGGTGAATATCTGAGCTATGAATTTGATGACCATCTGAAAGAATGTGGAATTCTATCAGAATTGACTCCTCCTGGAACACCACAATGGAACGGTGTGTCGGAACGGAGGAACAGAACCTTGCTAGACATGGTTAGTGTAGGGGAATACAGTTAAACATAATAACATGTGCGGAACAATCCCCAAAGCCAGGAAACATGTATAAAGCACAGATTAAGCATACTTACATTCGAAGCGTGTTTTCCACAATAATATGTCAACGAACACGAACAAAGAACTCCACTTGTTGTTCCTCTACTTGCTTCACCGACACGATCAGATCCGTCTTGATAATCGTAGCTTAGACAATTGATCAAGATACTTTGCTTTTGGGAAGAACTCACTTTGGAGGCACAGAGAGAATTAGGGTTCTCTGTGTCTCTAGGGTTTGAGTGTATGAATTGTATGTGTGTGGGAAACAAGGTTGTAAGGTTATATCATTAACCTTACTAACCGACCAAGCAAGAAGCAAGGACGGCTAGCAAGCCGTGCGAGCCAAGCAACACGGACACACGCCCGCGCCCAGCGACACACTGCAGGCCGAAGCCCACAGCGCGCGCGCTGAGCAGCTGGGCCGTGGGCCTTGCTCGCTCGTCGTGTTGTGTGCTAATGCTTGCTGTTGCGTGCTCGCGCCCAATGGGCTTGCCTTGCTTGCTCGCGAGCTTGCTGGCTCGTTGGGCCTTGCACGCTTACGTGCTTGGCTTGACGGGCCGGCAACTCCGATGCCCTTCGTATTCGCGATTTAATATATTTCCGATATATTATTTATCGTTTCGTATACGACGAATCACCGTCGTACGATACGATTTATTCGTGTCGCCCAGCTTACGAATATTCGCGATACGATATACGATTCCGACAAAGGTCGTATCGCATAATACGTTTCCAACTAATTCCCGAAAAGCTATTAAATGAATTTCCGATTCATTTAATCCGGTGATCTGTTACGTGTCATTGGTGTGACCTTGTAGGTTCAGTCAAGAGTAAGTTGTGAGTTCAATATCCATTAGAACTCACTGATCGGAAGCATTGCTCCAGCTAGCTGTTCCGATCACTTGATCTCACTGAATTAATTGTTCGCAATTAATCTGAACCTTGGTATTAGACTTAATGCACCTTGGGTGAAGGACATATTTCCTTCAATCTCCCACTTGTCATTCAGACAAGTGTGCATCCACATTCCTTTGTCACTTAGTGTTACTTAATGAACATAAGGTAAGATCCAAGCCATCCTTATTAGGTCCAGAAGTGTTTCTCGGATTACAGAGTTCAACTGTCAAACTTTTGCAGAAGGTTAAGCCTAACCATTATGAGCACGGCCATGCATTTTACAGTATCTAACTCTCCGAGAGGCCTTGTTACATAACTACACCATATCCTACCAAAGATAGGAGGACAATCCATTCTTGAAATCTATGAACACTCACTTTGATTCATAGTACGCCCAATAACTGCTTTTATAGCCTCCTTTTACGGTACGACGTTTAGCTAGTATCAAAGCGAACTAATTCTCAAACGAGCAGACATAATCGCTCATGTTCTGAGGAACGGTTTCTAATCACCATTAATGAGAACTACCTATGACATGACTTTAATCTCTTAAAGCGTTCTCATGGTCAATCCGATACAAGATCCAATAAGTATCTATGCAAAAGATTCTGGCATCCAGTCACTCTAGTTCAAGAAATAGAACTAAGTAATCTACTTGCAATCTAATCTTCATTAGTCATTGGTCGTCCACCTTTCAATGACCTGTATTAGGGATCCTTTGTGACTTCAATATTTAAGTTCACTTATGGATGTTTCTTTGTCAAAGAATCCATCTTGACATCCCATTTGAATGATTTGAATCACATGGACTTATCATTTAATTCTAAACCACAATTAAATGAATATGAAATAAATAAATTTCATAAATATGAAATGGTTAAACCAATTGTTTTAAACATAGATCTAACAGATGTTCTAAAACAATACTTAGAAAATCAAAGCCATTCTCCAACATGCTTGATTCCCATGGTTGCTACATGTGCGTTGTGTTTCACTTGTGGCAACGGTTTAGTCAATGGATCTGCGACGTTGTCGTCAGTTCCAACCTTGCAAATCTCGATTTCCTTTCTTTCAACGATCTCTCGAAGTATATGAAATCGCCGCAGTACGTGCTTGGACTTCTGGTGGCTCCTAGGCTCCTTTGCCTGGGCAATGGCTCCGCTATTGTCGCAATACAAAGCCACTGGTCCTTTAATGGAGGGGACAACACCAAGTTCTTCGATGAACTTCCGAATCCAAATAGCTTCCTTTGCTGCTTCTGAGGCAGCAATGTACTCGGCTTTAGTTGTAGAATACGCAATAGTGCTTTGCTTAGCACTTTTCCAGCTTACTGCTCCGCCGTTGAGGCAGAACACAAACCCAGACTGTGATCTGAAATCATCTCTGTCGGTTTGAAAGCTTGTGTCCGTATAGCCCTTAACAATCAACTCATTTGTACCACCATAAACCAGAAATTGATCCTTAGTCCTTTTCAGGTACTTTAGGATGTTCTTGGCAGCAGTCCAATGCGCCTCACCTGGTTCTGATTGGTACCTGCTCGTTGCACTGAGTGCGAACGAAACATCCGGCCTTGTACAAATCATAGCATACATGATGGATCCAATGGCCGAAGCATATGGAATTCCACTCATCTTTCTACGCTCATCAGATGTTTTGGGACACTGATTCTTGCTTAGATATACGCCATGTGACATGGGTAGATGGCCTCTCTTGGCTTCCATCATATTGAACCTAGCTAGCACTTTGTCAATGTAAGTGCTTTGGCTTAGTCCAATCATACTTTTAGATCTATCCCTGTAGACACCTACTTTTGTCCCCATTCCCGAAAGGAAAGGTTCGATGATGAGAACATAAAATCTCCACTTGGCAACGCATCTCCTATAAAATAACGAATCTCAATCACCCTTTTCATTTCACCCGAAACCTGCTATTTATAGAAACCTGCTGTTTATAGAAACCTGCTATTTATGGAAACCTGCTAAAAATAGTAACTGCCGTGATGGGTAGTTGTTAAAAGTGGCAAGTCATAAAAGATAGGAACCTGTCAGAATTAGGTGTTGCACTCCAACATAAATCCTAAATGAGAAGAGGAATCATATTCCTAATATGATTCGAAAACAAGAGTTACGTATTAATTAAAATCCTAACGAGCCTAGAGTTCGTAGCGGGCCCAAACGCATTCCGTCATAAAGTTAATACGCGCTAAAAGACTCGGATAAGTCTCAAAGACTCCGTATTCCACGAGTCCAAATCTGACAAGGAAATACGGCCCAGACCCTATTTTCAACGCATGGCTCTGGGCGCTGAAAATACCTGGGTACGTGTACTCTCCTAATTCTTCTTGGATTAGAGCTCTACAATTCTATCTTTCCACGAACTCTTCCCTATAAATACAACCCCAAATTCGACGTGAAAAGGACACACAATTTATATTCTGAGTATTGGCTCCAACCCCTAAGCCTAAGCCTCACGCTGCGAAATTGATCCCGCGTTCTGTCGCAATCGATCCAAAAACCGAACAGAACGTATCCTGTCCCTTGTAGCTGAAGAATTAAGCCTGGAAACTTGAGATTCGTTAAATAAAAGGAGAAATAGCAAAGCCAAAGTGGTTAGTTTTTGAGAACCGTGACGCACCTCTCAAGGGTGCGTCGTAATGTGTCCCTTCGCATGATTTAATTGCTTTCCTCGCCCTTTTATATATTGTTAAACCATTAAATCTGATTGTTCTATCACGCCTGATAAAGATAATATTTTGGGAAATCGAACTATCATGCTAGGTCCCTTAAAACAATCTAAATCAGATAATCGCGATCGATCTAGTATTATGTGTTGTATATTGTTAAAATCAATTCAGATTAGTTTAATAGTTAACGCATGTCCCTTCAATTATTTATGCTGAGCTAGTAAGGATATCCTGCCTCTGGAGTTATCGAAGAGCGAATACTCCTCTCGGTAGTTACAGTCACCCGAACCCTCAATCACTACCTTGCGGGTGTACGTTGAGAGATCCCCGCACCAGGGATCACAAGGGAACCTATGGCCGTCGTGGTCAAACATAATTGCACTCCCTTTATGTCACGATAACCGGGTTTTGTCAGTTTTTCTCATTGTCGTTAAAAACTGAATGGCGACTCCTATATTACTAGTCAATTGGGTGTAAACTCACAGGAAATTCAATTACACTTGATTTGACAAAAAGAAACGTCACGCCCATGAGGGACGAGGTCACGCATTAGCCTCGTGCTTTTTCGACCCCCTCACAGTGGCGACTCCACTGGGGATAGTGAAGGAAATACTCGTGCTCGTAGGTAATCAAAATAGCCGAAGGGTGAAACGATCCTACCCCACGTTTATTTCCCCATCAAGTTGGGATGACCTGAAAATCAGCATATTAATGTGAACGGGCAGAACCGCAAAACGAATCTTGGCTCCCTTAGGGAGTTGGGACTAAGGATACCCATCGCCAACCAGGGGTTGCATACACTTCGAATGTTGTCCACTCGGCACTTTCGCTAGTAGTACACCCGTCCCAAACCCAATCGCTCGCCCATTAGGTCCCTTTCATTGGTGCATGCCCCCTTGGCTTACATCGTGATTGGCCTCTTGGGCGAAATTCGTCTGTTGAAGGCACTACCTCGACCGGGGCATGTGTTTGATCTGCGATAGAAGCGGTACCAAGCCGGCGCAAATACTACCCATAGAAGCCTATCATAAACTACATGACATATTATTATCTTGCCTCATGATGTAATGTTAGTTATGTGTAGCGAAATATGTGATTGTGTGTGACAAATAATGTTTGAAAGCCAACGACCTTAAAAATTGCCCAAACGTTCATAAACCAATTGGTCAAAGAGTTATATCAAAATACGTGTTCCGCAAACCCGAACGATCGCCACAAAAATAAGCGACGCTCGGGATGGCCCGTAACGAATCCCACAAAACGCTGTAACGCGTAAAGGACGTTATTAGGCAAGCACGCAAAATCAAAGTCGCATAAACAAAAAGTATACGCAAACAAGAAACGAGAACCAGTCAGGGACGCATTTTCAACGCCCCTGGCTGGGCGCTAATATTTCTCACGCCCTTCGCTGGGCGCTGAAGTTGCTGCCTGGCCTTTTGGTCAGGCGCAGCCGCCTCGGTGCCCGCGCAAAAAATATATACGTAGCAAAAAAAACTATTCGTAAAGATTGCTGCGAGGGCGTATGAAAGGCACTCGATTCTAAAAGCGACTAAAAAAATATAAAAATAAATAACTCTTTGTGTCGTTGTTAGGCCTCCTATGACGACAATGTTTGGCACCAAAACCGAGCATGCTAATAACTATGAATGTCACACGGGCAAAGATTTTCGAAAATATAAAGAGTTCAAAGTGCACAAATAGTAGTCGAAATATACTAGTCCGACTTAAGGGTAGTCATAAAATGTCTAAAAACCGACTCATGAAATAAACTAATGTGTCTCCTACTCCACAACAATAATGCAGGGCCCCTGAATACCTACCCGTGATAGCCATCAAGGATCGTAATGGAAGTAGCATATCCCGAACATCTATTCCTAGAGGTCGCACAAACCCAAGAGATGCATGCTCTGGAGCACGACCCTCTACGTTCTCAAAGGCCACTCTCCTCAAAGAACCATGCCATGCCAACAGCGCTCCCCAACTCACATGTTTTCGGGCTATTGTTTGGGTTAGAAAAGAAAAGAGCAAGGAACGAAACAGAAATTATGGCATTGGCCCTTCAAGATGAATTGTTCGATCCCACTAAACTGATCGCTCCATTACCCTTAAAGGTTGACCAAATCCAACGAGGGTGGCGCAAGACCTTCAAATGGACCAATGCTCGTGGAATGAAGTTCAAGATATCTGCGGGAGAGGGTCCAATGTACGAAGAATTAGAGTCTGAATCCGAGTCCGACTCCGAGTCCGAACCTAGCAAAATTGTAACCCCTCCCACTAGTACAAAAGTGATCTTAGGTAACACCAAATGGTAACACTTTTAAAGTTGTAAAATTATTCAATGTATAAGTAGCACTTTGATAACACTTTAATTTTAGGTAACAATAATTTGTAATACTTAATATTAGGTAACACCAATTTGTAACACTTTAATAAACGGTAACACTACTTTGTAACACTTTAGTATTACCTAACACTAATTGGTAACACTTTTAAATTTCAATACGTAGTATCTTAATTCACTAACATTTGTTGACCAATTCTTTTCTATACTCGTTGAGTTTTGTGTACAGCAAGATATAAGATATTAGGGAAGCTTAGATTAGGCCCACCTTTTTTTTTTGAGGGAAAGATTAGGCCCACCTAAATTAGTGTTAGATTCCCTTATTAAAAAAATGAAAGAAAAAATGGCAAATTGCCTCGAAACATCTCGAAACATAATCATAGACATCTCCTTCCTCCACCTCTCATCTCTTTGTTTATTCCACCTTTCGTCCTCCATCTTCCATTCATACAACAATTTCTTCACCCTTGCAAGTTCTTTCATACTCTATTTTTTAGATTAACTAAATCCAACAACATTGCATCGTTCTTTCATACTCTTACAGAACATAAGGGCTTTGATTTTCTATTTTCAAACCCTAAATTATGTAAGTTCAATTATCTCGTAATTCTTTTTTTGTTTTACTAATTTAAGCTTTTAGAAGTTTGATTGCTTCACAATTGTAAATAGTTTTGTTTGCGTTGATCGGAAGGGGGAAATTTCATCGAATGGGCGCTTCCAATTTCACGTTTCATCGAATTCGCGTTTCCGATTTCGTGGTCTTAATATTGGTCTTGATCGGGTTTTATCGAATTTGCAGGCTTCCAATTTCAGGTATTTTCTCATTTGTGGTGGGTGTTCTTATTTTTTTTGGTTATTTAATACTTCATTTTCAAGATTTCTATGAATTGTTACAAACTAGATTATAATGTTTACTTTTTTGTGATTTTTTGATTCGGTATTTAGAATGTCTTCACCTTCAATTGGGTTTTCAGGAAGGAGTATGTTTGTGGGTTCTTGTTCAAAACTACATTTTCTAGTATAATTCGAGGAGGAATATAGTTTGTGGTTTCACTTTGCCTGGTTGCTGACTGTGAGTCTGTGTGTTTTGGTTTGGTATGGTTGTTGAATGTGAGTCTGTGTGTTTGGTTTGCAAATACTATTTCTTGGAGCAGGTTGTTGTATGTGTGTTTTCTTTTCTACTCAGAATTCATCTGCAAAGTCTGCTAGCATGTTCAAATTTGTTTTTATATGTGAAGATTGTTGTTGGATAGTTCTGTAAAGTTAGGCTTTCTTAAAAAGAAATATTTACCAGTGAATGTATTTTCACATGGATTTAGTTTTCTTAGATGCAATATGCATACTTTTCTTACTGACTTATTGGTGGTACATTATTTTTATCTAACAAAGCAATAATAGAGGTCCCCTAGTATCTATAGTGACTTTCTAATCTGGGTTATCTAATACAAAATCATGGTGGGTTTGAGGCAAAGACAATGATAAAATATCCCTATATACCACAGGCACCTGTGTCTGTATCAACCACCACACCTGTGGTACCAATGGTGGGATGAGCTCTTCCTATAAAACATTTGCAGCTGGCCTTGTTGGCTTCAGTTCTGTTCAAGTATATAGATTATTTTAACGTCATTTTTACAGCTATCATTACAATAAAGATATTATGACATTATTAATCTTGTAATCTGTCACCCACTCTTATTTGCAGGTTTCAGGAGAAAATGGAAGGATTTCCCGCAAAAGCTTTTGCAGAAATGATGCGTTTTCTCTAAATAGAGATAAGAACATCGTATCCGTATGTGTCTTTAGTATGTGTGAAAAGCTAATTGTGTTCCTTGAAAAGCTGGTTGCCAAAGTCGAAAGTTGATGCATTTTCTTTTAACAAAACATATAGAAGACCGGCATGAACCAACCTACATATTTTATATTCTGCTGATTTCATATCATATAGGGAGTAGAGAATGTCTTTTGATTACCGTAGACACCAATAGTACACTCAATAGAGAATTTCCTTTTATCATCGCAGACACCAGTAGAACACTTTATTTCCTTCTTATATAAGTTTTTCTTCCTTTTATATGACAAAACTTTGATATAGGATTATCATATTGTAGTTACAAAAGATTATTAAGGTTAAGGAGTAAAAATGTATTGGCACTAAGGGGGATTTAGACAGAACGTGACCTCAGTAGACGTGCAAGCTGTAGAAAATCCATGCATAGTAGCTTCAGTTAAATAAAAGTTGTCTAAAAAGTGTTAAAAGGGATACCTTAACTGGTCAAGTAGCAGCAAACCTTTAGGAAGAGATTCTGACCCAATTTCTATTTATACAAGTTTTACTCATACTTTTTTAGTACTTTGTAATTTATTTTCTACATTATATACATTTTTTTTGCTTGGACAGTTTTTTTGAAGCTCTACAAAATAACGATTGGGTGATATTCATCATATTACCCTTGTGTTGTTCACTAAAGCCAACGGAAAACACATTTGTTTTTTTCTATCTTTGATACTTGACTTCTTAAGCACACTAAGTTTACAAGAGGCAGATGTAGTCAATCCTATCATAATAACGAGTCGATCTTTGAATCAAGACCAATGTCCATTACACTATAGTTCTTTGCTTTCTCAATTGGAGTTTTTTTTTTAGAAAATAATTTTAAAGTTGCAGGGTCTGATTCAGCGTAATTTTAGTATCCATTCACTCCTTTTTCTTACATAGGTGCTTCCAAACCCAACTAGAAGTCGCTGGAGCAGAATATCCACTCCAGAACACACAGTTCTATAACGTTTAAAGACACCAAAAGGCAGAATATCCACTCCAGAACACACAGTTCTATAACGTTTAAAGACACCAAAAGGCAGAATATCCACTCCAGAACACAAAGTTCAATTTTATAGTTGTTGCTACTGCCTTGTTCATATTTATATCATAATCTTTTCTGGTTGTTGATACTTTTTTTTTTAAATATAGAAATATATTTTGTTAGACATGTTTAATATATTTTTTGTAGGAGGTCAAGATGTCAGATAATGAAAGACCAAGGCAAAAGAGGATAGAAGATAATAGATAGTAAATGAAGGAATTGGTCCGGGGATTGAATCAATGGCTTACCAAGTAAGTCAAATGGTGAAGAGCTGAAAACAAACGAAGAGGAGTAAGATGCAATCGCAGAAGGTGACAAAAGATAGTAACGAGTACGTATCTGGTGTAGAGGGTGAACTAAATCACTCAAGTGAAGAGAATACCGATGAGATGAGGACAAGGAGTGTAAACTTTGGTAATACTGGCGGAGTTGGCTAGTGGTTCATCTCTATTGTTGGGTTGGTTGTTGTTTTGGGGTGTGTAAGACAACTTAAGCCAACTGGTGTCTAATCAAACCTGATGATTTTGGTGCTCCCTGTTGTGTGAAGATCGACTAGGGTCTGCTCTATTTTGATTGTTGGTTTGAGTTGCAGTTTTTGAGTTCACATAAGGAGTTTCATGGGTGTTATTTCAATCTGGTGGGAAGCAATGTATGTTGTTGGCTTTAAGGGCATTTTCTGTTGTTGCTGATCTGTTTAAGTTTTGGTCATGGTTGACTTGAGGTGACCTTTTTGCTCGGTTTCATCGTTGGTAGGATTATAGGTTTTTGTTTCTTTGTTTTGGAGTTTTTGGATGTTTTTGTATATAACTATGAAATTATATCAATTTAAATTATTAAATACATCAATATATTATTGTTTCGTATGTCAATTTCACATTTGTGGTTGGTGTTGTACATAATAATATTATTTTATAGTTTAAAAAAATTATCATTTTATAATAATAATAATAATAATAATAATAATAATAATAATAAAATTATTATTATTATTATTATTATTATTATTATTATTATTATTTATGAACCAATTTTGTAATATTTGTTAAATTATTATATTTAATGAAAAGCATTACTTTGCAAGTTGTTACAATAGATATTAAAAAGTGTTAAATTTGTAATGTTACCTAAGAATATAAAAGTGTTCCTAAATAATGAACAAGGTGTTACGTTATATGGTGAAAAGTGATACCTATGATTCAATAAAGTGTTACTGTAAATCAAAAGATGATATAAAAAAGTGATACAAATGGTTAAAAAGTGTTATCTAAGATATTACGAGTAACACTTTTAAAGTGCTACAATAGGAATGGAAAAGTGTTACATAAAAATATTTTTGGTAACACTAGTAAAAGTGTTATCATATGTTATTAAAAGTGTTACCTAATAGAATAGGTAGCACGAGCAGATGTATCACCCATAAAGTGTTACCTATTATCTATGGACACTTTACCCCCTTTATGTAACAGTTTTTCAGTGTTACCTAAAGTTAATTATGTACTAGTGTCCCAAAACTAGTTTAGACCCGGAAATATCTACTCCGGGAGATCTTTTTGATGTAATGCTTCATGACTTTAATAAGATAAACAAAACTTTCGAGTATATGCCGCTTAAAAATCCGAGTAGTACTGCAGAATGTCTCGCCACTAATGAGCACGAAAAGGAGCCAGAAGAGGAATATACCGAATTAATAAAAGCTGTAAATGAACAAGAACTCAAAACTCCTATAATTGAGGACACAAAATCGGTAAATATTGGAACAGAGGAAAATCCTAAAATCATTAAAATTGGCCTCACCTTAACTCCCACTGAAAAAACCGATCTAATCTCCACTTTGCAGGAATTCGAGGGTGTCTTTGCTTGGCCCTACAAAGACATGCCAGGAATAGATCGAGAAATCGCTAAGCATAAGATTCCGCTAGATCCCAAAATGACGCCAGTAAAACAAAAGCTACGGCGGCTCAAACCAGAGATAGCCTTGAAAATAAAAGAAGAAGTCACTAAACAATTAGACGCCGGCTTCATAAAAGTCTCCAACTACCCAGAATGGGTGGCCAATATTGACCCCGTAGCTAAAAAAGATGGACGAGTGCGAATGTGCGTAGACTTTCGAGATCTCAACAAAGCCAGTCCCAAAGATGACTTCCCTCTACCTCACATTGACATATTGGTAGACAACACCGCAGAACACGCACTTCTCTCCTTTATGGACGGGTACGCAGGATATAACCAAATACTTATGGCAGAAGAAGACATGGAAAAAACAACCTTCATTACCCCTTGGGGTACATATTGCTACACTGTAATGCCTTTTGGTTTGAAAAACGCGGGGGCCACCTATCAAAGAACAACCACCACGTTACTCCATGACATGATACACAAAGAAATCGAGGTCTATGTAGACGACATGATCGTCAAATCTAAAGACCGGCACGGTCACCTCCCGGCACTTAGAAAGTTCTTCACCCGAATCTTGAAATATAAGATGAGACTAAATCCACAAAAATGTGTGTTCGGGGTAACCTCTGGAAAATTACTAGGATATGTTGTTAGTACGCGGGGAATCAAGATTGACCTATCCAAGATTAAAGCCATTAGCGAAATGCCCCCACCAAAAACTGAAAAACGGATAAGGGGCTTCCTAGGAAAGCTGCAATACATTAGTAGGTTCATTTCCAAGCTTACTATGACTTGTGAGCCAATATTCAAAAAATTAAGAAAAAAGGAAAAAGCCGAATGGGATGAACAATGCCAAATTGCCTTCGATAAAATCAAAGAGTATCTAAGCAAACCACCCGTCCTTTCCCCTCCTTTGCCTGGAATCCCTTTACGCCTATACCTAACCGTCACGGATACTGCAGCGGGAGCTATGCTCTCACAGTGTGTACATGGATCCGAGCGAGCCATTTACTACTTGAGCAAGAAGTTCATACAGTACGAGACGAGATATACAGAACTTGAGAAAACCTGCCTCGCCCTCGTCTGGGCATCTAAAAAACTCAGACATTACCTATTGGCCCACACCGTTCATATAGTGTCACAACTAGACCCCTTAAAATATATGTTCGAAAATCCCGCTCTAAACGGTCGCTTGTCCAGGTGGCTAGTCATGCTCTCAGAGTTCGACCTAAAATTCATGCCAGAAAAAACAATCAAAGGAAGAGCGGTAGCCGAGTTCCTGGCCGAGCATGCTACGAATGAGGAAACCACGGAAGCTTACCTCCTCCCTGACGAGGAACTTTTGATGATACGAGACGACTATTGGACACTATACTTCGATGGCGCGTCCAATCAGAAGGGATGCGGTGTCGGAGTTCTCCTAGTCAGTCCCGAAGGGGCCCATATACCAATTTCCGTCAAACTTGACTTCGAGGCCACAAACAACGCCGCCGAATATGAAGCCTGCATAGTTGGGCTAGAGGCCGTAGTTAGCCTCGGAGTCAAACATCTACAAGTCTTCGGGGATTCTTCCCTAATAATCAACCACATATCCAAAAGATGGAAGGTCCGAAGCACTAGTCACTCAAAATATCAAGCTCACTTAGACCAAATAGTCAAGCAATTCGAAAAAATCGAGTATACGTACTTACCAAGAGACGACAACCAATTCGCGGATGCACTAGCAAAGTTAGCTTCAATGCTCAACATCCCGAATGAGTGGGACGGCATGACCCTTCGAGTCGAACGAAGAAAAGAGCCGGCTTATTGCTGTGCCATAGACTCCGAACCCGAATACACCGAAGAAGAACCATGGTATACGGACATCCTTCGTTACAAAACAAGTGGGGAATTCCCCCCAAACACCTCCCCGCGAGCACAAAAGGCCCTACGCCTCCTCGCGTCGCAATATTGCATAATCCTGCGGGAATTGTACAAATACACGCCTAATAAAATCAAGTTACTTTGTGTTCACCAAAACCAAGCCCAAAGACTAATGGAAGAATACCATAACGGCGTGTGTGGACCTCATATGAACGGCAAAATTCTATCCCGGAAAATATCCCGCTCGGGGTATTATTGGACCACCATGGAAACCGATTGCCATCACTTTGTGAAAACTTGCCCAAAATGCCAAATCTTCAGTAACCTTAACCACTTACCTCCCTCACAACTATACACCTTCACTTCCCCATTGCCCTTTTCTACGTGGGGTATAGATATAATCGGAAAAGTAACGCCCACAGGCGTAAGGGGACACGAGTACGTTTTAGTCGCAATTGACTACTTCACTAAATGGGTAGAGGCAGTCTCCTACGCAAAATTAACGGCCAAACATGTAGCTCGATTCCTAGAAAAGAACATATTCTGTCGATACGGGGTTCCACATGAAATCATAAGCGACCAAGGTTCCCACTTTAGGGCCGAAGTCCAAGACCTGCTCGAAAAATATCATGTCAAACATCATAAATCCTCTCCCTACAGGCCGCAAATGAACGGCGCGGTAGAGGCGGCCAACAAAAACATTAAAGTAATAATCGAAAAAATGGCCGAAAATTATAAGGATTGGCCCAACAAATTACACTTTGCATTATGGGGTTATCGAACCTCAATCCGCACCTCCATTGGAGTAACACCCTACTCCTTGGTATACGGAATGGAAGCAGTTCAACCGATAGAGTTGGAAATTCCCTCTCTCCGGATCGTCCTAGAAAGAAAGCTACCCGAGGCCGATTGGGTTCAAGCTAGGTACGACGAGCTCGTTCTTTTAGACGAACGGAGGTTGAGAGCTTTACATCACGTGCAAGTGTATCAAAAGCGTATCGCAAGGCAATTCAACAAAAGAGTCAAACCTCGAAATATCAAAGAAGGCGATTTTGTGTTAAAAGAAGTCCGCGCACCTACTACGGACCCCCGAAGAAAATTCCGGCCTAATTGGACCGGACCATATTTTGTAAAGACTATCCTTCCTGGCGGAGCGGTCCAACTGGCTGACATAGATGGAGCGGAATTCGCCAACCTCACGAATTTAGACCAATTGAAAAAGTACTATATTTAATAAAATTCAGTCCGAAGTTAAGGCATCTAATAATAGACATTAAGACTCATAAGCAAGCATTCTGCGCATTACTCTAACCAAACGGCATAAGACTCGCTAAAGTAGAAATGGCGAAGAACACAGTTTCAACGCCCAGGACTGGACGCTGTTAATTTTCACGCCCAGGCCTGGGCGCCGATATTCCCAACGCCCAAGCTTGGGCGTCATTCTCTCTTGCCACCAATTCTCCCGCTTCTGCAAGTGTCGTACTCCTTTTTTGAATCATCAAAAGAACCACGAACACTGGGGGGGTAGCAGACGTGTAATGAACACCCCTTTCAAAAAAAAACATATAGCTAGAACTACGCGCGACCTGATTCTGACAAGATACGTAGGCAATCCTTACCAAGGATTCGATCCAATAAATAATTAAATAATAATAAAGTCATGGAACACATCAAGAGGAAAAGATATTACAAAGGGCACTATACCCTAACCCATGCACGAGCAAGGCCAAATAGAACGAAAAACGGAGACACAAAAAATATTTCAGGAGCAAACCCAACAAAGGAGTATGACACGAGTCGGCAAAAAAGGGAACCCCCAAATGTAGACATAAGAAAACATACATATGTAATCCCCCCCAAGTAGTCGGCTAGTCTAAATATGTGTGCACTCTTGTATAAACTCATTTTTTCTATTAAAGAACAATATATGGAATTCTTTGTTTTTTTTCAAAATTCGTCGTTGGTTTAGAAACTTTATACCGCCATAATGCTATGTGTTGAGGCCTCAGTTGATAAAGGCAAACCTAGCAAGCCCATGGAAGGCTCAAAACATTCTTGCACCAAAAATTCGCAAAAATAAATAAAACATATATACATGCGAAATACAAGAATGAATAAATACAAAATAAAAGTAAGCCTAAGACTCGTCATCGGCTTCATGCCTCCAAGCCTCGCCAGTCCATCCGCTCCACCCCCCGTGGTGTGAGGACCCCCAACCAGAATCGCCCCAAAACTGAGGCTGTGGCCGCGACTCGGGGCTGGGCTCTCGAGCCATCGACACGGAACGTCGCCTACGCTCCGGCTCGGACCTCTCCCCAGAAGAACTCACCCCCACATCAGAACGGCGATGTCGTAGGGGCGAGTGCCGTACTCTCTCTCTCTCCTCAGGGTCGTGTCCCCCGCCCGATGGTCCTGCGTCATCGGCCCCGGCTCGTCCGATCCCCGTCTGCAGTAACAAAAGGAAAGTGAGTGACAGAAAGCCAAATAAAAGGTACAAATAAAAAAAACGGCACATTACCTGAGTAGAGCGGGGGCTCTTGCAAGAAAGTGCAGATCGGGCCCGAACCAACGCGGACTTCAACCGGTTGATCACCCCCACCATCGCGTTGGCCGTACGGGCCAGAACCTGAAATGGGAATGTTAGTAACAAAAGAAAACCGAAAAAATAAGAAGGATGCATAAATAAAAGGTGCATACCGCCTGTACTCCCTCAGGGAGCGGAGCATGGAAAACCCTGCCTTCCGGGACAGTCTCCACAACCTCGGATCCACTCTCCCCAATATATGAGATCCGAGCATCGGGAGGCACCCATCCCCCTAACAAAGGGTCAAGATGCTCCTGCACAAAACACGGTAAACATAAACACATGGCACGAACACGAAAACACTGCAAAAAATCAATAAAGAAAAAGAGCAACTTACAGCGCCGGGCTCCGGGAGACGAAGAGAATCCTGGATGAACTGATGATAGCTAGCTCCCGCTATCACCAACTCCGTCGTTGGCACGCCCGTCCTCGAATGGACCCTCCACGCCTCGCCTATCGAACGGGTAGACAGCATGGTCGCAGGTGGAGGCTAAGGCACCGAAAAGACTCCGACAGTCTGCATACGTACCCGCTCTCCTAGGTACCAGACAGGATCACGGCGACCAATAAACAAAACCCGCATCTGGCTCAGGCCATAACTATCCCTGACCGAAGCGTAGGCACCCCTAAAGGAGAGCCATGGGGTCCATATCACCTGCCCAAATCGCCCCAGCAGTAGTCGCCCAGCGAAGACACGTGCTCCACCAAACCTATCCACCTCGGGTCGAAGGTGTCAGTAGGACCCGACAGAAAAGTGGAAGTGATGAAATGGAGGTAGAACAGTCGGGCATGTCTCAAAGACGACTCCTCCACCCCACGCTCCAAGGCCCACATCAGGTCAGCATAGGGTATCCCACGGGCCTGGTACGAAGGCAATCTCTCACCCAACCACGAGCCCATGAGCCTTGTACCCTCAGCAACGGTCGGCAGCAGGCCATCTGACCTCAGACGAACGGGGGTCCCTGTAAAGGTCAAGCCCGTCAAAGCCGTATAGTCCTCGGGAGTAAACGTCATCTCACCCCAAGGAAAGTGGAAAGTGTTGGTGGTATCCCACCACCACCTCATGAACGACCGCAGAAAAGATAGGGAGATGTTGAGTCGCAGTATCTCCCAGAAAGTCTCAACCACCGGGAACAACGAACTCTCCCTCACCAAAGCCTGGGCGTCCGAGCTCAGGTGACCGAAGACAGTCTCGTTCGTCGCTGCACCATAGCCGCGAACCGTAGTATCCCTCCTCGCGTGAAGGCGGGTGGTCACGTGATGCTCCAGGTCGTAGTGCAGGTCCCGACCGTCGTAGTACTCTGGACCCACCCATAGGGGTCCCGCACCAGTGGACTGACGCGTCATGCCACGCTCCTCGTGGCCGCCAGAGGGCGGTGACGACTCGTCAGACATGCTGATCAACGATACAAAATTAAGGCATTATACCTTTAACAAAATTGGCACTCACACCAATCCCTAAAAGAGTGCATTCCGCTCATGAAATGGAGTCATACAATTTTTGTTCCCTAAAAACATGGTACTAAGTTCATATTGAGCAAAAAATCCCTAAAAAAAAAATTAACTCCAGCAAAATCAAAATTCTTCCATAATTTGTCACTCATGAATTATGAGGAACGCAAGCAATATACCATGAACACCTACATTGCAAGAAAATACTAGAATCGTAGGTACACTTGGGGGCTAGTATGAATATGCCCAAATTCAACAAAAACCAACATACTTGCGAAAATTAACATGCACAAACTATTTAACATGTCATGAAGAACATTTTCAACTATCTAATTGAAAGAAAGGGGCACAAAATCAGAAAACCCCAAATCAATTGCAAAGCTCAAAAATGCTATACATTGACAAGAAAAGCTTAAAATTACTGAAAATTACTTACATTGGGAAGATTAGGAAATGATTTGGAGTAGAATTCGTGAAGAAAAGTGAAGAAAACAAGCGAAAAATCAGTAGGATAAGTGGAGAAGTTTGAGCGAAAATGGTGGAAATGGGAAAGGAAGGAGACGGTCCGCGTCTTTTAAAGACCAGTCTCCCCTTTGCATTATCAACGCCCAGCCCTGGGCGTTAGAAAATCTCGCACCCAGAGCTGGGCGCTGAAAATGCTTCCCAGACAGCGAATATTCGCTGTCGGGGCACGCGCGATTCCCCTATTTGTGTAAGATATCCGTTGTCTTGATATTTCTTTCCCAAAAAAAAAAACGGTATTTTAAAATCTCGTTAACAAAAAAAATATACACAGTGTGGGCCCACTTATAGGACACACCTAATCAGGAAGTATTGCGACCCACCAACAGGTTGTAATCACAAAAGCCTTTTTATTTTTATATATAGGCAAAATGAAAAGAAAGTAAGAAATTCAAAATAGGCTCGCCATCTTCAGCCGGCGGGGTATGCGTTACTAATCACGCAGGTCCTCAGTTTTCGAAAAATAGAATCTTCAAAAACAAAATAAAACAGGCTCGCCATCTTCAGCCAGCGGGGTCTACGTCACAAATCGCGTAGGTCCTTATTTTAAAAAAAAAACAACAAACAAATTTCAAAATAGATTCGTCCACTTCTATCGGACGGGGTGTCCCCCTCAGCGGACAGGTTCGCCATCTTCAGCCGGCGGGGTCTACGTCACAAACGGCGTAGGTCCTTATTTTCAAATTTCAAAACAAATTCATCCACTTCTATCGGACGGGGTGTCCACCCTCAGCGGACAGGCTCGCCATCTTTAGCCGGCGGGGTCTGCGCCACTAACCGCGCAGGTCCTTAGTCGCTGTAGCGATAACCTTTTTCGGTTTTCCCTTTTTCCAAAAATTAAAGGATTGGTTTTCCGTTTTTCCAAAAAAGAGCGATGTGCTGGATTTTCCTTCGTTTTACGTTCCATAAAAACAAGGGGGTTTTCTCGTTTAGCTAACCCTGAAAATGAGAATCTTTAAAAACATTTTTACCTCGTGATTGGGCTTGGCCAGGCCCAAATTACACTTTATAGCTTTGATTTCGAAAACATCTGTAGCTACTCCCAATGACAAAGTGAGGGAGTTTCTACGCCTCTTTAGATACTTCCAATGACAAAGCGAGGGAGTTTCTATACTATCCGTTGACAAATCCCAATGACACGTGAGGGATATGTCGACACTTCAAGTGATGACCCTTAAGTTAAATGTTATCACTCGGGGGCTCGTGAGACCCTCGCAAAACAAGTCACATACACTATGGCTTGTGTGACGCACTCCGTCCAGTACTTTAACCATCGTCTCATCCCGAGACTTAGTCAAAAAGGGGGCTAACTGTAGACACCTACTTTTGTCCCCATTCCCGAAAGGGAAGATTCGATGATGAGAACATAAAATCTCCACTTGGCAACGCATCTCCTATAAAACAACGAATCTCAATCACCCTTTTCATTTCACCCGAAACCTGCTATTTATAGAAACCTGCTATTTATAGAAACCTGCTATTTATGGAAACCTGCTAAAAATAGTAACTGCCGTGATGGGTAGTTGTTAAAAGTGGCAAGTCATAAAAGATAAAAACTTGAAAGAATTAGGTGTTGCACTCCAACATAAATCCTAAATGAGAAGAGGAATCCTATTCCTAATATGATTCGAAAACAAGAGTTACGTATTCATTAAAATCCTAACGAGCCTAGAGTTCGTAACGGGCCCAGACGCATTCCGTCATAAAGTTAATACGCGCTAAAAGACTCGGATAAGTCTCAAAAACTGCGTATTCCACGAGTCCAAATCTGATAAGGAAATACGGCCCAGACCCTATTTTCAACGCCTGGCTCTGGGCGCTGAAAATACCTGGGTACGTGTTATCTCCTAAATATTCTTGGATTAGAGCTCTACAATTCTATCTTTCCACGAACTCGTCCCTATAAATACAGCCCCAAATTCGACGTGAAAAGGACACACAATTCATATTCTGAGTAGTGACTCCAACCCCTAAGCCTAAGCCTTACGCTGCGAAATTGATCCCGTGTTCTGTCGCAATCGATCCAAAAATCGAACAGAACGTATCCTGTCCCTTGTAGCTGAAGAATTAAGCCTGGAAACTTGAGATTCGTTAAATAAAAGGAGAAATAGCAAAGCCAAAGTGGTTAGTTTTCTGAGAACCGTGACGCACCTCTCAAGGGTGCGTCGTAATGTGTCCCTTCGCATGATTTAATTGCTTTCCTCGCCCTTTTATAAATTGTTAAACTATTAAATCCGATTGTTCTATCACGCCTAATAAAGATAATATTTTGGGAAATCGAACTATCATGCTAGGTCCCTTAAAACAATCTAAATCAGATAATCGCAATCGATCTAGTATTATGTGTTGCATATTGTTAAAATCAATTCAGATTAGTTTAATAGTTAACGCATGTCCCTTCAATTATTTATGCTGAGCTAGTAAGGATATCCTGCCTCTGGAGTTATCGAAGAGCGAATACTCCTCTCGGTAGTTACAGTCCCCCGAACCCTCAATCTCTACCTTGAGGGTGTACGTTGAGAGATCCCCACACCAGGGATCACAAGGGAACCTATGGACGTCGTGGTCAAACATAATTGCACTCCCTTTATGTCACGATAACCGGGTTTTGTCAGTTTTTCTCATTGTCGTTAAAAACTGAATGGCGACTCCTATATTACTAGTCAATTGGGTGTAAACTCACAGGAAATCCAATTACACTTGATTTGACAAAAAGAAACGTCACGCCCATGAGGGACGAGCTGAGGTCACGCATTAGCCTCGTGCTTTTTTGACCCCCTCACAATCCCTATAGATCTTGATGCCCAATATGTACTGTGCCTCTCCTAAGTCCTTCATTGAGAAACACTTCCCGAGCCAAGTCTTTACAGACTCCAACATAGGAATGTCGTTTCCAATAAGTAGTATGTCGTCAACATACAAGACTAGGAATGCAATTTTACTCCCACTGACCTTCTTGTATACACAAGATTCGTCCTGATTCTTGATGAAGCCAAACTTATTGACTGCTTCATCAAATAGTTTATTCCAACTCCTTGATGCCTGCTTTTGTCCGTAGATGGACTTCTTAAGCTTGCATACCTTTCCTTGGTTCTTTTGATCGACAAAACCCTCCGACTGTGTCATGAACACAGTCTCTTCAAGAACACCGTTCAAGAAGACAGTTTTGACATCCATTTGCCATATTTCATAGTCATGAAAAGCGGCAATCGCAAGGATTATCCGACTAGACTTAAGCATCGCGACTGGAGAAAAGGTTTCATCGTAGTCAACGCCGTGAACTTGCCTGTAACCTTTTGCTACCAATCTATCCTTGTATATGTATACAATTCCATCTTTGTCTTTCTTCAACTTGAAGACCCATTTGCATCCGATAGGTGTGAACCCATCCGGCAAATCAACCAAATCCCAGACTTGATTTTCAGACATGGAGTCTATTTCAGATTACATGGCCTCTATCCATTTAATGGAGCTTGGGCTCGTCATAGCTTGCTTGTAAGTCAAAGGTTCATCACTATCCAATATGAGAACGTCTAAGTTTTCAGTCAAGAGGACGCCTATCCATCTGTCCGGCTGAAAAATAGTTCTATTTGACCTACGAGGGGCAACAACGTTTTGAGGAACTACTCCCACTGGCTCTTCTAAAGACCTTGGAGGTTCATCAACTTGAACTGCTTCTAAAGAGTTCTGAGTTCGTTGTTCGTCTCGAATCTCTTCGAGGTCTATTATTCTCCCACTTGTCAATTTGGAAATATGATTTCTTTCCAAAAAGACACCGTCACGAGCAACGAATACCTTGTTGTCTGGCTTGTTGTAGAAATAATACCCCATAGTTTCTTTTGGATACCCAACGAAGAAACATTTGTCAGATTTAGGTTGTAGCTTGTCCGAAATTAATCGCTTGACATATGCTTCGCAACCCCAAATCTTCAGAAAAGACAACTTTGGAAGTTTCCCCGTCCATAATTCTAATGGAGTCTTTTCAACAGCTTTTGACGGAGCACGATTCAGTGTGAGTGCTGCAGTTTGCAACGCATGTCCCCAGAACTGTAAAGGAAGTTCGTCCTGACCCATCATTGACCTGACCATATCGAGTAAGGTCCTATTTCTCCGTTCCGACACTCCATTCCATTGAGGTGTCCCCGGAGCAGTCAATTCAGAAAGAATACCGCATTCTTTTAGATGGTCATCAAACTCGTGGCTAAGATATTCACCTCCTCGATCCGATCTTAGAGCTTTGATTTTCTTGCCATGTTGATTCTCTACTTCATTTTGAAATTCTCGGAATTTCTCAAACGATTCAGACTTGTGCTTCATTAAGTAAATATAACCATATCTACTGAAGTCGTCCGTAAACGTTATGAAATAGCTGAACTCACCTCTAGCTTTCGTACTCATAGGCCCACACAGTGGCGGACCTAGGCTTGGGCAACCTAGGTCACGTGACCCACTAATATTTTTTTTTTTTTTTTAAAATTAATTAATTTTGAAAACCCAGAAACGCGGAAAGCAAGCAAGCAGTGTAGCAAAATCCAAATCAAAACACAAAACCTAAAACTTCTCCCTGCCTCCCTCTCTCTTCGACGCAGTCATGCAGGCCGCAGCCACCGCCCACCGGCCCACCAGGTCATCTGACCACCGAAGTGACCGAACCCAGATCCCGTAATCCGCAGCAGAACCGAGTCGGAGTCACCGTGGTCGCGGACTCATAGGGAAGAGGAACCGAGCACTCGAGCAGCGTCGAGCACCGAGGAAGAGGAGGAGCAGCGACTAGCCGAGCCACCGAGGACTCGAGGAGCGGAGGAGGCGAGGACTCGAGGAGGAGCCGCCGTCGAGCACTGCTGCCGTCGAGGAGCGGAGGAGGCGAGGACCGATTTTGAGGTATAACCGTATAAAATATATAATTTTAATTATTAAAAATTAAATTTTTAATTACTAAATCTATAAATTTTAAACTATTGATAATAATTGAATTTTGATTTGTGAATTTGGGAATTGTAATACGTTGATAATTTGTAAATTGTGATATTTGTGAATTTGGATTATTTCCATATTGTTTGTATATTGTGATATTTGTGAATTGTGATATTTGGGAATTTGTGTTGAATTAAATTGAATTTTTGAATTGAATTAAATTGTTGAGGAATTAGGAATTGAATTGAATTGAATTGTTGAATTGAATTGAATTTTTGAGGAATTAGGAATTGAATTAAATTGTTGAGGAATTAGGAATTGAATTGTTGAGGAATTAAGAATTGAATTGAATTTGTGAGGATTTGAATTGTTGAATTGAATTGAATTGAATTGAATTGAATTGTTGAGGAATTGTTGAATTGTTGAGTTGAATTGAATTGTTGAGGAAATAGGAATTTGTTGATTTTGATATTTAAATAGTTGAATTAGGAATTTGTTGATTTAGGAATTTGTTGATTTATGATTTATATATTGTTTCATTGTTAAGTACTTGACTGTATTTGTGACTTAATTTTCATAATGAAAAGGAAGAAAACACAGGATATATCTAGTTTTTTTCTTAAAAAAACGCCTCCTCAACAAGATCATCCTCCTACACAAGATCATCTTCCTCCACAAAATCCCCCTCCTCCTCCACAAAATCCTCCCTCACCTCAAGCAAGTGAACAAAATATTCCTCCACATCAAGCAAGTGAGCAACAATCTTCTCCATCACATAATTCCTCTCAAAATCAAGATTTTTTTTAAGTATTAATATTTTTTTTTAAAATTTAAACATTGATTTATGATTGTATGGTGAGCGGCGTAGAATGGTGACCCACCATCCGTGAAATCCTGGCTCCGCCACTGGGCCCACATACGTCCGTATGTATTAGCCCTAGTAGTTCGCTTAATCTTTCTCCCACCTTTGAGAAAGGTTGCTTTGTCATTTTGCCAAGTAAACAAGATTCTCATTGATCAATCTTCTCTAAGTCGAATGATTCTAGAATTCCTTTCCGTTGAAGTAATTCCATGCGCTTTATGTTTATATGGCCCAATCGACAATGCCACTGAAATGTGAGATCCGAATCACCAGTTTTAGCCTTTTTGGTATTTATGTTATAAATGTGTTTGCTCGTATCTAGCACATAAAGACCGTTTTCTTGTTGTGCTGAACCATAAAACATTCCATTCAAAGAAAAAGAACAACTATTTTCTTTAAATTGAAAACTAAAACCTTTAGAATCCAAACTTGAAACGGAAATGATGTTTCTGGTGATACTAGGAACGTAGTAACAGTTTTCTAGTTCCAAAACAAACCCACTAGGCAAAGAAATAAAATAAGATCCTACGGCTAATGCAGCAATCCGTGCTCCATTTCCCACGCGTAGATCCATCTCTCCTTTATCAAGCCTTCTGCTTCTCCTTAGTCCCTGTGAATTGGAACATAAGTGTGAGCCACAACCAGTATCTAATACCCAAGAAGTAGAATTAGCAAGATTACAATGTATAACATACATACCTGAAGGAGAAGCAACGTTTCTGTCCTTCTTCTCTTCCTTTAGTTTGGGGCAATCTCGCTTGTAATGACCAATTTCATTACAATTGAAGCATTGCGATGTAGAAGGAGAAACATTCCTCTTCATCTTTCTCTTGGAAGGCGCCAGATGCCCTTCGGGAGTGGACGAAGATGCAGCCTTGCTTTTCTTCCCCTTGCCTACTTTCTTGAATTTAGTGCACCTCACATTCAAAGGGTCTTGATTGAACTTAAGGATTTTCTCGCATTTCATGAGTAATTCCACAAGTTCACAGAATGTGCTCTCTTTCTGATGAAAGAGATAGTGCATCTTAAAACCCTCATAATCCTTATGAAGAGAATTCAGCACTAGTGCAATAGCTAACGACTCTTTGATGGAACCACCAAGTCTCTCAATTGTGAAAAATAATCCAGACATCATATCCACATGAGACCGAATTGATGTGTTTTTGTCCATCTTGACAGAGTAGATGCGCCTTTGTGCCTCCAGAAGTTCGATTTCTAGGCACGACTTGCGTGGGGTTATGAGCTTGAGATTGCTCATCGAATTAGCCAATTCGTCAACCCCATTGCCACCAGTTTGGCACAAGGGTCGAAAACCCGCACACTTATCCTCGAGGCTACTTAGGAGAGTTTGAGGTTCAAAAGTAATGAACCTCCCTTTCCAACTCTCAGGGATAGATTTAAGGATGAACTCCGTGACAAGGTACTTGTGAAGTGCCCAACTTCTGTACCTTTCAGGAGTCATGCCTCGCGCATCATAGCTAGGGAAAGGTTGTTCAATGACATAGTGTATGCCATTAACTTTAAAATTTCGACAAGTTTCTCTTTCCATTCAAGAAAATTAGTCAAGTCTCACTCGACATCCAGAATTTCAGATGATATGATTGTTGTTATGTTTGCGACCATTTTGATTGCTACAATCGAAAAGAATTTGCAATAAATAACCATTCATACAATTCAATAACTTTGAAATAAAAGCAAAACATGCAATCATTAAAGCTATTAAAACATTTCATTCATGCAAAAAGAAAAAAACATGGTCCAAAATGAATGAAACGATTCCAAGACCCCAAAAGTCCTAAATCCTTAAGCAGCTTTATCATGTCTTAAGTAGTTTAAGATTTTAGGTAAGCAAAACCTATTGCTAGTAATCTCCAAATTACTCTTGGTTAATAAACTAATGCCACAATTTATCCCATTGCCACAACTTAATGCCATTGTTGTTTGAGTTGCAACCACAATCAACGTGCTCCTTTAGGACGCCTTACCACCTAAGTCAACTAAAATAGCACCTCGCTTTAGCGTAAACCTACTATCTTAGATCCCTAGATTTTTGTAAGTGTTGATTTGGAAGGCAATTTTTAAACTCAATATTACTTGGACCTAGTTGTTTCTATGTTGGTTCGATTATTAAGTGAACTTAAAACTAATCGATTCATAGGAAACAACCTGTTCATGCAAAGCATACATACATTCATACATTCACGCATAATATATATAGAAGTGCATAAATAAATGGTGATCTAGTATGGCCCAAAAAATTTTGTCTTGAAGCATCCAATCTTCATCACCTCCTTGTTAGCTTGGCATCGTCTTGAATCTTCGTTCAAATGCTAACTTAAAGTTCTAAACTTAGAAATACTTGAAAGTAATAAAATTACATCAAAATTTCCATGGTACGCAGACCATATTTAAAACTTTACATTCAAAGATAGAACGGTACGCAGACCGTATTTAACTATCCTAAATTGGCCATACTAGTCACTTGGAGTACCTGCATTGCATAAAATATATATTCTATGCATTCACCCATTCGTATGCTAAAACGAATGGCCCATATTAATATGCAAGTATTTACGTGAATTAATTAAAATTCACGTTCACATAAACGCGTCCTAAAAGATTAATCAATTTGCAAATTATTAATCCTTAGACTTTATTCTAATTAAAATTGAATTTAATTAAAACAATGAGACCTACGAAAATAATTAAAAATAATTATTTCATTTTAATTTCATTTAGTGGCTCTCAGTCAAACCAATAATTATTCCGGATAATTAATTATGAAATATTAAATTAAAACTCGAGGCCCGGCCCAAGCAAAAAAAATATTAAATTAAATATCCCGTTAGCCCAAATTAATGCAAATATACGAAGCCCAACGAATTAAACGATTTAAAAAAAATTCCAATTGCTAAATCGGGCTAGGCTTGCGCCCAGCCCCGCCTTGCGTGAGGCCCAAGAGCACACGAGCAGAGCTCGCGCGCGCGCACGGCGTCCCCGCAGCATCGCTGCCCCTACGCTGCGTGTTGTGCATCGTGTGTGCTAGACGTCACAAGGCTTGCGCCTCGCTTCGTCGTAGCCCCGCAAGCTACCTCGCCTGCCCCTCCCTCGCCTAGCGCGCACGAGGCACGTAGCATAGCTGCTGCTGCCCGTGTCGCATGGCTCGGTCGAGCACAATGGCCTCGTATGGCTCGACGACCCATACTTCCATCATGCCCATGTTCGTGTTTTTGGTTCGTAAAACAGACCAACTTAATTAAAATTAAATTTAATTCACGAACTTGCATTAATTTTATTTTTCAAAAAAAAAGTTACGATTTTTATTTTCGAAAAACAACGATTTTTAACGATTTAATAAACTTTAACGACAATCCAATTTCGTAAAATTAATAAATCAAGGGCTAACAATATTCAAACTTTCAAGAACGATCGAATCAACTTTAAAGTTTGAACTTTTAATTAAAGAAATTCGAAACTTTATATCGTTCATAAACAATTAAATTTCAGATTATTAATAATTTGGTTTAAGTGCGATTAAAATTAACAAACCATTCAAAATTTTAATCCAATAATTTTAAAAAATAGCCAATGACCCATGAAATTATACCCCCTTCCCCAATTAACCGAATTATTAAACCAAAATTAATTAAAATTCAATTAGGGTTTCAAATTTTACGAATTAGGGAAAGGCAAAATTAGGGTTTATACTTATCGGAAAAATCTGAAATTTTTACCATAGATCAAGAATGTACCCAGCAACATTGTGTCAAAATTTCAAGAAATTATTAGTAGTTTAGATCGATCTTTTAACTGAATTACTGTCCGACACTTTTAATTTTTAAAGAAAAATTAACAAAAATGCCCAAAAAACGATACTTCTAGGCCTGTTTTCGCAATTCTATTCTCATGAGTTGATCTTAGAAAATCGTTTTCCATCATATTAAGGTTTTAAAAATCGAAAAAGCGATGATTTTTTATTTCGGATCTGATTATACGCAATTCATCCAATAATTCGTAAAAAATTCCGAAAAATCAACAAAAAATCCAAAATTTCGACAGATGCAAAAACAATAATAATCATGCTAATTCATGCTTTGAATACATAAGGCTCATGATACCACTGTAGGGGAATACAGTTAAACATAATAACATGTGCGGAACAATCCCCAAAGTCATGAAACATGTATAAAGCACAGATTAAGCATACTTACATTCGAAGCGTGTTTTCCACAATAATATGTCAACGAACACGAACAAAGAACTCCACTTGTCGTTCCTCTACTTGGTTCACCGACACGATCAGATCTGTCTTGATAATCGTAGCTTAGACAATTGATCAAGATACTTTGCTTTTGGGAAGAACTCACTTTGGAGGCACATAGAGAATTAGGGTTCTCTGTGTCTCTAGGGTTTGAGTGTATGAATTGTATGTGTGTTGGAAACAAGGTTGTAAGGTAATATCATTAACCTTACTAACCGACCAAGTAAGAAGCAAGGCCGGCTAGCAAGCCGTGCGAGCCAAGCAACACGGACACACGCCCGCGCCCAACGACACACTGCATGCCGAAGCCCACAGCGCGCGCACCGAGCATCTGGGCCGTGGGCCTTGCTCGCTCGTCGTGCTGTGCGCTAATGCTTGCTGTTGCGTGCTCGCGCCCAATGGGCTTGCCTTGCTTGCTCGCGAGCTTGCTGGCTCGTTGGGCCTTGCACGCGTACGTGCTTGGCTCGACGGGCCGGCAACTCCGATGCCCTTCGTATTCGCGATTTAATATATTTCTGGTATATTATTTATCGTTTCGTATAAGACGAATCACCGTCGTACGATACGATTTATTCGTGTCGCCCAGCTTACGAATATTCGCGATACGATATACGATTCCGACAAAGGTCGTATCGTATAATACGTTTCCAACTAATTCCCGAAAAGCTATTAAATGAATTTCCGATTCATTTAATCCGGTGATCTGTTACGTGTCATTGGTGTAACCTTGTAGGTTCAGTCAAGAGTAAGTTGTGAGTTCAATATCCATTAGAACTCACTGATCGGAAGCATTGCTCCAGCTAGCTGTTCCGATCACTTGATCTCACTGAATTAATTGTTCGCAATTAATCTGAACCTTGGTATTAGACTTAATGCACCTTGGGTGAAGGACATATTTCCTTCAGTTAGATCAATGATGGGTCAGGCCGAACTTCCAATAGAATTTTGGGGCATGCACTAAATACAGCTGCACTCACTATAGATAGAGCTCCGTCTAAAGCTGTTGAAAATACTCCATATGAGTTATGGTTTGGAAAGCCTCCAAATGTGTCTTTTCTTAAGATTTGGGGATGTGAAGTATACGTCAAACGATTAATTTCAGACAAACTTCATCCAAAATCTGACAAATGTATCCTTGTGGGCTATCCAAAGGAAACAAAGGGGTATTACTTCTACAATTAGTGGCGGAGCTAGGATTTTACCTTTGGGGGGGCGGTTGATGTCATACGAGTTATGTCGGAAAAATTAACTTTAAATTAATCAATTATATTATGAAATACGAGGTATAATTATAATAAAGAAATATAAAAAAAATGAGAAAATGAGAAAATTTAGAATTAAAAAATATAATCACATAAAAAATAAGATATAGAAATATGGGTGAAAACAAAATTAAAAAAGCTGACTATTTAAAGACGTTGAAACAAAAAAAATAAAAATAGAAATAAAAAGGCCCGTTTTGCTAACGGTAGGATTCGATCACCAGATCTACCCACCAATAATACTACCTACAACCACTGAACCAAAGTAGCTCGTTTGACATTATGTAGTGTTTAAAATTATAAAACCATAAGACACGGACAAGCAGAAGAGAACAGGCGCAAATAAGACACAGAGGAGGAGTCGAACTCGCGTCACTGTGCCAATGTTTCCAATTGGCAAGCCCTCCAACCACTGGAGCAAATGGAATTTAAGGATATAAGTGTACTGTTTTATATATATTATTAGTTTTTTTTATGTTTGGGGGGGCGGCTGCCCCTACCAGCCCCCCTGTCTCCGCTACTGTCTACAATACATCTGAGAACAAGGTGTTTGTTGCTCGAGATGGTATCTTTTTGGAAAAGGATCACATTTCCAAAATGACAAGTGGGAGAAAAGTAGACCTCGAATAAATTCGAGTCGAACAACAAACTCTAGAGAATGCTCAAGATGACATTCAGGATGAAACTCAGAGATCTTTAGAAGTATCTGGTGAGAATCATGGACAATCTAGAAATTAAAATGTAACCCCGCGTAGATCGCAAAGATATGGATCTCAACCGGAAAGGTACTTAGATATTTTGACGAACGAGAGCTATGACGTTCTATTACTTGAAAGTGATGAACCTGCGACTTACAAACAAGCTATGACGAGCCCTAGCTCCAAGCAATGGCATGAAGCCATGCAATCTAAATTAGACTCCATGTCTGAAAACCAAGTATGGGATTTGGTTGATTTGTCAGATGGCTACCAAGCCATAGGAAGCAAATGGGTTTTCAAACTGAAAAAGGGCAAGGATGGGAAACTTGAAGTTTTCAAAGCTAGATTGGTTGTAAAAGGTTACAGGCAAGTCCACGGTGTGGATTACGATGAAACCTTTTCACCAGTTGCAATGCTAAAGTCTATTCGGATAATGTTAGCAATCGCTGCATATTATGATTACGAAATATGGCAGATAGATGACAAAACCGCTTTCTTAAACGGCGTTTTAACAGAAACTGTGTTTATGACATAGCCTGAGGGTTTTGAGGATCCAAAAAATGCTAAAAAGGTATGCAAGCTTAAGAAATCAATCTACGGATTGAAGCAAGCATCAAGGAGCTGGAATATATGTTTTGATGAAGCAGTCAGTGACTTTGGTTTCATCAAGAACGCAGACGAATCTTGTGTATACAAGAAGGTCAGTGGGAGCAAAGTTGCTTTTCTAGTATTATATGTCGACGACATATTACTTATCGGAAATGACATTCCTATGTTGAACTCTGTCAAGATTTGGCTTGGGAAATGTTTTTCGATGAAGGATCTAGGAGAAGCACAGTACATACTGTAGACACCTACTTTTGTCCCCATTCCCGAAAGGGAAAGGTTCGATGATGAAAACATAAAATCTCCACTTGACAACGCATCTCCTATAAAATAAACAAATCTCGATTCCCCATTTCATTTCACCCGAAACCTTCTATTTATGGAAACCTGCTAAAATTAGTAACTGCCGTAAAAGGTAGCTTCTAAAAGTGGCAAATCATAAAGGATAGAAACCTGTCAGAATTAGGTGTTGCATTCCAACATAAATCCTAAATGAGATAGAAAACCACGAGAATCCTATTCCTAATAGGATTCGGAAATAAGAGTTACGTATTAATTAAAATCCTAACGAGCTTAGAGTTCGTAACGGGCCCATACGCATTCCGTCATAAAATTGATACGCGCTAAAAGACTCGATTAAATCTCAAACTCTACGGATTTCAGGAATCCGAATCTGACTAAAGAAAACAGCCCAGACTCTATTTTCAACGCCTGGCTCTGGGCGCTGAAATCTACGGCGCCCAGGCCTGGGCGCTGAAAATACCTGGGTACGTGTTTTTTCCTAATTCTTTGTGGATTAGAACTCTGCAATTCTATCTTTCCACGAACTCTTCCCTATAAATAGACCCCTAGATTCGACGTGAAAGGAACACACAACAACACATAATTATATTCTGAGTATTGACTCCAACCTTTAGCCTAAGCCTCTCGCTGCGAAACTGTTCACGCGTTCTGTCGCAATCGATCCATAAATCGAACTGAATGTATCCTGTCCCATAATTGAGATTCGTTAAATAAAAAAGGAGAAATAGAAAAGTCAAAGTGGTTAGTTTTCTGAGAACCGTGACGCACCTCTCAAGGGTGCGTCGTAATGTGTCCCTTTTCGATGATTTAACTGCTTTCCTCGCCCTTTTTATGAACTGTTAAACTAACCTAATCTGATTGTTCTATCACGCCTAACAAATATAATTTTTTTGGGAAATCGGATTATCATGCTAGGTCCCTTAATGCTATGTAAATCAGATAATCGCGATCGATCTAGTATTATATGTTGCATATTGCTAAAATCAACTCAGATTAGTTTAATAGTTAACGCATGTCCCTTCAATTATTTATGCTGAGCTAGTAAGGATATCATGCCTCTGGAGTTATCGACGAGCGAAGTACTCCTCTCGGTAGTTACAGTCCCCCGAACCCTCAATATCTACCTTGCGGGTGTATATTGAGAGATCCCCACACCAGGGATCACAAGGGAACCTACGGCCGTCGTGGTCAAACATAATTGCACTCCCTTTATGTCACGATAACCAGGTTTTGTCAGTTTTTCTCATTGTCGTTAAAAACTGAATGGTGACTCCTATATTACTAGTCAATTGGGTGTATACTCACAGGGAATCCAATTACACTTGATTGAATAAAAAGAATCGTCACACCCACGAGGGACGAGGTCACGCATTAGCCTCGTGCTTTTTCGACCCCCTCACAGTGGCGACTCTGCTGGGGACAGTGAAGGAAATACTCGTGCTTGTAGGTAATCAAAATAGCCGAAGGGTGAAACGATCCTACCCCGCGTTTATTTCCCCATCAAGTTGGGACGACCTGAAAATCAGCATATTAATGTGAACGGGCAGAACCGCATAACGAATCTCGGCTCCCTCGGGAGTTGGGACTTAGGATACCTTTTTTCGCCAATAGGGGGGTGCATACGCCGCGCATGTTTCCCACTCGGTACTTGTGCAGGTAGTACACCTATCCCGAACCCAATCGCTCGCTCATTAGGTCTCTCTCGCCTGCATGCCCCCTTGGCTTGCACTTGC
This sequence comes from Spinacia oleracea, assembly GCF_020520425.1. Lineage (NCBI taxonomy): Eukaryota > Viridiplantae > Streptophyta > Magnoliopsida > Caryophyllales > Amaranthaceae > Spinacia > Spinacia oleracea. Next base: position 20,048,568 of record NC_079489.1, read on the forward strand.
GGGTTGGCCTCTTGGGCGAAATTCGTCTGTTGAAGACACTACCTAGACCGGGGCATGTGTTGGATCTACGATAGAAGCGGTACCAAGCCAGACACAAATAAACTACCCATAGAAGCCTATCATAAACTACGTGGAATATTTAATTTTCAAATCCATGTTTGTAATGTAGTTATGTGTAGCGAAATATGTGATTGTGTGTGACAAACTATCCTAGAAAACCAACGACCTTAAAAATTGCCCAAACATTCATAGACTAATTTTCTAAAGAGTTATACCGAAACACGTGTTCCGCAAACCCGAATGATCGCCACAAAATAAGCGACGCTCGGGATGGCCTGTAACGAATCCCACAAACGCTGTAACGCGTAAAGGACGTTATTAGGCAAGCACGCAAATCGAAGTCGCATAAACAGAAGACAGAAAATGAGAACCAGCCAGGGACAGATTTTCAACGCCCCTGGCTGGGCGCCAGAATTTCTCACGCCCCTCGCTGGGCGCTGAACTTGCTGCTTGGCCTTCTGGTCATGCGCAGCAGCCTTGGTGCCCGCGCGAAAGGAAAATACGTAGCGCAAAAAAATGTTCATAAAAAGAATTGCTACGAGGGCATAAGAAAAGCACTCGATTTCAAAAGCGACTCGCAAAAAAATTAATAACTCTTTGTGTCGTTGTTAGGCCTCCTACGACGACAATACCCGGCACCAAAACCGATCGTGCTAATAACTATGAATGTCACACGGGCAAGTGTTTCGAAAATCCAAAGAATGACCAAAATAAAAAAAAACCAAAAAGTGTACCGACAAAAGAAAGAGTGAAAAACCAATTTAGAGAGTCGAAGTCTAGACTAAGTAATGCTTGAAACTTTGGGAACCTAAACTTTAGCTTATCTTATGCCTAGGATTGGTCCTGCCACTTGGTGCCGATCAGGGAATCAACGGTTAGTGCGTCTCGAAGATACATCGCCAACATCAGGTTTAGTGACTCCAAGCTCCGTCCGTCATCCCTCATTTCAAGGATTTCCGCTTCCCCAACCTCGATTCGCACCTTCAAACATGTCCATCGAAGATTTGCGAGACCAGATGGTCCAAATGACCCAACTTATGGGCCAATTGAAAATGGAAAATGAAGCTTTAGCGGCTGCACAAGCCAAAAATGACCTCGATAACGAGAAGAGGATTGTAAAATGGTCCTACAGCAAACCATGGGGAGCAAATACTTCTCCCTCGATCCTGAACCTTTTCCTGGCAAACTACTAGAAAAGTTCAGTTCATCTGACTTACCAAAGTTCAAGGCCACGGACAACCCCCGTGATCATCTACTGAGCTTTGTGAATACCATGAACTTGAAAGGCGTGGACAAGTCCATGTACTTACCTGCCTTTCCTTTGTCCTTAGAACCTGTGCCGCTCAAATGGTACTATCACCAGGACCCTAAGCTCTTCCCCACTTGGGAAGACTTTGTCAATGTCTTCATCAAGCAATACTCGTCGAACATGGATTTCCAAGTCACAATGCCCGAGCTGGAAGTTCTCTTCAAAAAGAAAAATGAGGGTTTCACAACCTACTTTGCTAGATGGAGGGACCAGGCGGCCCAGCTAATCAATAGGCCTCCCGAAACAGAATTGGTCCAAAAATTTATTGACAACCTGGACCCGGCTTATAGACAACACCTTAGGTACCTGGGACTCGACACTTTCAAAAGAGTTTATGATGTGGGAATAAAGATCGAGGACGACCTCGCCAAAACCATACAGAGCAAACCCACATATAAGACCAACACCTATAATCGGGGTAACACATCCCAAGCCCAAGAAGTCCATGCTGTAGAAGAGACTCCCGCCCGAAGAAACCCTGCAAGATGGGTCCGAGACCGAAAGTTTGCCCCACTCAGGTCAACTTTGGTACAAGCCTTTGAAAGACTAACCAATCAAGGAAAGTTGAGACCTATAGGCCCCACCCGTGACCCTCCTGCCAAAAGCAAATATTGGGTCGAAGGTACTTACTGCAAATTCCATCAAGGAAATGGGCATGACACTGAAAACTGCTGGAATCTAAAACATACGATCCAGGACATGATAGAGGATGAAGTGATACCTCTCCCTAACGTTGGCAAACCCAACAACAACAAGAGCCCACTCGGCTCTTGTCACATCTCTCTCGACCAACCAGAGAATTTCGACCCCACGGTGTATATTACACCTCAAGGTGCGCCACTCGCGGTGGTCCCTATGGATCGAATCGAGAGGGAAGTGTGCGGTGTGTGGAACGATGATGCTGAAGATATTTACCTATCTCAAGTCTCGGGCCAGGACTTCTTCACTGAAACTTGGCCCGGGTATGCTCTCATTGACACCACCCCTCAGGAGCCCGAGGTCGACAACCTCACCCGATCCGGAAGAATATACCAACCGGATGTTCACCCACCTCCTATGGACGACATCCCGGTTAGGCAAACTCCTGAGAATGGACGGCACGCCACCGTCGCGGAAGTCATTGAAAATCCTCTCCTGAAACAACTAAAAAGAACCAAGGCCGAGATTACCATCTGGGATCTTATGTGTACTTCAAAGGAACATCGCGAAAATCTTATTCGCTCACTTGACCTCATCTCAGTACCTACAGATATCACACCTGACTCATTGGTTAGCCATGTCACGAGAGATGCCGGAGAAAAGGCCATAGTTTTCACCGATAAAGACTTACCCAAAGAGGGGGGTGCTCACAATAAAGCCCTTTACCTAGTGGTTGGATGCAAAGGACAAAACATTCCCCTAGCGCTCGTAGATAATGGTTCGGCGGTTAACGTCTGCCCATTGCGAACCGCCCATTGCGAACCGCCCATTGCTTGGGGCTAGGAAACGATGACTTCCAAACCTCCACACAAGGGGTAAGAGCTTATGATAACTCCCGAAGGCTTGTATTGGGAAAAATCAACCTTGCCATACAAACCGGGCCTGTGGCACGCACCACGGAGTTTCAAATAATCGACATCAAGCCCACTTTCAACCTCCTCTTGGGGCGACCTTGGCTCCATGACTTAGGAGGTGTGACTTCTTGACAGGCTAAAGTCGTATTACCTAATCAAAAATAACCTAAGGTCCACTAGCTAGGTAGCAAGGGAAGTCAGGATCGAATCCACAGGGAAACAGTGTTCTTTTCTACTATTAATCAACTAAATTAGACTATTGGGAAACAAGAATTGGTTGGTTTGTATTCTAAGACTACGAACGATAATTACACAATTAAGAATTCAGGAATTAAAGGATCTAGGGCATAGGTTCACCAACAAATGACAATCCAAGACGATAAACAATCACAATAATCAACAAAACAATCAATTAGACTAGCATGCTCTCTCGAATCGATACTAATCATAGACTTAGAATTAACGGGCTCTCGCTACGTATTAATCCTAATTCCACCTATTGACACAAGCCTAAACATCAAATTGCATCTCTCAAATCTTAACTTGATATTGCCAAACTACCACAATTAAACCTGCGCAAATCTAATTGTATAGTAATAATAACCAATCAATAGGAATTAATTTCAATGCCAACAATCACAATTATTCAATGTCCCTTCATGTTATTCATGGATCCCCAAACCCTAGAAATTAGACTACTCAAGCATATTAACAATAAGCAAAGCAATTGGCATGATTGAAAACATAATTAAAGCTTAAACAAAGAATTGAAATAAGGAATAATACCTAATTGAAGAACAATGGTAAATGAAAGCTTCAATTTTTGATTGAAAATAAACTAAGTGTTTAGAACAAATTAGAGAGAAAAATTAATCTTAGAGAGATAAACTAAGTGTTTTAATACTAGGATATGAGATAATTAAGTCCCCCACTAAATTAACAAAGGCTATATTTATAGTTTAGCCTAAAAACATAAGGAAAAACCGGAAAAAAAATAAAGAAGGACGCGCGCGCACAGCGCCTTGGGTTGTTGTCGCCCGGTCGGGCGGCTCTCCGCCCGACGGGCGAGAAGCTCGAAGTCCGCCCGACGGGCGCAGGGCCGCCCGACGTGCGTAGGGCGACCAATTTCTCACCAAGTATTCCTGAAACTCACGGCACACTAAAATACACAGATTAGTACTAAAATGGCTCCTAGGAGCTCATTTGACGCATAAAAGTACTAAGGGACGGGGGTGAAAATATTATATAAAACGCACATATCAAACTCCCCCAAGCTAGATCTTTGCTTGTCCCTAAGCAAAGAAATCATCGATGAACACAAAACCAACTTCACCCCCAACATATTTCAAAATGAACACATAATCCAAGGTAAAATCTAACAAGTATGCATCAATGTTAACCAATCAAGTCCATTCAATTGCTAATCCTCCTTAACAATCGTCACGTAAAGCGAACCACAAATGCACAATGGAATTCAAGACTAGTGCTCACACAACTCGTCACTCATTTATGTGGCGGATAAAAGATGTACCCGTTCGCTCTCCTCCCAACATATAAGTGAACAATGCCCTCCCAAACTTACACACTCGTGTGTCTAGAAAAACATACACTCAACCTAGTAGTCGACTCGAAATGTGTCACGTCATAACTTGCATTGATAGACAACTACTTTCACATTAATACAACTCTATGCACAAAGGTCGGAAGGTCTTTCAAGCTTGTAATGATAGGCTTAGGTAAGGTTGCGGTAAGTTTGGGTAAAATGTGAGCTTAAAGCCTTGGCTTTGGGGAGCATAAATCCTAGAAACAACCGCGATCAATCAACACAATGACCATAATCTCCCACTCAACACATGAATAAAAACAACAAACAACCACACTATACTTTCTTGCCTTGAATTCACAATTGTAACCAATCACTCATGAAGATAAGAAATTGTAATACCGGAGTGACAAAAGCTTGATTCAACTTGAGAATAACGATTTTTTTTTTCTTTCCCTTTTTTTTTCTTGCTCAATCTCATTTTTTTTTTCTTTTGGAACCTTCACACAAATTTTTTTATTCTCCTCATCTCATTCATTTTTCATTTCATTTTTTCAACAACAATCATGATAAGAGGAACTTCCCTTTTCAATACTCAATATGCCCAAAATGTATCACACTACAACTCCCTCACCTCACTACTATTAGCTCCCCCAAGCTAGGCTTGGGACTAGTAACCAATGGGGAATTTACGGGCTTGTAATGTGGTTAGTCACCGAATAAATGGCACAAGCACAACATGGGTAGAAAAAGAGGGAACAAATGTATCTAATTTCATCTGAAGGCTACCTAAATAGAAAAATGCCTTCGTCCTTCACAATGTGCATGTATATGAGTCATAAAACATTACTAATAGTTGCAAACCAATACTCAAAATCGACGACACACCAGGAAGCTAACACACATCCTAACCAAGTCAACTAGTCAAGCACCAAGTCCACAAGCAGTTAGTCGGAGTTGACTCATGTTTAGGCATCAAAGCAATCGAATATCAAATCATGGCTAACACATCTACATTGCCCATCATCAAATACCAAGAATCAAAACAATTTCCGCTCAAGGGGCACAGGGAAGCATGATATTGTATTCATCGGAACGTATTTTTGTATTTTTTTTTTTTTCAAAGCAATAAACTAATCTAGAAAGCATTAAACACACCAAAGAAACACACAAAAATAAAGAAATACGAAAAGAAAAGAAAAACATACCTAGTGTATACAGGTAATGTGAACCCCCCCAAACCAAATCAGACAATTTCCTCATTGGCTCAAGGGTACCGAACCATCATCATCATCAACAGCATCACTGGTGACCTTGGCCATCATCACCATCATCACCATCATCACCATGGCCACCGTGGCCACCTTGGCCACCATAGCCGCTGCTGCCTGCTCCAAACCCCCCGTAGTGGGTGGGCGTGAAGGTGCCCATGGAACCGGGCGCTCCGTACCCCTCTGTGGGGTAAGTAAACCAGGAAGGGTGCTGATGATCTGGGGCAATGTAGCCCTGCCTGGCGTACTGATCAAAGAAGGGAAACATAGTCCTCTGGTGATCCGCGGCAAACTCGTGGAAACCGAGCTCAAGTCTGCCCAGCCTCTCATGAATGGCCCCTAACTCCTCCGAAGACCCATGCTCCTCCTGTGGAGCCGGACTACCTCTCTGTCCCGACCCCCTCTCTCTACGCCCTCCCCTCCTGTGGTGGATGCGAGGCGCGGCCTCGGGATGTGGCTGGGGTTGGGCTAAGGGTGCTGCTTGCTCACCTACATATATGTAATGGGGCTGACCCCTAGTAAAACTGGTGAGCCCGGTGGTGTCCGGGAGAGTAAAGAGAGCGTTCCTTTGGAACATCAATGACATCTGACCGGGGAGAAGTCCCCCGTACTCAGAGTGCACCCTGTAAAGGCTCCCAAAATACTCAATATCTAATAGGTTGTTTCCCCGGACCGCAGCATGGTCCCTCTCAACAAATTTTGCCACCGCTACGGCAATGTGGGTGATCAGACCACCCAAAGCAATATCGGTCGAGTAGCGGTGGGTGGCGGTAGTAAGCAGTTGCATGGCCAAGTGATGGGCCAAATTCATTCTGTAACTGTCATCACCATCTAACAAATACCCCCCGAGCACCTCCAACTCCGTGCTCCTCACATTCTCCTTTTGGTCCCTCCCAAAGATTGTAAAAGCCATAAATCTGAACCAAGCAAAGGGGATGGGGTGTTGCACGCTAGAGGCGTGCAAATGTTGCATGCTACCGGGATTAAAATCCCCAGTCAATTTCCCCCATACCTCACTATTGTTATGCCCCTCCCCGGGGAACCTGTTATACTCCACATTCAAACCAAAAATAGCACCAAAATCCTTGATAGACAAATCATAATCATTATTGAACAATCTAAAAGAAACTCTAGTGACATCTTTGTAACCATTCTTTCGGACATTAAACGAGCTAAGGAATTCAAGAGTAAGATCCCTAAATGTCAACCTAGTCATGGAAAACATATGTTTCATGCCCACCCCATGAAATAATCTCCTAACATCCCTCCCAATACCCATATCATTCAAAGTTTTCTGACAAATAAATCGAGTAGGGACTACCTTCCGTAGCTTGAGGTGTGCAATGCGGGTTTGTTGCTCCTCACTAGAGAGAATCATGTTCGGGAAAGCTGAATCCGGTGCAAATTGAGGTGGTGGTGGTGGACGGCTTGTGGAAGCCTCCTCTTGTCTCCTTGTTGCTCCAGTGCAAGTTCTTTTTGGCCTTGAACCCATTGTTGAAGATGATTTTGAGTTTTCAAATTTTTTTGGTGAAATTGGGTTTTTTGTGGAGAGTGAGGAAGAGTGAAAATTGTTTGGTGGAGGTTGAAGAGGATGTGATGAGGATGATTTTGGTGTGTAGCTTGATGAATTTGAGTGAGAGATGAGGGAGATATGGAGAGTTGAAATTCTTAGGGTTTGGGGTTTAATGGAGTATGTGAGAGAATGAAGAAGATGATTGAGAGGTGAAGTGAAGAAGAATAGAGGAGCCCGTGCTCTTTTAATCTGATTTTCTCCTTTCGCCCGCCGGGCCAACGCCCGCCCGACGGGCCAACAGCTCGTAAGCCGCCCGACGGGCACAGGGTCGCCCGTCGGGCGAAAGGCGACACTTGAGTATTTTTCTCCGCGCGCCCGGTCGGGCGGCTATCGCCCGTCGGGCGTATGGCGACACTTCCAAAACTCTGCGCACGCGCCCGGTCGGGCGCTCCTCGCCCGTCGGGCGTAGGGTGACACTTCCATCAGCTCCGTAGTGAGCCGCCCGTCGGGCGGCTTGGCTGCCCGTCGGGCGAACAGAGATTTTTCAATTCTTTCTCTCCGCGCCCGGTCGGGCAGCTATCGCCCGTCGGGCGGTTTGCGATTTTTGCTCCTACGGATTTTTTCTATCTTTTCGTGCTTAGAAGCTGAACCTGTACATCATTAAACACCCAATGACCGTAAAATGCTCTCTCCTCACCACTCATGAACAAAGAAACTAGACTACAAAACACACAAAACAAAACTAAACTATTGAAAGCAATGAAATACGGGTTGCCTCCCGCAAAGCGCTGGTTTATTCATAAGTCCCGCTCGACCTTGTTACCTTGAATATGCCGTCTATGAGGCGAAGGGGTTGAGGTGATGGACCTCAACCACTCCTACAGTAGCCTCATCGTGATACAACTTCAGACGTTGTCCGTTAACCTTGAATCGTTCACCATTCTCATTCTCTACTTCAATAGACCCAAATTTGCTTACCATAGTCACGGTGAACGGCCCAGACCACCTAGACTTAAGTTTTCCAGGAAATAACTTAAGCCTAGAGTTAAAAAGTAGAACCTTGTCGCCCACCGCGAACTCTCTATGCAAAATTTGATTGTCGTGCCACTTCTTAGTCTTTTCCTTGTAAATCCGGGCACTATCATAAGCTTGTAGTCGGAATTCATCGAGCTCACCCAATTGAAGTAACCGCTTCTCACCGGCTAGCTTTGCATCCATGTTGAGCTGTTTGATTGCCCAATAAGCCTTGTACTCCATTTCTACTGGTAAGTGACACGCCTTGCCATACACCAACCAATACGCGGAGGTACCAATAGGTGTCTTAAAGGCGGTTCTGTATGCCCATAGAGTATCATCTAGCTTATCGCTCCAATCCTTCCTAGACTTCGCCACCACTTTCTCAAGGATAGATTTGATCTCTCGGTTGGAGACCTCAACTTGACCACTCGTCTGAGGGTGGTAGGCTAGTCCAGTGCGGTGATAAACTCCATACTTGCGCAGGAGCGCATCCAGATGCTTCTCATGGAAGTGTGACCCTCCATCACTGATCAAAGCGCGCGGAACCCCAAATCTAGGAAAAATGATCTTCTTGAACAGGGAGATGACTGTCTTAGCATCGTTAGTAGGTGAGGCAACGGCTTCCACCCACTTTGACACATAATCTACAGCAACAAGGATATACAAGTTACCCTTGGACGATGGGAATGGTCCCATATAATCAATTCCCCATACATCAAAAATCTCAACCTCAAGGATCCCGTTCTGTGGCATCTCATACCTCCTCGAAATAGTGCCGGCCCTCTGGCACGCATCACAAGCCATAATAAAAGCCTGTGCATCCTTGAACATAGTAGGCCAGTAAAAACCACATTGTGACAACTTAGCGTTTGTTTTAGACGGTCCATAGTGACCACCATAAGGTGAAGAATGACACCTACTGATAACACCTTGAACTTCCCATTCTGGAATACAACGCTTGTACAACCCTTCAGCAGTCTCACGAAACAAATAAGGGTCGTCCCAAAAGTAGAACCGGACATCATGTAGGAATTTCTTCTTCTGTTGGTATGACAGATCGGCCGGAAGAATTCTTCCTACAATATAGTTAGCAAAATCTGCGAACCATGGTGACTGACTGGCAAGTGCAAGTAAATGATCATCCGGAAATGAATCATCAATCGGTGTAGATCCCTTACCATCGTCATACCTCAATCTAGACAAGTGATCTGCAACCACATTCTCAGCCCCTTTCTTGTCGCGGATCTCTAGATCGAACTCCTGTAGCAATAGTATCCATCGAATAAGCCTAGGCTTGGCTTCTTTCTTAGAGAGCAGATACTTAAGGGCCGCATGATCAGTATAGACTATCACCTTGGATCCAATCAGATAGGTGCGGAATTTATCCAAGGCATAAACTATAGCTAGAAGCTCCTTCTCAGTAGTAGCATAATTAACTTGAGCTTCATCTAAGGTCTTACTTGCATAATAGATGGCATGTAAAAACTTCTCCTTTCTCTGACCCAGGACTGCCCCAACTGCATAATCACTTGCATCACACATTATCTCGAACGGAAGATCCCATTCGGGAGAACGAATGATGGGAGCCGAAATCAGTGCCTGTTTAATCCTGTCAAAGGCGTCAAGACAAGCATCAGTAAACACAAACGGGGCATCCTTGAGGAGGAGCTGGGTAAGTGGTTTAACAATTTTAGAAAAATCCTTGATAAAGCGGCGATAAAACCCCGCATGACCAAGAAAACTTCTAACACCCTTCACATTAACTGGAGGGGGTAATTGTTCAATCACTTGGACCTTAGCTCGATCCACCTTAATGCCCTTATCAGATATCAAATGCCCCAAAACCACCCCTTCAATAACCATGAAATGACACTTTTCCCAGTTCAAGACTAAATTGCACTCTTCACATCTTTTCAAAACTTTAGTCAAATTTAGCAAACAAGAATCGAAAGAAGTACCATAGACGCTAAAATCATCCATAAACACTTCCATGATAGACTCAATAAAATCAGAAAAGATACTCATCATGCAACGTTGGAAAGTAGCAGGTGCATTACACAGACCAAAAGGCATCCTACGATATGCAAAGGTACCATAGGGACAGGTGAAGGTGGTCTTTTCCTGGTCGTCCGGATGTATGGGAATTTGAAAGAATCCGGAATAACCATCCAGATAACAGAAAAACTTGTGACAGGCTAGCCTTTCTAACATTTGATCAATGAAGGGAAGGGGAAAATGGTCCTTTTTAGTAGCAACATTAAGACGCCTATAATCAATGCACATGCGCCAACCTGTGACTACCCTAGTTGGTATTAACTCATTTTTTTCATTCCTCACCACAGTTGTCCCCCCTTTCTTAGGCACTACCTAAACGGGACTCACCCACTTAGAATCAGACACAGCATACACTATACCCGCATCAAGCAATTTCATAACTTCAGCTTTTACAACATCTTGCATGACAGGGTTCAAACGACGCTGGGGTTGGATGCATGGTTTATGATTCTCATCTAGATGTATCCTATGCATACAAAAGTCAGGGCTAATACCCTTTAAATCATCAATACTGTACCCAATGGCCTTTTTGTGCCTTTTAAACACAATAAGAAGTTGGGATAACTGGTCTGCATCAAGTGCAGTACTGACGATCACAGGGCAAAGTTGTTCATTATCTAAAAACGCATACTTAAGGTTAGCAGGAAGAGGCTTAAGTTCGGGTTTCTTTACCTCTTTAACAGAACAAACCGGCCGAACTAACCTCTTCAATTTGATGCTCTCCGGCTCAGATTCTCCACCATTAAGAGCCAACTTTAGAGCATCCACTTCAGCACTCCAAGAACTGCTATCACCTGCAGAAGACTCACAACAAAGCACTGCCTCCAAAGGGTCTCTTTCGAGAGCTTGGGAGACGTTATCACGAGTAATAAGGTCAACTACATCTATGCGATAGCATTGTTCCTCCTCTAGCATGGGACTTTTTAAAGCACTGTTTAGATTGAAAGTCACCTTATCATCCCCAACAGACAATGTCAATTTCCCACTTTTAACATCAATTACCGCCCCCGCCGTGTGAAGGAAGGGTCTACCTAAGATTATGGGAATTTGAGAATCCTCCTGCATGTCTAATACTACAAAGTCTACAGGTATATAGAATTTACCTACTCTAACAGGGACGTCCTCTAAAACACCTAAGGGGTATTTGACAGAACGGTCGGCCATTTGTAGAGTGATATTGGTAACCTTAAGCTCACCCATATTCAGTTTAGTACAGACAGACAAAGGCATGACAGACACACTAGCACCTAGATCACATAAAGCTTTATCAATAAATACGGTGCCAATGTTACATGGGATGGAAAAACTTCCGGGGTCCTTAAGTTTAGGTGGAGACTTGTTTTGCAAATAAGCACTACATTCCTCAGTAAAAGCTACAGTCTCTACCTCACAAAAAGCACGTTTTCTGGTCAAAATATCTTTCATGAATTTAGCATAAGCAGGAACCTGTAAAATTAATTCAGTAAAAGGAACCGTTACCTGCAAATTTTTGACCACTTCCAAGAATCTGCCAAACTGCTTGTCTAGCTTATTCTTGAGTTGTCGGTTTGGGAAGGGGAGTGCAATAGGTGGTACTTGAATATCCGCCCCCTTCTTGACCTCAGTTGTAGCCTCATTCTCATTGACTACCTTTTCAATTTCCTTTTCACCCATAACTATTTTCGGGATTTCCTCACTGACCAGATCACTAACAGACACCCCAGAATCAACCTCAACCGGCATAGAAGGACCATCATAATCCCTACCACTCCTCAATGTAATTGCATTAGCAGTCTCCCTATTTTCGGGCTGTGAAGGAAGTTGGCCTGGTGGCCTCCCTGCAATAGTAGTAGCCATCTGTGCCAACTGTGTATCAATGATCTTGTTATGAGCAGTAAGAGCATCGATTTTTGCATCCTTTTCACTTAGAGATTTTTGCATTTGTAGCATCATGTTTCTCATCTCTACTAGCATAGGGTCAGGCTGTGTGGCTTGAGGTTGTGGTTGTGGGGGTGATGTGTGTTGTCTAGAGAACCCAGGTGGCCCACTAGACTGTTGGTTGTAGTTGTTTCGGGGTTGGTAAGATTGTTGGTGTGGGGGTTGATATGGTTGTGGTGGTGGATGTTGAACTTGGTGAGGGTTTTGGATATTATTGCTACTGTAGGAAAGCAGAGGGTTATTTTTGTAGCCCTCATTGTAAGAGTTGGAGAATGGGTTGTTTTGTTTGTAGGATTGAAATGCATTACATTGTTCAATAGAGCTTCTACATTCCTGTGCATAATGACCAGACATTCCACAACTTTCACAAATAGTAGTAGGTTGGGCACTTATAGCAGCTACACTAACAGGTTGGGCAGATTGAGCATTGGCCGCTTGCATATTATCGAACTTATAATGTAAAGCAGTCAATTGGGCAGTTAATTGTTCAATAGAATTTAAATCATGCTTACCACCCTTGTTAGATAGACCTCTAGGATTTCCATACTGGGCATTGTGAATGGCTAACTCCTCAATCACCTCCATAGCTCTAGGCACCTCAAGTTGCATGAACCTCCCACTGGCAGCTGAATCCAACAAACATCTAGACTCATTGCCCATACCATTATAAAACTGCTGAATCAAGAACCAATCTTCCAAACCATGGTGCGGGCATTCTCTTTGCAAATCCTTGAATCTCTCCCAAACCTCGAACAAACTCTCATCCGCTTGTTGTGAGATACCTAATATCTGACCCCTCAGACGAGCCGTTTTCTCAGGTGGAAAATATTTAACATAAAAAGCAAAAGCCAAGGATTCCCAATTATTGATTTTCAAAGCCGCCCGATTCAACCCATTAATCCACAGTTTAGCTTTCCCACTCAAAGAGAACGGGAAAAGTATCTCCATAGTCTGCTCCGGAGTCAATCCCTTTTGCTTGATGGTGGAGCAATATTGGATAAAGGACTGAATGTGAAGATTCGGATCTTCACCTGGTTCCCCACCGTACTGGCGTCTCTCGATCATGTTAATCAATGCAGGCTCAATCTTGAAGGTCTCAGCTGCAATAGAAGGCATGATCGCCTTTGGTAGCACGGACAGACTTGGCTTAGAATAGTCCGTAAGCCGTGGGGTAGGTGGCGGTATCAGATTTTCGTCACCCATCTCTATCTCTGAAACTGAATCTGTATCTGAAGGAAAAAGATCGCCAATATTATGATCAGAATCAGAGTTATTCCCACACTGTGCAATGAAAGTTCTTCGTCTACGAAAGGTTCTTTCGGGCTCAGGATCGAATGGAGTAAGATTACTAGTACCTACGGTCCTGGGCATAGACAAAGACTACAAAACAATGTGAGATCCGGTCTCAAGGAACGTGAGTTCCTTGAGTAGTAACAAACAATAATCTAGGATAAGCAATCAACAACAGAAAATAAAACCGTCTCCCCGGCAACGGCGCCAAAGTTTGACAGGCTAAAGTCGTATTACCTAATCAAAAATAACCTAAGGTCCACTAGCTAGGTAGCAAGGGAAGTCAGGATCGAATCCACAGGGAAACAGTGTTCTTTTCTACTATTAATCAACTAAATTAGACTATTGGGAAACAAGAATTGGTTGGTTTGTATGCTAAGACTACGAACGATAATTACACAATTAAGAATTCAGGAATTAAAGGATCTAGGGCATAGGTTCACCAACAAATGACAATCCAAGACGATAAACAATCACAATAATCAACAAAAGAATCAATTAGACTAGCATGCTCTCTCGAATCGATACTAATCATAGACTTAGAATTAACGGGCTCTCGCTACGTATTAATCCTAATTCCACCTATTGACACAAGCCTAAACATCAAATTGCATCTCTCGAATCTTAACTTGATATTGCCAAACTACCACAATTAAACCTGTGCAAATCTAATTGTATAGTAATAATAACCAATCAATAGGAATTAATTTCAATGGCAACAATCACAATTATTCAATGTCCCTTCATGTTATTCATGGATCCCCAAACCCTAGAAATTAGACTACTCAAGCATATTAACAATAAGCAAAGCAATTGGCATGATTGAAAACATAATTAAAGCTTAAACAAAGAATTGAAATAAGGAATAATACCTAATTGAAGAACAATGGTAAATGAAAGCTTCAATTTTTGATTGAAAATAAACTAAGTGTTTAGAACACATTAGAGAGAAAAATTAAGCTTAGAGAGATAAACTAAGTGTTTTAATACTAGGATATGAGATAATTAAGTCCCCCACTAAATTAACAAAGGCTATATTTATAGTTTAGCCTAAAAACATAAGGAAAAACCGGAAAAAAAATAAAGAAGGACGCGCGCGCACAGCGCCTTGGGTTGTCGTCGCCCGGTCGGGCGGCTCTCCGCCCGACGGGCGAGAAGCTCGAAGTCCGCCCGACGGGCGCAGGGCTGCCCGACGGGCGTAGGGCGACTTTCTGGAAACCTTCTCCGCGCGCCCGGTCGGGCGGCTCTCGCCCGTCGGGCGGAGAGCGATTTCTGCTGCTGCTACTTCTGATGGGCGCCCGGTGGGCACAGGGCGAAACTCCGCCCGTCGGGCGCCCTCTGACGAACTGTTCCTCTGCTTGCTCGCCCGATGGGCGAGGGGCAATCCACCGGGCGGAGGGCTAAGTGATCCGCCCTTCGTCCACAACACCGAGTCTAACTTACGGGGCTTGATCATGAATATCTAGGGCTCCCGTAAGTCGACAAAAGTCGTCCCGAACTCCCTCGGGATCCTGTAGTGGCCTAAATAATCAAGAAACGGGACTAAAAAGACCAATTTCTCACTAAGTATTCCTGAAACTCACGGCACACTAAAATACACAGATTAGTACTAAAATGGCTCCTAGGAGCTCATTTGACGCATAAAAGTACTAAGGGACGGGGGTGAAAATATTATATAAAACGCACATATCACTTCTCCCTTGCACCAAATGGTTAAACTTAACCATAACGGGGTAATACTAGAAATCCGCGCCCCTCCTCTCGACGTCAGTTGTACTATGGTTGGAACGGCCGAAACTGCAGACGACCTTTATGGGTTTCAAATGGAAGAAACAATCCAGTTCATCGAAGATTATGATCCAGCATTCCTAGACCCGCATGCATCCCGAGTCATCCCTAGAATGCTGTTAGCTCAAGGTTATTTCCCAGGAACCCCATTGGGCATAAGGAAGAAGGAATACACATTCCACCCTTTTCCCGACAAATCTACTCCCTTTGGCTTAGGTTATGAACCAACGGAGGAAGATATTGCTGACCGCCTGTCTAGGCTACGCCTTAACAAAGCCAAACAAACCACCCTCCTTCCCCCATATCAAAGGACCCTTAACGGGATGTTCGTTCGGGAAGGAGAAGAACACCCATGTTGTGATTTCCCTGAACCCTTCGTTCAGGATGGCTTGCTAAAACCCGGATTTGAAATTTTCCATGACTGCCACACCTTGGATGAGGCACCCTACCTCACCAAGACTAAAACAGCTGAAATATTGGACAACCAGGCTCTATGGACATTGTTTAACGAATCGAGGCCTATGGAGAACGAGACTATGATGACTACCCTAGCTTTACAAGATGAAGGTTTCGATCCAACCCGGTTAATCTCTCCTGCATCAACACTAGAAGAGGTCGAGAACGGATGGATGAAGACATATCAGTGGGTCAACGCAAAAGGAATGGAATTCAAGATGAGTACCGGTGAAGGACCGAAGTTTTATGAGACTAAACCCCAGGCTTGAGCCACATAGAGCACCATTGGTAAAAAGCGCCTAAGTTCTTTAGATTGATAGAAAAAATAATAGAGACTTTAGATGGT
Organism: Spinacia oleracea; assembly: GCF_020520425.1. NCBI lineage: Eukaryota > Viridiplantae > Streptophyta > Magnoliopsida > Caryophyllales > Amaranthaceae > Spinacia > Spinacia oleracea. Next base: position 20,064,686 of record NC_079489.1, read on the forward strand.
CCTAAGGCCCCTTAGAATATGGGTCAGTTTTATTTCAAGTGTGTTTTCCTTACTTTCCGAATCAATAAAGGCGTAATATTTCTCCTAAAATTTTTATTCTAACACTAAATAAACACCAAATGTACTTGCAAAATACAAAAATAAAGAGGCGGCCCACTCTAGGCCCAACAAACAAAGCCCACTCGGTTTTGAAATAGTGCCATGGGAACCAATTCCCGAAACCCACAAAATAAACCACACTATCCCATTCATATCCCCAAAACCTAAAAAGCCAACCAGTGTCATCATAAGAGCCAATCCATGCAACCCAAAATCAAAGGAAATGAAAATCCAAAACAATGCAAATGTTACCAAAAAAAACAGATTCATAAAACATAGATTCCATCATACCCTTCACTAACAACCCACCTCCAAAGCCTACACAAAGATCTTCATAAATTCCGCACCCTAACTCCATTTTCAAAACTGTTTTGAGTCACCAATAGAAAAAATTAATCTGGACAAAAATGTGTTTCACGCTAACAATTAAAAAAGCCTCCAAAATAGCCTCAAAATTAACTTTAAATACGAAGCAAAATATCAAGGCACAAAAAAACGAAATAGAAATAAACGCAAGAACATGTGAAGCAAAGCGTCAAAAATTGACCGCCCAAGTCATTTTCAGCGCCCAGGGCTGGGCGCCGGAATTTCTGACGCCCCAGCCTAGGCGTTGAAACTCTCTGCCTGCCAAAAGTTTTCTTTTCAGAAGTGCTCGTCATTTTATCCGCACACAACGGAAAAATAACGAACACTTGGGGGGTACAGTACGTATCCAAATAGGCTTACCAACCAAGAATATAGCCATACAAATTAGTCGAATTTCGAATTTCATATTTTACACGACTTATGGCAAAAAAAATGGCAGATGAAAATAATGATAATACTTCACTCATTTGACCGACTAAGTAATACGTTTCCACCTCATGGCATATCTACCGAAATCCGGCATACTAGAACTAAATCAAAAGCAGAACTACGCGCGACCTGATTCTGACAAGATACGTAGGAAATCCTTACCAAGGATTCGGTCCAAATAATAAAAAAAAATATTCTTTGTGCAAAAAAGTGTTAGACATATAAAATACATAAAAAAGAGGAGAAACAAAAATAAAAATAATAAGAAGGAAAACAGAGTGCTAAAAATAAAAACAAACACGACTGAAATAAATAGAGGGCACCTACACCCTAGCAAGAACTACACTACTCTAGTTCTTCTGGATCATCAAATAAAGTCTTGTAGAGGGCAATATTCGCAGGATCCACTCCCACAGTCCTCTGCGCTGCCCCAATGTCAATCTCCATGAGAACCGGCTCCTGGACACTAACTTCCAAAGATGCCAAGGCTTCAGAAACGTTCTCAGTTATAGCCCGCTCAGCCTCGAGGGCACAGGCAATGGTGGGAGAAGGATTATTATCATCAATTAGACTAGCCACTGTTTCTACAGGCGGCTGAGCCTTCCTAACCCATACATTATTTCGGCGACGATCTCCGCGAGAGCTTGCATTTCTTTTAACAACAGCAGGCCCCTTCATGTTAGGCATCTTTTTAGGCCTGAAATTGGAACGGGGAGGAACTTCCTTTCGCTTTCGATCAGGACGAGCTTTCACAGTCTTAATACTATAGGTACGAGGTCTGGCAGAATCAGGACCCTCATACTTAACACGAATACGAGGTATCAAAAGCTCAGCCGGCTCCCCATTTCGAGCCTCGGTCCTCACATCTTTGTTACCAGAGCTCATCCACAACTTGTAGTTTTCAGAAAGACCCATAAAGCCATTTGTAGCTACGGCCCAACGCGGGAGACCATCATAATACTTAGCCCACGCTGAGACCCGTGTTTGTGAAAAGGCCGCTACCTTAGGGGGTACCGTATCAGAAAAGGGGATAGTCTGCCTTAAACCATATTGACGCATGACTCGGTAAGGGAAAATATAAATGGGACGAGATAACCCCAACAAAGAAACATAAACCGATACATCAGAACCCCCTGTCATAGTAGTCAAACCCCACCATGGTACCACCCACTTAATAGAACAAATACCATAAGTAAAAAAGGAGGTCCATTCGGCCTCGTCCTGGCCTTGGTGCAAGTATTTTCGGTTACCCAGAGCTATAGGGCGATAATGTTTAGGATCGGCAGGAGCTTCCAAAAGTCTAAGCCGTTCCGCAAGCCAAATCTGCAAAAACAGGTACGATCGAGTCAAAAGAATGAAAAGAAAGAAAAAACGGTTCCTGGGGCGCAGTTTCAACGCCCAGGACCAGGCGCTGAAAATTCCAGCGCCCAGCCCTGGGCGCTGAAACTCAGCCCCAGGCAAAAAGAAATATATGCAAAAGGAACGTGTACGCGCGCAAAATCGATTACCTGCAGTAATAGGGGGCTTCCCTTAAAATGTTCAGATTTGGCATCCTTCTTCAGCTCATCCGCACTCAGCAAAGTCTCGGCAACAACCAGCAGCATAATAGAATAACAACTTTCCATCTGGCTAATCAAGGGGATCAACCTTATGTCACCGAACTCACCATTGTTATTCGACAGCAAATAATGATTCAACAAGCAAAATACAAGGGCTCGAATATTCAATTTCTGTTCGGTCATATTCTTACTAGGCCTAAAATGATGTTTTACAAGTTTTGCCAAGTTAACCTTATCATCTACAACAATTTCAGCAAACATGTTATCATCTAGCCCTAGGAAAGCCCTTATGGTTATTTTACCCTCTTCAACGGTGCCAGGGGTAACAGGAGTAGCATTAGTAGGATAACCAAGGATTGCAGCAAATTCATCGGGCAAAGGACATATTTCATTGCCCCGAAAGGAAAAAACATGATGATCGGAGTCCCAAAAGCTTAGGGCAGCATGCAGAAAGTTATAATCAATATTAATTTGTTGTAAGCCTAAAAGTGCCTCTAAAAGGTATTCTTTTAACAAAGCTTTTTCTGTGGGAGTAAGGGCCCGTAGCCAACGCCTAACAGTCCGTTGGAGTGAGAAAGTAGGGATCGACATGGTAAAAGCAGTGAATAATTAGAGCACAGCAAAAGGAGAGAAAGAATTTGAGAGTGGTGGAAAATAAGGACGTACCTAGCCCCTATATATAGCTGAACGCACCCAATGACATCCTGATCCCATTCGGAAACGTGTTAGGAAATCCGAAAATCAAATATTACCAGGAAAGGACTTTCAGTGCCCACGCCTAGGCGCCGAAATGTTTAACGCCTGAACTTGGGCGCCGAAAATGCAGCCCGAGGCCCAGATTTCACAAAACACGGAACAGGAAAGGACTTAAGACCGTGTTGCTAAACACGAGGCCCTATTGCAAGTAAGATCAAGCCCAAAGCATCTTTAGCTCCCAAATAAGCAAAAAATATAACATTAAAACTTGGTTGAAACTTAGACTCGTCTCAGAAAATGCTTATGTACACTTTTAAAAAAAAAACAAGTTAAATATCATGGTCATTCTTCGAAACACCAAAAATATGTGTCGTCAAGTCATTGGTTTTCCAAAAAATGTTTGTCTGTCAAAGGGTCAATCCGGGCCAAGCTAAAACCGGATGTCGCCTGAAAACTAAAGTCGTACTCCACGGCTTCGCTAAAGTAGCACACTACTATAGAAGGTCGCTCGCACATACGAGCATGACCCCAAACATGATTACAAGATGCGAAAAACAATCGACGAGCCCCAGTGCTTGGGGGCTCGCGAAAAAATAGACTCTAACGAGGAGCGCACGATCAAAATCACATTCCCGGACTGCGCCATACACCATATCATGTTTGGATATCTCAAAAAAGAACAACAACAGGTTCGACCTCATCGAAAGGACGTCACTGACACTTGTGCACGGTCCTCTGATCAAAGACCAAGTCGAGCTGTAAAAACTAGCTCAAAATCACGAAAGCGGACGGTCGCAAGACAAAGATCCGTCTGAACACGTTGTCAGCCCACGTTTAGGTTACAACTAAATTCGAGCATCCCTCGAAAGAATTCGCTCTTGCAAGAATGAATAAAAAGAAATTCTCAAAATAAATCACAAAGAACCAAAGAAATAGGAACTTGCCCATCTTCAGTCGGCAAGATCGCGTCACAAACCGCGCGAGTTCCCAAATCGAAAAAAAAACGAATTCAGGGACGTCCACCCTCAGCGGACAGGGCTCGCCCACCCTCAGCGGGCGGGGTCTGCGTCACTAGCCGCGCAGGTCCTCAGTTTTCGAAAAAATAAAGTCTTCAAAATTAAAATAGGCTCGCCATCTTCAGCCGGCGGGGTCTACGGCGCAAACCACGTAGGTCCTTAATTTCAAAAAAGCAAAACAAATTTCAAAATAGATTCGTCCACTTCTATCGGACGGGGTGTCCACCCTTAGCGGACAAGGTTTGCCATCTTTAGCCGGCGGGGTCTACGTCACAAACCGTGTAGGTCCTTATTTTCAAATTTCAAAAACAGATTCGTCCACTTCTATCGGACGGGGTGTCCACCCTTAGCGGACAGGCTCGCCATCTTTAGCCGGCGGGGTCTGCGCCATTAAACCGTGCAGGTCCTTAGTCGCTGCAGCGATAACTTTTGCTGGATTTTCCTTCGTTTTACGTCCTATAAAAACAAGGGTGCTGGATTTTCCTTCGTTTTACGTCCTATAAAAACAAGGGTGCTGGATTTTCCTTCGTTTTACGTCCTATAAAACAAGGGGGTTTTCTCGTTTAACTAGCCTTGAAAATGAGAATCTTTAAAAATATTTTACCTCGTGATTGGGCTTGGCCAGGCTCAATTACACTTTATAGCTTTGATTTCGAAAACATCTGTAGCTACTCCCAATGACAGAGTGAGGGAGTTTCTACCCACCTTTAGATTCTTCCAATGACAAAGTGAGGAAGTTTCTATACTATCAGTTGACAAATCCCAATGACACGTGAGGGATATGTCGACACTTCAAGTGATGACCCTTAAGTCAAATGTTATCACTCGGGGGCTCGTGAGACCCTCGCAAAACAGGTCACATACACCATGGCTTGTGTGACGCACTCCGTCTAAATACTTTGACCATCGTCTTACTCCAAGACTCAGTCAAAGTGGGGGCTAACTGTAGACACCTACTTTTGTCCCCATTCCCGAAAGGGAAAGGTTCGATGATGAAAACATAAAATCTCCACTTGACAACGCATCTCCTATAAAATAAACGAATCTCGATTCCCCATTTCATTTCACCCGAAACCTTCTATTTATGGAAACCTGCTAAAAATAGTAACTGCCGTAAAAGGTAGCTTCTAAAAGTGGCAAATCATAAAGGATAGAAACCTATCAGAATTAGGTGTTGCATTCCAACATAAATCCTAAATGAGATAGAAAATCGCGAGAATCCTATTCCTAATAGGATTCGGAAATAAGAGTTACGTATTAATTAAAATCCTAACGAGCCTAGAGTTCGTAACGGGCCCAGACGCATTCCGTCATAAATTGATACGCACTAAAAGACTCGATTAAATCTCAAACTCTACGGATTTCAGGAATCCGAATCTGACTAAAGAAAACAGCCCAGACCCTATTTTCAACGCCTGGCTCTGGGCGCCGAAATCTACAGCGCCCAGGCCTGGGCGCTGAAAATACCTGGCACTAGTGGAAAAAACCCCTGTTGAGGGGGGCATTTCGGGCTTGTTGAGGCGAACATGGCCCGCTTCAACAGAAGGGGCTTCAACAGGTCAGAGACATGTTGAGGCGGGCCAAGCCCGCCTCAAAAAAATATTTGTTGAGGCGGGCTTTTGAAAGCCCCCCACAACAGACCCATAAATAAGCTTAATAATTAACTCTCTGTCGAGGCGGGCTTGACAAATGCCCCCCATAACAGACCTACAAATCAACTATTGCCCGCCTCAACAGATTACGAATTGATACTTTTGGAGACAAAAATCTTAAAATACTATGAAAGTTTACATTTGCGCATGCTATTAAAGTTTTGGAGACAAAAATCTTGAAATACTTAACTTTTTTATTATTATTAATCAAATACGGAGTACATATGAGTTTCTATATTATCTTACAAAGTTGAATAAATCAAAGTACAAATATATGAAAAATCCAAACTAAGCAAATCGACAACTCCATTGAAAATGTATTTGTTTGCATATTCATTAGCTAATAAAATGAATCTCACAGCCATGACAAACCTGCAAAGAAAAAAAAACCAGTAAGACACAATTTAATTAACAATAACAATTTTGCCAAAAAAAATGAACAATAACAATAAAACCGAAATAAAGATCCTTAAATTATGAAATAATAAGATGAAAAATTACAAAACAGTTGCCATGAAAATATACCAGGAATGTTTTAAAAAGTAGTAAAAAAAAACGACAAGAAAACAAAACTCACCCATTTAGATCTAGATCCTAACGTTGGAGATAGATCTTTTTAACTGAAGATCGACCATCAATCCATAAGCAGAACAACAAATTTCACCAAAAAATCGAGTTAACTGCCGACATTAGCAAAGAAATCAAAACATCACCAAATCATGAACAAAGTAGGAAATAGAGCAAAAAACCAAATTCAATCAAAAATTTAATTGAAAAAATGAAAGAAAAGGAGATTGGACCTTGTTAGCATCACCATGTCGAGGAGAAAATAGGGAGGATGGTTCGAAGCTTTGGTTTCTCTATCTTTTGTGAACCGCAAACACGAACCGCAAACACGAATGGAGAGAAACGCCACAGGGAATGAGATGGTTGAAGAATCCTTGGTTATTTTTATCAAGAAAAAATAAACCGCAATCTGTAAATGTATGAGTTGTAAAAAATAAATCACAATCTGTAAATCTAAATCGCAATTTGTAATTGTAATTGAGAAATAAGGTGATTTGAAATAAATCGCAAGAAAAAAAGATGAGAAGTGAGATGATTATTAAAAAATATCAAGGAAATAAGGAGAGAGAAGAAAAAACGGTCGGCCAAGGAAATAAGAAAAAACCCTAATTATAATGGAGGTGAGTTGGGTATTTGGTATTACTTAATTGGGCTTTAAAATTCGCGGGCTGAGACTCTGTTGAAGCGAGCAATAGAATGTTCGCTTCACAACCTTGAAACGGTTGAAGCGTACAACACCAAAGCCCGCCCCAATAGAGTTGTCTTGAGGCGAACAATTAAAAGCCCGCCTCGACATCTCTTTGAAATCTTTGACTCGCGTTGACTTAGGGTTGTTGAGGCGTGCTTTTAAATGCCCCCCTCAACAAGGGGGCTGCAACAGGGGTTTTTTCCACTAGTGTGGGTACGTGTTTTTTCCTAATTCTTTGTGGATTATAACTCTGCAATTCTATCTTTCCACGAACTCTTCCCTATAAATAGACCCCTAGATTCGACGTGAAAGGAACACACAACAACACATAATTATATTCTGAGTATTGACTCCAACCCTTAGCCTAAGCCTCTCGCTGCGAAACTGTTCACGCGTTCTGTCGCAATCGATCCATAAATCGAACAGAACGTATCCTGTCCCATAATTGAGATTCGTTAAATAAAAAAGGAGAAATAGCAAAGTCAAAGTGGTTAGTTTTCTGAGAACCGTGACGCACCTCTCAAGGGTGCGTCGTAATGTGTCCCTTTTTGATGATTTAACTGCTTTCCTCGCCCTTTTTATGAACTGTTAAACTAACCTAATCTGATTGTTCTATCACGCCTAACAAATATAATATTTTTGGGAAATCGGATTATCATGCTAGGTCCCTTAATGCTATGTAAATCAGATAATCGCGATCGATCTAGTATTATATGTTGCATATTGCTAAAATCAACTCAGATTAGTTTAATAGTTAACGCATGTCCCTTCAATTATTTATGCTGAGCTAGTAAGGATATCCTGCCTCTAGAGTTATCGACGAGCGAAGTACTTCTCTCGGTAGTTACAGTCCCCCAAACCCTCAATCTCTACCTTGCGGGTGTATATTGAGAGATCCCCACACCAGGGATCACAAGGGAACCTACGGCCGTCGTGGTCAAACATAATTGCACTCCCTTTATGTCACGATAACCGGGTTTTGTCATTTTTTCTCATTGTCGTTAAAAACTGAATGGCGACTCCTATATTACTAGTCAATTGGGTGTATACTCACAGGGAATCCAATTACACTTGATTGAATAAAAAGAATCGTCACACCCACGAGGGACGAGGTCACGCATTAGCCTCGTGCTTTTTCGACCCCCTCACACATACTGGGCATCAAGATTTACAGAGATAGATCTAAAAAGATGATTGGACTTAGTCAGAGCACTTATATCAATAAGGTGCTTGAAAGGTTCAAGATGGCAGACTCCAAGAGAGGCTACCTACCCATGTCTCATGGAATGACTCTAAGCAAGACTCAGTACCTAAAAACACTTGATGAGCGTAGACGAATGAATGGGATTCCATATGCATCATTGATTGGTTCAATAATGTATTCTATGATATGTACACGCCCGGATGTTGTGTATGCACTCAGTGCTACGAGCAGATACCAGTCAGACCCTGGAGAGGCACATTGGACTGCTGCCAAGAACATTCTGAAGTACCTGAAAAGGCACAAAGATGACTTCCTGGTCTATGGTGGAGATGATGAATTAATTGTTAAAGGCTATACGGACACAAGTTTTCAAACCGACAAAGATGATTTCAGATCACAGTCTGGGTTTGTCTTTTGCCTCAACGGAGGTGCAATAAGTTGGAAAAGTGCTAAGCAAAAGCACCATTGCGGATTCTACAACTGAAGCGGAGTACATTGCTGCCCATGAAGCAGCAAAGGAAGCTATATGGCTAAGGAAGTTCATAGGTGAACTTGGTGTAGTCCCCTCCATTAAAGGACCAACAGCTCTGTATTGTGATAATAATGGAGCTATTGCACAGGCAAAGGAGCCTAGACACCACCAAAGAGTCAAGCATGTACTTCGTAGATTTCACCTTCTACGAGAGTTCGTTGAAAGAAAAGAAGTCCAGATAAGCAAGATTGGAACTGATGACAACATCTTAGATCCATTGACTAAACCTCTGCCGCAGGCGAAGCACAACTCGCACACTGCAGCTATGGGAATCAAGCATATTGGAGAATGGCTTTGATGTCCTTGTTTAATGTTTTAAAGTTTTAGAGTTTAATTCTTTGTAAAACATTATTGGTTAATCATTCACAATAAATGAACAGAATTCATTTTTTCCATTTAATTTGTGGTTTATTAAATGATGAGTCCCTTCAATTTGACGATATATTCAAGATAGACTGTCAGGACCAGTCATGTGACTAAGAAATGTCTATCAAGTGAACTTGAATGTCAAAAGTTGAAAATGGTCCCTGGTCGGAGTTTTCTATAAACGCATAGAAAACGTCAGACGACTAGAATGCAAGATGACTAGTAGTTCTGTTTCTTGAACTATGTGGACATGACAATGTCATAATCATTTGCATAGATACTTACTTTGGGAAGACTAGTATCGGACAGACCTATGAAACTTTACTGTAAGAGATGAAAATATGTCATAAGTAAATTTCATTAAAATTATTAGACACTAATCCTCAATACCTGAGTGATTTGAGATTACTTGTTTGAGAACTGCTTACTTTGACGTTGACCAACCGTCGCACCGTAAAAGGAGGCTATAAAGGTAACGCTCAGGTAATCACCAATCAAACGAATTCTAATCTCAAGATCGCAAGATTGGGATTGTCCTCCCATAAATCGGGATGAGATGCTTAAAAGTTGTACAAGGCCACTCGGAGAGCTAGAAACTGTAAAATGCATGGCCGTGCTCAGATGAATCATAGGCTATGATTATCTGTTTATTTGATCAGTTGAACTCTGAAATCGAGAAACACCTCTGGACATAATAAGGATGACAACTCTTACCTTATCTTCAAGAGAAAGCATCGAGCGACAAAGGAATTAGGAAATGCACACTTGTCCCTAAGGACAAGTGGGAGACTGAAGGAAATAATGCCCTTGGTCCAAGTATGCATTTAATGCTAAGTCTAATAAATGCGGTTCAGTATTAATTAACAAGTTAATAATTCTGTGAGATCAAGTGAGCTGAATGCCTAACTAGGGGGCCGCTTCAGTTCAAGTGGAATTAATGATATTAATCCACAACTTACTCTTGACTGAACCCGTAGGGTCACACAAATAGTACGTAAACGTATCAAGTATTTAATGACATTAAATACTCCATCTATGGATATTCGGAATCGACGGATCTTGGTTTCAGTGGGAGCTGAGATCGTCAAAAGCAAGAAATGAATACTCCGGAAACGATGATATTGCCGGAAACGGAAATATGGATCGTATCGGAAATATAAATATTATCCAAGTCGTAGATGTTGCCGGAAACGGAAACATGGTACGTATCGGAAAATATTGTCGGAAATGGAATTATTGCCGGAATCGGAAATATTCCCGGAAACGGAAATATTGTCAGAATCGGAAATATTATCGAAATCGGAAAATAATTCCGAAAACGAAAATATTAAATATTTGTTCGAAACGGAAATCAATTCCGGAATCGGAAATATTAAATATTGTTCGTATCGGAAATGAATTTCGGAATCGGGAATTTAATCAGAAGCGTATAATACAAATTAGCATCGGACGAGGCTTGCTAGACGAAGGCCCAGCACGAAGCCAGGCCGTCGCCCAGCAAGCCAAGCGCAACAAACCACACGCCAAGCCTCGACCAGGCCCAGCGCAAGGCCAAGCCCAGCCAAGGCTTGGGCGCGCGCACGGATCAGGCAGGCCGCGAGCAGTGGGCCTCAGCGCTGTGCGCTCGGTGTGGGCCGCAAGGCTTGCGCACGGGTGTGCGGTGCTTGTGCGCTGCTCGTGTGCGTGTTACACGAATCCTAAAGCTATCGGGATTCGTCATATGATTAAATCCTAATCCTAATAGATAAAGTTTATTTAATAGAGTCCTAGCAGGATTCTAATTAAACTAAATTAGTATTCTAATAGGATTATAAGTCCTTTTCCATAACTCTATAAATAGGTGCCTAGGGTCACAAATTTATACGCAACATTGAAGTATTCAAAGGTAAGATTTTGAAGCAAAAATCAGCCAAACACTTGCAACCATTTTAGCCGAAAATTCCTAGGAACCTTAAGGACGATTCTAGTTGGTCAATCTTAAGGCGGATCCGGACGTGCTGTGGACTATCTACGGAGGGACGACACTTGGAGTCCTAAAAACTTGTTCTTGTTCGGTTCGGGCGCAGCTAGGGAGGGCACGCTACAAAGTGTATGCATCTAAATTATGCTATATGATTATGTGTAAATAATATGTTTCCTGGCATTAAGGTTTTCCGCATGATTTATGTTTTGTCATATGTATCATAACCTAACAAGTTTTTCCCTTAAAATTATATTGATACTAATTAATAATAATATATTAATTAATACTTATAAATAATCGATAATTACTAGCTTCAATTAGTGATCACAGAGAATTGTAATATAATAACATAAATATGATGTACTTAATATAACAATGCAAATAATCAAAATATTACACATTTTATTTAAGAAGAACTTGTATAAATTTATACGACCTTATTGGAACTTATAGGACCGTATTGGAACTTATAGGATCTTATTGGAACTTATAAGAACATATATGAACTTATTGGAACTTATAAGAACATATATGAACTTATTGGAACTTATAGGACCTTATTCAAACTTATTGGAACTTATCTGAACTTATAAGACCTAAAAATAAGGTCCTATAAGTTAAAGAGAACAAGGTACTCCGTTGAACAATTCCTCTTTGTCAATGTCTAGCAATAATTATTTGTTTTCTGCTCGGAGTAATTAACAAATGGACTCACTTAACTCCCTAAATGGAAATAAGAAGTACTCCGTTACGGAAATTTATTTATTTATTATTATTTTTTTTAATTTTTTTTTACAACACAAAATTCAAAATAGAAGAGAAGGCTAGGCCCCCTTTCTAGCTTTGTGGGCTAGATTATGGGCTCCAATTACAACATGTCTACCTACTTTAATAACGTTACGGAAATTTGTTAGATCTTATTATGTTCGTCTCCGATCTATATACAAAGGTTTACTATAAAAACTGCACTCAAGATTATTAGAGGAGAGCAGGAATTAGGTGTAACTAAAGAGTGGAAATATATATGGAGATTGAAAGTTCCACAAAGGTTAAAGTTTTTCTTGTGGTTGGTTCTCCCCAGCTGTGTTTTAATGAATGCCAACAGATTTTTGCCCCATATGACAGACAACCCGCGTTGCCTCGTGTGTGGAGAAGTGGAAGAGAATATAGAACATATCCTAAGGACATGCCCTACGGCCATATTAGTATGGAGAAAATTCCCGGCTTTGAATGATTATGAACTATTCCATAACACTTTTGATAAGTGGATTGAGAGAAATGTACTGAATGATGGCACTAGGGACGAAGATCGGCCTATTGTTTTTGTCACAACTTTGAGGTGGTTATGGAAGTGGCGAAACCGCAGGGCCTTTGATGTGGAGGCTGAAATACCAATTGATCAAATTGGGTTTATAATGGCAAGGGTACACGACATAAAAAGATCCACGGAGAATCAAGAAAGTAGAGAAGGCAGAACTAGAACTCAAAGTGAATTGTGGGTAAAGTGGAAGTATCCTAGTGAGGAGTGGGCTAAATTGAATACAGATGGAGCTTCACGAGGGAACCCAGGTGCTGCAGGGGCTGGAGGCATTATCCATGGTGATCAAGGTGAAGTGATGGGTATGTTCGCTGCTAACTGTGGTATCTCTACAAGCAGAAAAGCTGAGTTCTTAGCGGTTCTACGGGGCTTGTCGTATGCGTGGAATAGAGGCTTGAAGAGGATAGTCCTTGAGGTGGACTCCATAGTGGTGGTCCAAAGTCTGTTAGGAGACTTAAAATCTAGCTCTCCAAACTATCATATTGTTCGTAGATGTCACAAGATGATCCGAAGGCAAGAGTGGAAGGTGGTTGTCCAACATTGTTACCGAGAAGCCAATAGGGCGGCTGATTGGTTAGCAAACTTTAGAATTGAGCACACTCCCAAACTGACTATTATGGAGGCGGCCCCGGTGGGTCTTTGAGCCATTTTATTGGAGGAGCTAAGTGGTGTGGCGTTGCTCCATAGAGTACTTGCAATTGCAGCGTGAAGCTACTGACTTCGCTGGTGTTCTGTTTTTGTGTTTTTTGTATGCTTTCTTTATTTTCAGTCTGTTATTTCTTTATGCTTTTTCACCTTTTAGTTGTAAGCTTTTCTTTTATTTAATGGAAGACCTCCTCTCTTACACCAAAAAAAAAGGTTGTAAGTGAATATAATAAAATATAGATAAAGTAAGATAAATGTGTAAAATATGGCTAGTATAAAAAAATGAATAAAGTGAGAGAAATTGTGTGAACAATTGTAAATGTTGTGGGTACGAAGGTTAAGATAGTAAATTTTTATGTCAAAAAATAGTATAAAGCACAATGTAAAAACATTATGAAACAGACTAAAATGTAAAGTGTAAAGATTATTTTGAAACATACAAACAATCTCAAACCGAGGTCGAGCAATTATTTAACCACCTCCGTTTCATAATGATCTTTACACTTCCGTTTTAGTTAGTTTCATAAAATGTTCTTACATTGTGTTTGATACTCTTTTTGGACATGAAAATTTACTATCTTATCCTTCTTAATTATCTCACACTATTTCCAAATTTCCAACTACTTGAGAGTGGAGGATAACTTAGTTTGTAAGAGTTTCCCTCTCGATTCCAGGTGATCGTGGGATCTATTCTCATCCTCGCCATTATGGTTCATTTGCACACAAAAAAAAAACAAATTACCAACCACTTTCTTTTACATTATTTTTTTTTCTATTACACACACTCACCTTTTTTCCCACCCCCCCTCTTTTATCTTAATATTTGTGCAAATAGTAATTGTAAAGATCGTTACGAAACGGAAGAGTAGAAAAAAAGGAAATCGATCTTGATCTAAGAATTAAAATCTTTTTCAAACTCGATCATGCTCGAACACCAATATTCTTTAATAAACATAGCTCAAATACATTAATATTCGACTCGACCCTGTTCATTTGTAGCCATAGGGTTGGAGGGGAAGAGGTTGTCTAGATCGCTGGTAATCAGTAGAAAAATTTGCCGCTGGTTATTTTCGTGCGATTTTGATAGTAATTGTTCGAGCTTTGACAGTATAACTTATAATTATGACAGTAAACCCAAGATGTTTGACACTATCAAATACTTAACTACAAGTAGCTACAAAACAAAATACCTTTTTATAAAGTAACTTTTATTTGGTAATTTCAACGTAATGATTTACTTAAAGACTTTGAACGGTACTAATTATCACAATTCTACTACTTATATACTAAATAAATAACTTTCTATGCTTATAACCCACCATGCTTCGCAACACTAGATTAGATAGAGAGGTTTGACCGATACCTGAACGTAGTTGGCACTGGATACTCCGGCGTTCCTTAGCTTCCGGCTTTATAAAGGTAGCTAACCTTAACCTTGCCTTCCTTAGATCAAGCACAACACAGATCTATTTCGTTTCCTACCTCTGATCGTAGTCTCTATCTAATTTGGTTGGTTTTTAAAGGATGGTCTTCTAAACAAGAAAATAATTTATTTAAGACATAAAGTTCAAATGGATAACGTTCCCTTCTGAAAGAAGGCTTTTATTAAACTTAAAAAGCTTACAACACTCAAGGATCTAAATACAAGAAGAAAACTAGAGTTGCTTTGCTTCAAGAGAGATGGAAATGTCAATCTGTCTCTCAATGCAAGTATGCTTCTCTAGAGGACTCTCCAAGAACTCTTGGACACAACTAGCTGCATAAACTTCATCCCAAGTCATGAATGCTTCAAATAAGTGTTCTTTGCCTTCAAAGGATAAAAACTTTCCAGCTTCTACATTCTCTAGGTACTTGTGGACTGATTCACTATGAGTCATGCCTTCTTCAAGGTAGTTTTTCATCATCATTGGAGCCACTACTGTGGTGTTTCCCACATGAATTATTATAGGACGAACTTTATTTATGCACAAAAACTGATTGAGATATTGAGCTATGTAGAAAAATCCAAGTGCTCTTGCTTCAGTAGGATTTTTCACCCTTCTTCGTTTAGTATAAATAGGATCCTCCATTCTATATTTCTCCCTTCCGAAGATCATTAGGTAATGAGGAGAAGCTATTTTTCCTTCAACTACCTCTATATTAGCACATTGTATCGTGACATCCAAATAGTTATAATCTTTGGCAAAGCGCTGAGCTATTCTGAATACATATCGCTGGAACTTTGTTAGTGTAGGGAAGAAATCATCATTTAGACTAGGAAGTGGACTGATATCGCAAACCATTCCGTAGCCCCATGCCTTATAATATTCTTCCATATATGGGATAATATTCCCATGAATATCTCTATTATTGTTCGGATGAATAGGTAACATAGCCACTCCAGAGTTGTTAGGGAAACAGACTCGTTGTCCCCAGAGATCTAGAATATCATAATAACGATTTGACCTTGATACTACTATTTGTACCAAGTTCTAAAATCATTATCTCTTATTTTGTTAATTATAATGTCTTGTAAATCAAGGATAAGTCGGAGTATTATGTTTAATACTTCGAACATCAAGAATCTCCTGACTGCTCGATGACAACCTTTGATAAGGCCATCTCTCGACCTCTTTTTAGAGGATATTATTATGGCCTTCATTAAGGCCCAAGTGGAGGGTGAAACCCACTCCATAGCTTCATTAGTTTCTCTAATGAGAGTGTTTCTCTCTGCAACCAGTTTCTCTATCTGGTTCGCAGGAGTTTGTTGTGTCTTCTTGGATTTCTTGCCATTGGCTAATCCTCTGGTTAGGCTCTCTACTAACGAGTTCTTCGATCCCTGTATGTGTTCAACAGTAAAAGAAAATTGATTAAGCCATAATTGCCAATGCAGGAGTCTCCCTTGCGCTTGCATATTAGACAAGTTTTTCTTAACGAATCCAAGTATGCCTTTACAGTCTGTTCTCACTAAGAACTGCTTTGGGGCTAGGAAGATTAAAAACTTCTCGATCCCTCTTATGACTGCAAGGATTTCTTTCTACATGGTAGGATAGTTTAACTCAGCCTTGTTAAAACTTCCACCATTGTATCTACATAGTTTTTCTCCTTCCTTTATCTTTAACACTGCACGCCAATGTTCATTACTCGCATTTCTTTCAAGAATTAGTTCATCTTCACTAGTAGGCAACGTTAGTACAGGAAGACTTTTGCATAAGTTTTTCATTTCTTGAACAGTTTTAGAATCACTTTTCTTCCAATTCCATGGTACTTCTTTCTTAAGTTTTTGTTGCAAAGGTTTTCTCATTAAATCAAGATCTTTTATAAAATCAGACGCATATGTCATGCACCCTAGAAACCTTTCTAGTTGTTTTCTATCCTCGATCTCATCCGGGAATTTTTCAATTTTTTCAAGGACATGCTTTTGTAAAACAATTTGTCCTGCTTTTATTTCTAATCCCAGAAATTCTATTTCTTTTTGGGCAAAGACACATTTATCTTTTCTAAGGACTATACCATGATCTAGACATTTCTGAGTTACAGCCTTTAAATCATTTTTATGTTGTTCTAGGCTTTTGGAGAAGATTAGGATATCATCAATATAAACTACAATGATTAAGTTCTCTAAAGATATTATCCATTCTTCTTTGAAATATTTGAGGGGCATTTTTTTAATCCAAATGGCATAACTAGCCTTCATAGTGTCCTTGTGGAGCACTAAATGTTGTTAATGGAATACTGTCTGCTTCCATCTTTATTTGTCAATATCCCCTCTTACAATCCATTTTTGAAAACCAAATTGCTCCTTGTATCCTATTAAGTAACACTGTTTTATTAGGAATATAATATCCGTCAAATATAGTATTATCGTTGAGCATTTTGTAGTTTATCACCATCCTAGCTTTTCCTCTTTTTTCTTCTGCAAGATTTCTAACTATAAATGCAGGACTATTATGAGGACTTTTGCTGCTTCGTATTAGTTTCTTTTTCAACAAGTCTTTTATTTTCTCATTGAATTCTGATATGTCTTGATAGGTATAAACAATTTGTCTTACCCGAATGACTTTATCAGGATTCATTAAAGTTATCTTAGCAAAGTATTTATCTTTCTCCCAATGTTCCAAAGGATTTGTTGAGTATAGTTTTTCGCATAACTTTTCTTGTCGCTTAATTATCAGGTTTATTAGAGGTGAATCACTTTCGGATATTCTCAATGCTACCTCACGTTGTGCATGTGTAACCCTATCACCAAGCTGGCTGTGCATGAATTCCATGCTTTGATGAGTATATGCCTTTGACAGTTTTTCAACTGGTACATAATGGCCGTTGATAGTGAAGATAATTTGACCAATAGCTTGTGTACAAGGAGAATATAACCTTTGAAAGTTATTTCCTATTATCATGTCATGAGACGGTTGATCAGTAGCCCATAATATAGGGATAACACAATGTACTTCTCCAATTTCAATTGGTAGTCCTTCAATTATATCTGTATGCATCATAACACTATTATTGGCAATTCTTACTTGCATCGGAACCTTTGCTTTTTTCCATAAGAAATCAAGAAACAATGTTCTTTTCCCAAAACATGCAGAACAACCACTGTCAATATATGCACAGAATTCGTATTTATATATTCTTCAATGCATATATTTATTGGGATGTGTATGCTATTAGGGTTTGTGCTTGTGATCTCGTAAAGACTTTCCATTTTCATATTTAATTCATCTTCATATACTGGCTCGCTTATGGTTTTGGTCTTATAACCAACAACCTTCCTTTTATCGATAAAATGACTCCCTAAATCTTCAGGTATTTCTATGTTTGAACATGATCCCATATCGAAACTATGTCTTGCAGGTTCCCTTAGGTTTTTCTTAACTTCATATTTTTCGTTTAATATCTTTAATAAGGTTAAGAGCTCTTCCTCGTCTTCTTCGTGTTTAACATGTTTTTTCATCTTCATAACACTAGGATTGTGCTTACTTTGGTTGCTATTTTTAAGACTTAAACTTCGTTGTAGTTTGGGAATTGGAGTTGTACCTTGATGAAGCATTCCTGATTCATCTATCATTAATTTACTAGACTTGTTAGTCACGGTAGGGTTCATGAAGAATTCTTCCCAAGTTCTTTCTATTTCAATATCATTAGGGTTTACTTTTATTGGGGTAATCTTCTTCTTAGGTCCTCCTCCCTGTTCATATTTTTGTGCGTCCACTACTCTTTTCTTGAAGGAAGAGTCTACCCTATTGACTAATTTATAGATTACCTTCCATCTTATCTGAATAGGTCGAGTTCCTTTATGCATTTTCACTCCTAGGGTTAACAACTTGATAGCTAAGAACTTCGGGGCATAAGAATTTTCTAAGCTTACGTAATATCATGGTTCACATATATACTTGGCTTAGATTGCATGTAATGCCACTGATTATTTGATCGTAAAACTCTTTGTGTCTTATGTCACAGATGAAACTTAGACACTTAACCTCATTTCCGAAGTCTTGTAATGGAGTTATATATACTTGAACTGCACCGATACAAATATATCCATAATTTTCCTTTTCTTTGCGGTTTTTAATTCTTTTCCAATTAACGATATTGATTTCAGCCGCTTTCTTTTCGCAATCTTCTATCACAATACTTCCTTCCATCTCCTCACATATATATTTGGCTCTAGTTTTGAAGAATGATGTTTTAAATATTTTATCTTTTGTAATTTGTGGAAAATTCCATCCTTCTTTAGTTAGGTCATCTAACTCTTTATCTTCCATGGAATACTCTACTCTATTTAATTGGCCTATAGTCATCCTCCCATTTCCTTCTTCATCATCTCCCTCTTCAGGTTCGTAGTTATCTACTTCTTCCATCATGTTATTTATTTCTTCTGTTTCACTTTCTTTTTCATTTATATGATTTTCATCTTCCTCATTTTCCTCACTTTACTCTTCTATTATTTCAATAATTCTCTTATTGTTACTTAAAGCCAACTCTAAAGCCTCGTCTTCTCTAAAAAACCTACTAGGTTTTCTATATTTATGCTTATAATTCTTTTTCTTGTATGTTTCCCCTCTTGGTCGATCAAATCTATTTCTTTTATAATATCTCTTTTTCATGGGATTCTTTCTAGTACAACCATAGTCATTAGGCATGTCCCAGCATGTGAGAAATTGTCTCTTCATTTGTTGGGTTCCGACTACTTCTCTACATTTCTTTTCTATCCATTTTCTAGAAATGCTATCCTTTTTCCCAGTGCATCCCTATGTCCATGTTTATCGACCCATTCTTGATATTTTTCACTTATCTCTCCATTTATATGATTTGGTAATTTGTCATAGAACATACCTAAGTTGGTTTCGTTTTCACCAATTTTATAATAATATTGTTCGAATTCCATAATGTAACTTTCGATATATTTCATATTACAGACAGACAAATTACTTAGGTTTCTTTGACATTCGATCCTTTTTTCATCAGGATCTTCCTTAGACCCGATAAACTCTGATTCAATATATTGACATAATTGTTTAAACATGGTAGTAGGTGGTTCTGATTCTCTTAATAATCCTTTAACGTCTTCATCTAACCCATCATACAAATCAGCTACACACCCATACAGACTGTGTTCTATGTAATTAAGAAAGTTTTCTGATGTCCATTCTGTATTTAAGTTGAGCACGCTACTCATACTCTTTTTCCAATGTTCTATGACCTCTTCTCTGTTTCTTAATCCATCTAGGTTTAACTTATACCCAGTTTGACTAATCGGTTCGAGTTTTATTTCCTCTCTTTTAGGGAACTTGTTTGGCATAACCTTCGCACTAAACGTCGGGTCGTCTTTCCTGATACATATTTAAGTTGTGTGCAGCTAGATTCTCCTTGATATCTAGGTCTTTGGATGAAATTATTAACTCAGTTGTTTTCCATTGTCTTTTCTTGCACTATTTCTTCTCCAACTTCGTTATTATTATCAATCACCATTTTTCCTAGTTTGTTTTCAACCTTTTGTTGTATGATTTCTAAAGGTATGGCCTCTAGGTCTTCTAGTTTTATTAATCCCATTTGTTGGTATAAATCTTCTTCAATGGATATATAGTTATTCTCGTAGTCTTCACTATCTGAAGCGACCCATTTTTCGGCAATTACCTTCATAATGTTGTTTAGTTCGTTAGGATTTTCTTCGTGATCAAACAATTTCTCAAGTTCTTCTAGATTTTTATCCTTAAGATTCTGGCTCATTTTTTCTAGTAATAGTACGTTCCTCGATTTTCTTAGGACGTTCTACTGTGAATTTCTTACTCTTGTCTGAATTTTGAAATGGATACTTATACTTGAATTGAGTTCCTTTAATACTACTACAAGACCCTTCCTTAGGTCTGGCTTGATGTCTTACTTCGTTTGTTATGGCAAGTCCGAGTTGTTGAATTGTAGTTCAAGGATTTGTTTATCAGTATCAGACGTTAATCTTGTTATTTTATTTTCAATATTAATGCAACGAGCATAAATATTATCAATTTCGAGTTTTAGATCTCCAATTTGGTCCACTATATAATTAAGGATTGGTCCAAAATTATTTGCACCATCAGGTAGATAATAAATATGAGTATACTCAGGTTTATTACACACAGTAGGGAGTGTGATTCGCTCCAGATTTAATAACCTTACTCAAACTTTGAAACGTGGCTCTGATACCAAATCGAAAATATCACGTTATGTGATGACAGTATACTAATAAATATAAGTGACAGGATATAATTTGACAATGACAGCAAGTTATTATTTTGGTTTTTAGAAAATGACAGTATATTGTCTGTTATGACAATAAGTTTATAAAAAATGACAATAATCTTTTAACGAAATGTAAATTTACACTGATATAAATTTGGTTTTGGGTACTTTTTTTTATTTTTTATTTTTTATTTTTAATTTTTTATTGTGGGTATGGGCTTAGAAAATCGCTGTCCACCAGCGATGTAGCCTTCCTCTGGCCGGAGGGGAAAATTATCTTACATCATCATCGTTCCAAACATAACTTAGTGGTACTGTGGAAGTGGACAGATATTATTTTGGTTGAGATAGATACTCCATAATTGTGTTTTTTTCTTCCCATAAATCACCTCTTGAAGATAATTGGTGTACGTAGAATTCTGTTAATAAGCAGTTTGATGTTATTGCAGTCTACTGTATATCTAACTGTAATAAATGCATCTTAAAAATAGCAAACAATAGGGTTTAGTACTTCAAGATAAAATCATCAAATTTGAGGTTTATTCATTATCTTTAAAAGAGATTTAATTCACCTTATGAAAAATTGGATATGAACAGAAACTACACTGATATGATATTCATCTCAATTCTCAAACAACCGTCACATAAGACGTACACAGGTACATTTAATAATTGAGTGATGAATATTAAATAATCATTGTTCGATCAAGAAGAGATAAGGGCACCTCCATATCTCAAATTTTAAGTTTGATATCTCCTCTTTGGCTCAGGTTAATCTATTCTAATATACATATATAAAGGAGACATATTTGCTGAAAGATTATAGCGCCACCTAGGATTACTAATGGTTTCGGCCAATGAAAAATAAGATTTCTAATTTCTTTTTGAATTAAAAAAATCAAGTGCCACTTAGATAATTAATTAGGTGCCACATAGATATTTTAATTAATTAATTAAATGCCACATAGATATTTTAATTAATTAATTATTAATATATACAACTCCATCGAAAATCAAATACTCTAATAATTAAAAAATAGTCGATTGCCACATAGATAATTAATTAGGTGCCACATAGATATTTTAATTAATTAATTAATTACTAATATATACAACTACATCTAAAATCAAACACTCTAATAATTAAAAAATAAATCTAAAATAAAATTCATCCAAAATCCAAAAATAATCTAAAATAAAATAAATAAAATTCAATTTAAACTCAAACATTAATCCAATATTAGAGCGCCACATAGAAAAATCTAATGGTATTGGTTTTAAATTAAAAAAGTCGAGTGCCACGTAAAGAAACGATTAACTTTCACGTAGATATTTTTTATTAATTATTTATTAATATTACGCATATACAATTTCATCCAAAAACAAACACTTTTATAATAAAAAAAAATCTAAAATGAAATTCAATGTAAAATCAAAAACTAATCTAATCTAATATATAAAAGTGGTATATATATATATATATATAAGATTTTTATTTAAACATAACAATTTAATAGAATCCGTGCATCGCACGGGCTAAAATCTAATTTGTTTAGGAAAACATTTTCCTAGGAAAATGATTTTTCATAAAAATTAATTTCAAAGAAAAATAACAAAAGAAAATATGTTTTCCTTTGCTTGTTCCTTATAAAAAATTATAAAGAAAAAGAATATAGAGAAAAGAAAAACAGAGAAAAAAGAAACAGAAATATACAAGACCAGAGAGGAAAATGTGGCCTTTTTTTTCCAAACGAAAATAAATTTTCCCCTAATTAAGGAAAATTGGTTTCCATCTTTAGAAAAATTGTCTTCCATCCTTAATAAAACAAACAAATGAAAATGAGAAAATCATTTTTATGAGGAAGTATTTTCTATCAAAGCAAACAAAGTCTTAGATATTGCTCCCCTCAAAAAAAATTAAAAAAATCGTAGATATTGCGACTATGAAAAATTATCGTGGAAAAAAAATAGTTTACAAAACCTTGTAACTCTTTGTCTATATATGTTTTTACGCCCATCGCATCTACCCTTTACACATCTCTTTCAGGATCTTTTACCAAATTGGCTACTTTTAAAATTTTATTCACCAAAATGACTATTTTTAAATTCTATTTCCCAAACTAACTACGGAGTACTATTTTTGACTTTGAACCCAAAAAAACCAATGAACCGGTTTGGTTAGGTTTTTTTTCATATGTATATAGTGAACCGGTTTTTTTTACGTTTTTTTTTTAATTGTTTTTTCATATGTATATAGTGAACTGGCTTTTTTTCTTTTTTTTTTATTTTTGACTAAAAAAACATAAATTACAAACCAAAGAATAACTACGTTATTTTTAAAGAAAAAGCAACTTGTATTATACTTAGAATAAAGTACCGTGCAAACATAAGACAATTTTACACGAATAGGAAATTAACAACAAAATTAGTTGTGATATAGTTGTTTAAATATGTGATTAACAAAAGAGATCCTATGTTCAAAACCTATAACTAATATTTTTTCATGATCAAATTTTAATAATTATAGAGATAATGTGTTAAGATAATGATATGGATCCCTCGTTATTTAATTCCGACATGTTCATGCACACTTGCGCATAATAGTGATAGCTAGGTATAGTAATATTGTGGTATTCTGTATTATCTCTCCATGTCTTAAATTAATATAATAAATGAAGGATATAACCGGTAAAAGCATGGAGGAAAATAAAAGAACCCAAAACATTTATAAAAAAAAGGGGGAGTCCCCTAAAAAAATCAAATTGTTTCACTATTCTAAACAAAAAAAAAAAATTCAAATCAAATCGGTTTACTATTAAAAAAAATCAAACCAGTTCACTATTAAAAAAAAAAAAAAACTCAAACTGGTTCATTGATTTTTACTTCAAAGTCAAAACAATAGTTAGTTTGGAAAATAGAATTCAACAGTAGCCATTTTAATAAATAAAATTGGACACAAAGGATAGGATCGTATCCTAGGACTATAACTATATCCGAATACCAGAAAATTAAAACAGCATCATGGCTTAACCAACTACTATCAGGTAAGCTGCGGCCGGGCGGTTACGTTAAATCCTTGTACCGGTCATTCCTCGATTTGCGTGTAGTTTTATTAATATTTTATCTCTAACCTTGATACATTTGGTACCTATATATACCTCGTATGGTAGCTCCCTCTATCATACTCATCCTTAGTAAGCTTTCAATATATCTATCAGATTGAATATGAAGATCTTCAATCTTGTCCCTTTTCTTTGCTTAAATGTCTCATTTTTACTTCACTTTCATTTTGGTAGTACTTCTACCTTGTTGTTTCAGGTAAGTTATCTCATTAGCATGATTAATTATTTAATACCCATACTCCGTAAATGTCTTTATATATTTATAAGTTATAAAGTTTGCTGATATATGTTAACCCTTATTATTTGTTCAGGGGTTCAATTGGGAATCATGCAACAAGCAAGGAGGGTGGTACAATTCACTCAGAAGCTCGATTGATGACATAGCTAGAGCCGGTGTTACCCATGTCTGGCTTCCTCCACCAACTCACTCCGTTTCTCCTCAAGGTAACACACAGTCATTATGGTTGTAAAATCATCAAAGAATCTCAAAAGTAACTTGCAGTATCTATCTATCTATTATCTGAAGTACTTTATACTTCCTCCGTCTTTTAATACTCGCAACGTTTGGACTTTTGCCACTATTCATATAATCTATTTTGACTATTTGTAGTGTTTTTTGTATAAGATAAAACATAGTCATGTGGGATCTTGTTAGATTCGTCTCAATGTGTATTTTCAAAATATCAACTTTTTATAATTTTTGCATAAAGAGAATTTAAGATATACATGATCAAAGTTGTGCATTGGCATACGTGAAACTAACAAACGTTAAGACGGAGGAAGTATTAAAATATACACCAGGAATGAAACGTGTCATTCCTGGTGCAAAATTTTCCCGCCAAAAACCATTTTCCTAAGAAAATAATATTTGTTTTATAATAGATATTACGTAATAATAATTTTTTTGGTAATATTTTAGTAAAATCGGTATATTAATATGGAAAATATATTCACTCGATATGTTGGTCCATTAGCTTATTACACATACAAGTATATAATATGAATATTAGATGAATAAATTTAAATGTATATTCAAAACTTTATAATTATGCAGTAGTTTGAGGATATTCAGTTAAATATTTTGTAAAAAAAACTGTATATAATCCGTGAGTGTACGGGAGCTAATCTAGTTTAATTTCTATTTTTGTGTGATTTTCAGGATATTTACCAGGAAGATTATATGATCTTGACTCATCTAGATACGGCAATGCGGCTGATTTGAAGAGCTTGATTAGTGCTTTCCACCAAAAAGGAATAAAGTGCGTTGCAGATATAGTCATAAATCATAGGTGTGCTGATAAAAAAGATGGAAGAGGAATATACTGCATTTTCGAAGGTGGTACCCCTGATGATCGCCTGGATTGGGGTCCTTGGGCTATCTGTAGGGATGATACTCCATATTCCGATGGCAGTGGAAATCTAGACACAGGGGCTGGTTATGGTGCAGCCCCTGATATTGACCATCTTAATCCAAGAGTACAAAAGGAGTTGATTGATTGGATGAATTGGCTTAAATCCGAGATTGGTTTTGATAGTTGGAGATTTGATTTTGTTAAGGGATATGCTCCTAGCATTACCAAAATTTACATGCAAAAGACTAACCCAGATTTTGCAGTTGGAGAGTTGTGGGATAAAGAAAACTATGATCCTGATGGCAAGCCAGACTACAACCAAGACGGACCCAGAAATGAACTAGCAGGGTGGGTACAAGCTGCTGGTGGTGGTGTTGTTTCTGCATTTGATTTCACTACCAAATGTATTCTTGCAGCTGCTGTTGAAAATGAATGGTGGAGGATGAAGGACCCGAATGGCAGGCCCAGTGGGTTGATAGGAATTATGCCCAAAAATGCTGTTACTTTTATTGATAATCATGACACCGGGTCAACCCAAAACTTATGGCCCTTTCCTTCAGACAAAGTCATGCTAGGATATGCTTATATTTTGACACACCCAGGAATTCCATCTATAGTAAGTACTTTCCACTTTAATACCAAGGGTTCACCTAATTTCCACTTATTTTTCCTGAACTTATCTGAACTTATCTGAACTTAATTGAACTTATCTGAACTTATCAAAACTTATTTTAGTTATAAATTGTACTTGCCAACCCTTATTTTTCTTGAACTTATCTTATTTGAACTTAACTGAACTTAACTGAACTTATCTGAACTTATCTAAACTTATTTTTCCTGAAATAAGTGGAAATAAGGTGAATAGAACAGGGTCTTAACTTATGTCTTATGTAACAAAATTCTTTTGTTTTTTATTCTGTTATGCAGTTTTATGATCATTATATTCAATGGGGGCTCAAGGAAGAAATTGTAAAACTGGCTTTGATCAGGCAAAGGAACGCAATAAGTGAAACAAGTAGTGTCAATATAATGGCCGCGAATGCAGACTTATATACTGCAATGATCGATGGAAAGATTATAGTAAAGATTGGAACAAGAACTGATCTTGGAAATCTTATTCCTTCGAATTTTAAAGTTTCTACTTATGGAAAAGACTATTGTGTTTGGGAGAAGCAAGGCTAATTATGATCGATATGCATATGATCTATGCAACCGATTTTCTTAATATTTCAATAAATTTTAGCTTATAATCTTTAGAAGAAAAAAATTACTTCAACATCATTGTTGTATGTCATCTTACCTTATGTTATAGAATTTTATACTACTCCGTATATGGAGAAGAGAAGCACGAATGCACGATGTACCATCTACTTTTATCCCCTCAAAAATAATATACTCCTTACTTTTATACTCTTCCGTTTTCCTAAGTTATAGTTAAGGGGTGCAAACGAGCCGAGCCGAGCCGAGCTTTACCCTGTTCATGTTTATGTTCATTTAACTTATGCGAGCTCGAGCCCGAGCCCAAGCTTTTAACCGAGCTCAAAAATCTGTTCAAGCTCGGTTCGTTTAAAAGACTTTGTGTTCGCGAATTGTTCGTGAACGACTCATTTATTAATCGAGCCGAGTTTATAAACGAGCTTTTTTCATGAACGAGCTTTCTTAAACGAGCTTAGAGTATAACCACTTGAAAATTATAATCATATCTAATAATAAAGATTAAAGTACATTACTTTATTTGATAAACAAACTAATAATTTAGAAAGAGTCAAAGAGCACTAATTTAGCCATAAAATTTTATTTCAAAATATTTTTATTCTATTATAGATTTCAAAAGTCAAAAACGTGATTTTTATTTATATTTGAAAAACGTATATATGGTAAAATATGATACATAACATAACTAGACGAACTTGTTCACGAACATAAATGAACGAGTTGTTCATGAACATAAATGAACAAGTTGTTCATGAACTTAAATGAACGAGCATACCTATGTTCATGTTCAAGCTCGTTTATTAAGCGAGTTTCAAAAGTTGTTCAAGCTGGGCTCGTTTAATAAATAAGCGAACATGAACGAGCTTTAAACGAGCCCGAACCCGAGTAGTTTATTGATCGGTTCGGCTTATTTGCACCACTAATTATAGTTTTGAATTTTTTTTTCTAAATTCTACTCACTTCTACTTTATTCCATTATATATGTCAACTTAAATTATTTTTTATTTTTTATTATCTCACATCACATTTTCTTGCTAGATACCACAGTTAGACTAAGGCCCTGTTCTATTCACCTTATTTCCACTTATTTTAGGAAAAATAAGTTCAGATAATTAAGTTCAGATAAGTTCAGTTAAGTTCAGATAAGTTCAGTTAAGTTCAGATAAGTTCAAATAAGATAAGTTCAGGAAAAATAAGGGTTTACAAGTACAATTTATAACTAAAATAAGTTTTGATAAGTTCTAATAAGTTCAGATAAGTTTAGTTAAGTTCAGATAAGTTCAGATAAGATAAGTTCAGGAAAAATAAGTGGAAATCAGGTGAATAGAACGCAGCCTAATAGGTTACGTACCACTTCATTTCTTATTTGTGGTTTGATTATCAAGTGGTTTGATTCTCCCACGAGTTTAACTAAACATATTTTTCATGAAATATCCCCAAATTTTAAAATAGTTCATCAATCGTCTATCAAATTTCCGAAATTTATAAAATACCCCTCATAAATGACTTAATACCCCAAATATCCCTTCATGACGTCATCATCCTCACAATCAACCAATTACGATCTAATTACCCACCTAATCCCTAATTAACCCCTATAATCCCTAATTACTCACCTAATTCCCCATTATCCCACGCATTAACCCATTAACCCATTAACCCACCCATTTCTTTTTCTTTTCTCTCTACCCTTCCTTCTTCCATTAACCCAATATACCCACCTCAAGGATTCCACCGGATTTTGATTCTCCGTCGCGGGAGAGGGCTTTTATCCATGGTTGTCCCCTTTGTTCACTGCCATTCTCGTCTCCAACAATAATCCATTTGACAATAGTCGGATGACAAAAATGAAAGACACCAATAATCCATTTCTTTTTCTTTTCTCTCTCCCCTTCCTTCAATGGTTTTCATGGATCTTCATGAGTTAAGGTAGCGATTTTCACCTTCGAAATACAACCAGCAGTTGGTGGAATCAGCAGCTCGACCACCACCATTAATTATGAACACAAATAGTCGTCTGATTTCTGGTAATTCTTAGATTTCCCGGCGTCTCTATACCTTTACTTTTGAAATACCACCGGCAGTTCCTCGGGAACTCGACAAGCATACTCTTTACAGTAGAAATTGAAATCAATCATTTTGGGGGAAAATTAATCAATTTGGGCGAAAACCGACAATTAATCAATTTTGGAAAAAATCGAAAATCAATCAATTTGGGCGAAAATCGACAAGCAAATTGAACTCGACAAACATACCTTCGCTGCTCTAATTTGGACGGAAATCCTAGTCTAATTTGTTTCCCAAAATAATAATTACATAATTTCTATAAAAAAAATTAAATCGATAAATAAGAATTAAAACAAAAATAACATAATCGTTTTTTTTTATATGTAGTTATTATGTACGTCGTATGTTTTTTAATAACGTTATGACATCATCTTCCGATAATTTATGCCGGAAAATGATTTCAGGTTGTAATTTAAAATAGATGTACAAGTTTAAGGTTGTAATTGACAAAATTAGAAATTGAAGGTTATAATTGACAAATAGAAAACTTCATTAGGTTGTATTTGACAAATTTGCCATTTAAATATATAGATTGTCTATTTTGATAATTTATTTACGAAATACCCATTATGTGTTTCACTTGCCAATCCTTGAGATTGATTGGGCGGAGCTTGTTGGAGATGCTCTTATACCGAGTAAGTTTTATAACTCCACCAGCATCCAAGAACTCCAGTCTTCCTATCCTCCACTGTCTTGTTCGCGGGTGAAATACTGTAAGTAAAACTCTGTTATCCAATGATTCAATTTCTCTCAGACCCTAAATTTGGAGATATTGTGTAAGTTCCCATTCCTTATCCAACTATTTTTATCTTTAGAACCAATTGAATTTAGATTTTGATTTACTCCGTTTTGTTTAATTTGTTAGTATAGACTTGAAGTTTCTGCCAAGTTTTTCAATTTTGTAATCTAAATAAGGTAAAATGGAAGTGTTGTCAGGTGCATTTTACGGCGAAACATGTTTGAAGCCCTTAATTCTTAGTGATAAATCTAGTTCAAAGTTGTTATTGGGTAGAATAGCAAATGGGGTTTTGGATAGAAAGCTGGAAACTGGATATTTTGGTAGGAATTGTTGGGGTTTTAGAAAAATTGGTATTTTTGCTGTTAAGGCTATAGATGAGAAACAGCAAGTGCCTGAAGTGGATGATTGGAAACTTGAATTTCTAGGGAAAGGCCGCCCTTTAGGTTCACAACCTCTCGAAAAAAAGAAGAAATTGGAGAATTCGAGGTTGTTGAGGGATTCAGATGGTATGGATTGGTGTGTGAGGGCAAGGAGTGTTGCGTTGAAATCGATTGAGGATAGGGGGATGGAGCGAGTTATGGAGAATATGGTGAGTCGTAAGGCTAAAAAGAAGAAGAAGAATAAGAAGAATAAGGGCATAATAGACAAGAAAGTTAAGGTAGATGATGAGGACTTTGATTTTGATTCTGATGATGAGAATGATGCTAGTCCTGTAGATAATATGGATCACCTACTTAACGCGGTTGGTATGCTTGGAGATGGAATGTTTGAGGAGAGAAAGAAGGAAACAATGGAGACATTTATTCAGAGGTTGTCACAATTTGGTAGTCAGCCATCTGACCGGAAAAAAGAGGTTAACTTAAACAGAATGGTTGTTGATGCGCAGACAGCACAAGAGGTGTTGGAGGTGGTATCTGAAATGATAATTTCTGTTGGGAAAGGTTTGAGCCCTTCCCCGCTCTCTCCTCTGAATCTTGCTACTGCCATCCATAGGATTGCAAAGAATATGGAGAAAGTGTCAATGGTTGAAACTCGAAGGTTGGCCTTTGCTCGTCAAAGGGAGATGTCTATGCTTGTTGGTATTGCAATGACTTCACTCCCAGAGTGCTCAGCGCAAGGTATCTCAAATATTGCTTGGGCTTTGTCTAAGATTGGAGGTGACCTCCTGTATATGACGGAAATGGATAGAGTTGCAGAGATTTCCATGACAAAAGTTGGTGAATTTAATTCCCAAAATGTAGCTAATGTTGCTGGTGCATTTGCCTCAATGAGACACTCTGCACCAGATCTCTTTGTAGAGTTGTCTAAGAAAGCTTCTGAGATTATTCATACTTTTCATCCACAAGAGCTTGCCCAATTGTTGTGGGCTTTTGCTTTTTTAAATGAACCAGCTGATCATTTGCTTGAAGCTTTAGAAAATGTTTATAAGGATCAAGATCAGTTTCAATGTAGCTCAATTAGGGGTTCATTAAGCCATGACGAAGCTGGACTTGCTGACGCTGAAGGTCCGAGTCCTTTTATCCTTAGATTCAATAGGGATCAGCTTGGTAATATAGCTTGGTCTTATGCTGCTCTTGGTGAGATGGACCGCAATTTCTTTTTCAATGTGTGGAAAACTCTGCAAAATTTTGAGGAAGAAAGAATTACAGATCAGTACAGGGAGGATGTTATGTTCGCGTCACAAGTCTATTTGGTAAACCAGTGCTTGAAAGTTGAGTATTCTCATCTTCAGCTGTCTTTAAGAAATGATGTTGAGGAAAAGATTGCCCGTGCTGGGAGAACTAGGAGATTTAATCAAAAGGTTACGTCATCATTCCAAAAAGAGGTTGCTCGTCTACTTTACGGTACTGGGCTAGATTGGGTGAAAGAATATGACTTGGATGCATACACATTAGATGCAGCCTTGATTGACAAGAGAGTTGCTCTTGAAATTGATGGACCTACTCATTTTTCCAGAAATTCAGGTAAAATTCAGATTATACCTTACATTTTCTATACATCTTTTCATCCAAGGCATTAATTTTTTTTCTATATGTTTTAGCCTGTATGAAGCATAACATAGTTGAGTTTGCAGGAGTCCCTCTTGGACATACTGTGCTGAAACGGAGATATGTTTCTGCTTTTGGTTGGGATCCTGTATCAGTTTCTCATCAAGAAGTGAGTCTCCTGAAACATTTTCTTCCTTTCTGTAATCGTTGTTTTTGAACTGTGCTGCATTATTTGAGCATATTGTGTTTACCTAAAGTCCTAAGACATGTAAATCCTAAATTTTAAATCACAAAAATTTCCAACATATTGCACATGTTCCCCTATGGGGGTAAGATCAATTATATTTGGAGTGAAAAACATGCGTCTTAAATGTTGGCAAACAAGTTGAACGGAAGCTATCATACATGTGTCAAACCACACCTAAAATCGTAAAAATAGTTTATTTACAATAAACGGTAATGAGAGCAGAGCAACGATATAATTAGATCCAATCTAATAGCTGAGAAAAGATAAGAAAAAAAATCTCATTTTGGTATAACTTCGTGTATAATAAGCAAGTATAGAGTACTCATATTTGCAGTCTAGATTCTAGAATAATCATCTCTAGGTTACTTCTGAGAGTTTGAAATAGATATAAACTACTCCGTATGAATGATGTTCATTTTCTGTGCTATGTAATTGAAGTAAATGATTTGACAAAAGGAAAACATGACTTTGTTCATCCACTTCTTCCTTGAGCTTAATTTTGTAATGATGATTGTTTGACAAATGAGGAGACCAAGCTTTTTTAAGATGCAAGCTAGATCAAGAAAGGTGTCTGTTTTGTACGGAATAACTGGCGTTCTTTATTGTAGTCTAGGCAGCCTTATGTCCTACGTATGTTTTCCTTACCTGGAATTCAGAGAATTCTACATTGAAACAATCTCTTTTTCTAAGTCACAGTTATCTTAATCTGAAAATTGACCGGTAATAACTTATACTCGTCTCACAATGCCTTAGGCATGTAACCATGTATGTAGTCAAGAAAAGTTCTGCTCTTTTTTCTTTAAGAACTATGATGATCCATTGATCCCAACTCTTTCTCTCCCTGTTCTTTTTACGTGCTAATTTTCAGAAAACATCATTATCGTTTTTGTTTTCATGTTTTACCTGGATTTTGCAATTCGTTATGATAACAGTTTTGCTTGATGATACTGCCGTATTCTTCTTTTACCTTTACGATTCATTCTCCTAGTTCTTCCGTATGAAGTCTGAAGTGAGTCGATCGAATTTTACTGGTAGTGGATATTTGAGTTTGTCAGAGCCTCAGAGGGCTGAACCACAGCCCTTATAGACTCCCACATAACCTAGTATTCAGTTACAAATAATGACAGTTGAAGTAAAAAAAATTATCTGGATCATTGAAGTTAAAAGTGCTATTTTTGGATCAGATTGATCTCTGTCATCTGCTTGTTTTACCTGCTTATGAATTGCTGATGCATTTCCTTTATCATTGTAGTGGCAAGAATTAGAAGGAAGTGTTGAGCAAGAAGAATACTTGAGACAAATTTTGAAAGATTATGTAGGGTGAGATTTTACCTTCATACAGTAGAAGCAGAAAATGTGGATGTGCTGATCATTCGATATGTTGGACTTGACTGAAAATAGAAGCTGGACTTTCAATGCCTGTGTTACATTATTTATAGGAACAGGACTAATCTGTATATTCTGTTTACCCGATTAATGTAAATTTGTAATGCAAATATGTTTGTGTCATTTGATCATCGTGTTTCAGCATGTTGTGCAATTTGTTACTTTGGTTTAGATCTGATCTGAATTGAACTTAATTTAACTTAACTGAATAGAATTGAACTTAACTGAACTAAATATTAGTAAAATAAATAAATAATAATACTCCCTCCGTCCCAGAATATTCGTTACACTTTTCTTTTTCATCTGTCCCAGATTACTCGTTATACTTTTTTTCCAACCCATTTAAAGAAAGTTTTTATTATATTTTAATAGATGTTATTTTCTCACTTTGACCCACCACACAAATATTTTAATCTCAACTCCTCTATCATTCAATATAAAAATATTAGTCTTATATGCACGCGATACGTGCGAGATTATACACAAACTAAAATTATAGATGGATATATTGTCACAAACCAAACCAAATTACATAACTCATGGCGATTTTCCTTAAAATAAGAAATAAACACAATTTACTCAAATTTAGTACTAAAAAGTAAAAAACAATTAAAACACTTCAAAATTTGCATCATATTACTTAATTTCTTCTTTCGTAGATGTTTTTCCCGGGATTGTTGATTCTTTTCCTTGATGCGTTTGCACTTTTGATCGAACTCCTTGATGTCAGTTGATTTCCTAATTTGTTACAGAATTATACAGAATATTAGGCGTGATTTATGTCATTTGATTTCTAATTTATTACAGATTATGTACTCCGTAATTGATAGCCTAAAATTACGCTAACAGCTATAGCCTAGCACTAAGCTAATTATTTACACTAATATAAACCTGGTCCATGCTAACTTAGCGTGGACCAGGGCAACGGAGTAATTTGTATGGGCAATATGTGTAAATGTACGTCATATGACAGTTATTTTGTGGTTTTAAATAGTAACTATATGCGTATTACAGTAACTATGTGTTTTAAAGAGTTACTATATGTTTTGTAGAGTTTCAATGCGATTTTTGTCTAGCCCACTTTATATACGTTTTAAACTTTTTTATTTTTCAAAATTTCAGATCTGCATTCTGGTCATTTCTCTTTAATTTCTCTCTCTTCATTTTCTCTCTATGTTTTTCAAAATTTAGCCCAAATTTCTAGGTTTTGTTCGATTTTCTTCGTAATTATCTTATAATTCTTATAATTTGATCTATTAGGTGAGGAAAAATTGGAGGAAGTAGTAGATCAAGAAGGAGGTTCGTCGTTGCCGAAACCGAATCGAAGAATTTGCGCTCGTCTACAAATCTTCGCAAGAATTTTTAGAGATCACATATCGGTTTGTTGTTTTTTAAAGAATTTTAAGTCTATTTTTATTTAAAATTGAAAATATTTGTTGTTTTGGAGAAATTAATGTTTTTGTTTTGCCAAAATAATATTTTCACTTCGCCAATTCGATCAGTGACTTTATGATTTTAAATAGTAACTATATGAGTAATACAATAACTATATGGTTCAAAGAGGTACTATGTAATTTTAATGGTTATTATATGTGTACAATAGTTACTATATTATTTTAATGTTTACTATATGTGTACAATAGTTACTATATTATTTTAATGTTTACTATATGTGTACAATAGTTACTATATGTGTACCATAGTTATTATTTTGTTGAGTGATTTGAAATGTTTGTTGTTTTGTTGAAATTAAGGTTAGTGTTTCACATAGTTAGTATATAAATCATGTAGTTACCTTTAATTTATGTTGCGAAATAGTGTTTTTAATAGTCACTGGAATGTTCGTTGTGTTTATGTTAGTAGTAGTTTTTAGAGTAACTATTTTTTTTTAAGTTACTATAGTAACTTTAAAACAATAACTATGTGTTTAAAATAGTTACTATGTTTTTTAGAAAGTTATTATAAGTTTAAAACAGTAACTATGTGCTTAAGATAGTTATTATATTATGAACAGTTTATAGTGACTTTTGATAAATAATACTCCCTCCGTTTCTAAATACGTGTCCAGTTCCTAAATATGGCGTTCCCTTTTAAGTGTCCACTTCCCATTTTTTGACTTAAAATCTTTCCAAATATACCCCTAAAGTTCTAAACAATTACAAACATTACCTAATTCTCCCAATTATTTAATTCGAAAAAATATTAAAATAATAAAAAAAATGACTTTTTTTTTTTAAAAGGGGGAAGTCCGACATGGGGAGTTGGGGTTTTTATGGGGAACATTAATTGTCCCCCTGTAGACACCTACTTTTGTCCCCATTCCCGAAAGGGAAGGTTCAATGATGAAAGCGTAAATCTCCACTTGACAACGCATCTTCTATAAAATAACGAATCTCAATTCCCCTTTTCATTTCACCCAAAACCTGCTATTTATAGAAACCTGCTATTTATGGAAACCTGCTAAAAATAGTAATTGCCGTAATGGGTAGTTGTTAAAAGTGGCAAGTCATAAAAGATAGAAACCTGTTAGAACTAGGTGTTGCACTCCAACATAAATCCTGAATGAGATAGAAATTGCGAGAGAATCCTATTCCTAATATGATTCGAAAGTAAGAGTCACGTATTAATTAAAATCATAGCGAGCCTAGAGTTCATAACGGGCCCAGACGCATCCCGTCACAAGGTTAATACGCACTAAAAGACTCAATTAAATCTCAAATACTCCGGATTCTAGGAATCCGCATCTGACTAAGAAAACAGCCCAGACCCTATTTTCAACGCCTGGTTCTGGGCGCCAAAATCTTCGGCGCCCAGGCCTGGGCGCTGAAAATACCTGGTACGTGTTTTTTCCTAATTCCTTGTGGATTAGAGTTCTACAATTCTATCTTTCCACGAACTCTTTTCTATAAATAGGGCCTTAAGTTCGACGTGAAAACAACAACACGCAATTATTATTCTGAGTATTGACTCTAAACCCCTAAGCCTAAGCCTCACACTGCAAAACTGATCACGCGTTCTGTCGCAATCGATCCATAAATCGAACAGAACGTATCCCGTCCCATAATTTGAGATTCGTTAAATAAAAGGAGAAATAGCAAAGTCAAAGTGGTTAGTTTTGTGAGAACGGTGACGCACCTCTCAAGGGTGCGTCGTAATGTGTCCCTTTTCCATGGTTTAATTGCTTTCCTCGCCCTTTTATGAACTGTTAAACTAACTAAAATCTGATTGTTCGATCACGCTTAATAAATATGATATTTTTGGGAAATTGGATTATCATGCTAGGTACCTTAAAACAATCTAAATCAGATAATCGCGTTCGATCTAGTACTATATGTTGCATATTATTAAAATCAACTCAGATTAGTTTAATAGTTAACACATGTCCCTTCAATTATTTATGCTGAGCTAGTAAGGATATCCTGCCTCTGGATTTATCGAAGAGCGAGTACTCCTCTCGGTAGTTACAGTCCCCCGAACCCTCAATCTCTACCCTGCGGGTGTACGTTGAGCGATCCCCACCACCAGGGATCACAAGGGAACCTACGACCGTCGTGGTCAAACATAATTGCACTCCCTTTATGTCACGATAACCGGGTTTTGTCAGTTTTTCTCATTGTCGTTCAAAACTGAATGGCGACTCCTATATTACTAGTCAATTGGGTGTAAACTCACAGGAAATCCAATTACACTTGATTTGACAAAAAGAAGCATCACACCCACGAGGGACGAGGTCACGCATTAGCCTCGTGCTTTTTCGACCCCCTCACAGTGGCGACTCCACTGGGGATAGTGAAGGAAATACTCGTGCTTGTAGGTAATCAAAATAGCCGAAGGGTGAAACGATCATACCCCGCGTTTATTTCCCCATCAAGTTGGGACGACCTGAAAATCAGCATATTAATGTGAACGGACAGAACCACATAACGAATCTTGGCTCCCTTGGTGTTTCATCTCGGGAGTTGGGACTAAGGATACACATCGCCAACCGGGGGGTGCATACGCTTCGAATGTTGTCCACTCGGCACTTTCGCTAGTAGTACACCCGTCCCAAACCCAATCGCTCGCCCACTATGTCCCTCTCGCCTGCATGCCCCATTGGCTTGCACTTGCGGGTTGGCCTTCTGGGGAGAAATTCGTCTGTTGAAAGCACTACCCCGACTGGGGCATGTGGTGGATCTACGATAGAAGCGGTACCAAGCCAGGCGCAAATAACTACCCATAGAAGCCTATCATAAACTACATGACATATTATTATTGCCTCATGATGGAATGTTAGTTATGTGTAGCAAAATATATGATTGTGTGTGACAAACTATCCTAGAAAAACCAACGACCTTCAAAATTGCCCAAACATTCATAAACCAATTTGCCAAAGAGTTATACCGAAATACGTGTTCCGCAAACCCGAACGATCGCCACAAAAATAAGTGACGCTCGGGATGGCCTGTAACGAATCCCACAAACGCTGCACAACGCGTAAAGGACGTTATTGGGAAAGCACGCAAAATCGAAGTCGCATAAACAAAAGTAGACGCAAACAGAAAACGAGAACCAGCCAGGGACGCATTTTCAACGCCCCTGGCTGGGCGCCAGAATTTCTCACGCCCTACGCTGGGCGCTGATGTTGCTGCCTGGCCTTTTGGTCAGGCACAACACCCTCGGTGCCCACGCATGAAGAAAATGTGTAGCAAAAAAAAAAAACTTTTCGTGAATTTTTTTTTGCTACGAGGGCGTATGAAAAAGCACTCGATTCCAAAAGCGACTTATAAAACAATAACCCTTTGTGTTGTTGTTAGGCCTCCTATGACGACAATGTTCGGCACCAAAACCGAGCATGCTAGTTTAAAAAAAATAAAAAAAAAACCTTGAATGTCACATGGGCTAGGTATTCCAAAAAAAATAATGTTTAAATGAAGTTTTCAAAGAAAAATAATGTTCGAATAAAAAATAAGTAAATCCGAGTCTAGACTAGGCTACGCCGAAGTACAATCTAAATCCTAAGTCTTAGTTGTCTTATCCATAGAATCGGTCCTAATGCTTGGTGTCGTTCTGCAAATAAAAAGGTTAAAACATATTGAGTATCCCTTCCTAACATTTAAATCAATAAGCACCCATATGTAATTGTCATCTCTTGCCAAGAGTCTACGGCCTCAATACTCTCTCTCACCAATAAAAAGAATATATTATAGTATTTGCAAAATGGAAACGGTCACATTCTGGAAATCATTCCCCCATAGTCGCACAACCCCCAAAGTGAACCTAAGGTGTTAATACCATTGGCAAAGAAAAAAATTAATGGCCCCAAGGCTTATAATCACATTGGGTCACGACTATCATAGTCCTCTCGAGTCACTCGCTCCTTGAAATACTACTAAGTACGGACTAAAAGATTTTCCATGAATGCAACATGACCAACCATGAAAATACCCAAATCGGCATACCATAAGGCTACCATTGGGGTAAAGCAATACACACTAAGAGAGAAGATGCACTAATGATTCTAGTCTTGCAAAAATAAAAATTCGATCTCCCAAATTAACTAACTTGCCAACATTAAGCAAAATGGCGCATGACAAATGAACACCCAAGGGTTAAAATCTAAAGTGTCAACCAACGAAA
Source organism: Spinacia oleracea (assembly GCF_020520425.1). Classification (NCBI taxonomy): domain Eukaryota; kingdom Viridiplantae; phylum Streptophyta; class Magnoliopsida; order Caryophyllales; family Amaranthaceae; genus Spinacia; species Spinacia oleracea. Next base: position 20,103,222 of record NC_079489.1, read on the forward strand.
GTTATGGTCCTATTAGCCTAAGTCTGAGAGTCGCTTGGTCAAGTATTATAGGCTTACGCCACGTCATTATTTTGAGTCTAGGCCGCCTCCTTAAATTCATACACGGGTTATAATCAGAGAGATTAATGAAAGCTCGAGTCTAAATCACAACTTCCAATTAAATCCCGAAAACTGGAATCTGAAAAGAAGCAAAAAAAATTATTTTCGATGTAATTCTTTCGTTAAATTTCAATAAAGTAAAAACAAGATTTTGAATCTACGCTATTTGCACATTTTAAGAAACGACTAAATACGCTTGCAAAGTAAGACAATTTAAAGGTCCACCCTAGGCCTACTAAAATTAAAGGTCCACCCTAGGCCTACTAAAGTTAAAAGGTCCACTATAGGCCTACCAAACGAGGCTCACTCAGTCTCGCCTCGTGACTCAAAGACCACAACCATCTACCTTTTAGCCCAAATAAAAAATTGAAGTATTTATGTTGGGGAGAAATCCCACGCAAAAAGAAGAAAGATAGAAAGAGAAAAGGGAGAGTGAAGAGAGCGAACCATGATATACTTAAAGAGAAAAAGAAAAGGGAGAGCGAAAAGAGCGAGCCATGAAGTACTTAGCCCGTACCTCCCAAAAGTGCGAAATTTACCCAAGTAAACGAAGGAAAAGAATTGAGTCAACCAATCCAAATCATAAAATTCTACAGTGTCTACCTTTTCCAATCCTTATGTTCTTAGACGCCTTCGCTCTGGGGCTCCTGTTCAGCTCATTTAACCCATCCATGTTCTCATTTCCATAACCCAAGAAACCATTACCTCGACTCTTGTTCCTGAACTTGTTATCAACTGCAAACCACGTACGACAATTGACACGTGCGTCATACCCGTTATTTCCCAAACCTGCTCTTACACCACCATTAGCATAATGACCATATAACTTGTTTGGATACATCCTGTTGATATACCCTTGAGCCGTCCCCATGCTACTCATCGGCCTTGGTTGATGTAAACTCATGACACTAGCTTGAGGCTGCAAATTGTGAGTCCTAGCAGATATAATCCTCGTGCTTACCTATAAAAATTATCCTATCTCATTCAACCCATCTTGCAAGCCGTCTTGAGTCACAAAAAAAAAAAAAGACAAATGAAAAGTACATTCTACACTCAAAAATGAAAAAAAAAAAAAAATTAAAGAATGTGAATAATAAAAAAGAAACTTGCAAAGCGCCTCTAAAGTTAGTCTAAAAAGAAAAAGAAGCATTTAGTGCATCAAAAAAAAGATCCGCCCAGAAATCATTTTCAGCGCCCACAGCTGGGCGCCGAAAACTTTGACGCCCCAGCCTGGGTGTTGAAACTCTCTATCTGCCAAGTTTTGTTCAGAAGTGCTCGTCATTTTATCCGCACATGCACGGAAAAATAACGAATACTTGGAGGGGTACAACACGTATTCAGATATACGTACCACCAAAAAATACATGTACTCAAAAAATATAAAACAAAATTTTGGCTTACGGCAAAGCGGGAGATTAAAATAATAATAAACTTCACTTATTTCACCCTATTTCCAAACATTACGATTCCACTCGAACGTACTTGTTTAAAATCAGCATTCTAAGAAACCATTTTCTAGGCTAAGAACTACGCAAGACCTGATTCCAAATTAAATCTATTTAAGGCGGATACGTAGGCAATCCATGATTCGGTCCAACCAATATTAAAGCCTATAGAAAAACAAGAATAAAAATGGAAGTCCCTTATTGAAATTTAATTACTTGCAATCCAAGTCGAAAGAAAAATTGAAAGCACGAAGAAGAATCCAAGTCATCAAGATGCCAAAATGAGCACACATCGAAAATAATAAGGGCACGTACCCTTGCCAGAAGGAGCACTCACACTCCTAGGCACTTAGCCAAGACTCAAAAAGATCGCTTTGCCTCAATTGAATGGGGGCTAGCGCAAGCGTCCATGACCTCTAAAGTACTCGACTTGACCCTCCCTAAAGCGAACTAACTCACTTAAAGACTTTCTTTCACCACTAGACATAGTCGTTCGCTTAAAGACCTTCTTTCACCACTAGACACAGTCATAATCGCCAACAAGTAATAAAGGCAGTAAGCTTGCAATGAAAAAGATTGTTCTACGACATCGCCCCATCGTTCCTTCGAACTCAGGGCACCCGTTCATGGCAACTCAAATGCTTGCTAATCCCCTTTAAAGAAAATCAGACATTGTCAATAGGACTTGGCACTTAACCAAGGCCCACCCTACTTAGACATATGACACGGGCATCTAAGATCGAAATCTAAAAACATCATTAATGGGAAGACATAACAGCAACTGGGGGCTAAAAAATTGAAATGAAAGAGATAGGGAAAGAACTAAGTATACCTTGACCTTTTGTGCAGACATACACCAAGTAAATCTAAGTCAATTTGAAAACGGTTTATATTCCCGCAATTCTGGAAAAGATGGCCTTAAAAACCTAAAGCATATGCCAAACGGGCACAAGTATATCTTGACGCCTGTACCCTAGCTTCCAGCAAATCCTTAGACAGCATTCCAAAAATCGTAACAATATGTTGATTCATTCATGTAATCCTGTACGAACCCTTCTATAAGTCAACTTACTTAGGACACCTCGGACTGTACACAGTAGGATTCGGATTTTAAATAATTTCCAAATAATTTTAAAAGACTTCTTCGAACATAATAAAGAGTCGTTGGTTTAATCTAAGTATGCGTTTATCCCGATGTTGCAAGTGAGTCAAAAGATTTCTAAATATGATTGTGGGTAAAGAAAGGCACATAGCTTTTGGTCAAGGCACACTTCAACATGTGACTACCTTGACCATGGCAATGTCGCACAATACGACATTTACAAGAGAAGTAGCAGGTCACTACTCGAACGTACCTCGCACTAAACAAGTCTGGTTCAAACTATTCATGATCCATGTCGCCATGAATGCATAAAGACGTATGCAAAGCATTATAGCACCAAGCCAATCCCGTAGCTACAATTGGGGGCTTGAGAAAAACACTCTAAAAATGCTCGAAATGACGATTTTATCGCAAATTCTCGACGCTAATGCTATACATACATCACAGGGGCACAATCATAATCTTTAATCGTGTAAAACGAACCTTAGAATGGCTACAACCCCTCCCAAATTCTAAGCGCTACTTAGAATATATAAAGTCACCCCACTAACAAGGGTAACTGAAAATCGCGAGTCACCAAAACTCCGATCAAACTACTGCACATAACGCTCGCCCTACAAGCGCCCGTTACACAGTCTACCTCGTTCCAAAGCAAAAGCGAAAGAAAAAAATCAAGGATAAGAACTGTCAAAATATACCCAGAAATTATTTTCAACGCCCAGAGCTGGGCGCCGATATCTTTAAACGCCCCAGCCTGGGCGCTGAATCTTTCTGCTAGCCAAAGTCTTGCCCAGATATAAAAATAAGAAAGAAACACCTATGAATCCTCGCGTCGAACGAAGTTATAAGCCGTGCAAACCAACGCAGAAGGTGCTACACTTGTTCGAACACCTGAACGAGGCATGATGAAGTACTCCAATGCAAAAATAATAAAGATATCCCAACACCTGGAGGAATGTTCTAAGACACGATGTTAGGCCACACAAGCCTACGTCGCACCATAAGTTCAACCATCCCACGGTACACGTCTAAAAAAGAGAGGATAAGGCATATTGCGCTAATGCGGGCACGACCAAGAACACGTGTAAAAGAGGCAAAGACTACTTATCGCCCAAATTCAAAATGCAAGCCACACGACTTATACATTAAGGATTAAAGGCAGTAAAATATTACCTACCACGGAAGGGATAGCTCGCACCTACACGAGCGGAACCCCAAGGCATCTTTCTCGAAAGAACCTACAAAAATCGTACGCCAAAAGGAAAGCATCCCAACATGCATACTTGGGGGCTCCAAGCTAATAAACAACCGTAGCAAAATAAAAAAAATCTCGAAGCAAATGTTTGAACAATCGAAAGGGCACGATGTTTGAGCTCACTTCATGAATGGGCCTGAACCCTATCAAGCTTCTAAGCAAACTATTCAAAATCAGACGTTGTTCAAAAAAAATGAAACAATTCAAGCAAACTGATTAATGGACCGCACACCACGGCCATTCTATGAACGCTCGTTCGCACACACATATCATCTTTTCTAAGTATCGAACATTTACGAACGCGTTCAAAAGAAAAAAAAAAGGAAAACGGACGAACAAGAGGCCGGCTGTGTCATCAAGAAACCTCGCCAGAAATTATTTTTAGCGCCCAGCGCTAGGCGCCGAAATCATTAACGCCCAGGCATGGGCGCCGAAAATGATTCCAGACCCAAAAAACAGCTCTGGCTTCTATTGGGCCCTGCCATATTTATTCGACTCGAAAATTGCCGATTTCTTTACTGAAAGTCGCACCTCACCGCTTTGTTAAGAGTAGCACACCACTACAAAGATCGCTCGCATTTACGAGCACAATCCCAAACACGATCAAGGACATTACAAAATGCTTATCCCCAAGGAACCTCTTTGACAAGAAATAACTGTCAAGCACGAGTGCTTGGGGGCTCGAGGGAAAATATATATTATGCAAGGTTAAAACAATATTCCCAGACTACGCTGTACGAAGTCCCATGTTTGGATGTCTCAAAAAAATAAAACCGGTTTACGACCTCAAGACAAAGGTCGCCGTTGATACTTATACATAGTCCCCTGATCAAGGACCCAAGTAGTGGCAAAATTGAGCCGTAAAAAACTAGCTCAAAACCACAAAAGCAGACGATCGCAAGACAAAGGTCCGTCTGAACACGTTGTCAGCCCACGTTCAGGTTGCAACTAAATTCGAGCATTCCTCGAAAGAATTCTCTCTTGCAAGAATGAACAAAAGAAATTCTCAAAAAAGAAATCACAATGAACAAAAAATAGAGACTTGCCCACCTCAATCAGGCAAGATCGCGCCGCAAACCACGCAAGTTCCAAATCAAGGAAAAAACGAATTCAGGGATGTCCACCCTTAGCGGACATGGCTCGCCCACCTTCAGCGGGCGGGGTCTGCGTCACTAGCCGCGCAGGTCCTCAGTTTTCCAAAAATGAAATTTTCAAAATTCAAGATGAAACAGGCTCGCCATCTTTAGCCGACGGGATCTATGTCACAAGCCGCGTAGGTCCTTATTTTCAAATTTCAAAAACAAGATTCGTCCACTTTTTCGGACGGGGCGTCCACCCTTAGCGGACAGGCTCGCCATCTTTAGCCGGCGGGGTCTACGTCACAAGCCGTGTAGGTCCTTAGTCGCTGCAGCGATAACTTTTTCTGGTTTTCCCTTTTCCAAAAATTAAAAGGATTGGTTTTCCGTTTTTTCCAAAAAAAGAGCGATGTGCTGGATTTTCCTTCGTTTTGCGTCCCATACAAACAAGGGGGTTTTCTCGTTTAACTAGCCCTAAAAATGAGAATCTTTAAAAACATTTTTTACCTCGTGGTTGGGCTTGGCCAGGCCCAATTACACTTTATAGCTTTGATTTCGAAAACATCTGTAGCTACTCCCAATGACAAAGTGAGGGAGTTTCTACGCACCTTTAGATCCTTCCAATGACAAAGTGAGGAAGTTTCTATACTATCCGTTGACAAATCCCAATGACACGTGAGGGATATGTCGACACTTCAAGTGATGACCCTTAAGTCAAATGTTATCACTCGGGGGCTCGTGAGACCCTCGCCAAAACAGGTCACCATGGCTTGTGCGACGCACTCCGTCTAATACTTTGACCATCGTCTTACTCCAAGACTCAGTCAAAGTGGGGGCTAACTGTAGACACCTACTTTTGTCCCCATTCCCGAAAGGGAAGGTTCGATGATGAAAGCGTAAATCTCCACTTGATAACGCATCTTCTATAAAATAACGAATCTCAATTCCCCTTTTCATTTCACCCAAAACCTGCTATTTATAGAAACCTTCTATTTATGGAAACCTGCTAAAAATAGTAACTGCCGTCATGGGTAGTTGTTAAAAGTGGCAAGTCATAAAAGATAGAAACCTGCCAGAACTAGGCGTTGCACTCCAACATAAATCCTGAATGAGATAGAAATTGCGAGAGAATCCTATTCCTAATATGATTCGAAAGTAAGAGTCACGTATTAATTAAAATCCTAGCGAGCCTAGAGTTCGTAACGGACCCAGACGCATCCCGTCACAAGGTTAATACGCACTAAAAGACTCAATTAAATCTCAAATACTCTGGATTCTAGGAATCCGCATCTGACTAAGAAAACAGCCCAGACCCTATTTTCAACGCCTAGTTCTGGGCGCCGAAATCTTCGGCGCCCAGGCCTGGGCGCTGAAAATACCTGGTACGTGTTTTTTCCTAATTCCTCGTGGATTAGAGTTCTACAATTCTATCTTTCCACGAACTCTTTTCTATAAATAGGGCCTTAAGTTCGACGTGAAAACAACAACACACAATTATTATTCTGAGTATTGACTCTAAACCCCTAAGCCTAAGCCTCACGCTGCAAAACTGATCACGCGTTCTGTCGCAATCGATCCATAAATCGAACAGAACGTATCCCGTCCCATAATTTGAGATTCGTTAAATAAAAGGAGAAATAGCAAAGTCAAAGTGGTTAGTTTTGTGAGAACCGTGACGCACCTCTCAAGGGTGCGTCGTAATGTGTCCCTTTTCCATGGTTTAATTGCTTTCCTCGCCCTTTTATGAACTGTTAAACTAACTAAAATCTGATTGTTCGATCACGCTTAATAAATATGATATTTTTGGGAAATTGGATTATCATGCTAGGTCCCTTAAAACAATCTAAATCAGATAATCGCGTTCGATCTAGTACTATATGTTGCATATTATTAAAATCAACTCAGATTAGTTTAATAGTTAACGCATGTCCCTTCAATTATTTATGCTGAGCTAGTAAGGATATCCTGCCTCTGGAGTTATCGAAGAGCGAGTACTCCTCTCGGTAGTTACAGTCCCCCGAACCCTCAATCTCTACCCTGCGGGTGTACGTTGAGCGATCCCCACCACCAGGGATCACAAGGGAACCTACGGCCGTCGTGGTCAAACATAATTGCACTCCCTTTATGTCACGATAACCGGGTTTTGTCAGTTTTTCTCATTGTCGTTAAAAAATGAATGGCGACTCCTATATTACTAGTCAATTGGGTGTAAACTCACAAGAAATCTAATTACACTTGATTTGACAAAAAGAAGCGTCACACCCACGAGGGACGAGGTCACGCATTAGCCTCGTGCTTTTTCGACCCCCTCACACCCCCCATATAACCCCCACCCACCCCATTCTCACCCGTATTCCTCTCTCTCTCCTCTCATTTCTTCATCTTTCTCTCTCAAATATTCACTATGTTTCTCTGGTTTCTCTCCTTCTCTTTCTAGAATTTGAAAAAATCTCTTGAGTTTTTTCGTTTTCTGGGATCAAAACCTTAAAAAAAGTGGTTTCTCTTTTGATTTTGATGTTTTCTTGCTTAGATCTTTCTAAAAATTTGTTTGCATGTGCGCTTTTTGGGTTATTTTCTGGCGTTTGATTGAGTTTCTTTGTTTTCTGGGTTTAGTTGGTTGAAGATCGGGAAGATCTAGGGTTTCTGGGTTACTTTTGTGATCTGAGTTTTCAAAAAAGTGTTTGCATGTGCGTTTTTTGGGTTTTGATTGAGTTTCTGGTTTTTCTAGGTTGAAGATCTTGATTCTTTGGTTGAGTTTCTGGGTTTTTCTGGGTTTTTTTTGAATCTTGTTGAGTTTCTGGGTTTCTGGGTTTCTGGGTTGAAGATCTTGATTCGATCTTTGAGTTTTTGCGTTTTTTTGGGTTTTGATTGATCTTGGTTGAGTTTCTGGGTTGAGTTTCTGGGTTTGGATTGATCTTGGTTGAGTTTCTGGGTTGAGTTTCTGGGTTTTTTGGTTGCGTTTCTGGGTTTTCTGATTATTTGATTGAGTTTCTGGGTTGAGTTTCTGGTTTGATGGGTTCCAAAAAAAACGGAGAGTTTTCATGGGTTTTCCTCCTCCGATGATAACGTCGGCAAGACGGAGTCATTTGAGTATCAGTGCACCGATGAGCACTGCGATCTTGGTGAGTATTGTGAAGGCGATCACAGCTATAGTGGTGAATATCTCAATTATTTACGCCAAAGATATAATTCTTTCTGTGCTTCTCCTTCCACCGGATCTGAAAAAACGGTGGAGGGTAAACCGCCACCGCCACCTCCACCGTCCCCTGGCGGATCTAAAACCCTAATTCCTGATGATGAAGTTGATCAACCTCCACCTAAGTCCCCTGATGGTTTCGAGTTTGGGGGGTCTGAAACCCTAATTGCTGACAAAGGGAAATGTGATCCCGATAACAGTGGCTCAAAATTTGATAGTGCATGTTCGAGGTCCTAGCTTTGTTGGTGTTGCATGTCTACAAGGGGCAGTTTTCTCTTCTTCCCTCTCTCTCTATTTATGGCTTTCCTTTTAGAATGCATGTTTAGCTGTTGATGATTGTAGGCCAGCAAGTGTGATCTCTTGCTGGCAAGGGTTGGATTTGTTGTTGTTGAAGGAGATTGTGTTGATGCATGTGGAGTTTGGAGGGTTTTATTGATTTTCAATCATTGTTTTTCGCCCCTGTTTGTTTGATGCATGAGAAATGATGTTTACTTGATGTTCACATTATGTTTACTTGATCAATTTGTCCCTATTTGATCTTGATGAAATGAACAAATGATGACAAATGTTAAATGGGTCCCTATTTGATCTTGATGAAATGAACTTGATGAAATGAAAAAATGATGATGACATGATAAATGATGAAATCATGAGATGAATTGATGAAATGAAATGATGATATGAAATGATGAAATGAGTTGATGAATTTGTCCCTGTTTTAGCTTGTAAAAATGTCCCTGTTTGAGATTTACTTGATGAATTGGTCCCTTTTTGAGATTTTCTTGATGAATTTGTCCCTGATGTGTTTGGTCTGTTGTGTTAACCATGAAGAAATGTCCCTGATGTGTTTGGTTTGTTGTGTTATCCATGAAGAAATGTCCCCTGTTTGACCCTGTTTGACCCTGTTTGAGCCTGTTTGACCATGTTTGACCCTGTTGTGTTGATCGATGACGAGTCTTTCAATTTGCTGAGAAGCCAAGATAATGTGCTTCAATGAGGCTTGGGGACACCTGAGATCCTTAAACTGATTCCTAATTGTGTCCACTGAATTTGTCCTAGTGTGTGATCAATTATGAGTCTTTCAATTGCTGAGAAACAAATCCAATTAACTTCAAACACTCGTGCTACCATTAGTATCAATTACGATGCTTCTCCGGCGCTAAGTGTTTGTAGTTTGGATTTGTGACTGTGATGCTTGGGGACATTCTGAGATCCTTTTGTGTCACAAACTGTGATTGAATATGTTTGACCATGTTTAACTGATTTGTTTAGGTTTTTTTATCTTTTGCCAGTCTTTATGTCTTAGGAAACGAATAGTTTCGTAACACATATAGACTGGCATTAGACCGGAAAACCTATTCATTTCTATGTTGATTCCTAATTGTGTGCCTTTAATTTGTTGTGTGTGATCAATGATGAGTCTTTCAATTGCTGAGAAATAAATCCAATTAACTTCAAACACTCGTGCTGCCATTAGTATCAATTACGATGCTTTTCCGGCGCTAAGTGTTGGTAGTTTGGATTTGTGACTGTGATGCTTGGGGACATTCTGAGATCCTTTTGTGTTACAAACTGTGATTGAATATGTTTGACCAGGTTTAATTGATTTGTTTAGGTTTCCGATCTTTTTCCAGTTTTCATGTCTTAGGAAACGAATAGTTTCGTAACACATATAAACTGGCATTAGACCGGGAAACCTGTTCATTTCTATGTTGATTCCCGATTGTGTCCCCTTTATTTGTCTTTGTGTGTGATCAATGATGAGTCTTTCATTTGCTGTCATTAATATCAATTACGATGCTTCTCCGGCACTAAGTGTTTGTTTCTTGGATTTGTGATTGTGATGCTTTGGGACATTTTGAGATCCTTTTGTGTATATGTCCACAACATTTGACTAAATGAAATTGCCATGTTGAGTTCTAAAACAAATTTTATGTTTGTTTGATATTACTACCTTTATTGGTTTTATGTGTGATCTATGATGAGACTTCTTTTGCTGAGGCTGAAACCCTCTTATTTTTCAATAATACTCGTGCACCATTAGCATCAATGATGCTTTTCAGGAGCTAAGTATTATGGGAAAGGGTTCGGTCAATGATGCTTGGGGACAATCTGAGATCTTATGTTATTTGATATATGATGATTCTTTCATTTGTTATCATTCATGTCTTCTGGTTGATATGTGAATGTGCATGTTAATGTGTTTTTTAATGCAATGATATTACTTGAACCAAACCAATTTAACAAACTATTCATTCATTTCATTTCAAAATGTTACTTTGCTTACAAAATGTTTTGCATACATGTATTCCTTACATTCAAGCTTCCAAAAGTGACTACTTGTCCCCCAAAAAATACATGTTCCCAAAACACAAAAGTGTTGTATTCTTTGATCAACCCATGATCCTTAGTCCCCTTGATTCTCTATTTGTTTCTGGCATGTCTTCCCAAACTTTCCATTCTTGACTTGATCTGTTTGCTTGTCCATTTGAGCTCTCTGGAATGTCTTCCCATGCTTGATTGCCTCTATTTTGTTGTGCATTTGAGCTCTCTGGAATGTCTGCCATTGCTGCCTCACTTGTAATTCTCTGTGCATTGTTGTCCTCTTGCATATCTTGTGCATTTTCAGTGTGTTGCCCATTTTGTGTTCCATACAAAAAATCCCACCCATCATGTACTGCCCACATTGGTGCAATAACTTGAATTGGTAACCTTCCTTGAGCAAAAAGTCTTTTCTTGTTCACATGTGGTAGATCATAATCATTTGAACCCTTGGCTTTTAGTATTTCATTCATCACATATTGGTATGATAACCAAACATTTCCAAGTGTTCTTGCCTCTAACTCATAATAAGCTTGGTTAACTGCATCCAACATGTCATCAACATCCTTTGGCATTTTCTTGTGCATTAAACTTTGAATACTTCTGAAAAAACCCAAGTCTAATATGTTCAAGTCCGGACTGTTTGGTGGTTGTTGGACTAGAATGAAAGTGAAGTCACCTTGTTGATGTGCTTGTTGCCATATTGCATCAGATTGAGTGATGTGTGTTCTTGCATTGTCTTGTTGTATGAATATTGTTTTTGGCCCTTCACTTGGAGGCCATTTTTGCATGATTGCTGGAACAATTTGATTGATGAGCATGTCCCTTGTCTCTTCTTTCTGACTGATTCAACTACTTTAGTCACCATTGTCCCCTTGTCTCTGTTTTTTTAATTCCTCTTTGCTGCTTCTTGATAAGTGAATGGAAAAACCCCAATTTGTCATCAAATGTGCATTCATCTTGAGCATTAAATCTAGGCCTTGCAACTGCTGCTGTGAACATTACCTTTGGTATGAATTTGCTTGACTTTCCCGATCTGTATTTGCCCCTTTCATGCTTCCCCAAATACACCCTTTGTGTTTTTTTGCTCAAGTAGAACCACTTTTCATCAATATGCACAAAATCAAACATTGGTTGGTATTGCCTCTTTGTTTGTGGACTGTCCCCTTCTAGTAAATCTAGGACCCATTTGACCCTTTGTAGCATGTTCGGGTCTTGCAACCCCGGATGTAGGGGATTTGTGTGTGCCCTAACATCACCCCTTTTTATCATTCTCCAAAGTGTTTCTGGTCCAATATCTAGCATCTCTTCCAAATCCCTAATGCATGTTCTGTCCCCCATGGTTAGGCTTGTGATTGTGTCTTGTTCAACTTGAATGCGTTTCCTGCCAGCATTTTTTGCCTTTGTTGCCATGTTGTATCTCTGGAATGCCTCTTTTTGTGCCCTTGCTTGCTTCCAAGTTCGTCTGACTGTTCTTGGATGCACATTGTACATTTGAGCAATATGTTTATACGCTCCATAATATGGTTTGTCTTTGTCCCTTTTGCGATGGTTGTTCAACAACCACATCAGAATTTGCAACCTTGTGTCGCAGCTGAGCCTTGGGTTCTTCTTGCGTTGATGACCCCGTCTTCCTACTTGTTGCTGAAAATTGTGTTGATGCTGCTCTGGTGTTTCATTGAGATCAAATGGAAAAACTATGTGTTCCATGTCCCCTGTTTCTTTTGCTGCTTCATTCAAGTCGAAAAAAGTCTCCTCCTCGTCAATGTGGTCACCATCATCATCTGATTCTGGTATCCACGCATCATTATTGTTCAAGCAGCATCTTCCCATTCAGCATCTTCCTCCATTTTGTCTGAGCAGAAGAAGCCAAGTGCAATGAAGCTAAGCTACCAGCCCCTGTTTTGAATAAATGCTCTGTGTTTGTGTATTTTTTGGTTTGTTTTTGGACAAAAAATTCTCTCTCCTGATGTATATAAAAGTTTTGGAGGGAAAAGTCAATTTTTTGCCAAAAATTTCCCCCCAAAAGTGAGAAGTCCCCACTTTTGTTGGCTGATCTGTGTAATTTAATTGCTGTTTTCCTATTGGCTGTTGGATTTTTGGAATCAGAATTCTATTGGTTGGTTTTTGAGTTAGTGGATTGCTGACTTGGTAGCTTTGTACTTTTCTGGTTTCTCTCCTCTTTTTTATGATTCCTTTTTGTACTTTATACAATAAACAATTATCTACTTTTTCCTTTCCCCAAAAAAACATTCACAATCATTACCACTTACACAACATTCAATTTTATTAATTACCGCGCCAATGTCCAAAGTGGACACATATTTAGGAACGGAGGGAGTAGTTACTATATAATTACATTATGTACTATGTTATTTAGAGTATATTTTTGTCCGCTTCTTAGATAGTGGCTATATGATTATAACGGTTACTATATGTGTACAATAGTTACTATATTATAATAATAGTCCCTATATGTTTATATAGTTACTATATGTTTTATATAGTTACTATATTTTTGAAATAGCTAGGTACTATGTTTATTTTATCATGATTTGTTACCATATGTTTATTTTCATCAATAGTTACTATATTGTTTATATAGTTACTATATATTTGAAATGTGTATTATGTTTATTTTATCATGATTAGTTACCATATGTTTATTTTCTTCAACAATATTTGTATGTTTTATATAGTTACTATAGGTTTGAAATAGTTACTATTTAAATTTATTATGTTTTGTGCATGTTTTTGATGTTATTCTATATTTTTAGTGATAGAGTTACTATATTATTATCACACCAACTATGTCTACAACTATGTGACTAAATGACCATCAATAGTATTTATAGGTATTATATCTTGTATAATAGTAACTATATGTTTGATATAGTTATTATGTATATTATAATGTTCTTTGTTGTGCTCTACGTTATTATTAATAAGAGTTACTATGTTATGATCACATTAACTATATGATCATAACAATAACTATATATGCAACTGCTAATATATGACTATCATTAATAATAAAATATACTATATCATGTATAATAGTAACTATATGTTTTTAATAGTTACTATGTTATCATTTTGTTCTTTTACTTTTATGTTATTTTTTTGTCTCTATGTTATTAGTAATAAGAGTGACTATATTATTATGACAGTAACTATATGACTATAACAATAACTATATTTCATTTCTGCGAATATCTTACCATCATTAATTCTAAGAGTTATTGTATGATGCATAATAGAAACTATATGTTTTACATAGTTACTATGTCATTTTTTCACACTTAAATGTTAAATTATTAAATTTGTTTATATATTATTAATTCAGAAATACAAAGAAGATTCATCTAGAATTGAAGTTGTGCGAAGAATAACTTCTGCAAGGAAAACAAAAGCAGGAGAAGAAGAAGAAGAAAATTCTAACAACAATGAAAACTAAGAACGTGGTAGAGGAATGAGAGGACTCGGGCGTGGAGGGAGATGACGTGCTACTATATTTTTTGAAAGAGTTAATAGTAACTATAGAATAGAAAGAGTTACTATATATATGATATAGAAGAGTAACTATTTCTATACGATAGAAATATTTACTACTCCCTCCGTCCCTTAATACTCGCACCGGTTTGACCGGTGCGGATTTTAAGAAATTTAAATTGACTTATTAATTTAATGGTGTTAGTTGATAGTGGGGTATTTTTTAAATATTGTTAGTGGGAAATGTGTAAGAGGTGGGGAGTGGTGAGTGGAGGATGTGAATTTTTAAATAATTTTTTGTAAAGAATAGGGGTGTAGGTGGGGTAGTAGGTAAGTGTGAGAAATAATATAATATTGATAAAAATTTCCATTTATAGAATTGGTACAAGTATTAAGGGACGGCCCGAAAAGGAAAGCGGTGCAAGTATTAAGGGACGGAGGGAGTATATGATATAAAGCAGTCAATATCTTTGTGTATACATTATTAAGTAATTGAATTCTTATCAAAATGACATCAAAAAGTTATTGTATGACTATTAGAGTAATTATATTACATACAAGCTAGTACAACTATATCAACTTAATAGTTACTATATGATCTTTGCAGTAACTATGTCGCATATATTAATAATTATATTGTTAAAATTTACTGTATGACTAGTAGAGTAACTATATTGCATATAAGTAAACTATATCAACGTAAGAGTTACTATATAGGCCGCGGGATTTTTGGATCACGTAAACATTGCTTGTCCATGTCATCCTTAAAAGCTGTAAAATACCTAAAATACCCTGGTCCACACTAATAGTTGGACCTGATCCATGCAAGTGGGATTGTAAGCTAATTATATCCTAGTATTACGCTAATTTAGCCTTGTATATATTGATTGATGTACATATGATTAATCAAGGAATTCATTTCCAATATTTCCATAATATTTGACCTCTTTCCTTGTTTGTAGGTTTCCTTGAAAGTTTATTTATTTCTCTGTTGACTTTTTCGGTTTCCTGAAAATTTCATGCGTGATATAAGGGTTGGTTTTTTGTATTTGTTAATTTGCATTGAATAGTTAGATTTTTTTAAATTACTAAAATAATCAGTGTTTTAATTGTGAAGTTACCGAGGGTATTTGAGTCTATTCCTAGGTGACACCAAAAGTGGGATTATCGAAATGCCCCTCTCCTCTTCTCTTATGTAATAGAGATCATACATTATCTTTCTTCTAATATTTAAAATATCTCACTAACTTCCACCACATCTACTTTTTAATAAAATAATACTTGATAACCAGACTACTACTTATCGCATTAAATTGTCAACTATTCTGTGACGTAAATAATAAATAATAAACAATAAATAATAAACAATAAACAATAAATAATAAACAATAAACATTAAACAAATAACAATAAACAAATAACAAAAAACAATAAAAATAATTAATAGTTAATAATTTATAATTAGTAATCTATAATTAATTACTAAATAATAATAATAAATGATAGGAGTAGTGAATAACTAATAACTAAATAATTAATAAATACTTCATATTTAATAAATAAATAATAAAAAATTAAATAATTAATAATTCGTAATTCGTAATTAATTACTAAAAAATAATATAAAATATAAAATTATAGTAATTAATAATAAATAATAGTAAATAATTAGTTATATATAATAATAATAATAAATAATAATATAAATAATAAATAATAATAATATAATAATAATAATAATAACAATAATAATAATAATAATAATAATAATAATAATAATAATAATAATAATAATAATAATAATAATAATAATAATAATAATAATAAGTTGGTTATATTAAATTAAACTGAATTTAACTGAACTGAAATTAAATAAATTTAACTGAATGCTTATGAATTGAACTGAACTTGCAAAATAAGTCCTGAAATTGCATTAATTTGAACTTGTTTGTTATGAATTGAAGTGGAGTATCTCACATAACCTTTAACTTATAAGGTGATATAAGTTAAATAAGGTTATGTAAGATACTATAAGTTAAATAAAATCCTATAACTTCAGATAAGTTTAGCCCTATAAGTTAAAGGTAACACACTATTAATGTGAAAATTAAAATGTCTTAACAGATACATGCATCGGACGTTCATTTGACTAATGGTACGTAAAGTTTGCAGAGTTGCAGTTGATAAAGCCTTTCTACATGATCTACAGCCTACATGTTTGTTTTTTTAGCCTAAAATGTGCAAATTCACGTTATTACCCTCTAGTCCTCCACTATCTCACTCTCCTTTCTTCCCTCTCTTTCTCACTCTCCTCCCTTTCCCTCTCATATATGAGCCATCACATTTCACCGCCGACCATCAGAACCTGCCCAAACCGCCGGAAAAAAAAGTTCATAGTCTGCCTAAACCGTCTCCTCCTTTGCAACTTCCTGTAAAACCTTGTTTGAGAGACATAGTTGCATAGCAGATCGACAAAGCTTTGAGATCAATCTCTTCCCACTTATCAGTCATGATTTGGGTTTCTTTATCTTACCTTTAAGGGCTTTGTGAAAAAATTAATTGACCTATTGTAACGCCTCGGCCTCTAATTCATGGAATTAAGCAGCGAAAACATCCTAATTCGGTAGGAACATTACCGCCGTAACTCCCTCTTGGAAATTATAAGGCAAACATCATAATAGTTACTCTAAAACTTCATAATAATATAATAATAATTTTTAGTTCCTTAATAAAAGCACATAACTTAATACAAAGTCATACGTAAACTTGTTACAAAATAACATTAACTTAAGGGAACATTGCTATGGTGAAATCCTCGCCACTACTCGTTTTCGTTGTCCCCAACAGTACCTAAAACAGAAAAGAAAACGGTGAGACGAACACTCAATAACGAGCTATCTTAGCATCGTAACATCATTTCAATTCATTTTATTTAATAAACAGGGAGAATAGAATATAGTAAAACATTTAATAAAACATCATTTCAGAAGCATTATTTCGGAAACATAATTTCAGAACATCATTTCAAGAACATCATTTCTTTAACCTTTCTACTTTTAACAGTATTACTCTGGTCGTCAGGACTTTACAGGAAAACATGGTAGGACTTCTCCTACGAACAGGGGAAACCAGTGCTTCATAACAGGGGGAGCTTGGACTCCATAACAGGGGAAGCCAGTGCTTCATAACAGGGGGAACCTGGGCTCCATAACAGGGGAAGTCAATGCTTCATAACAAGGGGAATTTGGGTTCCATTTCAACGGAAGCCGGTGCTTGCTTCTTATTAGAAAGAACCTTGGTTCTATATCAGGGGAAGCCAGTGCTTCTTATCAGGGGAGCCTAGGCTCCATATGTTAGGTTATGATACATATGACAATTCATAAATCATGCGGAAAAACCATAAAGCCAGGAAAACATATTATTTACACATAATCATTTAGCATAGTTTAGATGCATACTCTTTGTTGCGTGCCTTCCCTAGCTGCGCCCGAACCGAACAAGAACAAGTCTTTAGGACTCCAAGTGTCGTCCCTCCGTAGATAGTCCACAGCACGTCCGGATCCGCCTTAAGATTGACCAACTAGAATCGCCCTTAAGGTACTACTTATTTTCGGCACTTTATAGGCAATTGTGTAATTGAATTTTGCTCTCAAAAACTCACTTTGAATACTTGAATTCTCTATGTAAATATGTGACCCTAGGCACCTATTTATAGAGTTATGGAAAAGGATTTGGAATCCTATTAGGATACTAATTTATTTAATTATAATCCTAATAGGACTCTAATTAAATAAACTAAATCTTTTAGGATTAGATTAATCATATGACAAATCCCGGCAGCTTTAGGATTTGAGTAGCACACAAACACACACGCACGCACAGCAGCCCACGAGGGGCGCCATGCGCGCGCGCGCGCGCAGCCCGCGAGCTCGCAGCCCACTGCCGCAAGCCCACACGCTGCCGCAGCCTTGGCGCGCGCTGGGCCTGCCTTGCGGTGGGCCTGGCGCAGCCTTGGCTGGTGCGTTTGTGGCGCGCTGGCTTGCTGGGCGATGGCCCGGCTTCGTGCTGGGCCTTCGTCTGGCAGGCCTCGTCCGATGCTAATTCGTACGATACGCTTCCGATTAATTTCCCGATTCCGGAATTCATTTCCGATACGAACAATATTTAATTTTCCGATTCCGGAATCAATTTCCGTTTCGAACAAATATTTAATATTTCCGTTTCCGGAATTATTTTCCGATTCCGATAATATTTCCGATTCTGACAATATTTCCGTTTCCGGCAATATTTCCGATTCCGGCAATATTTCCATTTCCGATAATATTTTTCGATACGTACCATGTTTCCGTTTCCGGCAACATCTACGACTTGGATAATATTTATATTTCCGATACGATCCATATTTCCGTTTCCGGCAATATCATCGTTTCCGGAGTATTCATTTCTTGCCTGTGACGATCTCAGCTCCCACTGAAACCAAGATCCGTCGATTCCGAATATCCATAGATGGAGTATTTTAATGCCATTAAATACTTGATCCGTTTACGTACTATTTGTGTGACCCTACGGGTTCAGTCAAGAGTAAGCTGTGGATTAATATCATTAATTCCACTTGAACTGAAGCGGCCTCTAGCTAGGCATTCAGCTCACTTGATCTCACTGAATTATTAACTTGTTAATTAATACTGAACCGCATTTATTAGACTTTACATTGAATGCATACTTGGACCAAGGGCATTATTTCCTTCAGTCTCCCACTTGTCCTTAGGGACAAGTGTGCATTTCCTAATTCCTTTGTCGCTCGATGCTTGCTCTTGAACATAAGGTAAGAGTTGTCATCCTTATTATGTCCAGAGGTGTTTCTCGGTTTCAGAGTTCAACTGATCAAATAAACAGATAATCATAGCCTATGATTCATCCGAGCACGGCCATGCATTTCACAGTTTCTAGCTCTCCGAGTGGCCTTGTACAACTTTTAGCATCTCATCCCGATTTATGGGAGGACAATCCCAATCTTGCGATCTTGAGATTAGACTTTGTTTGATAGGTGATTACCTGAGCGTTGCCTTTATAGCCTCCTTTTACGGTGCGACGGTTGGTCAACGTCAAAGCAACCAGTTCTCAAACAAGTAATCTCAAATCACTCAGGTATTGAGGATTTAGTGTCTAATAATTTTAATGAAATTTACTTATGACAGATTTTCATCTCTTACAGTAAAGTTTCATAGGTCTTGTCCGATACTAGTCTTCCCAAAGTAAGTATCTATGCAAATGATTATGACACTGCCATGTCCACATAGTTCAAGAAACAGAACTACTAGTCATCTTGCATTCTAGTCGTCTAACGTTTTCTATGCGTCCAATTTTATAGAAAACTCCGACTAGGGACCATTTTCAACCTTTGACATTCAAGTTCACTTGATAGACATTTCTTAGTCACAGGACTGGTCCTGACAGTCTATCTTGAATATATCGTCAAATTGAAGGGACTCATCATTTAATAAACCACAAATTAAATGGAAAAATGAATTCTTTTCATTTATTGTGAATGATTAACCAATAATGTTTTACAAAGATTTAAACTCTAAAACTTTAAAACATTAAACAGGGTCATCAAAGCCATTCTCCAATATGCTTGATTCCCATAGCTGCAGTGTGCAAGTTGTGCTTCGCCTGCGGCAGAGGTTTAGTTAATGGATCTGATATGTTGTCATCAGTTCCAATCTTGTTTATCTCGACTTCTTTTCTTTCAACGAACTCTCATAGAAGGTGAAATCTACGAAGTACATGCTTGACTCTCTGGTGGTGTCTAGGCTCCTTTGCCTGTGCAATAGCTCCGTTATTATCACAATACAGGGCTATTGGTCCTTGAATGGAGGGGACTACACCAAGTTCACCTATGAACTTCCTTAGCCATATAGCTTCCTTTGCTGCTTCATGTGCAGCAATGTACTCCGCTTCAGTTGTAGAATCCGCAATGGTGCTTTGCTTAGCACTTTTCCAGCTTACTGCACCCCCGTTGAGGCAGAAGACAAACCCAGACTGTGATCTGAAATCATCTTTTTCGGTTTGGAAACTTGCGTCCGTATAGCCTTTAACAATTAATTCATCATCTCCACCATAGACCAGGAAGTCATCTTTGTGCCTTTTCAGGTACTTCAGAATATTCTTGGCAGCAGTCCAATGCGCCTCTCCTGGGTCTGACTGGTATCTGCTCGTAGCACTGAGTGCGTACGCAACATCCGGGCGTGTACATATCATAGCATACATGATTGAACCAGTCAAAGATGCATATGGAATCCCATTCATTCGTCTACGCTCATCAAGTGTTTTTGGGCACTGATTCTTGCTTAGAGTCATTCCATGAGACATGGGTAGGTAGCCTCGCTTGGAGTCCGCCATCTTGAACCTATCAAGCACTTTATTGATATAAGTGCTTTGACTAAGTCCAATCATCCTTTTAGATCTATCTCTGTAAATCTTGATGCCCAATATGTACTGCGCTTCTCCTAGATCTTTCATCGAAAAAACATTTCCCAAGCCAAATCTTGACAGAGTTCAACATAGGAATGTCATTTCCGATAAGTAATATGTCGTCGACATATAATACTAGGAAGGCAATTTTGCTCCCACTGACCTTCTTGTATACACAAGATTCGTCTGCGTTCTTGATGAAACCAAAGTCACTGACTGCTTCATCAAAACGTATATTCCAGCTCCTGGATGCCTGCTTCAATCCGTAGATTGACTTATTTAGCTTGCATACCTTTTTAGCATTCTTTGGATCCTCAAAACCTTCAGGCTGTGTCATAAACACAGTTTCTGTTAAAACGCCGTTTAAGAAAGCAGTTTTGACATCCATCTGCCATATTTCGTAATCGTAATATGCAGCGATTGCTAACATTATCCGAATAGACTTTAGCATTGCAACTGGTGAAAAGGTTTCATCGTAATCCACACCGTGGACTTGCCTGTAACCTTTTGCAACCAATCTAGCTTTGAAAACTTCAAGTTTCCCATCCTTGTCCTTTTTCAGTTTGAAAACCCATTTGCTTCCAATGGCTTGGTAGCCATCTGGCAAATCGACCAAATCCCATACTTGGTTTTCAGACATGGAGTCTAATTCAGATTGCATGGCTTCTTGCCATTGCTTGGAGCTAGGGCTCGTCATAGCTTGTTTGTAAGTCGCAGGTTCATCACTTTCAAGTAATAGAACGTCATAGCTCTCGTTCGTCAAAATACCTAAGTACCTTTCCGGTTGAGATCTATATCTTTGCGATCTACGCGGGGTAACATTTCTAGATTGACCATGATTCTCACCAGATTCTTCTAAAGATCTCTGAGTTTCATCCTGAATGTCATCTTGAGCATTCTCTAGAGTTTGTTGTTCGACTCGAATTTCTTCGAGGTCTACTTTTCTCCCACTTGTCATTTTGGAAATGTGATCTTTCTCCAAAAAGACACCATCTCGACCAACAAACACCTTGTTCTCAGATGTATTGTAGAAGTAATACCCCTTTGTTTCCTTTGGATAGCCCACAAGGATACATTTGTCAGATTTTGGATGAAGTTTGTCTGAAATTAATCGTTTGACGTATACTTCACATCCCCAAATCTTCAGAAAAGACACATTTGGAGGTTTTCCAAACCATAATTCATATGGAGTCTTTTCGACAGCTTTAGACGGAGCTCTATTTATAGTGAGTGCAGCTGTATTTAGTGCATGTCCCCAAAATTCTAATGGAAGTTTGGCCTGACCCATCATTGACCTGACCATGTCTAGCAAGGTTCTGTTCCTCCGTTCTGACACACCGTTCCATTGTGGTGTTCCATGAGGAGTCAATTCTGATAGAATTCCACATTCTTTCAGATGGTCATCAAATTCATAGCTCAAATATTCACCGCCTCTATCAGACCGCAGTGCCTTAATCTTCTTGCCTAATTGATTCTCTACTTCACTCTGAAATTCCTTGAATTTGTCAAAGGATTCAGACTTATGCTTCATTAGGTAGACATAACCATATCTACTGAAGTCATCAGTGAAAGTGATAAAGTAGCTGAAACCACCTCTAGCATTTGTACTCATTGGTCCACATACATCTATATGGATTAAACCCAATAGTTCATTTTCTCTTTCTCCAACTTTAGAGAAAGGTTGCTTTGTCATTTTGCCAAGTAAACATGATTCGCATTTACCATAATCCTCTAAGTCAAATGGTTCTAGAATTCCTTCCTTTTGAAGTCTTTCTAAGCGTTTCAAGTTTATATGGCCTAATCGACAATGCCACAGATAGGTGAGATCTGAATCATCCTTTTTGGCCTTTTTGGTATTTATGTTATATACTTGTTTGTCGTGATCTAATAAATAAAGTCCATTGACTAATCTAGCAGATCCATAAAACATCTCTTTAAAATAAAACGAACAACTATTGTCTTTTATTAAAAAGGAAAATCCCTTAGCATCTAAGCAAGAAACTGAAATGATGTTTTTAGTAAGACTTGGAACATGGAAACATTCTTCCAGTTCCAAAACTAGCCCGGAGGGCAACGACAAATAGTAAGTTCCTACAGCTAATGCAGCAATCCGTGCTCCATTTCCCACTCGTAGGTCGACTTCACCCTTGCTTAACTTTCTACTTCTTCTTAGTCCCTGTGGATTGGAACATAAGTGTGAGCCACAGCCTGTATCTAATACCCAAGAAGTTGAATTAGCAAGTATACAGTCTATAACGAAAATACCTGAAGATGGAACGACTGTTCCGTTCTTCTGATCTTCCTTTAGCTTTGGACATTCTCTTTTGTAATGGCCTATTCCATCACAATAAAGACAGCTTGATGTGGATTTGTCCTGCTTTGATTTAGCATTGCCCTTGGACTTTCCACCTTTCTTGAACGGTCTCCTTCTAGCCTTGAGTAAATCTTTGGCTTCACAGTCCAGTATTATTTCAGCCTTTCTGACAAGGTGAACAAATTCTGCAACTGTTTCTTCTCTTGGTTCACTTAGGTATAGTTTCTTGAAACGACCAAACCCATTGTGTAGTGAATTGAGCAAGATAGAGACTACCATCCTTTCGCTTATTGGTGTTCCTAGTAGACTTAGGCGATCAAAGTATGAACGCATAAGATCCACATGGAACCTCAGTGGGACGCCTACCCTCTGTTTAGTGCGAAGGAGCTGAACATGTGTTTCTTGGACCTCCATCCTATAACACCTGTTGGGAGAACTAACCTTTAGACCAGACATTGATTCAATCAACTCATGGACGTTCAGGTCCCTGTCCTCCGTGCTTCCACGACAGATATCCCTCAGATTCTTGATGAGCGTAAAAGGTTCATAGGCTATAAACCTTCTAGCCCAATCATCAGGGATATTGTTCAGCATGAGACTCATAACCTTTTTGAGATCCGCATCCCAGGCGTAAAATATCTCAGGGGTCATGTCTCTGGCATAGTATCTTGGCATGGGATGTGACAGTACATACTCAAGTCCATTGAGTTTGACTATTTCAACTAGCTTAGCTTTCCATTCAAGAAAATTTGCCAGGTTCATCTTGACCATAAGCTCAGAACCTATGATGATGTTTTGATTGTTGTTTGCCATATTTAAAAACTACAATCGAAAAGAATAAACAAATAAATAAGCATTCACAGTTTCTCTTAATAAACTTAAATTCTAGCATACATGCATAATTCAATGTTTATTAAGCATTTTATTCAAGTTATGTGTTCCAGCAGGTGTGAATAAAATGATTCCAAGATCCTAAAATCATTGAAGAACTAAGCACAGTTTGTCGACTTAATCCTAAAACATCTTAGGTAAGCAAAAGCCTTTTGCTAATAGTCTAGAAACTATTCTTGGTTGATAGGTACGTCTAAGAACTTATTAGGTAAACCTATCGATTTTGCCACGACATAAAAGGACTCCTTACTTATATCGTTGAGTTTCACCAAAACTAACATGTACTCACAATTATTTGTGTACCTTGCCCCTTTAGGACCAATAAGTAACACCTCGCTGAGCGAAAACTATTACTAGATTGATGTAAAGGATATCCAAGCAAGTGTATATTTTGGCATGGCACCTTTTAACTCAATTTTTAAGTTTGGAACTTAAGGCTCTTACTATGTTGGTTAGATTTTAAGTGAACTAAAATCCTTAATCATGCAACATAATCAAGCTTTTGATCTCATGCATTTTAAGACATATTTAAAAGCAATAAATAACTTAAAACATGCATAAGATAAAGGTGATCTAGTATGGCCCGACTTCATCTTGAAGCTTTAACTTCAAAGTCCGTCTTGAAAATCTCCGTGGGAGGCACCATTTTCTTCAAATAGGATAAGCTATCATTAAAACTAATTACAACTATTTGATGGTACGCAGACCATATTTGAATTGAAAAACAACTTTGGTACTTTAGACCAATTACATTCAAATTAATGGTACGCAGACCATATTTTCTATCCTATTTGGGACATACTAGTCACTTCATAACCTGCAAAACAGTACATATACAATATATACCATTCACCCATTCATTATCATGAATGGCCCACATAGCTGGTTAGTAAAACATTTATGCATCACGTAAACATTTGCATCAATTAATCAAGGGCACCAATAATCTACCAATTATTCAGTCCTTATTAATTCTAATCAAGTTGTTTTAACCTTAAGGATTTGTAGACCTAATCAAGAGTTTATGACTAAAAAGGGCTCCCACTTAAACCAATAAATTCATATGCTTTACTAATTTTAAACATAAAAATGTATTTCTAGTCTAACCGGAAACATACAAATTTAATTAAAATTTAAAGCTCATATAAATTTATAATTAAATCTAAAAAGTTTAATTTAATTTCAGTCGTATTTAAATTAATTCATGATTTTAATTTTAGTAAAATAATTAGAATAAATAAAATTTATTATAATTACAATATTCAAAATTAAAATCCAAGAAAATAATTTAAATTATTAATTTTAAAATTAATTAAAATTACGTAAACTGAAAATTTCAAATTAAAATTTCAAAACGATCTAATCGCAACGCAACAACCCCACGCAACGCACGCCCATGGGCCACACGCACACAGCCATCGCTGGCCATGTGCGCGCAGCCCATGCGCTGCCTTGCATCGCTGCTGCTCACCATCGCAAGGCATCACGCATGGTGCTTGCTGCGCGCGCCAGCGCTCGACGCACGCGAGCCATCGCTCGCTGCGCTCGCTCGCCAGCGCTTGCATCATGCGAGCCAGCGCTCGCTGCGCGCGCTTGCCAGCGCTTGCTTTATGCGGGCAATTGCTCGCTGCGTGCGCTCGCCAGCGCTCGCTGCACGCGCTTGCCAGCGCTCGATCCTGCGAGCCATCGCTCGCTGCGCGAGGCATCGACGCTGGGCGTAGCACTCGTGGCACGCGAGCTTGCACTCGCTGCACGCGAGGCTCCGCACGCTTGCGCGAGGCAGTGCGCGTTGTGGCGCAGCTCGCTTGGTGCCCACACGCGACTGATGTGCCTTGCTTTCGCCCTCGCCCATTCGTCCATTGCTCACAGCCCACGACACAAGGCAGGGCTGCTGCCTTGTGCTCGTGCACCATGGCCTTGCTCATTGCATTCGTGCCGCATGGGCGACGAGCTCCCTTGCTCGTCGTCACATGCCCGCACTATACAACACCCCTTAAGGGTTACACGTAGCGTCCATTGCTTTGTGCGTGCAAGTTATATGAACGAATCGCATAAAATTTAAAAAATTTATATTTAAAATTAATGACAAATTAATAAATAATATTAATTTCATAATTTTAGGGCGAAAAATCGAAAATTTATTATTCAATTGATTTCCGATTAACATGGATTCAAGTCTAGGTCATAAAAATTTAAAATTTATCATAAATTTACAATTTTTATGGTGGTTTTTAATCATAGGTATCTAATTAAATTATAATTAATTATGAAAATCAAATTAATTCTAAATTATTCTAATTTTCAACAAATTAATCATAATTACAAATTAGATTGCATAATTAACAAGGCTAGGCATTCAAACTTGTTAAACATATACAGTAGGTCAATCAAAATTCAAGATTTATCAACAAGAATCGCAAATATTTAATTTAACATCTTAAATTTACGAAATTTTGCATTCGAAAAACTAAAACCTCCGAAAAGTCATAGTTAGGGTTCGAATTTGAGAATTCTGGGTTCGGCAGAAAAATACTTTTTTTGTCAAAATTTTAGAATGTCTTTTACATGCGAAATTGACACAAAAATCACTCGATTTGGATGAGTAACGAAGAAACTGCCGAAAAACTGCGTACGTATAATTAAATAAACGCAATTTGCAATTAATTAACAATTACGAAAATTAATCACCCCTTTTAATTCTTGCAAATTTGTAATATTTAACCATGTTCATGCAATTTTAGATTATGAAAATAATAAGAGGCTCGTGATACCACTGTTAGGTTATGATACATATGACAATTCATAAATCATGCGGAAAAACCATAAAGCCAGGAAAACATATTATTTACACATAATCATTTAGCATAGTTTAGATGCATACTCTTTGTTGCGTGCCTTCCCTAGCTGCGCCCGAACCGAACAAGAACAAGTCTTTAGGACTCCAAGTGTCGTCCCTCCGTAGATAGTCCACAGCACGTCCGGATCCGCCTTAAGATTGACCAACTAGAATCGCCCTTAAGGTACAACTTATTTTCGGCACTTTATAGGCAATTGTGTAATTGAATTTTGCTCTCAAAAACTCACTTTGAATACTTGAATTCTCTATGTAAATATGTGACCCTAGGCACCTATTTATAGAGTTATGGAAAAGGATTTGGAATCCTATTAGGATACTAATTTATTTAATTATAATCCTAATAGGACTCTAATTAAATAAACTAAATCTTTTAGGATTAGATTAATCATATGACAAATCCCGGCAGCTTTAGGATTCGAGTAGCACACAAACACACACGCACGCACAGCAGCCCACGAGGGGCGCCATGCGCGCGCACGCGCAGCCCGCGAGCTCGCAGCCCACTGCCGCAAGCCCACACGCTGCCGCAGCCTTGGCGCGCGCTGGGCCTGCCTTGCGGTGGGCCTGGCGCAGCCTTGGCTGGTGCGTTTGTGGCACGCTGGCTTGCTGGGCGATGGCCCGGCTTCGTGCTGGGCCTTCGTCTGGCAGGCCTCGTCCGATGCTAATTCGTACGATACGCTTCCGATTAATTTCCCGATTCCGGAATTCATTTCCGATACGAACAATATTTAATATTTCCGATTCCGGAATCAATTTTCGTTTCGAACAAATATTTAATATTTCCGTTTTCGGAATTATTTTCCGATTCCGATAATATTTCCGATTCTGACAATATTTCCGTTTCCGGCAATATTTCCGATTCCGGCAATATTTCCATTTCCGATAATATTTTCCGATACGTACCATGTTTCCGTTTCCAGCAACATCTACGACTTGGATAATATTTATATTTCCGATACGATCCATATTTCCGTTTCCGGCAATATCATCGTTTCCGGAGAATTCATTTCTTGCCTGTGACGATCTCAGCTCCCACTGAAACCAAGATCCGTCGATTCCGAATATCCATAGATGGAGTATTTAATGCCATTAAATACTTGATCCGTTTACGTACTATTTGTGTGACCCTACGGGTTCAGTCAAGAGTAAGTTGTGGATTAATATCATTAATTCCACTTGAACTGAAGCGGCCTCTAGCTAGGCATTCAGCTCACTTGATCTCACTGAATTATTAACTTGTTAATTAATACTGAACCGCATTTATTAGACTTAACATTGAATGCATACTTGGACCAAGGGCATTATTTCCTTCACCATATCAGGGGAACTTGACCAGTTCTTACAATTTCATTTATCATGTTTATATTTCTTTTAATGGAATATTAATCAGGAAAATCTCATTCATTCATGATAGTTCAATAAAACCATTAAATCTCGTTATTTCATAAAATAATTTTTTTCAGGAATAATACTTCGTTTAAATCAATATTTTGCATAAAGCTGCATCATCATAAAATAATTCAATCAAATCATACTTGTAAACCCACAAATCATAAAACAACATTATAAAACATCAATCGTTCATAACATCATTCGCACATAAATACATTTCGAAGGGATTGCGGGTACTAGCAATAACTGTTACCTCAATTCCGCGATTTTGCTAAGCCTTTTCCTAGGTTCGTTCTTCCTGAGCTCCGAGTCCGAATTCTTTCAAAAGGTTAAATTATTGAATTAATATTAAAACGATAAATATTATAAAGTTAATATTTTATAAATAATATTTTTAGTTTATAAATTCATAAATCAATTTACATGAAATATTATCAAATAAATTTAAATAATAATAAAAAAATAAAGTAAATATATCACTTAGTAATTAAATTCTACAATTGGTTTCAAAAGTATTTTAACATATTAGTATTAGTTTAAGTACATAGATCAAAAAGGGAAATAATATTGAAACTTACTCAAACTAGAAGTTGGACCAACACTATGGTAGAAATGGGCTGACTTGGCGCAAATTTTTGGCTGTATCCGGGTACAACCAGAGTTGGATGTACCCCCATCCAAAACGACGTCGTTTTATGTTGTTTAAGATGAACATTAATATACTGGTATGGAAATTAACATTTACTATTTCAGAAATGAACATTTATTTATTTATTTGGAAATGAACATGTACTATTTCGGAAATGAAAATTTATTTATTTATTTTTAAATGAACATTTACTATTTCGGAAATGAACATTTATTTATTTATTTGTAAGAACATTAATCTACTCATTCGAATATGAACGTTTATCTAATTATTTGACAATCCTCATTTATTCAACCAGTTTAGAAATGCATTTATCTACTGATTGTGAAATGAGTATTTACTACAGAGTAATTTTAAAATGAACTTAGTTATTGCATTACGATGTTATTACTTTGAACATATGTTTACATTATCTCGAAATAAAATCCTTGCAGAACACAGTTGGATTTTGAATTTGTCCGATTGTTGGTTCTACACATTGATGCTTCTAACCTTGTTCATCTTCGTCATTAACTCAGGAAGATTGGCATTATTTCATTTCTGGACAATTAGGCATCACCTTTATGTGTAGTAGTGATTAAGATTAAGGTGTAGAAACTTTGTGTTTTGGTTCATAAGTTTATATGTTTTGCACCTTTTCTACATTGATCAAAACAAATTGTAATGGTCTAAAGCCAGGATCAGTCGGCAAGCTAAACAACTTCTAAGAGAAGAGACTTGCAGATTATCTAAATTTTTCTTTTGAACAACCAACCATATTCTTCTATAGGATGAAAGACTACAAAAGGAAATGACCGCAATTGAAAATATTGATAATTCCTTCAAGTTCTTCCGTTGTCAATCTGGTATTATTTACATAATTGGACTCAATAGAACAATAACGAACAAAGAATACAAAAGGTATGAACAAATAAAATAAAAAGTATGAACATGCAATTTCATTATGAACATTAACCAGATGATTATTAAGAACAAAAAAAAACAAGGAACAAACAATTCAAAAAAAAAAAAAACAGTATAAAAAAGAACATAAAATTCCCGAAGAAAGAACAAACAATACAACAATTATGAACAATTTTATAATGAATTTAAAAAAAACAACATGAAAGAACAAACAGTACGACAAGAAAGAACAAACAATACAAAAAGAAAGAATAAACAATACTGACGCTCGTAAAAACATAAAAGATCAATGAAGAGTTTAATTTCATTATGAACATTAACCATATTAGAAACAAACAAATAAACAAGAAAAAACAAACAATATAAAAAAGAACATAAAATTCCAGAAAAAGAACCAACAATACAACAATAAGTTTGATGAATGAATTTAAAAAACAACATGAAAGAACAAACAGTACAACAAGAAAGAACAAACAATACAAAAAGAAAGAATAAACAATACTGGCGCTTGTAAAAATATAAAAGATTAATGAAGAGTTTAATTTCATTATAAACATTAACCATATGATTATTATAAATAAACAAACAAATAAACAAGAAAGAACAAACAATATAAAAAAGAACATAAAATTCCAGAAGAAATAACAAAAAATACAACACTTATGAAAATTTGATGATGAATTTAAAAAACAACATGAAAGAACAAACAGTATAACAAGAAAGATCAAACAGTACAACAAGAAAGAAAACAGTACAACAAGAAAGAGCAAACAATATAAGCGCGTCGTTTTTGGCGGATACAGCCAGAGCTGGTTGTACCCGGGTACAACAGTTAGGGGTTACTGACTTGGAGGTTATAAAGCAAGACTCCAAGTTGGGTTTGGTTTCCTGCCTTCTTGAAAAGAAGTAACGTAAATCAAGGCAAGCAAAGCAAAGCAGGGGAGCACGCACGAAGAAGGAGGGAAGGAGGATGACAAGCGGCGGTTGGGTGGCGATTTACGGGTGGAGGAGGGAGGCGCGTTGCAGCAGCATGCCGGAATGACGGCGCTGATGTAACACCCCGACAATTCCCTTTTTCTATAACAACCCTTTTATAAATATAACTATAGAGAATTATCAAGGCATTATCGCCCGTGTGAAAACTTACGGCTTATTCAGAATTTTGCAGCGGAAAACATAAAACTAACTTTTAGGTTCATAAATAATCGATTACATATTAAGTCCAAAACCAATTAACGGAAATAAGGAAATACGAATAGTACGACAACTTTCAAATATAAGTTAACAAACCAAATCACTTAATAAAACAAATATAACTACAAGCTCTCTAATCCCGATCCCAATGATGCATCATCTTCAAACCTGTAGATGGGCAATGCTTATTGATCCTTAGAGACTGCTCACCAAAGTTGGGTCATCACAGGATCAATAAGGCATAGCCATGATCAACACACACAAACAAAGCACGTAATCAGCAAAGCTGAGTACTACATACTAAAAGCAATAATGATCCTAACATGATACTACCAAACGAATCATCCTAACATGATACTAATGAACATAAATAAGGGCAGACAAACATGATAATTTGACGACCATACTTGACTAGAGTAGGCTAGACTTATAACAATAATATTATTTTAGTTGAAATAGACAATGGACCGAGTTTTCTAGCTAGAGGCTTCACTAAGGAAGACGAGGTGCGGGCGCGACTCCGTAACCTCAGTGACCTGCGATATCGAGGAACGTTTGAATAAAAATAGGACACGGTGATCAATCCGGTCCGAATTAAAGGCCATGGGCTACCACCATGAACCCCAACTCCTGTTTGTCCGTCACTTTAGACGTGCACAGTCTAAAGCTATTGCTACTCAGTTTCACTTTACATGATTTACAAATTGAAACTCTGTTATGACTTAACAATCACATAAGGCATACAAACCACATGTATTCACAACTGTTTTTATCTTGGAATTAAGTAAGTATCATAAAGGGATCAAAGAAGACTCGTTCCAATTAAATCCAACCTTTCCTTTAATACTGATTAACCCCTCTATATGGGTATAAGGTTTCAACTTACTAAACAAGGTCCTCGGCCCTCATAAAGTAGTGAAAAGCTAAAAGGGAACAACAATCAACTGATCTGAATCAATATATACAAAGTAATCTAGTGTTCCCAATCAAACATGTTTGCATCAATCATCCATACTAACATGTTATAATTCTCGTAATGCAATATAGGTTCAATATGTCCATGCAACAGTATTAAACATGCAATTTCAACCTGACTAAGTTCGTCGATAATATCAACATCACCAAGTTCAACAATACTATCAACATAGCCAAGTTCAACAACAAATTCAACATGGTTTCAACAATTAGCACACATTCCAAGCACACAGGTATGTACGTACCTTGTGTAAACAAACTGCAAGACCACTTTAATAATTCAAAAGTCGCCTAAAGAGAATTCTCCGCCTAAACAACCAACAAATATTCCCAATCAACTTCTAATCACTCACAACAATAACAAAGCATTCTAAATACATCCTAAACATATTTAGGACATTCCCTAACATTAAAACTTGAATATTTGATTTCCTAGCATCATAATCATTGAATCAATGATTGAAATTCGTTGAAAACTCTTCGCAAACGTCATACTTTAAATTTTCAGCAATATGAAATCGTTTAAAGCTTTCCCAAAACCAAATTATCATGCTTAGAACATAAAAATAATAATTTTAATAATTCATAACCATTCTATCATGATTTTAAAACTATTAAAATCTTAAAAATTCATGTTTTAATAATTAAAATCCTTATTTTAATTCAATTATATAAATCTGGAAATTAAATTATTAATTATGCAAAGTATATAATCTAAAATTCCTAACTTAATAATAAAACTATAATTTAATTCAAGAAACATGGATTAAACTAATAAAACATATTTAATTAAAACATAACTAAAACATAATTTAGTTTAGGGTTGAGAATTAACCAAAAACTAGAAGAGAAAGAAGAGGTTGGCCGGCGGTGGACTGCGCGGCAGCAACACAACTGGTCGTGGAGGATGGCGGCGCAATGGTGGAGCAGGGTGGTGGCTGCGCTGGGGCGTGCGTTGGTGGTGGGTAGCACTCGAAATAAGAAAGGGGAGAGGAGGAGAGCCGGCTGGGCAAAGCAGCAATCAACGTTGCAGCACACCGGTGGTGGTTGCCGTGGTGGTTGTCGTGGTGGTTGAGAACGATGGTCGGCAGCAAGGCACGGTGGTCGTGCGGTGGTGGCTGACCCGAGAAACAAAACAACGAAGTGAGGAGGAGCGAAAAAGAAAAACAAAAGAAAGAAAAGAGAAACGAAAGGGAAGAAGGACGACGAAGAAGAAGGTCGAAGCAGAGGGGTGCTTACCGGCGGCGGGCGGTGATTGACCGGCGGCTGGAGCACGACGTGAAGGAGGAGAGAAAAACGGCTGTGAGGGTTTGCTGTACGTGAGATTGAAGGAGGGAGAGGAGTGTATGCTTGCTTGGGTTTCACGTGAATTAGAGTAAGGGAAGGGAGGTTTGAGTGTTTGGGTTTTAATGTTGGGCTTTCCCAAGTGGGCTAGAATTAGGATTTAGCTTTTATGATTCGAATCCAAAACTGAATAAGATCGTTTTCTAAATTCAATCAATTTTCGTAATTCGATTTCTTTTCAACGAAAAATTCTAAAATTACTTTTGATTTCATAAATCATTAAAAATATTAAAAATGTAATAAAATAAATATACGTTGATTATATATTTATTTCTAAAATTCGTAAGTTCTTATTTAAATATAATTAACTATACGTTAAAATATATAAATAATATTTCTAAATTTGCAGGGGATTACAATCTACCCCTCTTAAAAGAAGTTTCGTCCCGAAACTTGACACGAAAATTCACACCCTTTTCAAAAGTTTTCAACTTATTCTTACGTAAAGAAGTACTTGTGCCATTCATGTGCACTTTTTGCCAACTTAAAGTTGCTTGTGTTACTCATGAACACATTTTTCTTATGCGGAGAATCTATTTACTTTGCACCAACATGTATAAGTTGCTAAAAATGAGCATAAATTAATGCATAAATTTGGTATAGAAATAGGTAAAAAGCGCGAATTTTTTCGCATTCTACCCCCCTTAAAGAAAACGAGTTACACCCTCGTAACTCATCTCAGGAAATAACTTTGGATATTTCCACTTCAACGAATTCTGTCCCCAATACAATATTTTCACTCAAATCATTCCAGCAAATAGACTTCTACACTTTTTCCCACACAATGCCTCAACATGTGACATCGTAATGCTCGCATGGTAACTATTGATGCACGAAAATTCAATAAAATCTAGATGATCTCCCAACTTCTCTTTAAAGCCAATAGCACATGCTCCCAACATATATTCCATAGTTTGGTTAGTCCTCTCAGGCTGACCATCAATTGCAGGGTGGAAGGCAGTACTCTTTTTCAATGTTGTCCCCAAGATTCAACTGGACCTTATTGCCAAAATTTCAAACTTTTGTGCTCGGTAAGGATCTTACATGTTGTCCTATAAAGGTAATGTCTCCAAATATTTGTAGGTAACACAATAGCAGCTAGCTTTAGGTCATGAGTAGGTTAATTAGTCTCGTAAGGTTTCAATTGACGCGACAACAAGTGCAGAGGTCAAATGCTCCTTTAAAATATGAAAAGCTTCCTCACATTTCTCACTCCACTTGAATTTCTATTCCTTTTCGACAAGTTGGTCATTGGTTTTGTTTTCTTCCAAAAGTTTTTTTTTTTTCACAACCTCCTATAATGGTCATCTAAGCCTAGAAAACTTTAGATATCGGACACGTTCTTGGAATAGGTCACTCACTCACATCTTGAATCTTAGCAGGATCTACAGAGACTCCTTCTGGTCAACTTTCCCTTTTTATCGACCTCATTGCACCTTTCATTTATGTATAACTTTTCGGCACAACTCTTAGCTCTTTCACCAATTCATGTATTTCCTTTCATCTTTTCAAGACAACAAATGATTTTTAACGATCCTGGACCACTCGAATCTTCTCTTAAATTTTTTCCTTTACGTAACGTAGTTCTCAATCAATTTAGTCATTCACTTTTCCGCCAGTGTCACTTATACCCACATGACTTCAAGATTTTTATACTTCATTCATATAAAACTAGATTCTTTCTAAGCGTCTCCAAAATAACTCTCAAGTGTTTACCATGCTCTTTCTCATTCCTTGCTATACGGTGTTTCAGATATAGGTGTCGTTTCAGGATTTAACTCTATAGTGAACTCAAATGCTCTAGTTGGTGACATACTCGCAATTCCACTCGGAAACACATCAATGAATTCATTCACACTGGGAACATCCTCGATCTTCACTCCAACTTATTTACTCCCAATTAGCACACTACAGAGAAATAGCTCACACTCTCTATTCATCCATTTCCTCACTCGCATTACAGAAATAACTAAAGGTTCTTGGACTTCTCAAAACATCTACATGAGGTCAATTTCCCAACAAGGTTCCTTAAAATTACTCTCTAAATTTCACAGTCCATCTTAGCCTTGTAAAAACTTAGTCAATCCGTCCCTGGAATTACATCTAGGTCCCTAAAATTAAACTTTTTTCAAATCAGAAGGGAAAACGCAATCTTTTGTCTTCAAAGGCAAGTTCTTAAATAATCTTATACACCTTATGGTTACACCGGTGGGCATAATAACAGGTAAATGAAATATTCAAAATCTACTAATTTCAGACTTTTAATAACAAATGACAAAATGAAAGAATAAGTTGCTACCGAATCAAATAATGTTTAACTAGCACAAAATTAATTAAAAAAAAGTACCATGAACTACGTCTGCAGAACGTTCAGCTTCATTTCTACTCATCACGAATAGTTTGCCCGGAGCCTTATCCTGGTTGTTGTTATCATTTGCAGGCTTATTATAGTTCTCTTGATTGTTTTGTGCCCCTCCGGGCTTTGAATTTTGATCTCCAGACTGGTTAAACCTCTCTTGGATCCCACCTCCATTACTATTTTGTTCCTTTCTGTGCTTAGTGAAGCACTCAAACTCTCTATGCCCCTTTTTCTGACAATAGTGGCAATTCACCAATTTTCCTTTACAGTCCTTCCCAGGGTGGTTATTGTTGCACCTCTTGCAGTGATACACTCTCTCGGATTTACTCCTATTGTTGTGCCCCTGACTGTTTCCTCCTCGAAAATTTCCATTTCCATTTTCATTCCTATTCTCATTCATATTCCTCTTGAAATTCCCTTGGTTTTCCTGGACATTAAACTCTTTTCTTTTCTCCCCAACAACATTTTTCGCGTCCCTTATGGACTGCAAACCGTAAATATGAGCGGTTCTCTCATACACATTATCTAAAGAGGTAAAGGTTTCTCCACCTAATCCCAACTGGAACTCATCGGTCAACCCTTGCTCAAACCTCTGAGCCTTTATCTCTTCTGTGGCTACAACTTCAGGTGCGATCCTCGACATCGCTATAAATTTGCTATAATATTCAGCGATGGTCATACTCCCCATCCCAAGGTTTATGAATTCCTGCGCTTTTCGTTTTGTTATAAAAGGAGGATAAAACTTTTCCCTCAATGCAACAACAAATGAGTCCCAATTAAATCCTTCAACAACACTTAGCTTAGTTCTATTTTCTTTCCACCATAGATCGGCCTCATCTTTTAGGTAAAGGACAGCTTGGCCTACTTTCATATTTTCAGGACAATTTACCGCCCAAAATAGTTTTTCAAACTCCCTAATCCAGTTTTCTAGGAAGGTCGGGTCTGCTTGCCCCTTGAAGTATGGTGGCTTAACTTTCGCAAACCTTTCAAACATGTCCCCTGCAGAATCGGGGCGCTCAGTTATTTCCTGGGCTAGTTTTTCCGCCAAGAGGCGAATAGCAGCAGCTAGGTCATTATTGTTGGCCATCCTAAAGCGCGACCTGTAAGTAATATATTCTATTTTAGGTTCGAAACTTCACTTAACATTATCCTAGCAATGTAATATCACACCAGCATCCAGAATTCACATACATAAACAATCATTTATGAATGATATTCGCATACATGACATTCAACTGAGAAACAAGGAACAAATTCAATCATCACGAATAATAAGGCAGAATAAAAGAAGAAAACATTCTCTTTGCGTGCCCAAAATAAATTCTTGATCCTTTGGATAATCAATGATCTAACTCTATTCCTCAAAAGAATGTTAATAACAATCCTAAATATCCACAACACACCTGTCCTCAAAATAAAATTAAAAGTTCTATGACATAAACATAAACTATTGTTGGCGAATTATGGAATTCTCACATTGGAAACGAATGCTTTAACTTTTATTGCTAATTCTATAAAGGTTTAATACATCCTTGAAAAGAATAAAGAATAACTCAAACTCTTATTGCTTTAACTTTAAACTGTTGTAGCTTTGCTACTTATTCTCCAAAACATTTAAGAACAAACTAACTATTACAACTTCAAATGTTTAAGGCATCTTGTCTATCTGTTCTTTCCTTGGAAATTTGTGAAGTGAAATCTAGATCCTCAGTATTCGTCGATCTTCTCAAAGGATCCTATGTTGGTGTACTTGGAAAGAAGCGTTTTATTAATGAAACAAACAACTTAAGATCTTACTAACGATTTCCCAACCAAAGCATAATCAGAATTCAATAAAACAATAAGTTTGGTGGAATCAAACAATTTCTATGCACATTTACATGCAACACTTAAACATTTAACACATGCACATAGCAATTAACTTCTTATGCTAGCAATTAACTACTAATGCACATATAATTCTATCCTATATGCCCTTTCCTATATTACCCATCTATCATAATAAATCATAATAGGTCAAACATTGAAGAATTTAAAGAATAAAACAAGAACGATTAGTAAGAAAAAAGTTTATTAAACGAATTAATAATAAACGAATAAATAAAATAAAGAATTTTTTTTTTAAACGAATAATTAATAAGAAATTTTTATTAAACGAATAAATAATAAACGAATAAATATTTATTAAGCGAATAAATATTAAACGAATAAATATACTTAAGGAATAAGATTTTTATTTTATTTTTTTCGAATATATTTAATTTAATTTCGAAAATAAAGAAAAACGTACTTAATTCACATAAACGAAAAGTTTCGAATAAATAAGTTAATTCCGAACTTAAATAAGAAATATTATATATACTTTCAAACAAGATAAAAGGAAATCGGCCCCCCAAAAAAAAGTACCAATTTTTGAACACTATAATACGTAAAAGCTCGATTTTTAAGAAATTTATTTTAAATAACTAGATAGTTAGGCGCCTAAAAAAAATTGTTAAAGTAAAACCTTAGCTTCTAGATACCACTTTGTAACACCCCGACAATTCCCTTTTTCTATAACAACCCTTTTATAAATATAACTATAGAGAATTATCAAGGCATTATCGCCCGTGTGGAAACGTACGGCTTATTCAGAATTTTGCAGCGGAAAACATAAAACTAACTTTTAGGTTCATAAATAATCGATTACATATTAAGTCCAAAACCAATTAACGGAAATAAGGAAATACGAATAGTACGACAACTTTCAAATATAAGTTAACAAACCAAATCACTTAATAAAACAAATATAACTACAAGCTCTCTAATCCCGATCCCAATGATGCATCATCTTCAAACCTGTAGATGGGCAATGCTTATTGATCCTTAGAGACTGCTCACCAAAGTTGGGTCATCACAGGATCAATAAGGCATAGCCATGATCAACACACACAAACAAAGCACGTAATCAGCAAAGCTGAGTACTACATACTAAAAGCAATAATAATCCTAACATGATACTACCAAACGAATCATCCTAACATGATACTAATGAACATAAATAAGGGCAGACAAACATGATAATTTGACGACCATACTTGACTAGAGTAGGCTAGACTTATAACAATAATATTATTTTAGTTGAAATAGACAATGGACCGAGTTTTCTAGCTAGAGGCTTCACTAAGGAAGACGAGGTACGGGCACGACTCCGTAACCTCAGTGACCTGCGATATCGAGGAACGTTTGAATAAAAATAGGACACGGTGATCAATCCGGTCCGAATAAAAGGCCATGGGCTACCACCATGAACCCCAACTCCTGTTTGTCCGTCACTTTAGACGTGCACAGTCTAAAGCTATTGCTACTCAGTTTCACTTTACATGATTTACAAATTGAAACTCTGTTATGACTTAACAATCACATAAGGCATACAAACCACATGTATTCACAACTGTTTTTATCTTGGAATTAAGTAAGTATCATAAAGGGATCAAAAAAGACTCGTTCCAATTAAATCCAACCTTTCCTTTAATACTGATTAACCCCTCTATATGGGTATAAGGTTTCAACTTACTAAACAAGGTCCTCGGCCCTCATAAAGTAGTGAAAAGCTAAAAGGGAACAACAATCAACTGATCTGAATCAATATATACAAAGTAATCTAGTGTTCCCAATCAAACATGTTTGCATCAATCATCCATACTAACATGTTATAATTCTCGTAATGCAATATAGGTTCAATATGTCCATGCAACAGTATTAAACATGCAATTTCAACCTGACTAAGTTCGTCGATAATATCAACATCACCAAGTTCAACAATACTATCAACATAGCCAAGTTCAACAACAAATTCAACATGGTTTCAACAATTAGCACACATTCCAAGCACACAGGTATGTACGTACCTTGTGTAAACAAACTGCAAGACCACTTTAATAATTCAAAAGTCGCCTAAAGAGAATTCTCCGCCTAAACAACCAACAAATATTCCCAATCAACTTCTAATCACTCACAACAATAACAAAGCATTCTAAATACATCCTAAACATATTTAGGACATTCCCTAACATTAAAACTTGAACATTTGATTTCCTAGCATCATAATCATTGAATCAATGATTGAAATTCGTTGAAAACTCTTCGCAAACGTCATACTTTAAATTTTCAGCAATATGAAATCGTTTAAAGCTTTCCCAAAACCAAATTATCATGCTTAGAACATAAAAATAATCATTTTAATAATTCATAACCATTCTATCATGATTTTAAAACTATTAAAATCTTAAAAATTCATGTTTTAATAATTAAAATCCTTATTTTAATTCAATTATATAAATCTGGAAATTAAATTATTAATTATGCAAAGTATATAATCTGAAATTCCTAACTTAATAATAAAACTATAATTTAATTCAAGAAACATGGATTAAACTAATAAAACATATTTAATTAAAACATAACTAAAACATAATTTAGTTTAGGGTTGAGAATTAACCAAAAACTAGAAGAGAAAGAAGAGGTTGGCCGGCGGTGGACTGCGCGGCAGCAACACAACTGGTCGTGGAGGATGGCGGCGCAATGGTGGAGCAGGGTGGTGGCTGCGCTGGGGCGTGCGTTGGTGGTGGGTAGCACTCGAAATAAGAAGGGGGAGAGGAGGAAAGCCGGCTGGGCAAAGCAGCAATCAACGTTGCATCACACCGGTGGTGGTTGCCGTGGTGGTTGAGAACGATGGTCGGCAGCAAGGCACGGTGGTCGTGCGGTGGTGGCTGACCCGAGAAACAAAACAACGAAGTGAGGAGGAGCGAAAAAGAAAAACAAAAGAAAGAAAAGAGAAACGAAAGGGAAGAAGGACGACGAAGAAGAAGGTCGAAGCAGAGGGGTGCTTACCGGCGGCGGGCGGTGATTGACCGGCGGCTGGAGCACGGCGTGAAGAAGGAGAGAAAAACGGC
Organism: Spinacia oleracea; assembly: GCF_020520425.1. Taxonomy (NCBI): domain Eukaryota; kingdom Viridiplantae; phylum Streptophyta; class Magnoliopsida; order Caryophyllales; family Amaranthaceae; genus Spinacia; species Spinacia oleracea. The sequence goes on from NC_079489.1 coordinate 20,143,495, forward strand.
TGTGAGGGTTTGCTGTACGTGAGATTGAAGGAGGGAGAGGAGTGTATGCTTGCTTGGGTTTCACGTGAATTAGAGTAAGGGAAGGGAGGTTTGAGTTTTTGGGTTTTAATGTTGGGCTTTCCCAAGTGGGCTAGAATTAGGATTTAGCTTTTATGATTCGAATCCAAAACCGAATAAGATCGTTTTCTAAATTCAATCAATTTTCGTAATTCGATTTCTTTTCAACGAAAAATTCTAAAATTACTTTTGATTTCATAAATCATTAAAAATATTTAAAATGTAATAAAATAAATATACGTTGATTATATATTTATTTCTAAAATTCGTAAGTTCTTATTTAAATATAATTAACTATACGTTAAAATATATAAATAATATTTCTAAATTTGCAGGGGATTACAGCTGATGGTGGTGGGTGCGGCGCTGCCGCAGAAAGAGAGGCAGGGGAGGCGGCGGGAGGACGAGGGGAAGAGGGGCGAGCAAGGAAGCGACGGTGGTGTTCGGTGGTCTAAAGTCGAGGGTGGTCGTTTGTGGTGGTTTTCGGCAGGGAGAAAAAACAGCGGTGGCTCAATGATGGTGGTGGTGTTGGCGGTGTTAATGGTGGTTGTGGTGGTTCGAAACCGAAATTATAAGAGTAAAAAGGTAAGGAAATTTCATGGGTTTTAATGGTGAAAAATTGAAATGAAATTCTTTGAATGTTGTAGATTTTTTGACAGATTGATGAGCTATTTATAGCAATGGGTTTGTTCATCTACGTAAGTGATGATCTCAATTGCAAAAGTTGAAGATGACAAATGTAAGAAAGTAAGGTGATGAGTAATGAAATCTAGGAATTTAGGGGAGTGAATTAGCAAGGCTAGAGAGATTAGATAGATTAGATGGCAATCACCATGGCTGCCAATTGCCCAAGTTACGACAGAGAAGAGGAGAAAAAGAATGGTTGACTTGGTTTCAATGAGTCAAAAGGGCATTTTGGTAAATTTACAACGTGGGACAAATTTTCAGAATTTTATTAATATTTTTGGAATCGGAAAAGAAAATGGAAAAATGACTTTGAGTAAGATTAATTTCCAAAATAATTCTTTTTATAAAGTGCTAAGAAAATAAAGGCAAATTCGCCAAAAAGGACCTTTTATAACTCAAATTTTGCGAGAAAGGACCTTATATAATTTTTTTTGTGAAAACACACCTTAATGTAAATTTTTTTACGAGAAAGGACCTTAGCGAAGTTTCTGGCATTGACTGAGATTTTCCGGCCATTGACTTGCACGTGAGCAGCACGTGTGGCTTAAGTTGGCTAAAGACACTGATTTTCCCGAGTCTTGAATTTCCAAACTTGATTTTGTTTCGATTTTTTTTTCAACTTTAGGTTTTAAAGCTTAGAATTTTGGAGGAATTGGGTGTGTTTAGCAAAATAAAGCCACACGTGCAAGTCAATGGCCGGAAAAGCTCAGTCAATGCCGGAAACTTACTTTTGGTTGTCTTTTGCAGAAAAAATTTACATTAAGGTGTGATTTCACAAAAAAATTATATAAAGTCCTTTCTCGCAAAAAAAAAATTACATTAAGGTGTGATTTCACAAAAAAAATTATATAAGATCCTTTATTGCAAAATTTGAAGTACATATCCAACACACCCGCTTACTTCTAATCTTGTAAACAAAAAAGGGATTTGTAAAATTTGTCTCTTCAATCTTGTGATGCACTTCTCTCGCGTGTTGTAACACCCCGACAATTCCCATTTTCTAAAATATCCCTTTTTAAATATAACTGTAGGGAATTATCAAAGTATTATCGCCCGTGTGAAAACGTAACGGCTTATTCAGAATTTTGCAGCGGAAAACATAAAACTAACATTTAGGTTCATAAATAATCTTATTACATATTAGGTCCAAAACCAATTAACTGGAATAAGGAAATACGAATTGTACGACAGATTTCAAATTAAGTTAACAAACCAAATCATTTAAATAAGCAAATATAACTACAAGCTCTCTAATCCCGATCCCAATGATGCATCATCTTCAAACCTGTAGATGGGCAACGCTTATTGATCCTTAGAGACTGCTCACCAAAGATGGGTCATCACAGGATCAATAAGGCATAGCCATGATCAACACACACAAACAAAGCACGTAATCAGCAAAGCTGAGTACTACATACTAAACAATAATATTCCTAACATGATACTATTAAAGGAACCCTAACATGATACTAATGAACATAAGTAAGGGCAGACAAAGCATGATAATTTGACGACCATACTTGACTAGACTAGGCTAGACTTATGATAATAATATTATTTTGGTTGAAATAGACAATGGACCGAGTTGTCCATCCAGAAGTCTTCACTAAGGAAGACGAGGTACGGGCGCGACTCCGTAACCTCAGTGACCTGCGATATCGAGGAACGTTTAAATAAAAATAGGACACGGTGATCAATCCGATCCCAGAAAAGGCCATGGGCTACCACCATGAACCCCAACTCCTGTTTGTCCGTCACTTTAGACGTGCACAGTCTAAAGCTATTGCTACTCAGTTTCACTTTACATGATTTACAAATTGATACTCTGTTATGACTCAACAATCACATAAGGCATATAATCCACATTCGTTCACAACTGTTTTTATCTTGGAATTAAGTACGTGATCATAAAGGCATCAATCAAGACTCATTCCAATTTACCCAACCTTTCCTTTAACCATGATCAACCCTGTATAAGGGTATAAAGTTTCAACTTACTAAACAAGGTCCTCGGCCCTCATAAAGTAGTGAAAAGCTAAAAAGGGAACAACAACCAATTGATCCAAACCAATCATATAGAATAATCTAGTGTTCCCAACCAACGTGTTTGTACCAATAATCCATACCAACATGTTGCAGTTCTCTTAGTGCAAAACAAGTTCAATAAGTTTGTCCAACAGTATTAAACATGCACATTCTATATAACCAAGTTTGTCTATAATATCAACATCACCAAGTTCAACAATAATATCAACATGATTTCAACAATTAGCACACATTCCAAGCACGCGGGTATGTACGTACCTTGTATAAACAAATTGATAGGCCACTTTAACACTTTCAAAAGTCGCCTAAAGAGAATTCTCCGCCTAAAACAACCAACAAATATTCCCAATCAATTCCTACTCATTGATAACCATAAGGGAGCATTCTAAATGCATCCTAAACATATTTAGAACTTTCCCCAATATCAAAACTTAAACATTTGATTTCCTAGAATCATAATTATTGAATTAGTGATTGAAATTCGTTGAAAACTTTTGCAAACGTCGTGCTTTAAATTTTCAGCAATATAAATTCATTTAAAAGCTTCACCATGGTCAATCTACGTTCCTAGTATCTCAAAACAATCAATTCAATAATCCACACTCAACTCATCATGATTAATAATCATAAAAATCTTGAATTTCATACTTTAAACAATCAAAACCAATATTTCAATGCAATTACATAATCTGAAAATTAATAACTTTATTATAAATTTCATATAATCTTAAATTTATAACTTAAATCACAAAACCCATAGCTTTAATTCAAGGAAACATAATTCAAATTAATAAATCATAATAAGCCCTAACTTATAATTCAATCAACCAAAACTTGAAATTAATTCGTTTATAAACTCAACCAACATCTGAAAATCATGTTCAAACCATAAAAATTATGAATTTAATATCAAGAACATAATTTAAATCAACAATTATAATTAATTTAAAATAATTAGTTACTTAGGGTTTAAGAAATAACCAAGAACCAAAGAGGAGAGAGGTTCGGCCGGCTGGTAGGTGGTGGCTCACGACGAGGGGCTGGGCACGGTGGCGGCGTGCGGTGGCTGCTGCGCGAGCGGGGCTGAGAACACGCAAGCATTAAGGGAAGCACGAAACAAAAACGAGGGGGAGGGAAGACCGAAAACAGAGGAAGAGAGAAAGAGGATTGCAAGAGGAGAGAGAGAGAGCTGAGATTACCGTGCGTGGTGGTCGGCGGCTGGGACGACGGCGTGGAGGCACACGGCTGAGAGAGGGAGAGGGACGGTTGGGAGTACGTGAGGTTGAAGGAGGAGGGTCTCTCTTTTTTTTTTTTCTTTCTTTTGGTTTCACGTGAGAGTAGAGGAGAGAAAAGAGTATTTTGTTGGGTATATTGGTTTGGGCTTTGCCCAATTGGGCTAGGAGTAGAATCTAGAATTTAGGATTTGCTTTCTAATTTCAATAGAACGTGATTCCAAAATCCGAATTCGTTTTAACGTAAAATTCAAAAATCAATTTTGATTTCATAAATCATTTAAAACATTCAAAATGTAATAACATAATTATATTTTAATTACATATTCATTTCTAAAATTCGTAAATTACATTTAAATATATTAGATATACGTTAAAATATATAAATAAAATATAATAGAATTACGGGGGATTACACGTGTCATATTCTTTGTTGTTTCCTTTCCCTTTCTCGATCTCATGTCTGTTATAACTTCAATAACACATTGTACAAATTACTATGGGAAATTATTTGAAAACATAGGCATCACCAATTCTAACTATATACGTCAGGTCCTTTTTAAAAGGTTTCAACTTTTAATAAATCAAGATAAATCTCAACTTTGGGGTTGCAACTTTCATTGCTTTAGTGACCTACAATCTATGTTATGTGGCACCAATGACGTATCTAGGATTTTCAAACAGGGTGTGCAAAATATAAATTTACTTCAATTCAAATCTATTTTAAAGAGCATAAATATTCCCTTCAAAACTCCATATTCAATTCTTTTTGTAAGTTGTAGTTGGTGTCGTTTATTCAAAGAACCCCATAGAAGAAGTATTTGATCATCAACTTAAAAAAATAATTGAAAACTTAATGTAAATATAAACAATGGATTATGAGAATTGAACTAAGTAATCTGTTAAAATGAGAGTTCGAACCCTAAAACCACTAAATACCTACTCAGCAATCCCACAATTTCACTTATTACCATTGAGCCAGAAACAAGTTACAGTATTTATTTGCAAAGAATATATTTTATAGATTGTTCTAGGGTGTATAAATGTCTACCCTCATTACACAGTGGATTCGCCTCTGTGTGACACAATATACAATTTTATTTTTTACCTGAATGCAAAAAATTAAAAATTCCGTCCCACAATATATAGGGTCATAATATTTTTAAAATACAAAAAAAACTAAAAACTTATAAAAAAAATTCCCCGAACGAAATTTCATATATAAAAAAAACATCAACTTGAAAACGGGAGCACATGCATTTAACTGAGGTTATTTTTGTTGGAGATTGTTCAAAAGTTGATACCTAAAAGTTGGAACCGCCATAATTTAATATAAAGTTGAAATTTTTTAAAGAAGATCGACAAGAATCAGTACTGATGACGTCATTTTTTCCGATTTATTTCCCATATCAACCTATCGCATAACACCTACACGTCCAAAGCTGTAATCCACACCGATAGCAAAATCCGCAACCACACCTGCAATTTTCATACCAGCAATACAATAAATTACGTTATATATAAATTATAACTTCTACGTAGTACTTAGAGCTGTCAAAACAGGTCATCGGGTCGGGTTTGGGTCGGGTCATCTCAGGTTTCGGGTCATGATCAGGTCGGGTCGTGTCGGGTCAATATTTCATTCGGGTTGAGTTCGGGTTCGGTCGGGTCGATTTCAGGTCGGGTCATATCGAGTTTTTTCCTATCCCGGGTTCAGGTCAGGTTCGAGTCGGGTCACATTTCGATCAGGTTTGATTTCGGGTTCGGGTCTTATCGGGTCGGGTTTAAGTCGATTTGTAGCAGATAATTTCGGGTTCGGGTCTTATCGAGTCTGGTTTAAGTCGGTTTGCAACCCAGTTATTTTCGGGTTCGGGTCTTAGTTTGGATCAGATAATAATCAGATCAAATAGAATTCAGATCGGGTCACTCTCAGGGACGGGTCAAACTCGGGTCTGATAATTAACCTATACATTTTAAGAATTTTATATTCTAAAAAATTTTGTTTAACTTATTTTAGAGTTAAATTTTTCAATATTTAGCAATAAATAATTAAAATAGATATATCAATGAAGTTAATATTTGGTCGTGTCATTGATATCTCGGGTAAATCGAGTATCGGGTTCTCACAGGTCGGGTCAATAGCAGGTTTCATCGAGTTACAATCGGTTTCGGGTTGACATCGGGTCGGGTATCAAATCGGGTTTGGGTCATTGTTCGGTCGGGTCAGTTCGGTTATCGGTCATTTTCGGGTCGGGTGTCGGGTTCGGGTTCGGGTGTTACAACATCGGGTTAAAATCGGTTATCGATTTTTTCGGGTCGGGTACAGGTCGGGTTTCAGGTTACCTGTTTTACCGTAATTTCGGGTCATGATCGGTTACGAGTTCGGTCGGTTCAGGTCGGGTTTTCGGGTCGGGTCAGTTTTTGACAGCTCTAGTAGTACTCCTACGAAGTAACAAATGTAATAAGAAACACATCACTAGTATCTTTGATGTTAATTAACAAATGTAACTTTTGGATGCTATACAGAGGAATGTAGGATTGTCCAATTGTCGATTGGTTTGGGTACATTTTGAAATCATACAGAAATATATGCACAAAACAATTCGGTATGGGATTAATTGTCTGTTAGTTTAGTGGTGATTGAGGTTGAACTTGGTATGGAAGACCCCGTGTTCAATCCCCCACAATAACAATTAGGAAGGGACCAGAATCTATTCAACCAGAACTCGTCCCGAATCCGGATTAGCCCTAAAGGTGAATCGGGTGGTAACACAAAAACACAATTCGGTATGGGTATTTGGATCATATCAGTTTGGTATGGGTATTTATTTGGATCGGATCAGTTTTTCAGGTGCAGTCATCACACCCTAAGAGCAACTCCAATGGTGAGCTACAATCACATCAAATTTCTACCTACATTTAATCTAAGTTACAAATGTTCACATTGGTGGGCTACAATACCTTGTAATTCCCTATAAATTTAATTTGAACAATTTATTTATTTGAGTTACAATTTTTTTTGAGCTACCTGCCTAAAATAGCTATAAGGTTTTAACAGCTGCTTATGTCATTGTTGTAACAATGATGAACTAACTGCTCATATGTTCATTTTTTTGTGAACTCCTTTGTTTAACCATTGGAGTTGTTCTAGAACGATAAAATCTATGCTCCCTTAGCTTGTGATGGACGAGTATGGATTTTAAACTGAACCCACTGCAATACATGCCCACCTAAAAAACATTCTAATTTCATATACTTTCTTGTATCATTTATTTCTTGCTCGTATATGTTTTATTAAAATACTTTTTCAAAGTATCCTAAAAATAATAAATAAACAAAATAAACGTCCAAATGTTTTTTATTTCTATTTTTCTACTCTCACCGTCCCTTTTTAATCCTTACATATTGTGTTTTGATTGTCTCATTTTAATCTTTATGTTTGGAATATTTACTTTATACTGTCACATAAATGCTTCTAATATTCTGTCAAAAATTGTGTCAGATGATTATTTTAATCCATTGAGTTTATCGAGGTTTTTAATCTTTCCCACTTCTCTACTAGGACATTAAAATTTTCACACTTTTCCAATGTTAAATTTTGGATAAAATTGAAAACATTATAAATAAACGTAATTCACATTGTTTAATACGTAGTAAAAAATATAAGAAATCTCAATCCATATTAAAATTATTAAATCGTGTACCAAAATATAAAGAATAAAAAATGACGGAGAGAGTATAATTATTTTTGTACAATTGGTTCTAATAAGTGAGTAATGCCTATGTGAGATCAAATTTTGGGTTATTAAAGTGCCTATTAGCTAGGTGAGTGTGCATACTTGGTAGTGGGGAGGGGATCAGGACGGGAATCAATTCGTGGACTATGGACCGTGGTGCACATAGAGCATAGTGCACCAAAAGAACATATGTGCATAAGCAAAAGAACATGACACTACGCCAAAAGAACATGCGATATAATATTTCACTTTTTTGTTATAAAAATAATATATTATTTTACTATTTATTAAAAACCTAAATAAAAAAAAATACTCATGTTCTTTTCTCGTAACCAGATGTTCTTTCAATTATATGCTAGTGTTCTTAAGGTGCACCATGCTCTATGTGCACCATGGTCCACCTTCTAAATTGCGGGACGGGAATAGATAACATCCACAGGATGACAGGACCACATCCAACCTCATTGACTACATCCATAAAAACATAAACACTGAGCATCAATTGTAGTGTTATCTCTTATTTGCCCTCTCTTAGTCTCTCTTCATTCACCTCATCACCACTCTTAACAAGAGTTAACTATAAAAAAAAAACTCAAGAAATACACTAACTCTTATCACTATCTCTTAGGTAATTTTTTCCTATTTTTTATTTTATTTTTAATACAAAAATATCAAAAAGTAAGCATAATGCCCCATAATATTCCACCTCACTCCACTCTTATTATCTAAGAGCTACCTCTTATTTAGAGGATGTCATAATCAATCTCTAAATAAGAGGGAGCTAAGAGTTATATCTTATTTGCTAAGAGTTAGCTTTAAATTTTCTCTCTTTAAAAGGGGGCTAAGAGTGATCTACTATTGATGCTCTAATAAGGGAGACTCGTATTTTCCCCTCCCAAAAATTGTGGAAATAGACCAACTCTTAACACTAGCTCTTATACTCTATTCCCCTCTTTTCTTTTATTTTATTTTTATACAAAAACAATGATGTGGCACTAGCTCTTATTTCAAAAATTTCTCAGACTCTCATTACACACCTAAGAGCTAGCTCTAATTTTTTCTCTCTCCTTAAGAGTCATCTAAGAGACTCCCCTTATTCATGCTCTAAGTCCTTAAACAAGATAGACTCCGCACGTAATTACTCACTCCGTCCCAAAATGTTCTTTACGTATTTTATTTTGGAAGTCCCAAAATGTTCTTTACATTTCCTTTTATATTATCACAGCATAAACGATTAAACGCTTTAATATTTTATCAAAATTTGTGTCAAAAATTATTTTAACCAATTAAATTTTGTTGGGATATTTAATCTCAAATTTTTCCATTGGGACATTAAATCTCTACATTATAAATAAACGTAATTTGTCTTGTTTAAATAAAAAAAATAAAGGGATCTCAATACACATTAATTAGTTAGTCGTTAGATCGCGTGCAAAATACCAAATGTAAAAGAAAAAAAAATTATTGAATGTATGTAGCCAAAAATAAAATAAAATTTAAAATAATAATATAAAAAGGGTGATGATATAGGTAGCAAGTTGCGACAACATTTAGTTGTCGCAATCTTACGTGTCGGAGTTTAATTGGTACATATAGGCGCCACGTAGGCTATGCGTCATCGGAATGTTTTTACTATCAATGCAATAATTTTACTATGAAAATATGTAAATAAGATATTCGATATAAACAAGGAAACAAATTAGAATATTATGATTTTCCTACATTTTCTTTAAACATGTATAATAGGTTATATAAGTTAAATGTTTTAGTTTCCAATTTAAATCACCGACACATAAGCGAAATTCATACCTGCAGTGGATACGGTTACAGCCTATAGTTCTTCCAACGTACATACGACACTGGGGGCATCTCTGCCAACAATTATTCTTAATGAGTTTCATAGTCATATCATACTCATTTTCAACCCCTAATTTCTTGAATTCCTCACATATCTTCCCATCATGCCATGCAACCTTGCATTTTCTACAGATTTTTTTCCGGCAATGCGGACACTTCGCCTTTGCCGTCCTCGTCTTTTTACTCCATTTTTCCGGTAGGAAGATAGGCGCTGAGCACTTTTTGTAAGGGCAATACAGTGACGGTATCTTAGATTTCGATACAACGGCCTCCCATCTACATCAAATAATAAATTTAATCAGATGTTAAACATATTTATCAACACAAATTAAAACAAAACCATACGTAAAAATTCGATCGAATCAGCCTACTAAACATACATGATGGACATATCAAATACTATATAATGATCAAAGTTATGCATTGGTACGCGTGAAAGTGACAAAGAATGCGAGTAAAAAATGAACAGATAAAGTATCAATCAAGTACTTAAATTTGTAGCTTTAATTTAGTTAAGGGAAATTCGATTGCACATAAAAAGTTATACAAACCTATCGAGAACGGGTTTTGGGATGATGGTAACGCAACAATTGAAATCGATTACTTTTTTGCAACCGACGTCAGGGCATATGATAGTAGATATGTTATCTTGGACCTTCGCATCGATGTACTTTGAAATACAATCAACACAAAAAGGGTGATAGCAACTTATTTTAGGGTTAGGTTTCCGTTTCTTTGAGGACTTGTTTATGGGTTTAAAGATGGTTTTAATTGGCTTTCTTTCCATACAAATTAGGCACTCGAAGGTTTCATTATTAATACTAATCACTTTTTCTCTCTTGGGATTTTTCGACACCCGACTTTTGAAGAAAGCGATGACCGGAGAAAATAATGCTTGAATTCTCATAATGATCGACGAGAGAAAACGATGACCAAACCAGAGAAAATAATAAGGCTTACTTTGTGGAATAAGATATATTTGTGTATTCTTTTTTCTTGTCAATGACAAATATATTAAATTATATCTTTAGATATATATAAATTTGAAAATAATCAGTACTTAGCTTTAAAAATAATAATAAACAAAACCCACTAAATGTAATTAAGTACTACTATACAACTATGAAAACTAATCCCGCAACAAATAGGAAAATTAATAATTATAAAAACTTTATTTTTTTAATGCGAACTTCTCTTTTATTGTGTAGTTTATGATTAGGAAAACTACACAAGTAATTAAATACAGTATATGCAGTTCCTAAAAATAATTGAACTCAATTCACTAAACCTATTTGATAACATGCTCCTCTGATAATACTTATTTCTTGATTAGTTTACTAAAAGAGTGATGTTGTTATGGTTGAGGGAAGTTGTAGACTTGTAGTGACCTACTTTTATGGAATAGAGGGAGTGTTTTCAAGTTAACTTAATTTATCAAATAGTTTATCCGTCAAAATTGCATTTTGTTACGCCATAAGATTGTATTACTTAGTCAATTGTGTACCATGATTAAGATTCAATTGGTGGATGGTGAGGTTTTAAGGGTGCTAACTGTCACCGTAGGAATGGAACATACAGAGAGATGGGAAAGGGTTTGCACTTTGCAGTCGTGACTCGTGAATATAATCTTGATAGTGGAAGGATATAGAAATTATGCGGGCGGCTGTGGATGATGGAGTCAAATGAAAATTCTAGAAATACAAAAGATCATCAAGGAACACCCTGGATCCGCCAAGTATTTAAAATTCAATTTTAAATACTTTATTAGTTCGCCAACTATTTAAAATTTTTTTTTTTTTTTCCGGGGGTGGCACATCATATATGATTTTTAATTTCTACTCCCTTAATTCCTTTTTTATCTTCCTGTTTCTATAAATGTCGTTCCTATTTGATTTTTCTATTTCTATTTTTGGACATGACTTTTTACCATAAATTTCCCACCATCCCTTATTTAATTCATTCACATTTCTCCATTCACCCACCCAATCCCACTTTTATGATTCTTTTTTTACTTTAATAAAAATATATTCTCTCTCCTTCATTTCTTTATTATTTTTCTTCATTTCTCTATTATTTTTTCTTACACCCAATCATTACAAGATTCCATTTTCTTATTTTCCACCTCAAACACCAAATAGGAAGATCATTTAGGAATGGAGGGAGTACTTCGTATATTTTTAAAGTTTTGTTGTTATTTTCTATATAACACGGAGTACTCGTATATATTTATATTGTATAATCTTTAAAATATTAGAATTTATAAAATAACGGTGAACGGTGAAATTGATAAATTTTATGTAAACATTATAATTAGTACTCCACAAATTGTCATTTTCATTGTATTTTAAAAAAAAAAATTGTACTTTTCGTGTCTACCCTGTTTCAAAATTCTGGATACGCCACTGGATCCAACTATCCATGGTCATCACCCCCCTATAGGCTACTAGATTTTTATGCACGCGATGCGTGCTTGTAATTAAAAACGCATACACAATAATACTTATTTGGTTAATTCATTTTTTCTTTGTTTTAGATTTTGGTGATTTTAGTAAATATCTTTTAAATTAATTATCTTTTATATTGTATTATAAAAAAATTGTGTTTAATTTGTTTTATTAGTAAAGGGTAAAATAGGCAAACACAATTTACGTCGCTTCAGGCGTTCCCTTGTATATTAGAGACTAGATTTTAGCTCGTGCGATGTTGGATTGAATTTCATTTTAGATTTATTTTTTATATATTTTATATATTACATTAGATAAGTGTTTAATGTTGGATTGAATTTCATTTTAGATTTATTTTTTTAATTGTTAGAGTGGTTAATTTTGGATGGAGTTGTATATATGTAGTATTCGTAATTAATTATCTACATGTCACATAATTATTTATCTACATGGCACTCGACTTTTTTAATTCATAAATAATTTTGAAATCTTATTTTTCATTCGTCAAAACCATTAGATTTCCTACGTGGCGCTATAAAATTGGATTATTGTTTGATGTTCGATTTTTATTTTAGATTAGTTTTTTATTTTGGATTGAATTTTATTTTAGATTGGTGTTTGATTTTGGATTGCGTTTTATTTTAGATTCATTTTTTAATTATTAGAGTGTTTGATTTTGGATGGAGTTGTATATATTAGTAATTAATTAATTAAAATATCTATGTGACACCTAATTAATTATCTACGTGGCACTCGATTTTTTAATTCATTTTTATTGGCCGAAACCATTAGTAATCCTATGTGGCGCTCTAATAGTTCAGCAACTATGCCTCCTTTATATATATATATATATATATATATATATATATATATATATATATATAGGACCAGGTTCTGGTGATAACCTCTAAGGATCGTAGGATTGATATGGAATGGACGGATGAGATTTAATCTCACAAAATTTAGTTCGCCCAAACACGTCTTTCTCTCTCTAGTCTGTGCTTTCCAATGTATCCCAGAGTTTCTCTATCTTCCTCAGAAAAGTGACGCACGATTTCTGGCTCTTCGAAAGCATTAATTCTTCAATTTCCAGAAAATTGCTTCGATTTTGAACTCAGGTATTACTCGATTCAATTTCACTCGATTTTGCGCAAAATGTAATTCAGCGACGCTAAAATTTTCACTTGGATCTGCATAATTGATCTCAAACTCAGGTATTTACTTGCAATTTCTTTAGTTTTAAGCTAAATCTTTTTAAATTATTCAACAATTCGCTGCGAATGATATTTTTCTCTGATTTATTGAGTTATTTTAGCTGATTTTTTAGTGCATTTTGTATCATGATTTTGTGCTAATTTTGGAGCTCGATTTTGCGCTAATATTGAAAGATGATGCTGAACGATTTTTGAATCGTTTGAGATTTTTCACGTACGCTTGATTTTATTGAATTTTGGAGCAAATTCGGTCGAAATCAATTTCTAGGTATAAGGCTTGATCGAATTTTAAGTAATTTCATTCATCTTTAAATTATCCAAAACTGTTGCTTATGCTGAAGTTGAACAATTGCAGTTCTATCATTGTTTAAAAATGGATATTGATATGTTTAAAATCTAGTAGAAGTAAATCAATTAGACTCCTAACATTGATATTGATATGTTTGGTGTGATTAAGCTTTATGAAAGTAAACGAAATATCTACGAAAGTAAACGAAATATCTATGAAAGTAAACAAAATATCTATGAAAGTAAACAAAATCTCTCTAAAACTAAATTGATAACAAACTACTGACAGTGTTTCCTTGTGTTTCTTGTTGGATAGTTAATCTGATATTGTGGTGGTCTAATGTCGTTTAGACGGGAGTTCTTCCGCAACCTCTATTCTTGTGTGTTTACGAGTAGCTGTTGTTGAGATGCTGCTGTTGGGTTTCAGTTGGTCGTGTATTTGTTGAGTGCCTCTCACGTATGTTGTGGTGATGTCTTTCTTCACGGAAAGGTCATAACTTCAATTTAAACCTTATGCATGATTGTAATATGGTTTAAAATTATGTTTTCTTGGAGGTATGACAGTGGTGTGTTTTGACACAAAATGAAAGTAACCAAATTGACTAAAAGTAAACTTAATCTCTCTAACAGTAAACTCGATCACTCTAAAAGTAAACAAAAAAGTCTTTTCGTTGCAGCTGTTACTTTTGTTGTTGGATGTCTGTTGTCATGATTCTACAGTGTGCAGTGTGAGTGTGTTTGTTTGTTGCAACTGCTGCTTCCCGTTGCTGGGTTGTTCTGCTGATTGCAGGTTGTTTCAAGTGCAACCATTGCGTCTGTTTGTCCAGCAGGTACTAGTTGTTAGGGTTGTTGTTGTGGAGTGACTTGCCGTTTGCAGGTTCTGCTATGCTCTGCTGCAGTTTGGTCATGTTGTTTCTTATTTTTGTGCTACTGGCTTCTCTCTCGCAGATTATTAAGCCTTTTGATAGTGCTTGCTATAAATGGTTTGTACTATGCACTTTTGTGGTTGACTGAAATTTATCAGGTTCTGTTAGAATAATAGTTGATAATTAAGACGATGTGGTTACACCAACTGATAAAATAACTAAAATTGTTAAGTGTTGGTGTCTTAGAAACAATCTTGGGACTAGGTTCAGAGTTGTTGGAAGAGTCTAGTTGCTGCACAACAACCTGATCATGTGTGTTCAATTAGTCTTTATCATAAAGTGTCCTGTTTACTTTTGGAGAGATTAATTTTACTTTTCAAGAGATTTAGTTTACTTTTAGGGTCTGCTTTGCAGCATGGTTCTTTTTTTGTGGTTTTATTGCTAGTTTGAGATGTAGTTGCTAAGTACAAGAAAGAGTTTCTTGGTGGTTGTGTCAATCCTGACCGCGGAAGCATGCATAGGAGTAGAACTGAATGGATTGGTCCTTTAGATTAATGCGTTGGGAGCGCTAGATGTTGTTGGCTTGACAGTAAACAATGAGTAAAAGTAGAGTTGGAGCTTATACGCAACCGAGGTATATGAAGAGTTTTTGGTAGTTGTACTCCTGTTTCATTTTGGGTAAGAGTTATGTCGTGTTTGATGCCTCTACCTATAGTAGAAATCTTGAACACTTCTATCAATCGTTTCTGGCAATTTGGTTTGAGGAGGGGGTGAGGGGGAGGGTGGGGGGTTTAGTAAGAAGATGGCATTGACATATCAAATTTTAAAAGGAAGACTCATGTCATGCGTGTCATTGAAGTAGTTTCGGTGTTGTCAGATTCAATAAGACAATGGATACTCTAAATCTGGTACTGGAAGTGCACCTATGAAAGTCTGCCTCCTTGGATGATCAAACAAGGTATGAAATTAACAAAGGAGCAGCGTGGTGAAGGGGAAGAGGAACCTAAGCCGGACTTCACTTTAGAGCCAGTTGTTTATCAGACGACAAGAAGTCAACTATAAAGGATGATAAAAGCATCCAGGTTTGTATTATTGTGTTCAATTTGCTTAGAAAGAGGAAGCAGAGTTGAAGGACAATCTTTATATTTTTCTCTTAAATGTTTTCTGAAACCTATTAGCTCAACTGGTAGAGCACTATGCAAATGCATAGGGTATGTAGGTTCGATTCCTACATAGGTTGTCTCAAAAAGTACATTTTAAAAACTCAAAAGTACATTTTAAAAACTCAAAAGTAAATTAAAGAAACTAAAAAGTAAATCAAAGTATGTCAAAAGTAAATAAAGTATTTCAAAAGTAAATCATAATAACTCAAAAGTATCTGAAAATATTAGAAGTAAATCAGAAACTCTCAAAAACTTATTACAATCAAATAGTTCAAAGTGGCAAATGATCGAGCAACACTTTCATCTCTGGTCAGAAGTCAAAGTAAAGGTTTTCAACTTAAAAGTAAATAAAACAATACAAAAAGTAAATAGAAATAGAAAACTATGATTATTGGAGTATATAGGTTAAAGTAAAGGTTTTTCTATTATAAGTAAATAAAATAATATAAAAAGTAAACATCTACCTACGTGGGATTCGAACATACATCTTTTGATGCTCTACCAATTGAGCTAGTAGAGTTAAATAAAAGTAAAGTAAAAATCAGAAAAAGTAAATCAAAATAATTCAAAGTAAAGGTTTTCATATTAAAAGTAAATAAAACAATACAAAAAATAAAGATGAACCTACGCGGGATTCGAACCCACATCTTTTGTGCATTTTCACAAATGATCTACCATTGAGCTAGTAGGCTAGTGTTTACCATAAATTCTTGTACTACGTGAGACTAGAGGCATTGGAGCGAGAGACTTGGTGGTTAATAAATTTATCTGGCAGAAAAACGGTGTTTAACACTCTAGGATATTAACATAAGAATATTAGCAATTCTAGTAGACTAGTACACCTACAATTCCTAATCAAGAACACATAACCGACTTATAAGCTTAAGTAGCTACTTTCTACCACTGCCGAGAGCCATCTGGTTCAAATTTATTTTGACGACATATTGAAGCTACTAGAGGACTGGGAGTGGAAGCAACTTCATTTCCCAAACTTGTCCTAAGGTCACAATACAAAATTTTTCCATTGACCTGATCATCAACATTCTATCTAGACTGCTGACTGTCATATGTTGTAGCTACTACTCTTATTTATATTCTCAACTGTACTACAAAAGCTGTGTGATGTTCATGCCACCAACATTAAGGTTTCAATATCAAAGAGGTTAGCCATGATGAACTCAGCCTCGTTCAAGTCCCTTATGCGGTTATACCTACTAAAGCCGCAAATAAGCCATTGTGTCACATTCCATTTGCGTACAGTCATTACAGAAAAAGAAATGCAATCTATCGAGGTAATTTACCACATCCCTGCATTTTTTTGTTAACAACCAAGTCTCCCGCTCCCATCCAGTCTTGCATTGCGCTACTCCATCAGCTACAACTCTTACCACTGCAGTGACGACCCATAACTGAAATGAGAGCGTGCTGAAATATGTTGGAAAACCAGATTGCTACAAAAACAAAAGGAGCATAAAATTTTAAAAATCAAAAGTAAATAATATTAAATCAAAAGTAAATTAAAAAATCTCAAAAGTAAATCAATTTTTTAAAAGTATTTGTACAGCATAGAAACTACGAGTATTGGAGTATATGGAGGCAAAAGTAAAGGTTTTCAAACTAAAAGTAAATAAAACAATACAAAAAGTAAAGATGAACCTACGTGGGATTCGAACCCACATCTTTTGTGCATTAACACAATGCTCTACCAATTGAGCTAGTAGGATAGTGTTAGTAAGAGTAATTAATTAGCCAACACAATCCTACGTCACCAAAGTCAACAAGTCAACTTCAGTATTACATCAACTCAAACTATGACTTTAGACCAACATCAACAGAAAAATCAGCACCACTAACTCAACACAATTATGTAGTAAGATGTTGCTAGCACCCACCAAGTAATCAGGCCTTCACAAGCCACAAGATAATAGCACTACTGGTCAGACTCCCATCCACGAACTTACATAAACTTCCTTCAACCAACTAAACTGAACTAAAATAGACGCAAAAGGAAACACAACCATCCTGATCACAGACGCAAAAGGAAACACAATTATTTACAAGCTTTTAAGATTTATGCAGCTCCTTATTTCGCCTCAAGTTATCATGTCTTACACTGCTAGATTTTGATCAGGGAAACTCATCGATGGGAGGGAAGTCACAGTGAACCACCTATATGAGAGAAACTGCAGGCAGCTTGAACTGTACATGGATGATATTGAAATTCTTGCCTATCTAAGTCATCAGAATCTGGTAACCCTTTATGGCTGCACTTCACATCGAAGTAGAGAAATCCTCTTTGTCTATGAATAAGTTTCCAATGGTACAATGAAATATGTGGTTCTTGAGATCCTGGCAATCATCCTCCTTCAGTAACACAACCCGAACATTTGTCAGAAAATTCATAAAACTAGACGAGTACACATAGAAATGTCAAAGAGTTCCTTTTCTGTGAATAATCACTGGTAGGAATGAATGAAAAGTAAACAAAAAAATCAAATAAAGTAATTAAAAACATCATAAAAAATTAAACACTAAATAATGCAAGAAAATAATTTTTGAAAAAGAAGATCCAAAACAAAACTTTGACGGAAGATCAACAAAACAAGCTGAAGAACACCTAGCTAATTCCAAAAAAAAACCCTAATTCGAAAGACTGAATCAAAGGAACTCAATTCAACAAAGCTACTAATTAAAATAAATCAACTGAATGCGAACGAATTAACCTAAATCCACAAAATCAAAAGAAAATCACAAAATCGAGCAAAATGAACTCGAAAGATTGAATCAAATGCATAAATTTCAATCGAAAGATTAATTGAAGAAAATATACAATATGAACCGAGAAAAATTAACTTACCTAATTACTTTCAAGAACGATGAAGGAATTGGATCTACAAATTAATGTTAGCAGAAGAGACATAAAGAACGGAGGAGAGAGATCGAAAATGGTGGAGGAGTTGTGAGAGAGAAAGAGCGTTCGCGAGAGAGGAGCGAGGAAGAGAGAGAAATAGATTATGAAAATTGGGGGAGTGGGAGAGGTCATTCAATGCGGGTAAAATTACTAATCTACCCTTAATATTTTCGCTTGGTCGGGTAGATTTTTGGTCGTTGGATTGGTTTGATCGACGACTGATATTAGTTCTCAGTTCTCATCTTAAAGGGTGGTTCTCACCAGATCCTGGTTATATATATATATATATATATATATATATATATATATATATATATATATATATATATATATATATATATATATATATATATATATATATATATATATATATATATATATATATATATATATATATATATATATATATATATATATATATATACTCCCTCTGTCCCTTAATACTCGCACCATTTTGACTTTTTGCACTATTCACATAATTCACTTTGACCCTATTTTATTTATAATATATGAAAACAAATGTTAGTATATAATATATTGTTGGCTTCATCTCAATATATATTTTCAAAATATTTAAAATTTATAAGTTTTTATAATATGTAGTTAAAGATATTGGTGGCCAAAGTTGTGCATTGGCAAGCGTGTCCAGTCAAAACGGTGCTATTAAGGGACGGAGGGAGTATTAGATTATTTCTCACTCTTTCACACGGGTCCAACTGATATTATAAACAATTGTCCAAGTTAATTTTTTGTTTTAAAATGTCACGTGCAAGTCAGATATAAAGTCAACGCCGGAAAAAAGAGTCAATTACCGGAATCCGGCTAAAGGTGACCTCCCGCAAAATATTTATCAATCGGCTTTCTTCTTGCAATTTTATTTTCAAAAGGTGGTTTTTCGCAAAATCTCTATTTTAAAAGGTAGTTTATGACAAATTTGACTTGATTAAATTATATTTACCCCTCTTTTTTTTTTCTTTTTTTTCTTTATTAACCACTAGTCCGCTTGCATCATTATTATAAGAAAATCAATTCACTATCCTTAATATTTTTGCCCATGAACATATAACTCCCACAAAAATACATAGACTATATAGGTAAAGCCACACATGCAAGTCAATGGCTGAAAATGCTCAGTCAATGGCGGAAATTTGTATTTGGTTGTCTTACGCAAAAAAAAAATTGCATTAAGGTGTGATTTCACAAAAAAATGATATAAGGTTATTTCTCGCAAAAAAAGGGTTATAAAAGGTTCTTTTATAACAAAATAAAGCCACACGTGCTTCTCACGTGCAAGTCAATGGTCGGAAATGATCGGTCAATGCCGGAAACTTGCATTTTGTTATCTTTCGCAAAAAAAAATTTACATTAAGGTGTTATTTCGCAAAAAAAAAATTACATTAATTTCACAAAAAAAATTATATAAGGTCCTTTAATTTTTCGCAAAATTTGGGTTATAAAATGTCCTTTTTGACAAATTTGCCTTATAAAAATTCATATTTTTAACAATCTATACACGTAAATATATGATGATATATAGTATCAAGAAAATATTACCTTCGTAAAAAATCAACTAACACACCAAAATAATCATACATTAACGATAAGCGTATTTCAAGCAATCTAAATAGGATAAAACAAAATTGAAATAAAACACCAAGCTACACCTATATGATATTTTGCCTTAAACATCTACCAACATTTTAATTGTCTAACATGCTTTAAAATATTATTTCTCATCCACTAACCATTTTTACTAAATTTCTAATTTTGTAGAAATCCTATGCATTAGCACGGACACATACTAATAATTTTATTATTGTTTTTTATATGTTAATGTCAATTAATAATCAAAGTTCTTAAATTGACACTTACAGCGGGTCAATATACTTTCTTTGTTCTTTTTTGTACGAAACAAATATTTTGGCACGTTTGCACGATTTCAAACATTAATATCTTGAATTGTTGATAAGAAAAATTACAAAAAGTTATATTTAAAAAATATTTATTGAGACGAATCAAATAAGATCTCACACGACTATATTTTTTTACTTTAAGTATAAATCACAAAATGAAGTTAAAAAAACATGTATGAATATTATCTAATATTTAATTGTATCATGTAAATAAGGATTGAGAAAGTATAGTGGGGAGAGGGAGTGTAACTTTTTTTTCCCCCTCTATTACCGTGAAGCGGGTTTGTTTGTTTATACTTCCTCCGTCTTTTAATACTCGCAACGTTTGGACTTTTGCCACTATTCATATAATCTACTTTGACTATTCGTAGTGTTTTTTATATAAGATAAAACATAGTCATGTGGGATCTTGTTAGATTCGTCTCAATGTGTATTTTCAAAATATCAACTTTTTATAATTTTTGCATAAAGAGAATTTAAGATATAAATGATCAAAGTTGTGCATCGGCATACGTGAAACTAACAAACGTTGCGAGTAATAAAAGACGGAGGAAGTATTTTTTTTCTTTTCCGATAACTTGTCATTTTTATATATGGTCGTGTGTTGTACTGTTGTACTTATAAAACTTCGTCCTCTTTCTCAGTCCTCTGTTTTTCATCCAAAAATAAATAAATAAATAAATAACTCAAGTTTCATTCTGCTCCAATTGTATTTTTTTCTGGGTAAGTTCTTTTTCATTTCCTGATTTCTTATGTAATATTTAATTAAATTTATATCCACCCAATTACTTGATTGGTGTTGCTTTTATCCGGGGAGTGATCAATTTTCTCTATGATCTGAATCATGTGATCTTGCATTATTTAATTAGATCTATAATTATCTGCACTTTATCATGCTAAATTAATCTACATTAGATGTTTTAGTTGAGAAATTCGCAAAAGTTTTAGACCATTTCTTAATTTTAGATCGTTTAAAATTCTAGTAATTTGAATGACCCCAGAAATGATTCTTGATTAATAACAAGAATTTGAGGAATTTTTGATCTGAAGAAAGTGAAAATTCTGAAATTTGAGGAGGTTTTGAGGATGTTGACTTTGGATTTTATGTGATTGTTTTTGTTGTTGATTTGGGCTGAAAGATCACATAACAAAGGTTTTGATTTTAATTTAATGTATTGCGTATTGTATTTCTTTTTGAACAATTTGATGACTTATTACATTTGTGACTGAATTGGGTATCTGAAGGGTTAGCCGTGATCTACTGTAATTTTCTCTCATAGTTTGATTCGTTCTTTAGTTTTCGTGTTTTTGAGCTGCAAAAATTTCCTTGTGATGGTAGTGTAGTACACAGTGCATTGTGCCATTGCTCTATTTTCAGTCAGGAGTATTATCTTTTAATATCTGAGTGTTAACTTACAGCTGCTCTACTTTTGCATCAACCCCTTTGATCTGTAAGTGAACGCTTCACTTAGGCTCCGTTTGGTAGGGCGTAAAACGTTTTCATGAAAAACGATTTTCCCCTTTTCAATCATTTTACGTTGTTTGGTTGGGTAAGGGATGAAAATCAATTTCCATGACTCTCTCAAAGGTGGAAAACCATTTTCCATTTGAAAGGGAGGTAAACCACTTTTCCTTCTTTCCTCCTTACCTCCCTCTCCTTTCTTGCCCTCAATCTTCACCATCTTCTCTCATTTTCCTTTAAGTTACCAAACAGAGGAAAACTAGTTTGGAATTGTGTTTTCCCTTGAAAAATGTTTTCCATGGAAAATCATTTTACATTGAAAACGTTTTACACTCTACCAAACGGAGCCTTAATGTTGACTGAAAAACTCAAATCATGATTTAGTAGCATAATAACATCTATAGTTTCATGTCGGCCAGCCTCAATCATTTTGGAACTAAGGCTTGGTTGTTGTTGTTGTTGTAATAGCATCTATAGTTAATAGTTTGATTACTTGGTAGTTGGTACTACAGTTGTCAAACAAATAAGAACAATACCCTTTTGAGCTTATGTTAATTTGTACCCGTAAGAGGCGGAGCAAAAATGTGATTTTGTTGGGAGCGTCATGCTCCAATGCTCGTGGTCAGTAAAAGGAAATTTAAAACTTTAAAATAAAGGGGAATTTTTTGACGAATTGCACCGTTGTAGACATAGACTCATAGTCAGTTTTGATTTAGATCTGGCAAAGATGTGATTACTACTTAGGGATGAATTAGAATGACAGTTAACTGTATCCCACTGCTAATGATCATACATCATTCTTATCTTATTGCCATTTCCCAAAGGTTTTTACTGGTAAGTTATTTTGTACTTTATTGCAAACTCTTTTCCCTCATCCTCCTGTGTCTGGTACTCAGGTGTCCTGTGTCACTATGCGTATGTGTTGGAGGCATGGTGATGCTGGTATGTGTAGCATATAATTTAATCTTATCTGTTGTGAGAATGAAATAAGCATCTGCCGCTTTAAAATTACTTGGAGTTAATTGTAGCTAGCTCATAGTTTGCTTTACGGAATAGAGCCTGGTGTATAAAACAATGTTGTAATTGTGATGATCCTGATGGATGGATGGTATTTATGCCACTTTTTGGATATTCAAAAAAATTAATTGCATCACGCAATCACATTTTCTCCAGAACCTGCTGAAAATGGAGGAAAATCCAGAATAGAATATGATTTAGTACTTTCCCCTCTTGGGATTGTGGGTGCAGGGACTGAGATATTCAATCCTTGTGGTCTGTGACTTCTTTTTTTTATTATCGATAGCCATAAGACCATTCAGTGACTACGAAAAGTAACTGTCTAATTCTTATTGCCTATGTTTTATTTGAATTCACATCCTCGTAGTCTCTTTTTCTCACCCTAAATTGACTTTCCCAAAAATTAGATGCGGGGCTATTTGCTGCATTCTTGGTTCTTGATATATTCACATGGATGAGATGAGATTGGGATCAATTACATTTTGTAAACGGAGTGTTTTTTTCCTATTGGATATGCACTAATAATTTATACTACTATCCCGGAAAGATTACTGTTATTTCTAGGAACCTGAGTATAGTATTTATGACTAATATATATGGATGGAGGGAGTAGTTAGTTCCCTAGTTCACAATTTAAATATTAAATGCATATTTCAATCTTCTCTGCATTATATAACTTACATGAATTAGTTAGAAACTAAAGAACAGTGTTTTCCTGTCAAAATGTTGAAACCATGAGTGATGAATCAATCCATGACGTGCTATTGCACCCCATGAGTTGTATGCTCTCGCCTCTGGGGACATTTTCCCTTTATTGGTTTAATCTAAGTTGTAAAATGGTTGTCTTATGCTTATTAGCACTTTTCTAAAGTGATTCTCTTATGGTTATTGTCAGTTCTGTCTGTTTTGATGAATTATGGTTTAATTATATCTAAAATTTGATTATTTACTGTTTTGACTTTCCAGTTTAAGTTTCTTGCTCGTTGGATATGGCATCAGATGATAATCCAGAGTTAGTTGAAAGGGCTTTTAAAGGGAAAGATTCCAAGAAAGAAGAAAAAGAGGAAGAAAAAGAAGGGTTTATAGAGAAGGTAAAGGACTTCATTCACGACATTGGTGAGAAGATAGAGGGTGCAATTGGATTTGGCAAGCCTACTGCAGATGTTAGTGGGATTCATGTACCTCACATTAGCCTTCATAAGCTAGATATCGTTGTTGATGTTCTAGTGAAAAATCCGAACCCGGTTCCAATTCCCCTAATTGACATAAACTACTGCATTGATAGTGAAGGAAGGAAGCTGATTTCTGGGTTGATTCCTGATGCTGGAACAATCCATGCTCATGGGTCTGAAACTGTCAAGATACCAGCCACTCTGATTTTTGGTGACATTAAAGAGACTTATAAAGATATTAAGCCTGGAAGCATTATTCCTTACAGGCTTAAGGTGGATCTGATTATAGATGTTCCTGTTATTGGAAGGATTACTATCCCCCTTGAGAAAACTGGAAAGATCCCGATACCATACAAGCCTGACATAGACATCGAAAAGATAAAGTTTAAGAGGTTCTCTTTCGAAGAAACTGCTGCAATCATTCATCTGAAAATAGAGAATAAGAATGACTTTGACTTGGGTCTAAAGGATTTGGACTACGAGGTTTGGTTGGGTCATGTAAACATTGGAGGTGCTGATCTTGAAAAATCAGAAATTTTGCCTCAGAATGGTATCAGTAATTTACATCTGCCAGTCACATTTAAGCCCAAGGATTGTGGATCTGCACTCTGGGATATAATGAGAGGAAAAGGGACTGGTTATAGCATGAAGGGAAATATTAATGTTGATACACCTTTTGGTGAAATGAAACTTCCCATCAGCAAGGAAGGTGGTACAACCCGCCTTACCAAGAAGAGGGAAGCTGGAGGCAGTGATGATGATGAGGTATTCATTTTAAGTTGTTCGTTTTGATTTAAGGGGTTACAAGTTACAACCCTAATCTTAGCAATCTTGCAAATGTTTATGTCAAGAATAACACATCTCATACATGCATGTTTTCATTTAGGAAGCTGATTTGGTTAACATTTTAACAAGACCTCCTATTTTGTATGTGCAGGACTAGACCGGACATCTGGATTGCGAAGATGATATGCTGTGTTTAGAGTAAATGAATTGCAACTTGTAGGAAGCTGGGACTGCTGACGGACTTGCATATCGGTAATGTCTGTTTGTGTTGTTGTAAAACTTCTCTCGCTGCTATAAATTTTTCTATAATGAGAATATAATGAAATACATCAAATTATAAAGACCTAGACAATAGATTTTTTATTTATTTGTTTGTGTAATTGTGCCTCTAAAGCGCATTTTTCCTGCGTTATATGCATTTTCAGCATAGAGGCAAAACCCTGTTTTATAATTGATGTCTTTAATAACCCTTCCCAGTTCCCCTACCCTGTTTGGAGGCCGGACCTCATTTGTCACCTTTTCCCTTGATTAAATGTAGAACCATATTTCGAGTGCTTGGCCAATTCGCAAGCTCCTGTAGTAAGATTAGTTTGTAACATGGTTCCAACGAACAACGAAAACAGGACAACTGAATGCTGAATCTGTAAAAACCGAAACCTGAGAAATATCACACGAAGGAACTTTTAGTCCTTCAGTCTCCACGATGTACAACGTTTGGTTTTTGGAACATTAAACCAAGTTTTAGAACACATGCAACATTTTTTAGAATGACGTATAAATTACCTAGCCTTTTCGAACATGGGCTCAAAAACTTATACGGAATAATATATAAAAAAATTGGCAAATACAACCCATTAAAGTTTCATATTTGTCAATTACAACCTTAAGTTTATAATTATGTCAATTACAACCTTAAACTTATACATCCATTTTTTACAGCTCAAAGTCATTTTTCAGCAAAAATAACCGGAAGATGATGGTATAATGTTATTTAAAAAATGACATAATTTCTACAGAAAATTAAATCGAAAAATAAGAATTAAAACAAAATAAATCCAAAAATAAGAATTTAAAAAATTTGAAAAATAATTTTTTTATAGTATTATGTAATTTTTTATAATAACATTATGACGTCATATTTCGGTAATTTTTTCCTGAAAATGACTTTAGCTTGTAATTTAAAATGCATGTATAAATTTAAGGTTATAATTGGTAAAATTAGAAGTTTGAGGTTGTAATTGGCAAATAGAGAACTTTATTAGGATGTGTTGCCAAAATTACCGTAATATATTGTATCTAAAGTTATTTGAAACACAAGCTTAGAGCTGAGCAATAGAGTTTATTCTAAATATTATGTTCTACGTAGTAAATTTTAGTTTTTTTTCCCTATAATTTCAATTTTCAAGATATCAGTGGTTCTACGTTTTAATTGCGCAAATATCGTTAGCGGTTCTATGTCAAAAAAGAAAAATAATAAGAAATTTGTACCCAAACCTACGTGGACAGTACCACAGAAAATAGTTTTTAAACCTATGTAAATGGGGAATTTATTTTGATTTAGCAATATTAAGGGAAATCGTTCTAATCAAATTCTTTATACTTGTATTTGTAGAAATGGTGTATCAACCTCTAGTTTTAAAATATTAAGATCGAGATTTAGAACATATATAATACGTACGTAGCATGAAAACAATTTTTAAAATAACAAATATAAAAGTTAGAGATACGATCGGATAATATGAACTATCATAAGGATGTAAACGTGAAATAAGGAAAAGAAAAAAGTTATGTAAAGAGAGTAAACAACCAAAAAATTGAGAAATTGAAGGTAAGGGTAATGAGACACGAAAAATAAGAAACACGAATACACCATCGGTTTAAAAAATATTACAAAGATATTAAGAAAATAAATCTAATATACATATATAAAGGAGGCATATTTGCTGAATTATTAGAGCGTCACCTAGGATTACTAATGGTTTCGGCCAATGAAAAATAAGATTTCTAATTTATTTTTGAATTAAAAAAATCGAGTGCCACGTAGATAATTAATTAGGTGCCACGTAGATATTTAAATTAAATAATTAATTACTAATATATACAATTCCATCAAAAATCAAACGCTTATAATTAAAAAATAAATCTAAAATAAAATTCATCCAAAATCAAACACTAATCTAAAATAAAATTCAATCCAAAATCAAACATTAATCTAATATTAGAGCGCCACGTAGGAAATCTAATGGTTTCAGCCAATGAAAAATAAGACTTCAAAATTATTTTTGAATTAAAAAGTCGAATGCCGCGTAGATATTTTTTATTAATTATTTATTAATATTACGCATATACAATTTCATCCAAAAACAAACACTTTCAATTACTAATATATACAACTCCATCTAAAATCTAACACTCTAATAATTAAAAAAATAAATCTAAAATAAAGTTCATCCAAAATCAAACAATAATCTTAAATAAAATTCAATTTAAAATCAAATATTAATTCAATATTAGAGCGCCACGTAGAAAAATCTAATGGTTTCGGCCAATGAAAAATAAGATTTCAAAATTAATTTTGAATTAAAAAAGTCGAGTGCCACGTAGATATTTTTATTAATTATTTATTAATATTACGCAGCTATAATTTCATCCAAAAACAAACACTTTCATAATAAAATAAAATAAATCTAAAATGAAATTCAATGCAAAATAAAAAACTAATCTAATCTACTCCCTCCGTTTCTTTTTGTTGTATCCGTTTCCATTTTAAGCATTTCATATTGTTGTATCCATTTAGAATCTATTCTATTTTTGGACATACATTTTATCCTAAAATAACCTTACATTTCTATCTAATTACCAAAATACCTAAAGATTCTACCTATATTCCCACCTAATTTTCCCCACCCATAATATTTAATTCTTTTCCCTTCCCCATATACACACTCTCTCACCTCCTTTATCACCCATCATTATCACTCCTCTCTCTTATCTTATTTCTTTATTATTTTC
This sequence comes from Spinacia oleracea, assembly GCF_020520425.1. Classification (NCBI taxonomy): domain Eukaryota; kingdom Viridiplantae; phylum Streptophyta; class Magnoliopsida; order Caryophyllales; family Amaranthaceae; genus Spinacia; species Spinacia oleracea. The sequence continues at coordinate 20,171,359 of NC_079489.1, forward strand.
TCATTCCTTTATTTATTATAATCTCTTACACCCAATCATTACACTTATACCCATGCAAACCAATATTTCAATTTTCTTAAAAACCACACCAGATTCCAAATGGATACATCAAAAAGAAATGGAGGGAGTAATATATAAAAGTGGTATATACATAGGATTTTTATTTAAACATAACAATTTAATAGAATCCGTGCATCGCACGGGCTAAAATCTAGTAAATAAATAGAAGGGGAAAAAACTTATAGAGAAGTTTTCAAAGGGAAATAGAAAAAAAAAGGTCATGTTGAGTCGTGGACATATATTATCTTCCGTCACTTTACCCTATTTAACGTCAATGGCGGAGCCAGGATTTTACCTTTTGGGGGGCGGTTGTTCCGTACGGGTGACGTCGAAAAAAATTCTTTAAATAAATACTTAATTAATTTAATTATATATTATTAAATACGAAGTATAGTTATAGTAAGAATTTATAAATATGTAAAATCAGTTGTAGAGTTAAATATAATGGCATAAGATATGAGATCTAGAAACATGGGTAAAATAAAAAATATAATAAAAAATAAAGATTTAACCCCAAAAAAAACCCATTTTGCAAGTAGTAGGAGTCGAACACCAGGCTTGTCTAACAAATTTACAATACTTCACCGGCTCACCGCTGATCCAGCGGAGTACATGTTAATTAATGTGCTTCAATACACCTCACTGGCAACCACTAGGGCAAGATAAATTCACTGTCCAATGTATACATTTTTAATATATAACCAGTTTATTTTTCATCTTTAGGGGGGTGGCTGCCCCTACCAGGCTACCAGCCCCCTATCTCCGTTACTGTCTAACGTCATATTTTCTCAATCTCCAATACATTCAAATGACGTTTGGTTTCCCTGCGGTAAATAGAATGAAATCAATAAAGGTACTGAGAGGGAAAGAAAAGTGATACCCTTTGAGATAAGTTGTTGTTTGAGTTTTATTTAACCTCATTTTCTCCTTCCACCATTGTTCAACCATATTCTCACTCTCATGGTGTGCCGCGCTGCCTATCACGATGCCCTCTTCTCGAAAACAGCTAATTATGTATGTCTGAGAGAGATACAAATGCAGATTTTTCTTCTTTGTTCCACTACTACAAATTAGAATAACAAGAACATACATATGGGAAAATAAATAAAACATGAAAATGTGAGAGTAATATGAAAAAGACACCATCATCCAAATAAAATGTGTTAATATTACGAAAAAACATCATCTTCTGAATGAATGGTGCAAGTAGACATGTCAAAAATCGACATATCCGAAATCCGAAAAAAACATGCAATACCTACTCAAAACTACTGGGTCTTAAACATAATTTTGTAACCCTAAGTCCGATTTTTTTTCGAACCCAAACAAACAAATATAAGGGGTCGAAACCCTACCGAACTTGTTTTTGCAGAACCGATTAAAAGCTATTCCATCCGTCCCAGAATACTCGCACTGGTTTGACCGATACATAGTTTAAGCCAATTTAATTGTTTTATTATTTAATTAGGTGGTAATTGATATTGAGTATTTTTTTTAATATAGTTAGTGAAAAATGTGTCAACGTTTTGGGTGGTAGGGGGTGGGGGTGAATTTTTAATGTTTTTTTAAATGTTAGGAATACAAGTGGGACTTTGATAGAAATTTGAGGACGCACGCGAAAGTTTTGATGGACCTCAATTATATAACAAAATTGTATTTTCATCAATGATTACATTAATAAGAATTGTTCAACAATATTTGTGAGAGCCCATCTCTCTCACTTATATCTTTGGTAGAACTCTTGTTTCTACCACTCACTCATGTTTTTTGTGGAAGCTCTCTTAATTTGCTCATCCCTAAACTTATGAAAATACAACCTATTTATAGTTGTTCAATATAGGTCATCTTTATTCTCTAGAATTTTCTACCTCCTTCGCTAACTAGATTTTTCTAGACACTTAGGTAGATATTTTTCAAGTAAATTCTACACATTGTTTTGACTAGATTTTTCTACACACTTTACTACTAGATTTTTATATAGTACATTCTAGATTTAGATTTTTCTAGATTAACATTTTAACAGACTTTAGGTAAATAAATATGTCATTTATAAAAATGTTGCAAGTATTCTAAAACAGCTTTATAAAAAAAAAGCGGTGTAAATATTTCGGGACTGAGGGAGTATTTTATTACACTTGTGCTAATTTGATTAGGGCTTGTAATTTCCTTGCTTTAATTGCATTTTCTCCAGTCACGAATCACCCTAAATAAATAAATAAACATAGTTTTTTGTATTGGAAAAAAGTTATTGGACGATACTGTATTATTGTGTGACTGTGTCTAGCCAGTCTGCTTACTTCTTGGGCTATTTCAAATTTTCAATAGGTTGTTTAACATGACTGTTGACTAACCTATCAATTTTTTTATAAAATTATTTACTAATATATCCAAATAGTGTAAATAGTTGAATTGAGAAGATTTTTGTGGGACAAAGGGAATAAGGTTTAGTTTGTTTCACCGAAAAATATTTTTAGAAGAAAATGATTTTCTAGGGAATACAATTTTCAAAGGAATTGAAAATATAGAGGGATAATAGTTTTTCTTTGCTTGTTTCCTTACAAGAAAATCTATAAAGAAAAAGAACATAGAAGTGGGAATTAGATGAGAGAAAAGGAAATGTAACGGATTAGAATGAAAAATACGGCATTTTTTGTTTTTAAAAGAAGTTAGTTTTCTCCAGGAAAAGTTGTTTTCCACCTTTAAAAAAATTATTTTCCACCCTTAACAAAACAAACAAAGAAAATAAGAAAATCATTTTCCAAAAAGTGTTTTCTATCGAAATAAACAGAGCTTAAAGGGAAAAGTAGTTGTGTAACTTCTTTGAAAAACACTGCCAACACAAACGTCTCACTTTCTAAGTTCAACAATCAAATAAAATACGTCTCACTGTCTAAGTTCAACAATCAAATAAAATTTCATAAAATACTGCTGATGAAGTGAAGAGTAATACAATCAAATAATACAATCAAATAAACTTTTTCTATACACTAGCTTTACTTCGTTATGAGTATAACGACCACAAACAACACGTACATCAAGAGTTCAAGACATATATAATACATTCACTCGCTTATTTATTGAGCACAAATAAAAATTTTAAAAACCGACTTTGGTACATAACAAAATAAGTACAATAGCGCATGTTTAAGCATTGTCAAATAACCCCCTCATCCTCGTGACCTCTTCGTTACTTAGAAGAGTGATTTGCTCAGCCATATTAGCAGGTAAATTTCCAGCAAATAAGGAGTTCATAGTGAATTGGACCGCGGGATTTGCTCCGTTCAAGCTAACAATTGCAATAGCTGGAATTGAACCAACATTAACTTGAAAATGAAGCATAGATTTTGGGAAGATCATAACGTCTCCAACCTCAAGTCTTCTATAATAAGCGTTATTCCTTGCGTCAATGAATCCTGCAAGTATGGACCCCCTGGTTACGATTATAACTTCTGATGTTCGGTGTGAATGTACTGGAATAACTCCACCAACACCTAAGTCTAACCTTGCCATAGAAATACCCAAACCATTCAAAGCAGGGAATTGATTTACAAATGCAAGAGTCACATTAAATCTATAAACGTTGGTTGATGTGGTCCTTTCACCACGAAAGCCGGTATACACAAAATCGTCTGTCGTAACATTAGCAGAATCTTTGCAAGCAAATCCTTGAGGTCCTCTTGGAAGAGTAGTATCTCCTACACAGAAATCGAGCTCAATAGCATGAGAGACGGAAACCAAGAGAAAAAGGGCGAAGAAAACAACAAGGTTATTCATTTCGGAAACTAGCGTAGTTAGAGAATATATAGGTTGTGGACTTGTGGTATATACTTTTGTGTAGATGATATGTTTTTGTCTTGCATTTGATTGCCTCGGTTGATACGCTATATATATATAGGGTGGAGATGGGGGCTTAGTTCATCCTACGTGGAATTTGTAGGAATTGACTTTTGATTATTAGACCTTTTTGTGGTCAATAACTTAATCACGAAAATAAAATTATTACTTCGGATTAGCAGCATTAGCTTAGATTTTTTTTTTTATTCCAATTTCGGTGGCTTTTTTCGTATTGTTGAACCAAAAATGAAATTAAAATATATGTTAAGGTCTGCAAATAAGGAATTTAAGTATTTAAATGGATAATGTTGCAATTTTAAATTGGATATTCAAAGATGGCTTACTCAAAGTCCAATTGTATATATTGAATGTTTTTTGAAAAAGTTCACCTACTATTGAAGGACGTGGCGGAGTACGTGTTTTGTTTTTTTTTGTGTGCAAATGAGCCACAAGGACGGGGATGAAAATCGATCATATGATTACCTAGAATCGGGATAGAAGCTCTAAACAACTGAGCTATCCATCACTCTCACGTGTTTTGTTTTTATTTGAAGTGGAAGTGTATTTTATTTACTTGTTTTTCACTTTTTTTTTGTACTTATTACTTGTAGTTAAAAATTGTATTTGAGTAACTTAATTTTTCTTGACTGGACTTATTTTTCGCGAAATAAAAGAAAATAAGGTGAACCGAATAGAACCTATGTTACTTAGTTATTGTTATGGGGATGATACTCATGATTCGGAAGTGAATCTCGTCCATATCATTTTCTATTTGTGGGTCTCTCCGTATTGGGGAGAAAAAATTATATATATGTTATATATATACTCCCTCTGTCTCTTTTTATTCTTTACGTTTTCCTTTTTGGGTGTTCCAAAATGTTCTTTACATTTCCTAGCTTTTATATTATCACATAAATGCTTTACGTACTATTCTATCAAAATTTGTGTTCAATAATTATATTAACCAATTAAATTTATTGGATCATTTAATCTTTCACACTTTTCCATTGGGACACTAAATTTTTTTCATTTCCCAATATCAGAATTTTGATAAAAATGAAAACATTATAAATAAACATAGTTTGTCTAGTTTAAATAAAAAAAATAAAGGAATCTCAATGCACATTAATAAATCGTCAAAACGCGTGCAAAATACAAAACGTAAAGAACAAAAAGAGACGTTGGAGTACATGATTTGAACATGTCTCTTGTTCTCATTGAAATACTAGAAAATTTAATTACACTATCTCCGTCTCTGAATATTCTTTCCACTTGACCAATTCTTTTTTGCACAATTTTCTAAAAATGTACTCCCCCTGAATATAAATATTTTTTCCCATTTTACTTTGACACATTTGCCAATACGTATTTTACACCGTTAATATCTCCAACTAAGTGTAATTAAAAATTATAAAATTTTCATATTGTCAAAGTAATCTTTGAGACGAATCAAACAAAACCTCATATGACTATATTTTTTCTTATATATTGGTAATAATTCAAGAGATTCTCTTCCATAGTAAATAGTGTCAAAATTCCAAATGGGGAAAACATTTAGATTCGGAGGGAGTACTATAAAAGTTGATATTTTAAAACTACTCCGTATAATTAAAGCAAATCAAACAAGATTCAACTTCAATATTTTTTAGCAGAGTGCGCATAGGTTACCCAATAGAAATGTTGCTATGCTACTTAATTACTTCCCCGGTCCCAAATGTTATTTATGCATTTTATTTCGGGTGTCTCAAAATCTTCTTTACATTTCCTGTTATATTATCACATAAATGCTTTAATATTCTATTAAAATTTGTGTCAATTATTATTTTAACCAATTAAATTCATTGGGGTATTTAATCTCTCAAATATTTCCATTAAGACATTAAATCTTTTCCATTTTTCCAATATCATATTTTCCTTTTAAATCTGGGAGCTTCCTTTTAAATCTTACTGGGAGCTTCCTTTTAAATCTTTTCCATTTTTCCAACTAACTCACAAGCTGCTACTTTGCATAACCTACTTCAAAGTCCCACATCAAAAAGAAATTGAAAGCAATACCATAGATTCGTAATATAAAGAAAAGGAAAAGAGTCAATGTCAAAATATAATTTGTTGTGAGTTGTGACCCTAAGGCTTGAGTAATCATATTAGGGCTTAGCATGTATATTTGGGCTTTAAGGCTACGTTTGTAATTAATGTTATTAACCTAAAGCCCATAGCTAGGAGTTGTAATATATACCAACACATTACTGTGAAATAGAATCAAGGAAACAATCTTCCGTAATTAATTTGTCATGGTATCGGAGCTAGCAGCCTAGCAAACCCTAAACCTACATTTTTTTTTTCCGTTTCTCTTCTTCTTCAAGTTTCACCAACGTGATTTCTTGGATAACTATGGACAATGATGGCAAAATCGATCCCGGGTCTCCGTATTACTTGAGTTCTGGAGATCAATCGGGACTTATAATTACTCACGTATTGCTACGGGGTGATGAGAATTACATGGCGTGGGCTAGGGCTATGCAATTGGCTTTACAGTCGCGTCGGAAGTTTATGTTCGTGAATGGTTCGATTACACAACCTCAAGAGAAGACAAAGCAGCTTGATTGGGTGACGGTGAATTCGATGCTTGTATCCTGGATGTTGCGGAGCATGGATGCAAAGGTAGCTTCTTCTATTCCTTTTCACGACAAGCAAAGAAGCTGTGGGACTTCTTGGCTAAAAAGTATGGGTTGGCGAAAATGAAGAGAAAATGAAACAAGGACATGTGACAACAAATTATATACGGGGTATAGAATAAGGATTTGGTACAACTCTATAACAAAAATCTTGTCCCACATCGGCAGAATCTGATTTTATCATAGTTAAGATGTAAATTTTGAGTTTTAGGCCTAAATTAGTATGAGTTAAATTTAATAGTATGAAGTTAAATATGATTTATGACATAATATGGTGAGTAGCATAAGTGCACACTTCATTTTTTTAATATTCTAATTATATCAGTTTGAGTTAAATTTAAGAGAAGTTTCGACAATATTTCAACAACATTTTGCAATTTACAAATTGGTCGGAGCAATTTAACAAACGAGAATATCACTGTAATACACGAGCTATAGTATGAGGTGAACTTCAAGTTTGCACGGTGAACATCAAGTTTGCACCACATTTGACAAGTTTGTTGTTGAGCTCAGACTGAGCTTAGAAAGCTTCGAGCCTAGAAATTAAAGTTGATATCCATGTTTCCGTGTATAAATACTTTGGGCTTATTAGATTAAGATTAAATGTCTTCTCTCAGTGATAGTATTTATAACATTACTTTTTATCCTTCATATTTTTCTCCGATGTGGGACAAGATAATGTATTTACTTATGCAAAGAACTTACTGAGTACTCTGTATCTTATTTACTACGTACTAGCCTTTGCCTCTTAATCCTCTTTTGCCTCCATAGTTCATTAGTCCATACCACAAACTAGTTTAGTACCCGTGCAACACACGATTATTACTACTCCGTAAATATTTTTATGTAATGCTTTTTAATAGTTAAATAATTATTTACGGAAAATTTAATAAAATAAAATATAAGACCTATGGAATAGGCAAAGAAAGTCACAAAGATTGACGGGATGGTGAAATCGAGAGCGCATCAAATTCACATCTTGCTATGAAGCATCTTGAATTTTAGATTAGTAATTGTGAATTTGAACATAATCACGAAATCTATAGTAACACTGTGTTTTACTTTATGTTGACGATATTATTTTGTGCACATCATCTGATGCTTTGTGTGACAGATTGATCTCCATTTAAAAACAAAATTCCCGATGTCTGATTTGGGGCCCCTGAATTACTTTTTGGGAATTTCTGTCTCTCATACTCCTTCTTATATGCTTCTCTCTCAGAAAAAGTATGAACAAGAAATTCTGGAACGTGCAGGCACGTTGTAAGCCTGCTGCCACTCTTGTAGACACTAATGCAAAGCTTAGTGTAGATTCAGGTCCCCCTGTGGCGGACCCAACTCAGTACCGCAGTCTGGCAGGTGCTCTACAGTACCTTACGTTTACTCTCCCTTACATTGCCTAAACGGTGCAACATGTGTGTCTTTTTATGCATGATCCACGGGAGCCTCATTTGTATGCATTAAAGAGCATCCTGCATTATATTCAGGGCACTATTGACCATGGATTACACTTATATCCTACATCTACTTTGCGTTTGATTACATATACTGATGCAGATTGGGGTGGGTGTCTTGACACTCGTCGTTCGACTTCAAGATATTATTTTTTCTTAGGTGACAATCTTATTTCTTGGTCTTCTAAGCTGCAGCCTACTCTTTCTAGATCAAGTGCAGAGGCAGAATATAGAGCCGTCGCGATTGTCGTTGTAGAGGCGTGTTGGCTGCGTAGCCTTCTTCTAGAGTTGCATTGTCCTCTACACCAGACCACCATTGTTTATTGTGATAATGTCAGTGTTATTTATTTATCTAGCAATCCCGTCCAACATCAGCGCACCAAACATATGGAGATGGACATCCATTTTTTTCGCGAGAAAGTAGCGTTGGTTCAGGTACGGGTGTTACACATTCCTTCACGGTATCAATTTTGCAGACATTTCACTAAGGGTCTTCCTCGACAATTGTTTTTGGATTTCAGATCCATTCTTAATGTACGACCTCCTCCTGCTACGACTGCGGGGGTGTGATAGAGATAGAAATCTACTAAGATTTAATCTCTTAAAATATTTGATGTATATTAGACTTTTAGTCATATTAGTATTCCTAATCCTATTAGGACTCATATTGTAATCCCTATATATTTAACTAGATTTTAGCCTGTGCGATGCACGAACTTTATTAAATTGTTAAGTTAAATAAAACTCTTATATATATCAACTGCTATATTTATATATTAGATTAGATTATTTTTTATTTTTTATTGAATTTCATTTTATATTTATTTTTTAATTATTATAGTGTTTCACTTTGGATGAAATTATATATGCGTAATATTAATAATTAATTAATAAAAATATCTACTTGGCGCCTAATTATTTATCTACGTGGCATTCGACTTTTTTAATTCAAAAATAATTTCAAAATATCTATACTATATATTAAAAGGCGTTGATAAGCAAGCCTATGTGCCACGTGGAACTCACACTAATCTCACTTTAATGTTCCATGTCATACAGAATTACACTATTATTTAAAAATGATAAATATGTGTGGTACAAGTCTTGAACCCGTGACCTCTAATTTGTACACCAAACAAATAACCACTAATCCAAATCAAATTATATGTCATCTTTTCATAACAAACTATAATAAATGACAACTTAATAATTATGGAGTATTGAATTTATTTTAATTTTTTTTTCCGTGTATTAACCTGGGGCATCGCCCGGGCCCAAATACTAGTTATTTTTTATTGGCCGAAAGCATTAGATTTCCTACGTGGCGCTCTAATATTGGATTAGTGTTTGATTTTAGATAGAATTTTATTTTAGAATAGTGTTTGATTTTGGATGAATTTTATTTTAGATTTATTTTTTAATTATTAGAGTGTTTGATTTTGGATGGAGTTGTATATAATAGTAATTAATTAATTAATTCAAATATCGACGTGGCACCTAATTAATTATCTACGTGGCACTTGATTTTTTTTTATTCAAAAATAAATTAGAAATCTTGTTTTTCATTGGCCGGAACCAATAGTAATTTTAGGTGACGCTCTAATATTTCAGCAAGTATGTCTCCTTCAGATATATATATATACCTAATTTTAGGTGTATGAAAACAAATGTTAGTATATATAATATATTGTTGGCTTCATCTTAATATATATTTTCAAAATATTAATATATTTATAAGTTTTTATAATATGTAGTTAAAGAAATTGGTGGTCAAAGTTGTGCATTGACAAGCATGTCCGGTCGAAACAGGTCGAGTATTAAGGGACGCAGGGAGTATATTAGATAAATGGAATACACTTCAATTCACGGAGTTTCACAATATCTAACAATCACTTTATAAACGCTGTACGGGTGTGCTACCAGCTGGCTGGTAGCATCCCCAACCAGTTAAGGATAATAGCCAATAATCCTTAACGGCAGCTATTATTCCCTACCAGCATCTCCTAAAAGCCGGTAGGGAGGCGGCACGTGATCAATCAAGAAATCAACGGGTCGCTATCAATCGGGTAGGACCAATTTGTCCGTACGTCCGACCCGCGCCTATATATATGAGCTTCATTTATTACAAAAGGTACACAATCACAATCATAATCATTTTCACCAAACCTAAAATACTTATTACTTACCATACCTGACTTTAGCATCGGAGGGGGGATCCTCGAATTACCCTCGAGGCTAGTTTCATCTTTGTTATCTGCGCAGGACATCATCAAGATAACAACACTACACGATCAGCAAGACCTCTCCAACCGTTCCCATATCATACCGGAACAATTGGCGCTAGAAGGAGGGAACTTCCCAATCTTGTCAAACTAATCAGCCACCATGGATACCAGCAACAAAAAATCTAGAAAAAACAACAATCTTCCACAATCAGCAGTAGTCACACCAACACCAGTAGCACAAGCCACGATAGTCAAACCTTCTCTCTTACCTGTCTCAACCAGCCAAGTCACACCACCTACCAATCCTCCCCCGAAAGTACTCAAGTCACAGATAAGCATTCCCCCTCCAGGTTTTGAAAACCCGAACGACGTGCTCATAGAGGATGAGACGTCCATGGAAGAAAGGGCACAGGATTCTCCATCCCCCCCACAGATACAGAGCAACCTCTCGACGTTGTCCCAATGGTTCACACCACAACAGCTTCTGACGGCTTCGGCCGTCATGAAGGCAATGGAAGAACTGTCCTCGGGGAGGACAGAAGGAAATCAGATCGTGGTTACCGGTAGTCGCCCGGGCGCGATGCCAGTTAGAAATCTCTATGAAACCCTAGAGCATGAAGTTGTACTGCCAGCACAACCTGAACCAATACTTATCTGCAGTGAAAATCCGGGCAGAAGGAAAAGGCATAGTTCTCGGCGCAGGAAAAGGTCCACTAGACGCCGAGAGTCAATATCAGAGCAGGAGGGGTCGGTTCCTGCTGGTAGGGAATCGACGCCGTACCACGAGGAGTACATCGTGCAATCTCCACAGCCTGAGTGGAATAGATACGAAGGATATATGCCTCATCAGGAGCCGATGAGACAAACCATACATCCCAAAGACTCCCCGCTATGCAGGGATATTCTGGAGCAGCCTATGGAGAAGGTAAAGATGCCGACGTGCAAATATAATGGAACCACACACCCCGAAAATCATTCCACCGCTTTCGAACAACACATGATGTTGTATTCTGACTCGGATGCCATGTGGTGCTAAGTGTTCCAAACCACCTTGTCAGGGTGGCAACCGACTGGTATAAGAAGTTGCCGGCTGGATCGATATTTAGCTTTCGGCAGATACAAGAGGACTTTGTGAGGCGGTTCATTAGCAAAGTTGAACGAAAGAAAACATCCGGAGATTTGATGTCAATCTCACAAAGGCCGAAAGAACCGCTGAGAGAGTACCTTACTCGGTTTAACAACGAATCCATCACCATAACAGATTTACAGCAAGAAATAGCCGTTTTGGCTCTGTTGAGAGGAATGCAAGAGTGCGAGTTCAAAAGGTACCTGGGAAGAAAATCATTTACCTCGCTGGGGGAGGCCTTGAGAAAAGCAAATGAGTATATCAGAAGTGATGAGTTGATGCTAATATCACCCATGGGGGGAAATCAGGCAGTACAATCGGCCAGGAAAGATCATGTTCCCATACAGCAACACAGTTACCGAAAAGATAACAGTAGAAAGGAGGGCCATCAGCAGAGAGGGGGATATCAGAATAGACAGCCGGTAGGGGCTTATAAGATGTATACTCCACTTAACACCGCCAGAGCCACTATCTACGCAGTAAACAAATCAGCGGCGTGGAGAAAGCCGTTACCGATGGATGCTCCAGGTAACAATAAGAATTTTTGTGCTTTTCATAATGATCATGGTCATTACACGGAGCATTGTAAAGAGCTAAAAGATAACATTGAAGAGCTGGTAAGAAAGGGATACCTGTCCCAGTACAGGGTCCGGCAGGAGGGCTAGGGAGGAAATAATAGGCAGGGCAGTTCACAAAGTTATGCCCCATACATACCTACCCAGCCGGGGTATTCACAGCCCGCTGGTAGGATTGAACAAGCACCACCACCCCGACAAGAAATCCGGTCATTACCGGAAACGAGTAAAGAAGGGGCTGACAGGGGAAAGAGACCCACTATCTGGGTGATTTCAGGAGGGCCCGTGCATGGAGGTACAGTTAGCGGGGCAATAAAGAATCTAGAGGAGCACCGGCACCTGGTGAGCTACCATAGTGCAAGGAAATGGCCGGAACCAACCCCCTTACCGGTCATCACGTTCACCTCGGAGGATTGTCGCGGCATCATATACCCCCATGATGACCCGCTGGTACTGGAGCTCGAGATAGCAAACTTCCCCGTCAAGAGATGCCTAATTGATGGAGGCAGCTCTGCGAACATCATATTCTGGGAAGCTTTCACCCAGTTGAACATAGATCACGGAGAGTTAGCAAGGGTAAACTATCCCGTTATCGGATTCTCTGGAGCCAACGTTTACCCCGAAGGCAGCATCCGTTTACCGGTTCTAGTGGGTAGAGGAGTATCAGCCAGGGACTTAATGGTCGATTTTTTGGTGATAAAGGTACCAGCAGCGTATAACGTAATAATTGGTCGACCGTTTATCCATGACGCCCAGGCGGTGGTGTCCACTTATCATTTGACTATGATATATCTCTCGAATCTGGAAAGAACGGAAAGAGTACATGGCAGCCAGGAGACTGCCAGATCGTGTTATCTGACAGCGATAAAGGCACAAGGAAGGATGGTACCGAAAACCAACCTCGCCCGAGAAGCAAACATGCCAGCTAAAAGAAAGAGATGGGATCTTAGTATGGAGAATTTTGATGAAAGGCCTGCTTGCATCCCAAGGTCGGCTGCAGATGGAGAAACTCGAGAAATTGAGTTGATAGAAGGAGTTCCGGAGAAAACGGTACGAATAGGTGCCGATATGGAAACAGATCAGCAGGTCAATCTTATCGGCCTACTGCGAGAACATGCAGATGTGTTCGCCTTCTCTGCAGATGAAATGTTCGGTATCAGCCCAGACATTATAGTGCATCGACTGAATGTGGACAAGTCAGTCAGGCCGGTGAAGCAAAAGAAGAGAAATTTCTCCAATGAAAAAAATACCGCAATAAGGGAAGAAGTGGAAAAATTGCTGGAAGCAGGGTTCATAGAAGTTTGTGACTACCCCGAATGGTTGGCTAACGTGGTCATGGTAAAAAAGTCAAATGGCAGTTGGCGAATGTGCGTGGATTTTACCAACCTGAATGGGGCATGCCCCAAGGACTGCTATCCGTTGCCACGAATCGATAGACTGGTAGATTCGACCAGTGGCCATGCTCTGTTGATTTTCCTGGATGCCTTCTCAGGGTATCACCAAATCAGTTTGTGTAAGGCCGATAGAAAGAAGGCCGCCTTCATCACAGATACAGGGGTGTACAGTTACAAGGCTATGCCGTTTGGGTTGAAGAATGCAGGAGCAACCTACCAGAAGCTGGTGGATAGGGTATTTGCTTCCCAGAAAGGGAGAAACATAGAAGTATATGTGGATGATTCAATAGTTAAAAGCCGATTGGCCAGCGACCACATTGATGATTTGAGAGAAACCTTCGAAACACTGAGGAAGTTTAGGATGAAGTTAAACCCCAAGAAATGTGTATTCGGGGTCCGATCAGGAAAGTTCTTGGGTTTTCTAGTAAGCGAAAGGGGAATTGATGCCAACCCAGATAAGGTAGAAGCAATTATGAACCTACCAGAGCCCGGTTGCATAAAAGACGTGCAAAAGTTAACAGGAAGAATGGCCGCATTGACCCGGTTCATTAGCAAATCAGCAGATAAGTCGTTGCCCTTCTTCAACGTATTAAAGCAAAACAAGAAATTCAAGTGGGGAGAAACAGAAAAAGCAGCTTTTGAGGCTGTAAAACGGCACTTGCAAGCCTTACCCACGATAGCCCGACCAGAGGAGGGAGACACGCTGCAGCTATACATATCTGCTTCTCAGCACACAGTAGCAGCAATACTGATCATAGAGAAGGATAAAGCACAGATACCGGTGTACTTTGTCAGCCACATCTTGCAAGAAGCAGAAACGAGATACTCCTTGATAGAAAAGTTGGGATTGGCAGTGCTGATTGCAGCCAGAAAACTGAGACCCTACTTTGATGCGCACGGAATTGAAGTCCTCACAAACTACCCACTAGAGAAAGCAATGCAAAAAATGGACACATCAGGTAGACTCCTAAAATGGGCGATTGAACTGTCAGAATTTCACATGGAATATCGGCCCAGAACAGCTATTAAAGCCCAAGCACTGTCTGACTTCATAGTCGAAGCATCATATCAGGAGGAGGAAATAGAGGAAGGAAAATGGGAAGTAGCAGTAAGCGCTCTGTTACCAAGTCAGGGGCAGGAGGATGGGTAATAATTACTTCACCAGAAGGAGACCAGTTCGAGTATGCTATTAAGTTCTCTTTCCAGGCATCAAACAACGAGGCAGAATACGAAGCTGCAATTGCTGGCATACAGATCTGCATGGCGGCTGGTGCTCGTAGGCTCATACTCACAACCGACTCACAGTTGGTAGCAAACCAGTTCTCAGGAGAGTATGAAACGAAGGAAGAATCCATGAAACGATATGCCGAAAAGCGTAAACAGTCAGTGGCACAGTTGGAAAGTTTCGAAATAAAATTAGTGCCCCGATCAGAGAACATGTTGGCAGACTCCCTGTCGAAACTGGCCAGCTCAAGTGTTCTGATCAAATCAGTAATGATGGAAGTCATGCGTCGAAGGAGTACGAAGATAGTGGGGAAAGAGGTCATGGTAATCACGAGCCAACCTGAATGGTATGACACTATGTGGACATACAAGAGAGATGGAACACTGCCTACAGAAAAAACGGAGGCAAGAAGGTTGATTAGGAACTCATGCTGGTTCATAATCATCAGAGGTCAACTCTACAAACGGGGTTTCAGCTTGCCTTTGTTACGATGCATATCAGCGTATGAATCGGCACGAATGATAGAAGAAATGCATGAGGGAATTTGTGGAAATCATCAGGGAGGAAAAACCCTTGCACTGGTATGCCAAAGACAAGGATACTACCGGCCGACAATGTTAACAGACGCACAAGAGTACGTCAAGAGATGTGAAAAATGTCAAGTTTTCTCGGCAGTCATCAATCGTCCTGCAAACGATCTCATGCCAATCCTAAATCCAATACCGTTCGCCCAGTGGGGAATGGACATTCTGGGACCATTCACAACGGCATCTGGTGGAAGAAAATTTCTTATAGTGGCAGTTGATTATTTCACCAAATGGATAGAAGAAGAACCAGTGGCAAAGATAACTGCAAATCAGGTGAAAAAGTTCATATGGAAAAATATAATCACCAGGTTTGGATTACCAATGGCAATCGTTATGGACCATGGGGTACAGTTTGATTGCTCGCCAGTATAAAGTTTCTTGAGTCTGTACAAAGTCAAGTTTGCCTACTCTTCTGTTTGTCATCCTCAAAGCAATGGGCAGGCAGAAGCTTCCAACAAGCAGATACTGGCAGCAATGAGAAAGAAGCTGGAAGACTATAAGGCTGGTTGGGCCGATATTGTTCCTGAAATACTTGGGGAAATAGAACCACCGTTAAGGAAGCAACGGGAGAGAGCCCATTCCGCCTATGTTTCGGATCAGAAGCAGTGATACCAGCAGAAGTAGGGTTACCCACATTCAGGATCCAGCATTATGAAGAAGACAAGAACGATCAACTGTTAAGGCAGGAGCTGGATTTCCTCCCAGAGATCAGACTCAGAGCAGAAATCAGATCAGCGGCATACAAACAGCGTATAAGTAATGCTTACAACAAAAGAGTAAAGCACAGGCAACTTGAAGTAGGAGACCTGGTGCTCCGTAGAACTGCAGCTACGGGCAAGGCAAAGGTTCAAGGAAAATTAACCCCAAACTGGGAGGGGCCCTATCAGATATGGGAAGAAATCGTACCAGGAGCTTTTAGGATGATGGATATGGGGGGAGTCGCATTGAAAAACTCGTGGAACGCCAGCGTCCTTAGAAAGTTTTATGTGTAATCAGTAAACCAAAAGGCCTGTTGAGCCAGGCCTGTTATGGTCCATGAAATGAAAGGAAGTCGAGGAATTCAAAACAAACAAAATCAAACCCTTAAAGTAGGTTAGCAAGGCTACTATCAGCTTGCTGACTCGGGGTGATGTATAAGCAAAAATTGTGATTCAAACCCTTAAAGTAGGTCAGCAAGGCTACTAGCTACCAGCTTGCTGACTCGGGGTGATACGAATCAGACCCTTAAAGTAGGTCAGCAAGGCTACTATCAGCTTGCTGACTCGGGGTGATGTATAAGCAAAAATTGTGATTCAAACCCTTAAAGTAGGTCAGCAAGGCTACTACCAGCTTGCTGACTCGGGGTGATACGAATCAGACCCTTAAAGTAGGTCAGCAAGGCTACTATCAGCTTGCTGACTCGGGGTGATGTATAAGAAAAAATTGTGATTTAAACCCTTAAAGTAGGTCAGCAAGGCTACTACCAGCTTGCTGACTCGGGGTGATACGAATCAGACCCTTAAAGTAGGTCAGCAAGGCTACTATCAGCTTGCTGACTCGGGGTGATGTATAAGCAAAAAATTAAAACTCAGACCCTTAAAGTAGGTCAGCAAGGCTACTATCAGCTTGCTGACTCGGGGTGATGTATAAGCAAAAAAATTAAAACTCAAACCCTTAAAGTAGGGCAGCAAGGCTACTATCAGCTTGCTGACTCGGGGTGATGTATAAGCAAAAAATTAAAACTCAAACCCTTAAAGTAGGTCAGCAAGGCTATTACCAGCTTGCTGACTCGGGGTAATACGAATCGCAAAATAAAAACAAGAATAAGGAGCAACACTGAAACAGCACAACAATATAAACACATAAACACAATCAGATAGCATAAAATCGACAGCCAACACCAAACCAACGTTCGGTAGCTGTTAAAACGGCACTAGATAAACGAGCATTATGCAAACTGCTCTTTACCTAATAAAAGTTTCTTACAAACAAACTTATAAATATTCCAAGGCAAAAGGTGCCACAAACAGCCGATACCAAAAGAGCGTTACAAAATAATCATTAAAAAAAGGCAGAGGAGCCACAAGATGACCTAGGTGATGACTGCCCGCACCCTCATTCCTGATTAGGACCCGCTTGGTTAGTACTGGAAGAGAGAAAAGCAGGATTCAAATAGTCCTCCTCTTTCAGCTCAATCGGAGGAAGAGTCAAGGGATCCGCATTCTGGATAATCTCTTCAGGAATAATTTGCGTCTCCCAACCAGTGGCTTCCTTGTGTTTCTTTTCCACAAGAAAGGCGTACTCGATATCCTCACAATCCTCCTTGGTGAGGCCTATACCATGCACACCACAGCGATGGGCGGCGAACCTACCACCATTATGGCTGTCAGTAATACGCTTGCTGTAAGTTTGAGAACGGGTAAAACGCAAGGCACCATCTCGAGCTCCAGTCCTGTAAGCAGTCTTGGCTTTCTCATCAGCTTCACGCAACTGCTCAGTCAGCTCTCTAGTTTTGACCTCTTCAGCAGCCAGCTTTTTAGCAACATCTTCCAACTCCTGGTTGCGCGTCTTCAAACTCTCAAGCTCAGTTAGTTTCTGCTGCAACTCATGTTTGGCATCAGCTAGCTCTTTATCCTTGTCAGCCTGAGCCTGCTTGAGCTGCTCATTCTCCTCCTGGTAGCAAAGGTATAGCTTCACCAGTTCTACCCCAGAAGTAGCGGCCTACAAATAAGCATAACCAATGAACACCGAAAACAAAAGCTAGCTATGTATTAAAATATATGTGCCAGATAAGGTACCTTGTATAAATCATTCATGTGCTGAGCAGCAGGCGCATCAATCTCGACTGCAGGGTTGTCACGTGGAGTAGCCAAATCCTTCAAAGCTCTCCAGCCCATACAACCGCCCCCCTTACAGTCATCAGTAAGAACCGACTCCCCACGAAGAAGGTCGACCTTAGGATTCCAAGGTTCATCAGGTTCACCAGCAGGAACCTCAAAATACTTCATCTTCCTGGGAGTTAGGCGTATCGGAGTTTTCTCAATCCACTCCCCAGGGCGAACAAACACCCCCATATTCAAACCAGAGCTGGTACCAACACTCTGGCTTGGGCGACCGTATCCAGAGGAGGTATGAAGAGTTAGGGGGGCAAGTTGGAAGAAATTTTATGCCCATGCCAGCAGCATCAGTATCATTCACCTCCTGCTCCTGATTCTGGCGGGTTGGAGTCATAAGATCCACAACCATCAAGTCTGGTTGGACTATCGGCTCAAAATTCGCGGCAGCATCATCCCCCTGGCCTGCGATGTTCACATCCGCAGCCGATTCAAACTCCTTCTCAGGAGATTTCTCTTGACACTTTTCAGAGGCAGGCTGCGCAGAATCATTCACTCGAGACCGATTCACTCGAGTAAAGGGCTGGATACGATCACGAGGACACCTGCCAGTAAGGGCTGCACCACGACCGCAATCCAAACTTTTAAAACCACCAGCCATTTCAGACGAACCGGCAGTATGAGTTGTAACAAAAAGTCGTTGAGGAACGGTGTCAACAGCCCAACCGCCGATAGAACGAGCAGATGGATCACGAATAGTAAGGGGCTTGGGGGATGGCAAGGAACTCAGCTTTTTTGCTTTCTTGGCAGGAGATTCACTAACAGGTTCCTCCCGCGATAAACCTCGTTTCTTGTTGGCCCTGGTTGCGTAGGTTGATAAGGTGGAAAACACGCCCTTCGAATTTGGAGGATTATTGGTGGTAGGACGACCGTCTTTTCCCAAACCCAGAATACCAAAATCAAGAGTGTGCAGACCTGGTAAGAAAAACACACAAATATTCAAACACAGAAAGCAGAAATACATACAAAACAACGAACGCATACTTAAACAAAATAGAAGGGGGATAAGCTATCAGCCCCACGACCATTCCAAGAGTATGGGTGTGGCACAAGCCGACTGCAGACAACGACCCATTTGCCAAAATGTACTTGGTAGGAGGCAACCAATATTTAGGAACGGTCACAGACTTCTGCAAACCGGTGTCAACATGCAAACAGGACACAAACTGATATGCCCTTTTTTCTCTAAAACCCAGCTCCCGGTCAGGATAGTGATTCATATGAGGACGGGGCAAGTGAAAACGGGTCCGGATCGGAAAGTCAGACGGCACTCTTAACCAGTAGAACTTCTTCTCCCAATCTTTGCAGCTAGACGGTTTGGGGTTAACAGTCATCTTACTTCCCTTGGTGTAAAAAGACCACCAGCCAGACTTCTTTTTGTATTTCTTAAGCCAAATCAGCCTCCGGAATAAATTGACGGTTTGAGGCCATTGCTTGAAAGACAGCAACCAGGTAAAAGCAACCACATTCCTCACAACCTGAGGCGTTACCTGCGCCAAGCACACACTCCAAGCCCGAAATACCTTCTCTATAAAAGGATGCAGGGGAAATCGGAGGCCAAAATCGAAATGGTGGGCATACACGCCGATATGACCAGGAGGACAATCCAAAATCACACTCCCCTCAGCGGGAATCACAAGACGGTAGCCTTTGGGCAGCTTCAAGTATTCCTTGGCCCAGCGCGGATGGTTGTCTTTGATAGCCCTATCACGAAAAGTTTTGACTATCTTTGCCTTGCCAACGGCACTACCAGTGGGAGGAGGGCATTCAACCCTAAACCTCATCTCCTCCGTATCGGAGTCTGGCTCCACATCTAAATCTCCTTCCCTCACAACCTGCTCACACAGAGATGTCACATCTTCGCCATCATCCCACAACTTACCAATGTCATCATCAGACTCCAAAATTGAATCCCCTATATCCTCATCTTCTTCCCCATCACTACAAGCTTTCATGCATCTTAAGCTTTTAGAAACCTTTTATTTTTTTGACAGCTATTAATTTATTCGAGTGGTTACAAATGGTGAAATAATTGATCTATGTTCAGCAATGACTACACTTAAAGTTTACAAGACCTTATAATTATTCAACCCAAAACCAACGCAAGTATAAAAAAATTATCCCTCGCACAAATCAAACCCAAATTTGAACACCACTAGAATATGACTTAACCGAACTCGACTTGTATTCGAACCGATAAACAACTAAACATGACTAGAATCGAATATGACTAATACCCGAATCTGAACTAAACTGAAACTAAAGAAAATAGTAATTTAACATTACTCGCGACTCACACGACTCGAGTGTCTTTTTTCCTAACAATACGAGTATTCTATTTAAGAACTCTAGAAATCTTAGAATATTAGAGTAATTTGCTAACAGTAATCACTTAGGGATGCAAATAGTTTAGCCTTTTAAACTTATGTGCATAGTAAATTGTAAAGGTTTAATGACTTCTTCTTATTAAATGGTGCAGAAAACGAAGTATCTGTATGATGTTGATGATTAAGCAAAATAATTCAAAGATTGATGACTAAGCTCAGGGGCGGTGTCAGTAAGGGTTCAGTCAACTGAATCTTTAATGGATAGAAAAAACCCTTATATACAGTTAACCTCAATAGTGTGTCACAAATAAATGAAGTACCTTGGTGATTTTGAGACAACATCTGCAGCAAAGGTCAAGAGTTCGATTCCAAATAGCTGCACTATTTTTATTTGTTGCTTGTTTTTTACTAAATTAATGACCACTTGAACCACCTCAAAATGAACCTCTAATACAAGAAAATGAAAACTTGTGGAGTTCAATTATAGTTTTTTTTAGTGTTATTGTAATAGAACAAGTGTACCTCCGAATTGTTAATTGTAAAATGAATATCGGATTATGCGTTTGAAAATTCCGAACTCTTATGCATAGAATCCTGGCACCGCCACTGAGTAAGCTACATCCACCTCAGCTGGGTAGGCTACCCAGTGAGTTGATGTAGTCTTCCCCTTAATTAAGTTCTTTGTTTGTCTTAATATTTGTGCAATTAGTAACCGTAAAGATTTTTATAAAACGGATGTAATTATAAATATAACTCGAAATATAGAGACACAATTGATCACACATGTTGATTTCGAAGAAACAAACAATCAGCTAAGGCACACTATAGAGGTTATGTACGTAATTAGTCAATTACTCCTCTTTATTTCACGATAAGGCGACTAATACATTGGATCGGCTTAGGATGAGTTGGTTTGATGGTAATGTTCGTACCAAAGAAGCTTATGCGTGAACATAGATTCGATCAGGCGCGGCGCAAGTGCATCCCTCTGTACAACACGCGGCTGCACAAGTAAATGGCCTGGTTTGGTACCGGCAGCAATGACAGTCACCTGAAACACAAATCATAAATATAAAACATTATTATCACCATCAAAGTCCAGTTTGTTTTGACGGAAAATACATCCAACGAAAAATGATTTTCCCATTTTGTTTAGGTAAAGTTAAAAACCAATTTTCTTAAAGGTGAAAAGCAGTTTCCATTTTTTGGGGAAAAAAAACAGCGATTACCTTCAATAATGCTTGAAGATTTGCCCAAAGTACGCTACCTTTTCACTTATTTCGCACTCTATCGTCCACGTCAGCAAGAAAGCCGGTCTAATATTTTTTTTAAAAATCTACAATAAACCGCTATTTGAAACAGCGGTTTAAAGGGGTAAACCGCTAGCTTATATATTCAATGAACCGCCATCTCAGGTAGAGGTTAATCCTTATAAAACCGCACAATTTTGTTATAAAACCGCGTGGTTTTATTTTAAAGAAAATCGCTATATTAGATAGCAGTTTATCCTATTAAATCGCCTTCTGAGATAGCGGTTTGCTTTAAAATAAAACGCTATCTCAAATGGCGGTTCAACGCTGAGCCGGGAAAAAAGTACTTTTCTTTCTCCCTTGCTGATGTGGACGGTAGGGTGAGAATTAAATTAGAATGTAACGTATTTTGGAAATTATTAGATTTTTATGCAATATTGAAAGAAATCGCTAAAAAAAAACAATCATATTATCCTCTTTAGTACTCCCTCTGTTCCTTTATGTTCTTCCCATTTGGGAAATGGTGTGAAAATTAAGAAAATGGAACTTGTAATGATTGGGTGTAAGAGTAATTATTGAATGTAAGTGAAAGTAATAAAGTAGTAAATGAAAGTAATAAAGAAATGAAGGAGAGGGAAGATACTTTTAATAAAGTAATAAAAAATTATAAAAGTGGAGTTGGGTGAGTGAATAGGGAAATGTGAATGAATTAAATAAGGGATGGTGGGGAATTTTATGGTAAAAAGGTATGTCCAAAAAAGGAAATGGGAAGAACATATAGGAACGCCCAAAATAGAAACGGAAAGAACAAAAAGGAATGGAGGGAGTACCTTATATTTCTTTTTCTCTCCCTTATACATCTCTCTATTTCAGTTCTATTTTCTTTGTCTATATAATTTTTTTTACAAAAGGTCTTGCGCGCGCACAAGGTGCACAATAAATTTATTGTACATAAATATAACTTTTACTCATTTTCTTGTAACTTTAACCTAGTTTTAATTAATTTTTATATTAGTAAAAAAGTTGATAAATAAATATTTTAAAGGGTTATATGATTAATTTTATACATTATTAGTGATTTTGAAGAAATAAGTTTTATTAAAAATGAAAAAAAATTCACTAAAAAATAGATAACTTTTACATATATAAACTTGACTTTTAAGCATTTTGAGTTAACTTTTAATCTAGTGGTACAATATTTATTGTACAACCTTTATAAATAAGAATTTGTGTTTTTTTTAATAAGGAGACAAACAATTTCCGTTGAAACAGACGAATCCTAAACTTATATTGTAATCACCACTTACTAGTTACTACTAAAAAGGACACCAAACATTACAGAGGCCACATACCATTTTTTTCTGTTTTTAATAAAATTAAATAACAGTATGATGGAGAAGTCACCTTTAGTCCTTGAGGATATTAGACCAACTCCTTGGGATGAGATTGTGGATTTAGTGTCCTGGGACGACGACGGCGTAACCCTTCTTGCTGCATCACCAAAGACTGATAGTAGCAAAAGGCAACTTAGTACCATAACTATTACAGCTACAGCCTTTCCCTTGTGAGCCATTTTTGTTTTGTATTTTGAGCCTTTAACTACTACTAGTGGCTAGCTTAATTGTGGTGTTATGGATGTAGTGAGTTGTTCCTATTGCATAATCTCACTCTATATATAGAGTTATAGACTGGGGTGCATAGTCGGGTTACGAGTAGATAGAGTTGAGCCCGGCCCAAGCTGGCATACGGGCTGCATGAGCCCAACACGAATCTTACATGATAAGGCATGGGCCCGTTGTAAGTTCAACACGACCACGATATTTCGCTACTTCGCCAAGCATGTCGGTAAACTAATTTTAAATCAATTAACCGCAAATTTTTAAAATTAGATAGAGGCGCCGGCATATCATCGTGGAACGGTTTGTTCATCGCCCCGTAGGCAAAATATGGTTTATACACCCGGGTGCATAATGCTCACTGTACACCCTCTTTTACAAAGAACATATAATTCAAATACAAAGAACATATTATTCATACCCAAAGAACATATAGCCAATAAATATATAGTTCAAATTCATAGAACATATAGTTTAAATATTTCATTAGTACATGTACATTAAAATCATTCTACCAATTGTCTGTTGGTTCAGTGGTGATTGGGGCTGAACTTGGTAGTGAGAACTCGTGTTCGATCCCCCGCAACAACAATTGGGAGGTGACTGGAACCTATCCACCCAAAACTGGCCCCGAATCCGGATTAGCCCTAAGGGTGAAACGGGTGCTAACACAAAAAAAAACATTGAAATCATTCTCAATGTTCATTAAATTTTCAATAAATGTTCAACATGGTGCACAATGAGCACTGTGCACCCGGGTGTATAATCCAAATTGCGCGTTTCTATAAAAGAATAAAAACGGCATGAATTTACTAGTTTTATATACGGAGTAATATAATTTCTCTCACTTAAATAACTCACTTGTATTCTTATTTTCTAAAAAATTTGACGCATTTCACAATAATTATATTAAAAAAAAAAAAACCCCAGTATCAACTAGTACCTCCGTTCCACAATACATGGATCTTTCTTTTTGCACGTAGTTCAACACACTTTTTTGAACATTAATATCTTTAAATGTATGTAAAACTTTAAAAAAATTGATATTTGGGATTCTCGTATTAATATGTATTTAACCAGATCTCACTTGACTATATTTTTTCTTACATAACGGTGAAAGACATATTGTCAAAGTTGATCGAGGAATATTGTGCAAATGAGAAATGATGCATGTATTGTGGAACGGAGGTAAAACTACCTAAATAAATATGAAGTCAATTTCCTTCAAAAAACATATGAAGTCAATTATATTGCCTAAAACCCTTTGTCAGTCAAAACGGGACGAGTAATTCGGGACGGAAAGAGTAAATTTTAAAGAAAGAAAATAGTCCAAAATAGAAGTACGTTGTTCAAGCTAAACTCAAATTATATTATTCAAAGTAAAACCCGGAACATCACTTAAGCTAGACACTAGTTTACATTTATAATAAGTTTTAGAAAGGAATAATAAGGGTTATGTAAGTTCAATTCATTTATTTATTAAAAAATAAGTTTAGTTCAATTTAAATAGAAGAAAATCTACCGAATAAAATGTGCCCTGACTCATGAGTCAATTCAGCAAGAAAGTGTTTTACACGTACATTTTCGTGGATATCAATCCTTTCATATCATAATAATTCATACGGAGTACTATTTCGAAATTCCGAATTGAAATGATTCAATCCAACTTGAACCGTTGAACACACAAATTAACTTGTTGGAATTAAAGTTGATGTGTCATTCTTGACGTTTCCCCTTTAATAAGTTTACACAAAAAAATTATTTCATAATATTAAAAATTAAATAAAACATTTTAAAAGTTATCAAAAATTGGTTAAATTTATAATAATAATAATAATAATAATAATAATAACTACCAAAAATTGGTTAAAAATTATCTTAATATACAATAAACTTATTGTACACTAGTTGTCCGCAAAATCATGGGCGGATTTGGTCTACTATGCAAGGAGGGTAGAAAAATGCCGACAATTGTCTAACTTTTAAAAATATTATTAGTATGAGTGGGTGGCAAAAATAAAGCTGTACCTTGGTGGTAATTAGGGATAGCCACGAGTCGAACTGAGTCGAAGATGGTTTGTTTAACTAGCTATTTGTATATTAGGCTTGAGTTCGGATTCGCGCTCGGTTCGAACTTCAATTTTGAGCTCGTGTTCGTCTTGATTGATGAATTCACAGTTCGAGCTCGAGTTCGAGCTCGGCTCAAATTGACTCGATAACAATTCGAGCTGAACTATTATTCGAGCTCTACTTTTACATTTACTTTAACAAGTTTTTGTAAAAATATCTTATGAATATATAGTGTTAAATAATTAAATGCAATCAAATATAACTAATTATAATTAAGGATGTATGTAATTGATACAATATGTTGGAATTAGTAATCTTGGTTCCATGATTCAAGAGTAAAATTGTAAGGAAACGGGGGTTGAAAAAGATAAGAGATATAATTATAGTTGAGTAGGTATTGAGAAATAAATTAAGGAGTTCATATTTTCTCACGATGATGCGAAAGTCGATCAATTGATTCTAAATTTAGATTTTTTTTAGAAAAATTAATCGAGCATTCAAGCCGAACACTGTAGAGTTTGATTTCGGCAGGGTGCGTTCTATTCAACTAATTTGACCTGAACTTATCTGAACTTATTGATAATAATAATACCCCGTAATATTAATAATAATAAACGATAAACGATAAATAATAAACGATAAATAATAAATAACAAATAACAAATAACAAATAACAAATAACAAATAATAAAAATAAAAATAAATAAATAATAATACCTCCATTTAATTTTGTTCTTTACAGTTACTGTTTTCACGTGAATTAAGTTTGAGCAAGTGGGGTCGTTATTTGCAAGTGGATGAAAGTGACATAGTGAAAGTGACATCTTATCAATTATGAATTACTAATTCTAATTTGGGATGAAAAAATGCCAAAAGTACAGGCCCCACCACCCCCAATACACACTCCCTATATTCTGGATTCACCAAATATGCAGAAAGTGAATTCAGTTTCAATCTGAAATTTCACACTCCGTATTCTGGCGCTAGAATCGCCAAAAAAATGTAAAAAGTGAAAATCTTCAACCTCACTTTTATGGCGCGACATTTTCAAGGTAAAATGTTTAATTTTTCTACTCAATTGTACAACCTTGCCCTATATAAACATTCACTATTCTACTGTCCTATTATTTTTACATCCCAAATGAACGTCTCCAAAATATACATTGAAATTAATTTACTGAAGGAAAAAATAAATTAAGTGAAAACAAACATAGTGTTGATCGAATCTGATGGCATCAGGCCATGGTGAAGCATAAGCAGCGACATCGTTTGTTCAAGAGGCATCATTTGTTCACGAGGAAGCATCAACCCCACCAATTGTTGTGGCTCGTCCTTTGCCCCCTAGACTTGACCTCGTACGATAGGCGACTTGTGGTTCAATATCTTCAACAACAATGTATACTTGGGGACCTTGATTATGGTGAAATAACAAGGGCAACTAAGATTTATGTGTCTCAAGAAAAACTGTGTCGAAGTACTGGAACATGGCAGAAGTTGATGTATGTAGTAGACTGTCAGGTAATTAATCTTAAACCTCAATTTGCAAATTGCGGTAGGAAACCAACTAGTAACTTGATACTGAAAAGATGAGAACTGTACCTATTAGAGATAGGACAACACAAAGATCATTAGGGAAAGAATTAGATGTAGCAGCCTCGACCATAAATAGGCATATTCAGAAAGGTAACATAAAACCACACATAAACCCACTGAGGCCTGGAATATAAGATGGGAATGTAAGTCAAAGGTTAGTATACTGTCTACGCATGATAGTGCCATCCACCATATACAAAAACTCAATATTTAAGTCTTTCTATGATTATGTTCACATAGATGAGAAGTGGTTTTACTTAAAGAAAGAAAATCTGAAAGTGTATTTAGCACCTGGTGAAGAACACACATACATAATTGCACAACCAAAACATCAAATTCCAAAAGGTATGTTTCTAGCTGGAGTTGCAAGATCAATCTTTAACACGAATGAAGTTTGTATTTTTGATGGAAAACTCGGAATATTTTTGTTTACATATACAGAACCAACAAAAAAGAGTTCTAAAAACAGAGCAAGAAGCACTCACATATGCAATTCAAGGAGTGAATAAAGAAGTATCCAGGGAGAAATTACTGACAAAAAGTTGCCTATTATAAGACAGAAATGGCATGCGGACTCAGTAAAAACTATAATCATTCAGGCAGACAATACAAAGCCACATAATAGGGCTGGTGATCCACAATTTATACAAGAGGCAGACATAGATGGATTCACTTTTACATGACAACCACGGTCACCCCAAAGTCTCGATCTAAACATCTTAGATTTGGGATTTTTTAGGCCGATCCAATCTTTGTATGAAAAAATATGCCGAAAGACCTTGATGCAATGATTATCAACGTACGAGAAGCTTTTGATGAACTACACCCAAAAGTACTCAATAATTGGTATTCAAATCAATATGTAATGCAAGAAATCATCAAGGTTAAAGAAGTAGGAAACTACGTGCTGCCCCATGTCAAGAAAAAACAGTCAGAGGATGCCAAAAACTTGCCTCTCCAAGTACAACCCGTTGCACAAGCAGTCAAAGAAAGCATGCATCTTTTGTTTTCAGAAAATGAAGGTTGAAATGAGGTAACAAACCAAGTTTTACTTTTAGAATTGCGTTGCACTTGTACTTTGGGTTTATAAACATTTAGGAACATAGGTAGTAATAAATAATAAATAATAAATAATAAATAATAAATAATAAAAAATAAAAAATTATTATTATTATTAAAAAATAAAAAATAATAATAATAATAATAATAATAATAATAATAATAATAATAATAATACGTGTTAGGGGATATCTGTTCGCAGGTTGGGGTTGTTGTGCAGAAGGAGGTGCCGTTGAGATTTCTGTCTGAGGAAGGGAGAGATCTCCGTCCTTCAGACCTTCTCGTCTTCTCTTGGGACAAAGGGAAGAATGTATGCTTAGATGTCACAGGTATCTCTCCATTCACCGGGCCAGGAGTTGATGCTTTTGCTCCTGGGGCTGCTGTCGCTAATGCTGTTGCCAGGAAGAAGAAGAAGTATGAAGTGAAGTGCATAGGCAACGGGTATGGTTTTATCGCTTTTGCTTTCTCCACCTTTGGAGAACTAGGGAGTGATGCCCTCGAGTTCATGTCTAGGGTCTCACGGGTTGCTCAGAGTAACACGGCTGCTGCTAACATTCGTTCTTTTCTTTTTCATCGTTTGTGTTTTGCTTTGAATAAGGGTGTCGGAGCCCAATTAGTGGCTAGGCTCCCATCCAACTCTGTGTAATCGCTTCTTTATAATAATAAAAAAATAAAAATAATAAAAAATAATAATAATAATAATAATAATAAATAGATAGATATAAATAATATTAATAATAAAATTATAATATTAATAAATAATAATAAGACAAATTTGTCAAAAACTACCTTATAAAATTGAATTTTTATGATAAACTACCTTATTAAAAAAATGTTGTAAGTAACTACCTTATAAAAATTTATGTTGTAAGATACTACACTTCCTATGATTATTAGCATTGATTCAAGATTATGGGATTGACTTACTAGATGTATCTCACGTAGTATCTAACGGAAAAAAGGGTAATTAAATGGCACGTAAGATGCATATGGGAAAGTCCATCCCGGAATTTTGAGTCAAGCTTAATAATTCGGAAAAAGGTAGTATCTTACAACATAATTTTTTATAAGGTAGTTTTTGACAAATTTACCTAATAATAATAAGAACAATAATATTATTATTATTATTCATATTGAAACTTATTGGAACTTATTTGAACTTATTGGAACATATTGGAACTTATCTGAACTTATTGGACATGAAACTTAATTTTTAAGGTGAACATAACGCACCCTAATTAATCGAACTATATTCTCGAGCTCGAGCTCGACTCGTTTTTAAATGAACCGAACTTTAACCGAGGCAATTCAGAATTGTTCACGAGCAATTATGTTCGTGTCTACCCTAGTGGTAATTAGTATAATAGATTTGTTTAAATACGAATGGTCATGGCCCTTATGGGTTCTATCTTAATATATGCCTAACCATTAATTTTCCATTTTAGCTTTGTTCTTCAATTTTTCCCCTTAAAATCCTTGCTTTACTTATTTAGAGAATTAATTTATTTTCTTTTTCATACTTCCTCTGTTCTTTTTTATATGACACAATTATTTAGGCAAGTTTGCCAATACACGATTTCAAACATTAACATCTTCAATTATGGATAAGAAAAAATTACAAAAAGTTGATATTTAAAAAATATTTATTGAGACGAATCTAGTAAGACCCTACACGACTATGTTTTTTCTTAAGTATAAATCACGAAATGAAGTCAAATAAGCATGTGTGAATAGTGTTCGAAATAAAATTGTATCACATAAATAATAACGGATGAAGTATTATTTTAATAAGTGTGTTTAACTTATTCTAAGTTCCTGAATTCGACACTACCGCGAGACCTTTTCCGTTTAGAGTGTGAATTGTGTACTCAAAAACCATTGACCCGTTTACTTGCCACTTGAGGATATTTACTCGAACCCCATTCCTTCCCGCGTGAGAGTGATTCCAAACCATCAGTCTAAGGCTCTGTTTGGCAACCCTAATTAAAATGAAGTTGAAACTGATATACGTTAGCTGAAATAGAAAATGTAGTAGCTGAAATTGATAAGTTGCTGAAACTGATAAGATATCTAATTACGTAAAGTGTTTGGTAAAACCGATTGTTCAACAAACTTCTTTATATATTTTTGTATACTTGGTATTTTATATGTTTTCGCATATTTTCTTATTCGAATAGCAATATAAAGTTGACAATGGGTGATAAAAAAAGGATAACAAATCTAATACATATATATAAAGGAGGCATATTTGCTGAAATATTAGAGCGCCACGTAGGAAATTGAATGGTTTTGGCCAATGAAAAATAAGATTTTTAATTTATTTTGAATTAAAAAAATCGAGTGCCACGTAGATAATTAATTAGGTGCCACATTGATATTTTAATTAATTAATTATTAATATATACAACTTCATCCACAATAAAACACTCTAATAATTAAAAAATAAACCTAAAATAAAATTCATCCAAAATCAAACACTAATCTAAAATAAAATTCAATCCAAAATCAAACATGAATCCAATATTAGAGCGCCACATAGGAAATCTAATGGTTTCGGCCAATAAAAAATAAGATTTCGAAATTATTTTTGATTTAAAAAAGTCGAGTGCCATGTAGGCATATTTGTTGAAATATTAGAGCGCCATGTAGGAAATCTAATGGTTTCGGCAAATGAAAAATAAGATTTTGAAATTATTTTTAAAATAAAAAAATCGAGTGCCATTTAAATAAATAATTAGGTGCCACGTATATATTTTTATTAATTAATTATTAATATATACAACTCCATCCACAATAAAACACTCTAATAATTAAAAAATAAATCTAAAATAAAATTCATCCAAAATCAAACACTCATCTAAAATAAAATTAAATCTAAAATAAAACATTAATCCAATATTAGAGCGCCACGTATGAAATCTAATGGTTTCGGACAATGAAAAATAAGATTTCAAAAATAATTTTGAAATAAAAAAGTCGAGTGTCCTGTAGATAAATAATTAGGTCCCACATAGATATTTTTATTAATTAATTATTAATATTATGCATGTACAATTTCATCCAAAATCAAACACTCTAATAATTAAAAAACAGCTCTAAAAAAAATTCAATCCAAAATTAAAAACTAATCTAATCTAATATTTAAAATATAGGAGTTGGTATATATAGAAATTTTATTTTGACTTAACAATTTAATAGAATTCGTGCATAGCACAAGATAAAATCTAGTACGTATAATTGAAATACTTTAATTTCTTTTTCTAAACTATAATTCATTTTATTACGAAGTACTTTTTTGCTAATTCTTTTTTCATCTCATTTTGTGTCACCAGTAAAAGCACAATTATAACCTCTATGAAACAAGTGGATGACGTTACTGCAACTGAGATATCCCCTAATTCTATATGACAAAATGCCTTTTTATAGTTACTGCAACTCTGTAAGCAAAGAAACATGTAAAATTTCTTTCTGCAAGTACTCCGTATTAGCATTTTAGTCGATTGAATTTCAAACGTTAAAACATTTTACGTTTCAATTTCAGTCAATTTAACCACCTTAAATTTTATTTTCGCTTTTTTGAAACACTTATATTCTCTTAAGGTGACTTAAATTTTCAGTACCTAATTAATAATTTAAGATGACTTAAACATATTAACAAACAGAGCCTAAATCCAGTTGTTTGATTGGTTGTATCCACTTGTTTAACCAATAATTCAACAAAATATCATCTAATCATTGCCTAAGATTTCATATTCTTCTAAGGTGTTTTTCCCTCCATCCCTATTCATACTCTAGTGAACAAGTCGGAGTCCACTTGATCTAATTATATTCTCTTTAGACAAGAACAGTAAAGGAACGAAAGAACAACGATCCGTGAACCAATGGCACACATTTTTCATTGTACGAGTGGGCACACCATTGACTATACGAGTACTCAGTTTGTCATTTAATATGTGTGGAGTAGAGATGGCCAACGTGGCGGATTGGGTGGGTTATGGATGTGTTTGGTGGGTCGTGGGTCGTGGGTCAAAATAATAGAGACACGGCCCGTCTCAGTTAACTTAGGGTGGGTCGAGTCGTGGATTGTGGCAGAAAAAATGAATACAATACATGATGGGTCGTGGGTCGTGGTAAGTTGTGCGGGTTGAGCGGGTCTGATGTGTTTGGTGGGTTACGATAGTTTTTGGGGCTTGGAGTGACTCCGAAAGGTCAGGTGAGTTATGTGGATTTGGTGGGTTTAGACGAGTTTTAGGAGCTTATTAGGTCAGGTGGATTTGGATAATTACTTAAGCGTTAAAAAGTTATAAATTTTATTTGAACTTAAATTAATTAATTTTCATGTTATTCCGTACTTATACAAATGTGGTTAATGACATTTAAACAATAAAATTAAAATTTATTACGGAGTAGCATTTTAAACATATAAAGTAGTTTAAATTATGATGGTAGGTCTGGTGTGTCACAGAGTTAGGGGGATTGAGTTCGTGTGTTGGGTAGGTTGGGTTTATGTGTTGGATTAAGTGGCTCGGGTGTGCCATGGTGGGTTGTGTCGGGTCCGATGAGATGGGTCGAAATGAGTTGTGTTGAAAAAATTCGATTGACCTACGACACATCAAGAAAAATATCTAGGTTGGACAGGTTGTGTCATAGGTCATAACTGGGTCTGACCCACGTGATCCATTATGAACTATATAAGGTGAGTTGAGTCAGAACTTACCCACTGGCCATCTCTTTATGTGGGACTGATCCGAAATGATCCAGATCAAACTCGATCCAAACGACCCTTTTGTCAAATCTAATCATCACTTTATTTGAGTGTATGAGACATTGGCGTTTAATGTGTAATACTTCTTTTGTATTGATACCGAGTAAAAGTACTAGGAACTACTTCGCAGAAATTAAAAAAAACGTAAGATGAGAAATTTACAATTTATAATCATCAAGGGTAACGAGCTAAAATCTTATACTCCCTCCGTCTCTTAATACTCGCACCGCTTTCCTTTTCGGGCCGTCCCTTAATACTTGCACCGCTTCTATAAATGGAAATTTATACCAATATTATATTATTTCTTACACTTACTTACTAACCCCACCTACACCCCTATTCCCTACAAAAAATCATTTAAAAATTCACACCCCCACTCACCACTCTCCACCTCTTACCAATTTCCCACTAACTATATTAAAAAATACCCCACTATCAACTAACACCCATTAAATTAATAAGTCAATTTAAATGTCTTAAACTCCGCACCGGTCAAACTGGTGCGAGTATTAAGGGACGGAGGGAGTATCTCACAATTTGTGTATCACTCTTTTATTGGTTGATATTTATAATTACTCAACCATTTTTATTCTCATATATAAAATTACGTTAATATCAGCTAATAAAAAGAAGTGGCACACAATTGGTGCACATATTTTTGGTGATTTTGATGAGATAATTTTTATTAAAGGGAAAAAAATTATCACTAAAAATACTTCCTCCGTATTTTGTTAGGGATTACATACCACTCTCGGCCTTATTTATTTGGAGGTTACATTTATATTTTTGGTAATTTTTCTACCCCGCTCCCTAATTATTTAATACTAGATTTAAGCCTGTGCGATGCACGAATTTTATTAAACTGTTAAGTTAAAATAAAACTCATGTATATACCAACTGCTATATTTATATGTTATATTAGATTATTTTTTATTTTGGATTGAATTTTATTTTAGATTTATTTTTTACTTATTAGAGTGTTTGACATTGGATGAAATTGTATATGTGTGATAGTGGCACTCAACATTTTTAATTCAAAAATAATTTCAAAATATTAGTTTTCATTGACCGAAAGCATTAGATTTCCTACCTGGCGTTCTAATATTGGATTAGTATTTGATTTTAGATTGAATTTTATTTTAGATTAGTGTTTGATTTTGGATGAATTTTATTTTAGATTAGTGTTTGATTTTGGATGAATTTTATTTTAGATTTATTTTTTATTATTAGAGTGTTTGATTTTGGATGAATTATATTTTAGATTAGTGTTTGATTTTGGATGAATTTTATTTTAGATTTAGTTTTTATTATTAGAGTGTTTGATTTTGGATGGAGTTGTATATATTAGTAATTAATTAATTAAAATATCTACGTGGCACCTAATTAATTATCTACGTGACACTTGATTTTTTTAATTCAAAAATAAATTAGAAATCTTATTTTTCATTGGCCGAGACCAATAGTAATCCTAAGTGGCGCTCCAATATTTCAGCAAATATTCCTCCTTTATATATATATATATATATATATATATATATATATATATATATATATATATATATATATATATATATATATATATATATATATATATATATATATATATATATATATATATATATATATATATATATATATATATATATATATATATATATATATATATATTAGATTTTATTCCTTCCTTAAATATTGCACCATAGTTGAGTTTGCAGTCATGCACATGACTTTGACTTTAAAAATCTCGAATTATGTATAACTAAAATTATAATTAAAAGTTGATATTTAGAAAATATATATCGGTACGAATCTAACAAGATCCCACATGATGACTTCAAATTTTTCTTACATATGAATCATAAAAGATGACCAAATGTCTAGTTCACATACTACGAAATATATTAATTTCAAGTTCACTGATCACATTATATCTTGCTAACGTTTCCTGCGGCTGATGTGGTCTTCCAAACCTACACTTTGCTGACGTGGTTGATGCACCCCACTAGTCGTTAATCATGGGAGCGGCACACAAGTAATATAATTTAGTCCACTTGACTCAATTCTATGGCACTACACAATGTATATAGGCAAGGGGTAAGTAAGGGATCGAACTCTCGGGGATCAAGCGTTTTCTACACTAGCAAGGGACATGCACTCACTAGACACTTTACGTTTTACACAAAAATCAATGTTGAGTTGTTTGCGCAACTTGTCACTAATTGTACAGACGAGGGGTGTAAACAATAATAAGGAGATAGGACTAGGGAAGAGGGATCCAGCCTAGTATAGCTATGAAAAGTCAAAGTCTCTCTACACTACCCAAGCATGAACATTTGGCGAATTCCAAGTTAGTCCATGGAGCATTGTACACTACTACTACAAACCATTCCCACCCGATGGTCATTGTGTGGTTCAAGAGTCTAGTGTTGTGTTTCCTATTTCCTACATATATAGGTTCCTGATGGTCATATGGTGAGAACTAGATAATAGAAATGAGGCTCACACACACTATAATTACGCTCCTAGGGTCGACACAAAAAACGAGCGCTTTACCGTGTTATAGGGAGCGTTTATGGTGTCACCGGCTCCGTGCTCAATGTCTATCTAGGCGAACAACTATAGCACATGAAACACTTTTTTTCTTGGGTTTGGAACAAGGCAATAAGCAATAAAGGACCAACCTAAGGTATCTAGCAAGCAAGGAAGCAAGGATCAACCTAAGGTATCTAACAAGCTAGAATCAACCTAGCTAAGTCATCTAACATGCTCATACACCCATCTCAAGCAAGGACATAATCCCACAACAACTAGCAAAGCCCAACAAACACCAAAGTTACATACACAAGTAGAGAGAAAGAGAAATCATGTCATAATTCTACTAGGGGTCTGAAGGAAATATGCTCTTGGTCCAAGTTTGTATTTAATTCATATAATGCATAGTCTAATAAATGCGGTTCAGTATTAATTAAGCAAGTTAATTATTTAGTGAGATCAAGTGATCTGAATGCCTAGCTAGCGGCCACTTCCGTTTAAGTG
The DNA here is from genome assembly GCF_020520425.1 of Spinacia oleracea. NCBI lineage: Eukaryota > Viridiplantae > Streptophyta > Magnoliopsida > Caryophyllales > Amaranthaceae > Spinacia > Spinacia oleracea. The sequence goes on from NC_079489.1 coordinate 20,207,103, forward strand.
GAATTAATATTATTAATGCCACACCTTACTCATGATTGAACCCGTAGGGTTACACAAATAGTACGTGAACGGATCAAATATTTAGGTGAATATTATATTCAGTAAATAAGCTAATAATGGATATTCGGAAATGATGGATGTCGGTATCAGTGGGAGCTAAACAACTCATCAAAGGAAAAATCGAGAACATTGTCTGAAACAAAGATATTTCCGGAAGCGGGATTATGCGTTGTATCGGAAGTAATAGGAATTATAAATGTTACCGAAATGAAGATATTGCAGGAAACATAAATATAGTTCATATTGAAAATATAAATATTACTGGAATCGAAGATATTACCGGAAACGGAAATATGGTTCGAATCGGAAAATATTATTGGAAATAAAAATATGTTCGGAAACGAAAATATTGTCAGAAAATGAAATATTATCGGAAACGAAAATATTATCGAAATCGGAAATATTAACAAAAATGGAAATATTGTTCGAATCGGAAATGTTGCCGGAATCGGAAACACGAAGCTCGATCCATGAGCCGGAAGCAGGGGCTAATAGCTGCATGGATGCATCGCAGTCCATGGACGAGGCAAGCCCATGGGCGCGCCAAAGTATCGAGTAACGCGCACACCAACGCATGGGCGAATAGTGTCGCCAGCCCAGCGCCATCGCGCATGGGCCAGCGAGCGCGTCAACCCATTGCTAGCGATAGGCAGCGAAGCAACGGGCAGTACAACGCCATCCCCCAAGCTAGCCCACGCTGAGCATCAACAGCACTTGGGCGCCAAGTTTGCTTGCTCCGCAAGCAACTTGGGCCACAAGTAAGCATGTTGGCCGGCCGGTTTTGTCCTAGGATTTTTGGGTTTTAGTTAAATGTTTGGACTTGAACTTGAAATTGAACCGAGCTAGCTTGATATAAAATTCTTTTTCTTTTCTAAAAGACCAATTGAAATACTCCAACGTAAATTAAAAATTGTTCTCTCCAATTAAAATAATTACTACTTTTAATTAATAAAAATATATTTAAATAAATATTTAAATGCAACTTTAATTTATATATTCTATAAAAATGCTTTATAAGTATAATAAAATATATTTATAATTAATTAAAAATACGGGATATTACAATAATATTGCTTCATCTACCTCAGTTCTATGTTGCATGTTGATTCGAATTCATGATAGATCATATGTGGAGGACAAGATGACAATGGCAGATGGTTGGACTATAGAGCAAAAAGAACTAATTTGAAGAAAATGAGAAAACAAAAATGAAGTAAACAATAAAATGTGGTGTTGGGGGGGGTAGGGGTTGATTCAAACAAAAAGGGGAGGGGGGTTCATATACATTTTTTTTACACTAAAACGGAGACAATATAATTGGGTAAAGAGTGAATTGGGCTAGGAATATGGGCTTAAATAACGGTTTTTTTTTTTGCATTATAAATTCATAATTTTTTTTGGTGTAAAGAGAGCTACAAAGAGTAGACGGGATTCGTTTCCAGGTCTTGGGTACAAGCCCTCAAAACTTTACCAACTAAGCTAGTTGGCATCCAAATTTGTGTATGTGGCTCATAGGGACGGTGTATGTGGCTCGTACGGATTTATTTTTATTTATTTGTTGAAGTTTAATTATATTTTCACATCTTATTAACAGAATAACAGGAACTTCCTCCGTCCCTTTTTGTTCTTTAAGTATTAAATTTCAGGGGTCCCATTTCGTTCTTTACATTTCATTTTATATTATCACATAACTGCCTTAATATTTTTATCAAAATTTGTGCCTAAATATTATTTTAACCAATTAAATTTATTGGGGCATTTAATCTCTCACACTTTTCATTGGAGTATTAAATCTTTCCCCATTCTTCCATTGTCAGATTATTTATAAAAGTGAAAAACATTATAAATAAAAGTAATTTGCATTTTTAATTAAAAAAATAGAGGAATTTCAATGCACATTACTTATTTGTTTAATCGCGTGCATAATACCAAACGTGAAGAACAAAAAGGGACAGAGGAGTAGCAAATAATAGAATAAGATACAGGTATATGCATTTACTCGTACATCATTTTGTAAATTCAAATATTTCATATGTTCCTTAAATATGGCACCATGATTGACTTTACGCTTTCCAACACATATTTTGACTCTTAATATCTCGAATTATGTATAAGTAAAAATTATAAAAAATTTATATTTAGAAAATATATATTGATATGAATATAACAAGATCTCACATGACTATGATTTTTCTTAGGTAAAAATCACAAAAAAAAACAAAAACAAATGTCAAGTGTGAATAGTATAAAAAACAAGATGAGGGCGATGTATGGAACAAAGGAAGAAACAAAATTGTCCTTACTCATGAAAAATACTCAATGTCCTTATTAGTCATTTTACACAATCAAACACCTATTACAATCAGTTATTTATCAAACACTACAACCAGCTAATACAATCAGTTAGTCAAATCAGCTAATGCGAAATCGCTAATTGCTGCCAATATAATCCGTTCTTTCTAACAGGATCATAGTTTTTTAACAAAAAAAAGGGAATTGGGCTCAAGTAGATATAGAAATAGGCCAATTCGTTCTTACTTGAAGCAAGAAGATGCAATTTGCTTCTTATGTGGAGAGACCGGTGGGTATTGGGCCGCGCACGCAAAGCCCGACCTCATGAGTTCCTGATTCAAAGAAGCAGATTGCTACTGTAGTAAAACCAAAAGTTAAAAATAAAGGTAGTTAAATCAAATACGGAGAATACCTTAAAAAATAAAAAATAAAAACAAACAAGTATGGAGTACGATAATTTAAAAGGTAGTTACAATATTTAAAATTCTGAAGAAAGAAACAGATTTTTCATGAACTATCTTTGTTGCGATTAAATCAAATTAGAACAAACTTATCTGGATAATGAATAGATTGATTGATGAATAATTGTTGCGTCGTGGACACCCACTGTCCTAAAAGACGATTTCGTGCTACCTTCGGTGCAGTAGAACAGAATGCGGTCTCCCTCCAGGAGAGCAAGTTTTTGTGTGAGAGAAAAAGAATGTGTTTTCAGTTTTCTGGAAAAGTGTTTGAATAATTACTGTGTGTAATGAAAATGAAAACGGAATTCTGATTAAGTAATCAGAACTAAGACAAGTAGACAACCAACAGTAAAAAAAACGGGCAGAAACAATAGTAACTGTAACAACAGAATCATGAAGGTTGTAACGAACGTAATTAATGGTAATTAATCCAACAGTACAGTTTCCCGTAACAAAAACAATCCGGTACCAAAAAGAATAGGTTGGCCCAAAAAACCCACTCCACGCCCGCGGCCCGCATTCTCAAGGACCAAGACCCAATGCCTGAGCCCAGCCCGACCCGATGCACGTGTGTTATTGTCCATCCATATCACTCTCACACTTTCTTAAACAAGAGTTACATCAATTCCTCAATTAATAAACAAGAAGAATATGAAAAGTTTTTCCAATATGTGACTTTTTATTTTACACTCTTTTCTTGTTTCCCAATGAGAACTTCCAACAATCTTTGCATGTTCAATTTATTCACTAAATACTCACAAAGTTTTCATAAATCACAAATATCCCTATATTTTAAAAAATCCCTCGCTCCAAAATACCTTAATGACCTATAGACCTCAACATGTGATTAACCCCTAATCAATCCTAATTATCCTAGTTAACTCTAATTAGCCTCTAATTAATGACTATAATTTCGGAAAGAGATGAAGCAATAATTTAAAAGAGTACGTTAAAACAAGTGCATTTTAGTTATGTTAGGGGAACACCAAACTCTCTCGAGAGTTGCAGATGTAGATTATTTTGATATGTTTATTGATAAATTTAAATGATTTGCAAAATGGGTGATAGACATGGTTAATTTCATCGATAAAAGAACATGTAAACTATAGAGAATAAACTTTTTAATTTTTTTTAAAAAAATTTAGAGGTAACAAATTGGCGATAAATAGAATTACTTTTAATCTAGTTCGTTGGATTATATTAATAAACAGATTTAGTTGGTTGGATTATATTAATTAATAAAGTGAAAATCAAGAAATGGTATATTCAGTTTCTTGAATACCGACTTAATCCAAACTGTTATTATAAATAGAAATCATTAATCAATAATCATCGATCGTCAATTCATCATCTTTCGTTTATTATTCCACAAAACTTCCAATTCTTTTTTATTTTCTGGTTAATTTTGTATAACTGCTAGCTGTTAGTAATGGCCGCTTCTTCATCAAAACAAAAAGTAATGGCGGCTTCGAGTTCAGAAGAAAAAGGCAACACAATTCATGGAATCTGCGACAGAGATTTGATCGGACAATTCGTAAGATATTTTAACTCTCTCATAGGAAGAAGGAGAGGTGTTGCTGAGAAAGTAGTTTTCAAGGGTTTTGATGGTGTTAATGGTCTCGAAATCGCATGGTTTGAGACATTATTAACAAAAGATATGTTGAAGAACAAGAAATATGTTGAGAGTTTATGTCATGAACCTAATCTGATGAAGTCATTGGTGCATGATAATATTGTTAGATGCTATGATTCTTGGGTTGATTTCAAGGAGAAGAGAATTTACATGATTACAGAACTTTGTACTTCTGGAACTTTGTTAAATTATCTTCAGAAACATGTTCTTGCTGATGTTACAGCTATCAAGAGTTGGTGCATACAGATTCTTAAAGGTTTGGAATATCTTCACAATCAAGATCGACCAATAATTCATCGTGATGTTAAGTTGGAAAACATCTTTGTTAATGGTAATACTGGAACTGTTAAACTTGGAGATTTCAGTCTGGCTATGATTCTTGATCAAAAGTACAATGCAGATACTTTTGAATCACCATTGTTTATTGCACCAGAGGTTTCAGTAGGACGACTATGTAAAGAGTCAGTTGACATTTATTCTTTTGGGATGTGCGTATTACATATGATCACCCTTGAACCTCCATACAGTGAATATGTTAACAAACATCATGCTCGTATCAAGGCTAGTTCGGGTATAATGCCTGCTTCATTAAGAAGAGTGGCTGACCCTGTGGCTAAGCGGTTCATTGAAAGGTGTTTGGCTCCTGCTTCTGACAGACCCACGGCGACTGTCCTCTTGGATGATCCGTTTCTTGAACAGACAACTGTTCCTATCAACTCAACACCAACTACTGCTCGTCAGAATCTGACAGAATGTTTGAAGGTTGTACCTGGTCAAGTGGATAGATTACTACCTAAGACATTTGTGTTAAGAGGGACAACAGTAAACAACAACAACAATGCTGATTCGATATCACTGACATTGTGGATTACGTTTGTACGTAGTGTATCGGTGATTGAAAGAGTTTACTCAAGTGAAACTGATACAATTCAGGGATTTGTGTTGGGAATTGCAAGAGAATATGGTTTCTCAGCTGCAGAAGTTGTAATAGTTACTCGGCTTATGGACACACTCATAGTCGCATCTTATAGTGGTCGTCAGAACGTAAAGTACTATGAAATATCGTGCCAGGATCATGTTGTTAGGCCAGTTTATCAAGTCAGCTTGTTGAGAAGCATGCTATCCTGTTTCTTATGTAAGGCAAGTTATTCAACTGCTGATCAGTAGAATTCGAGAATGGCAAGCCAATCAGTTCATTCTTTACAGATAGATTTGAATTGATTTTCTTTGTTAAGTGTAGGGATATATCCTAGTGGAGTATTATAGTTGTTGTGGAATTCATCAAGTCGAATAAGTAGAGGTAGTTTTGAAGAAAATTAATAAAACAGAAAGTTGTTTTTGTTATGTCATTAAGGGTTTTGGATCCTCTAGAGTTCTAAAATAACTCTACAAGGTAGAGTTCGAGCATATCAACCATTGAATAATAAATCAATGGTTCATATATTATCTTTCCGAAATTCCCCCTATTTTTTCTAATCAATATGGGCCATTGATTTTAAAATGTATGGTTTAGATACAACTCTACCTTGTAGAGTTCTATTAAAACTCTAGAGGATCCGGACTCGTCATTAAGGTTCAAATTAGTCTGCCCTGCATTTTCAACCAAATTATCTACCAATACTGAATATGATTATATTCAAAATGCCTACAAATTAGACCCGAACAAAATGCGGGCCGGCCGGGCCAAACTTCGGACCGATTTTTGTGCCCAAAACCCGCTATCTCAGGCCAAAATAGCGGGCTTTTCAGACCATTTTCGGGCCGGGCCAAATTTATAACTAAAATTGTTGTTTTACGTTGTCCAAAGCCCGCAAAAAAATTAAAAAGTTCGGACTAGGCCAGGCCCGAAAACTGGGCCGAAAAAATATGCCCAAACCCGGTATTTTTCGGGCCGGGCCATCGTTGATCAGCTCTACTACAAAGATACGTTACTGAATTTTGATCTTGTTTTTGCATTAGTCCTTTAGCAAGGATTGATTGAGCCATAGACGACTATTAAGAAAATAGAACATCTCTCATCTAATTTTGAGTATGTTTAGCTTAACAATTAGAACCAAGGTACATCTTCGTGCTTACCATTTACATAACTAATAATAGTAACTTTAGTATATATGTTGCTACATGCCTACATTTTTCTGTAACCCTAGCTTGTCGAATATGGCCTGGGATACATATTTTGCTTTATCAACTTCTAATCTCTCGCTTGTGCCAAATTCCAATACCTCTTCTCTGCTTTTCCTCCATCTTTTTCCAGGATTGCCCTATCTTCTCCTTTTTTTTCTTGTATACAAAGTGTATCACAATGGATTGACAACTAGTCTCCGTTTGGTGCCGTTTTTATTTCCTGTTTTTGTTATTTAGAACACTATTAACAAAAGTACAGACCAAAAAGAAGTAATTTTCATTTTCTGTCGTCAGTTTTCTAAATCAGCATTATTAGAAATAACAAATTTTGAGTTCATAATTCAACTATAAATCATTATATATATAAAAAAAAAAAAGTCAAACCTAAAAATATGCAATGTTATCGAATGGTTGTTGAAAACTATCTAACTGAAATATGCATAATTAATTTGCCAACCTCAAAGTTTTACTCCAGGCCATATTCGACTCATAACTATCGAATGGTTGTTTTTAAGAGTATGTCTTTTTTTTTCAGTATTGTGTCTATCTCACAATTTTGTTTATTTTTTTTATTTTTTTGTGTACCACATGGTTCACCCTTATGTGTTATTAGTTGATTAATAATGTATCTTTATGTGTTATTTGTTTGTTACCAAATTTTTGACTATCTAATAATGTCTTGGCCCAATAATTAAGACAGGGAAATATATCATTTTAAAAACTTGGCAAAAAAATGTTGACATTTGTCTATTCCGGATATGGAACTTGGGAATCGTCTGGATTCCATTGCCCTGTCAAACAAAGCAAATGTAAACCAACCTCGGGGGTTTGCCCGAGAAAACCCCCTCCGATGCCTAAGTCAGAAAATAAATTAAAAATATTAATGTACTTCTTAGAGAGAGAAAGTAGAGAGAAGGAAAAGCAAGTACCAAGACTATTGTGTGTCATCCAATAAAAAGGAGGGGAAATATATATTAGCATATTCAGATGTAGCCACGTGTATGATAGCAATGTACTTTCTATTTGTCGTTTTGCCTAGCCACGCGCCTCTGTTGTCGCCTTGCCGGGCACTGGCTTGGAGGCATTTGGTCTGGGATGTCCGTCTTGGTTGAGTAGACTTCTTGTCCTTCTACTTGCGGAAGCTGATACATACACTCCATGGGTATGGAATAGTGTCATACCCTGAATCTCATTGGTCTATTTCACATAAGCAACCCCACATGGGATTTAAATTTAAATCCAAAATAGCAACCCCACATGGGATTTAAATTTAAATCCAAAATAGCAACCCCACATGAAATTTATAAATTTAAACCAATCACAGCACAGCGTAGGTCACTATTCCATATCCAGGAGGTATATGTAACCTTTTCGTTGTAGCCTTTTAGGTCTCTTATGGTGATTTACTTTGGTCTGGCCACAAGGTCATTGGTCTGGATGGACATTATTACGACCCCGTACACTGTCTAATATGAAACGTACCTGTTAGACTGTCTGAAGGGAAACGCAGTAACGCGATAATGAAGTTTTTACTTGGAAAACACAAAAAACTCGTTTGAAAAACTGTAGCCGTGATGCCGAAAAGTTGTTTAAAAAAGACTTCCAAAGTTGGACAAAAGTTTAGAGGTAAAAGAGCAACAAATCAACAAAAATGCATGTGTTGACTGCATTACACCACCAAAAGTGATTTTATTAGGGAGGAAATCCTGGATTCAACCTAACAAACGTTGTCAACCTAAATTGCGTCTGTTCTTTCTGGAGTATTTTTATATTTTAAGAAAAAGGTATTATCATGATATTAGCATGCTTCAACTGTACGAACACGATTAGGTAAAGTCGCAGTCTAAAAGAAGATTCTTAAGTCGTGTACCTAAATTCTACTCCCAATCTATTACCAAGTATTTCCTTTCTTTTTCGTCTAAAGTGACATATGTCCATATGGTAGGCTGTGGTAACTAGCAACACTAAAAACGAAGAATCTCTCCCAAATGTTGAAAATGATTAGGTGTACGGTGTATCGTACACCCATTAAAAAAATAAAATAATGACCACATTTAAATTTGACGGCTTTTATCTTAAAATCAATTAGTGATTAGTAGAGTAGTCTACCAATCTTATATGTAAATCAATCTATAAAAGATATTGCGCACACAAGGTGTATAATAAATTTATTGTACACCAAGATAACTTACTCATTTTTTTGTAACTTTAACCTAGTTTTGATTAACTTTTATATTAGTAAAAAAAAGTTGATAGATAAACATTTGAAAGGGTAAAATGATTAATTTTATACATTATTAGTGATTTTGAATAAATAAGTTTTATTAAAATGAAAAAAAATCACTAAAAAATAGATAACTTTTGCATATATAAGCTCTTAACTTTTCAGCATTTTGAGTTAACTTTTACTCCGGTGTACAATACTTATTGTACAACCCTTGTAAATAAGAATTGGTGATCAATCCAACTCTATTTCTTCCATGTGGGATAATTAGTCTCAACTCACATGTGGGTTAGTCTTCTCAACAAGTCGGGTAAGATAGTTCAATGACTCTGATCCCATATAAATAAATGACACATAGTATGAATTATATTCGGAGGGAAGTCGAGTTGGTCTCAGTCGAATATGATGACGGGTGGACCGACATGACTTGAACTCACTTTTTTTTCTCATGAAACATATAAACTCTCTCCTATTATTCGTTTCCCTAATTTCAACATACAGTTTTTTAGAATTTTATGGAGAAAACTGAGCAATTTAAACTTTTGAGTTCGAAATGTAGAATTAATTTATGTTGTGTTAACATAGAGAGCTTTTGTCACTATATATAAATTTACACCGGTAGGGTGGCAATTTTAAAGACAGTGACTATTATGAAGTATACCACAACGCAACGAGGTTCTAGTGATATCTACAAAGACTACAAGTAATACCTCCTCAATTCTCATCCTCATCCTCATCCTCAATCCTCAATCCTCATACAAGAAATATCCATGTTTTTATAGTCAAGTACGTCCATGTTTATCCAAAAACCGTCTGATCACAAAGTTCACGCTATTCAGTCTTCACATTCAACGAACAAACTGACAGGTTGCACAGTTGCACATATATCTTCCTGCTAAACCATAAAACTACAAAAGTATCACTAATTGTTAAATGTATAATACGGAGTACTTCGTACGGGGTACTCCGTATATAACATGGGAAAGGGGAGTTGTACCTAATCCTACTTTGTATATCATTTCACCAAATGGCTAGGTTGGTTGGAGGGCGGAGAGGCCAATATCAGTATGTATTTCAAGATACATACCACCCTAATAAATAACAAAATAGGGATAAGACAAACATTAAAACAAGTGTCATTTTTCAAAGAATAGATGCCATTTTTCAAAAACCAATGCCATATTTCAAAAATCAATGCCATTTTTAAAAAACGGATGCCATTTTTAAAAAAATAAATTGATTTTGTCCTTTAGCATTTGTCTTTATCCTATTTTGTCGTTTAGTGGGGTGATATGTATCTTGAAATACTCCCTCCGTCCCGGAATACTCGAAACGGTTTGATCGACACAGAGTTTAATGCATTGTAATTGACTTATTATTTAATTAGATAGTAGTTGGTAGGAGGATATTTTTTAATATAGGTAGTGGGATGTGTGTCAAACTTATAAAGAGGTAGGGGGTGGGGGTGGTAAAAAAATTTAATGTTTTTTTAGGGAGTAGGGATGTAGGTGGGTCCTTGGGTAAGTGAGAAATTGATATAATATTAATAAAAGTTTCTATTTTTAGAAACGTTGCAAGTAATCTGGGACGGCCTTATAAGGAAAGCGTTTCGAATATTTCGGGACGGAAGGAGTACATATCTTCTGATTTATACTTCCTCAGGTTGGTTGTATTCGCCTTGTTTTCACTTATTTCTAATCAGATAAGTTTAATTAATTTATAGTAAGTTCTGATGAATTTAGATGAAAAAGTTACTACGAAGTATGTAATAAAAATAAAAAAGTGATAATCATTTACATCTATACTAATATATTAAAAGGCGTTTATAAGAACGTATATGTGTCACGTAGGTCTCTCCTTATTACGCCACATCACCATTAACAAGCATCATGACATATCATTGACAAACCAAAAAAGCATGTAGCGAGAATCAAACACCGCACCTCATGAATTAAAAGTTACATTTCTTACCATCTTAGCTAAATACAATGTATGTTATATATTTCTATGTAATTAAAAAATATAATCTTTTTAAATAAATAGTAACAAATTAAATAAAATTGAATCAAAAAAAAAAAAAAAAAGGGAATAAAATACTGAACTTATAAATATACAATTCTTCTCTTTTTATCTTATAAATATAAAACTTCTCTTTTTATCTTATAAATATAAAACTTCTGAGAATGGAGTGTAATTATTAGTACAGAAGAGAGAAACATTGATGTAGTTATAATAACAAAAAAATCACGAAGAAGAGGAATCAATTTTTTTTTTGATTTTTGGATATTGGGCATAGATTGGAAGGTTGTTTATCGGTTGTTGATCTTACGCCACCACGACAATCCGTTAACGATACCACCTATATGGACATATATTTACAAAAAGTAAACCCCACTAAAGGTAAAATCCGGAGCAAAGCTCGGACCACACACTAGTTTACAATTAAAATACGTTTTGTTATTTTCTGATAAATTCAAATAAGTAGAAATTAGAATATATCACTGAACAAAATAAAATCAGGCATGAGGATGTTTTTTTTTCTTATATACAGAGTACTTATCGAGAGAGTGATGAATCTCACTTGCTTTCAAATCTTAAAAGGATTCTAAAGTGAAACATTTTATTTTAACATAGGATTAAGGATTTTTTGTCATTTAACACCTTAAAAAAATTAGTTTTTGTAATTAAACACCTTACTTATTTTTTATTATATTTAAACACCTTAAAAATCTAAAAATTTATAAATCAACACCGCTTAACGATTTCCATAAGAAAAAAACGTTGATTTTTAATCATGCTATAACTTCCAAAGCATAATTTGATGGTAGAAGAAGTTGTTTACCACCATATCATGCCTTGGGAACTTTAGCATAGTTAAAAACTAATGTTTTTTCTAACAAAAATTGTCAAGTGGTGTTGATTTCTAATTTTTTTTGTTTTTTAAGGTGTTTAAAAACAATAAAAAATAAGTAAGGTGTTAAATTACAAAAACTAGTTTTTTTTAAGATGTTAAATGACAAAAAATCCTAGGATTAAGGTACTAAGAAAAACAAAAGAATATAAAGAAACTAATCTGGCTCAAAAGAATGCAACGCAGAGCTGACACCGTTCTCCACCGCCGATTTAGCACGTAATTAAGTGAGTTTGATGGATCACTCCACTTTATGGATTACGTAGGTGTCGGAAGATTTAGCCACACGTAGAATTTTGGACATGGTCCAAGCCTGATGTGCATCAGATTTCCCCTTTGCTTCAAGTTGTTAACCAGGACAGGGGAGTGTGTTAGAATGCAAATGAAGGTAATAGAAAAAAACAACGCCCAACTCATTCCAAATAAACAAGCTAGAGGCTTAGCATGTGCCGCAAACTGTGTATGCCATACCAACAACAACGCCTCCAACGTCGTTTGATACACTTCTACCAATGAAAAAGCCCAACTCGTTCATGCCCTTTTCAAGCGTTCTTCATGCTCCATCTATTTGTAAATGGAAGTCTGTAACACCTTGCTCTGTCCGTGCCAAATATTAACTCGCATAAATCTTGGAGGAAAATACGAGTATTTTTCTTGAGGATGTAAAAAGTTTAAAGTACGTAAAATTTCTAGCGTCAAGAAAAACCTGAAAATGTTGCATGTTGCATCACTACCTAGATATGAACAAGAACTGTACTCGAACTTCCATTAAGGCCTTGGAAGACTGTGTCATTTCTCGTGATCCAAACGACCCATAAGCTTCCAATAAATATGGCAATCTTTCCCCTTCTCTGTCATTTAAGCTTATAAAAAGTCGGATATAGTAGAGAATTCATTCTTGAAAAGAAAGTTATGATCCTCATTAAAATTTGAGTGGATGTTGATCACTAAACTCCTTCAAACTTGGTGTGCCACTGCCATAGAACAAAATCGAAACAGATGTTGTATGTACGTCCTCCTTCTGTAAGCCACAAAGTCGACAAGTAGTATCAACTGCGATGCCTCTAGAGATTAAATTTGATTTCACAACCATCTCTCCAACCATGAGTTTTCAAATGAAGATCTTCCAATTTGGAGGAATAGTAAGAGACTAGAAAATTCTGTAAGGTGGTGTTTGGATAAATGGATTGGATTTCAAATATATGCATCATTTCAATTATTTCATTTCAAATACTGACATTGAATTCCAAATCATTTGTTTGGGAAAAACAAGAATTACAAATCCATCATTTGAAATTCTCTATGTTGTTTGGGAAGAAATTGAAACTTTTAATTTAAAATTATTCTCAGCAACAAATAATTAGGAAATTATAACCAAATTGTACATAATCAACAAGGAATCAGAATGAAGTTTTAGATCTTCTGAAATATGATGCATTTATTGAAGATGCTACAAAATAAATTTTCCAATCTCAAAAAAAAAAAAAAAAAAAATCAAAATCAAAACCGAGATTCATATATCATCATTCATCATCTTCTTCTTCACTCTTTGGTACTCCCAATTACCTTTGACTTGTGAGTATCAAACTACTACCTATGTTTCATAAAGATCTTTACGGTTACTATTTGCACAAATATTACGACAGAAATAAAAAAGTTGGTTGAATATACTACCTCCATCCCAAATTACTCATTACACTTACCTTTGCACAAAGTTTTAGGTGATAAATGATTATTTGTTTATCAATTGTTATTTTATTGAATGAACACGTCAAAATAAATTAGAATCAAGTTGTTAATTTTTTTTAAAGTCATGGTCTACAATAAATCTACTGTAGGACATGTCTATTTAAGAATTACTCCCTCCGTTTCTTTTTGTTTGTTACGTTTTGACTTTTGCACGTTTATTAACCTGACATGTATTGTCTCTTTGAATATAGTTCAAATCAACTTTTATTTTATATTAAAAAAAAATAAACCCAGGTAAAATTTTGAAAATCGTAAAGAAATTTAATGAGTTGAAAAAATTGGATCAATTAAAATTAAAAGTTGACACAAAGAATAACAGTATAATAAGTTTATTTAAAAAAAAAAAATCTCCCACGTAAAGAACATTGTGAAACACTATAAAACGAAAATATAACCAACAGAAATAAATGGAGGGAGTAGTAAAAAAAATCCATACATTAATTTGTGATTTTAAAAACATTTTTGTTGAATCCGATGTGGACATGAGTAACTAATACTCCCTCCGTATTTATTTAAGAGATACACTTGGCCGGGCACGGGTATTAAGAAGAAGAATTGAATGAAATAAAGTAATAAAACAAGTGGGGTTGGGTAGATATTTTAATAAGTAAAATAAGTGGGGATCATGTCATTTTAGGGGGTGAGGAGTGGTGGTGGAGTGTAGTCGTGTAGATAGATTATTTAATTAGATGGTGGGGTTGATAAGTTACTAAAAATGACAAGTGTATCTCTTAAATAAATACGGCCGGAAAAAGCAAGTGTATTCCTTAAATAAATACAGAGGGAGTACTCCGTACCAACCAAACCTTCGTAGTTTTATCAACTTTGACAGTTTTATATTGAATTGAAATTTCAATTCTTTAGCAGCACATAGAATTGTATTAGCAATAATACTAAAACCACACACCAAACCCTTAATAACAGGAATTATAAAGTGGAATTTGAATTTGACTTCCCTTCCCATCATACTCTTATTATATTCCCAGTTCATGTTTCGAGTCATTCTTTTTCTATCCACTTCTAACTTCTTTTTTTCTTTGGTGCAAACACAATCATCTTACGAAAGTATATTAAAACATAAAATTTTTATAAGGTAATTAATTACTTTTTTCTTTCCGAAAATATCGCACCATGATTCACTTTTACTCCTCTAATCGTTACTTTGATTTTTAATATCTCAAATCGTGTGTATGTAAAAATTATACAAAAATAATATTCAGAAAATATATATCGATACAAATCTACCATGACCTCACATGACTAAAATTATCATATGTACTAATCACAAAAAATGTCCAAAGTCGTAGTGTGAATAATATAAAAAACAAATGGTGCGCTATTTCCGGAACGGAGGAAATATAACATTTGAATTAATAAGGTAGTTTCTGGCAAAAACACAATTTTTATAAGGTAATTTTTGAAAAATTTGCCAAATAAATTAAATTGATACTCCTTTCGTCTATCTTTGTCTTTTACGTTTTCCTTTTCGGGTGTCTCAAAATATTTTTTACATTTCATTTTATATTATCACATAAATGCCTTAATATTCTATCAAATTTGCAAATTCATTGTGGTACTTAAATTCTCACACTTTTCCATTGGGCCAATAAATCTTTCCCCATTTTCCCAATGTCAGATTTTTGATAAAAGTGAAAAACATTATAAACAAACGTAATTTACATAGTTTATATAAAAAAAACGGATTTTTCATGAAATACCCCTGAATTTTCACGAAATTCACCAAATGCCCCTCGACTTTCAGAAATTCACCAAATGCCCCTCACTCTCACTAAAATACCCAAACTACCCTTACACTTAACGGACGTTAAGTCGCCGTTAGCTGCACTTTACTGTTTTGCCCTTATTTGTCTTTTGGGCGCCATTACCCCTCTAACCCCACTTCCTTCTTCATTGCAGTTCAAAAAAAACCCGATTCTCAAACTGCCCCTCTCTCCCTCTCCCCTGTTCTTCAACCTTCAACCACCATAACTGCATCATCAATCACTGAAAAAGCTTCAAAATTTTGTTGCGCGTTGTGTTGCTGAAGTTGTGTCCTGGGTTTTCAACCCCAACTGATTTCTTAGAATGGGGGTTTTGCGAATTGCAGTAGGAAGTTGAAGAGGTGCAAGTCCAATTCTGAATTTCGTGTTCGTAGTAAACTCGCGCATCGTTTAAGGTATGTATTCACAATCGTACCTCATTTTTTTCGATTTTTCAAAGTTCTGTTGCGCAATTTTAGGGTTTAGGGTTTCTGAAAATTTGATGTTGGAGATGAGTTTTATGTTTGTGTTTTGATGAAAATAAGTAGGAATTAGTTGTATGATGTTATGCATGTCAATTTTTTGATCAAAATTTAAGTTTTTTTCTTGATGATTTGTTTGTGGTAGGATGTCTGCTACCTGGTTGTTGCTTCATTATAAAAGTCATGACTTTGATGTGAGGGTGTTGGACACTGATAAGTGTCAATTGATTGACATATTTATGGATATTTTTGAAGAGTCAAGGAAGCAAAATGTTTTTTTGCCTGAGAAGTTTAGGTTGTACACTGACTCACCCACTGGGAGGGTAGAATTGGTTGATGATAGTGTTATGATTAGAATGTGGGGGTGGAATATGGGCAAGGACACAGTAGAATTGTGGATAGAGGATTCAGATTCTCCAGGGCTAGCTTTTAGGTCTGTTGTAGCTCTGCTTGATATGCAAAGGAAGGAGTTGGAAAGAAAGTTAAGGGAGAGACAGTAAGAGCTCTTGAGGATGCAAAGAGAGGCTGAAGAACAAAGGAGGAAAGAAGAGGAAAAGGAGAGGGTTAGGTTGGAACTTGAGGAACAGAAGAAGTATACAGTGGCTATGGAGGTCCCAGTTATGGATGTTGAGAATGATGGCGTTGAGTATGTGAGGGTTATTACCACGGATGATGCTGATGAGGTATTTCCTGGCCAATCTCAACCACAACCACAAACACAAGACTCCCCCCCTCCAAAGAAACCTACAAAGTCTAAACCTAGGAAGAAATTGACTCCTAAAAAGAAGAAGACACCAAAAAATGCCCCCCCAAAACCAACTGAAACCACCACCACCCCAGAATCAACAACACAAACACCTCCACCCCCTCCTGAGTCAAGACAACAAACACCTCCACCCCCTCCTGAGTCAAGACAATAAACACCTCCACCCCTTCCTCATTCAACACAACACACACCTTCACCCCCTCCTCAGTCAACACAACAAACACACACTGAAAATGATGAAAATGATGAAAATGCTACACAAACTGAAAATGCTGCACCAACTTAACCACAGGCAAACATACCTGAACCTAGTTTTCCATCCAAACCAAAAAAAGACAGGGAGAGCTAGACTTAAGGGGTTTAGCGTGGGAAAACCAACACTGGTGAAACTGGGAACATATGTTCCTAAAACCAATGCTAGTAAGGTTAAGAGAGGTGCTGGAAGGGCATGTAAAGGCAAGGGTGTTACTGTGTTATCTGATAATGAGGATGATGATTTTGAGGGGGAGGTGAGTGATGATGACAGTGAGGAAGAGGAGGACATAGGGGATTTCATTATTGATGAGGAAGGGTTAGAGGACTTGCAGGATGATATCCCTGAGAAAACATTTGAGGATTGTCTTGATGGTAGTTCTAGGATGGACAGGAATTACAAAAATAGGAAGGTTTATGTTGAGCAACCATATGGTTCTATTAGGCTAGAGCCCTGGCTAATATTTAAAGATAGGGAGTCCTTTATGAATGTCCTTATGGACTACTGCATTCAGGAGGGGTTTGGCTTGAGTGTGGAGAAGTCAGACAATCTGAGATACACTGCTGTTTGTGCAATTAAGGGCTGTGATTGGAGAATTCATGCCTCAAAGATGGTAGACAAGTGCAGTTGGGAAATAAAGTGTATGAGTGGGGAGCACAAACTGTGTGGTAGGCTTGAGGTCAACCCAATAGTGACCACCAATTGGTTGGTGAGGAAGTTGTTGCCAGACATTGAGGCAAACTTAGAAATACCTGTGATCACACTGCAGAGGTATGCTCAGGAGAGGTTCCAGATTTAGGTGAAGCTAAGGGTATTCTATAAGGTGAAAGCGGTGGCTAAGGAGTGTTAGGTTATGATACATATGACATTACATAGATCATGCGGAAACAACCATTAACCCAGGACAACATATTATTTACACATAATCATATAGCATAATTTAGATGCATACTCTTTGTTGCGTGCCCTCCCTAGCTGCGCCCGAACCGAACAAGAACAAGTCTTTTAGGACTCCAAGTGTCGTCCCTCCGTAGATAGTCCACAGCACGTCCGGATCCGCCTTAAGATTGACCAACTAGAATCGCCCTTAAGGTACTAGAAAATTCGGCACTTTTATGAGCAAGATGTGTTTTAATTTTCTCTCAAAAACTCACTTTTGAATACTTTTAAACTTGTATATAAATTATGACCCCTAGGCCTTTATTTATAGAGTTATGGAAAAGGAATCGTAATCCTAGTAGGATGCGAATTAATTGGAATTAGAATCCTACATGAATTCTATTTAATTAATTTATCCAATTAGGAATAGACATTTAATCATACACTGACTCTTGCAGATTCAGGAATCACGCATGAGCACAAACTCACACACACACGGCAGCCACAAGGACTGCCCATGCGTGCGAGCTGCAGCCCACGCAGCAAGGCCCACGCATCCGTGGCCTTGGCGCGCGCTGGGCTTGTGACGTGCGTGCTTGCTGGGCGACGGCCTGGCTTCGTGCTGGGCCTTCGTCCGGCAGGCCTCGTCCGATGCTAATTCGTACGATACGCTTCCGATTAAATTTCCATTTCCGGAATCTATTTCCGATACGAACAATATTTAATATTTCCGATTCCGGAATTAATTTCCGTTTCGAACAAATATTTAATATTTCCGTTTCCGGAATTATTTTCCGATTCCGGCAATATTTCCGATTCTGACAATATTTCCGTTTCCGGCAATATTTCCGATTCTGGTAATATTTCCATTTCCAATAATATTTTCCGATACGTACCATGTTTCCGTTTCCGGCAACATCTACGACTTGGATAATATTCATATTTCCGATACGATCCATATTTCCGTTTCCGGCAACATCTACGACTTGGATAATATTCATATTTCCGATACGATCCATATTTCCGTTTCCGGCAATATCATCGTTTCCGGAGTATTCATTTCTTGCCTGTGACGATCTTAGCTCCCACTGAAACCAAGATCCGTCGGTTCCGAATATTCATAGATGGAGTATTTAATGCCATTAAATACTTGATCCGTTTACGTACTATTTGTGTGACCCTACGGGTTCAGTCAAGAGTAAGCTGTGGATTAATATCATTAATTCCACTTGAACTGAAGCGGCCTCTAGCTAGGCATTCAGCTCACTTGATCTCACTGAATTATTAACTTGTTAATTAATACTGAACCGCATTTATTAGACTTAACATAGAATGCATACTTGGACCAAGGGCATTATTTCCTTCAGTCTCCCACTTGTCCTTAGGGACAAGTGTGCATTTCCTAATTCCTTTGTCGCTCGATGCTTGCTCTTGAACATAAGGTAAGAGTTGTCATCCTTATTATGTCCAGAGGTGTTCCTCGGTTTCAGAGTTCAACTGATCAAATAAACAGATAATCATAGCCTATGATTCATCCGAGCACGGCCATGCATTTCACAGTTTCTAGCTCTCCGAGTGGCCTTGTACAACTTTTAAGCATCTCATCCCGATTTATGGGAGGACAATCCCAATCTTGCGATCTTGAGATTAGACTTCGTTTGATAGGTGATTACCTGAGCGTTGCCTTTATAGCCTCCTTTTACGGTGCGACGGTTGGTCAACGTCAAAGCAACCAGTTCTCAAACAAGTAATCTCAAATCACTCAGGTATTGAGGATTTAGTGTCTAATAATTTAATGAAATTTACTTATGACAGACTTTCATCTCTTACAGTAAAGTTTCATAGGTCTTGTCCGATACTAGTCTTCCCAAAGTAAGTATCTATGCAAATGATTATGACATTGCCATGTCCACATAGTTCAAGAAACAGAACTACTAGTCATCTTGCATTCTAATCGTCTAACGTTTTCTATGCGTCCAATTTTATAGAAAACTCCGATTAGGGACCATTTTCAACCTTTGACATTCAAGTTCACTTGATAGACATTTCTTAGTCACAGGACTGGTCCTGACAGTCTATCTTGAATATATCGTCAAGTTGAAGGGACTCATCATTTAATAAACCACGAATTAAATGGAAAAATGAATTCCTTTCATTTATTGTGAATGATTAACCAATAATGTTTTACAAAGATTTAAACTCTAAAACTTTAAAACATTAAACAGAGACATCAAAGCCATTCTCCAATATGCTTGATTCCCATAGCTGCAGTGTGCGAGTTGTGCTTCGCTTGCGGCAGAGGTTTAGTTAATGGATCTGATATGTTGTCATCAGTTCCAATTTTGCTTATCTCGACTTCTTTTCTTTCAACGAACTCTCGTAGAAGGTGAAATCTACGAAGTACATGCTTGACTCTCTGGTGGTGTCTAGGCTCTTTTGCCTGTGCAATAGCTCCGTTATTATCACAATACAGGGCTATTGGTCCTTTAATGGAGGGGACTACACCAAGTTCTCCTATGAACTTCCTTAGCTATATAGCTTCCTTTGCTGCTTCATGTGCAGCAATGTACTCCGCTTCAGTTGTAGAATCCGCAATGGTGCTTTGCTTAGCACTTTTCCAGCTTACTGCTCCTCCGTTGAGGCAGAAGACAAACCCAGACTGTGATCTGAAATCATCTTTGTCGGTTTGGAAACTTGCGTCCGTATAGCCTTTAACAATTAATTCATCATCTCCACCATAGACCAGGAAGTCATCTTTGTGCCTTTTCAGGTACTTCAGAATGTTCTTGGCAGCAGTCCAATGCGCCTCTCCTGGGTCTGACTGGTATCTGCTTGTAGCACTGAGTGCGTACGCAACATCCGGGCGTGTACATATCATAGCATACATTATTGAACCAATCAATGATGCATATGGAATCCCATTCATTCGTCTACGCTCATCAAGTGTTTTTGGGCACTGAGTCTTGCTTAGAGTCATTCCATGAGACATGGGTAGGTAGCCTCGCTTGGAGTCCGCCATCTTGAACCTATCAAGCACCTTATTGATATAAGTGCTTTGACTAAGTCCAATCATCCTTTTAGATCTATCTCTGTAAATCTTGATGCCCAATATGTACTGTGCTTCTCCTAGATCCTTCATCGAAAAACATTTCCCAAGCCAAATCTTGACAGAGTTCAACATAGGAATGTCATTTCCGATAAGCAATATGTCGTCGACATATAATACTAGGAAAGCAATTTTGCTCCCACTGACCTTCTTGTATACACAAGATTCGTCTGCGTTCTTGATGAAACCAAAGTCACTGACTGCTTCATCAAAACGTATATTCCAGCTCCTGGATGCCTGCTTCAATCCGTAGATTGACTTCTTTAGCTTGCATACCTTTTTAGCATTCTTTGGATCCTCAAAACCTTCAGGCTGTGTCATAAACACAGTTTCTGTTAAAACGCCGTTTAAGAAAGCAGTTTTGACATCCATCTGCCATATTTCGTAATCGTAATATGCAGCGATTGCTAACATTATTCGAATAGACTTTAGCATTGCAACTGGTGAAAAGGTTTCATCGTAATCCACACCGTGGACTTGCCTGTAACCTTTTGCAACCAATCTAGCTTTGAAAACTTCAAGTTTCCCATCCTTGTCCTTTTTCAGTTTGAAAACCCATTTGCTTCCAATGGCTTGGTAGCCATCTGGCAAATCGACCAAATCCCATACTTGGTTTTCAGACATGGAGTCTAATTCAGATTGCATGGCTTCTTGCCATTGCTTGGAGCTAGGGCTCGTCATAGCTTGCTTGTAAGTCGCAGGTTCATCACTTTCAAGTAATAGAACGTCATAGCTCTCGTTCGTCAAAATACCTAAGTACCTTTCCGGTTGAGATCTATATCTTTGCGATCTACGCGGGGTAACATTTCTAGATTGACCATGATTCTCACCAGATTCTTCTAAAGATCTCTGAGTTTCATCCTGAATGTCATCTTGAGCATTCTCTAGAGTTTGTTGTTCGACTCGAATTTCTTCGAGGTCTACTTTTCTCCCACTTGTCATTTTGGAAATGTGATCCTTCTCCAAAAAGACACCATCTCGAGCAACAAACACTTTGTTCTCAGATGTATTGTAGAAGTAATACCCCTTTGTTTCCTTTGGATAGCCCACAAGGATACATTTGTCAGATTTTGGATGAAGTTTGTCTGAAATTAATCGTTTGACGTATACTTCACATCCCCAAATCTTAAGAAAAGACACATTTGGAGGCTTTCCAAACCATAATTCGTATGGAGTCTTTTCGACAGCTTTAGACGGAGCTCTATTTATAGTGAGTGCAGCTGTATTTAGTGCATGTCCCCAAAATTCTAATGGAAGTTCGGCCTGACCCATCATTGACCTGACCATGTCTAGCAAGGTTCTGTTCCTTCGTTCTGACACACCGTTCCATTGTGGTGTTCCAGGAGGAGTCAATTCTGATGGAATTCCACATTCTTTCAGATGGTCATCAAATTCATAGCTCAGATATTCACCGCCTCTATCAGACCGCAGTGCCTTAATCTTCTTGCCTAATTGATTCTCTACTTCACTCTGAAATTCCTTGAATTTGTCAAAGGATTCAGACTTATGCTTCATTAGGTAGACATAACCATACCTACTGAAGTCATCAGTGAAAGTGATAAAGTAGCTGAAACCACCTCTAGCATTTGTACTCATTGGTCCACATACATCTGTATGGATTAAACCCAATAGTTCATTTGCTCTTTCTCTAACTTTAGAGAAAGGTTGCTTTGTCATTTTGCCAAGTAAACATGATTCGCATTTACCATAATCCTCTAAGTCAAATGGTTCTAGAATTCCTTCCCTTTGAAGTCTTTCTAAGCGTTTCAAGTTTATATGGCCTAATCGACAATGCCACAGATAGGTGAGATCTGAATCATCCTTTTTGGCCTTTTTGGTATTTATGTTATATACTTGTTTGTCGTGATCTAATAAATAAAGTCCATTGACTAATCTAGCAGATCCATAAAACATCTCTTTAAAATAAAACGAACAACTATTGTCTTTTATTATAAAGGAAAATCCCTTAGCATCTAAGCAAGAAACTGAAATGATGTTTTTAGTAAGACTTGGAACATGGAAACATTCTTCCAGTTCCAAAACTAGCCCGGAGGGCAACGACAAATAGTAAGTTCCTACAGCTAATGCAGCAATCCGTGCTCCATTTCCCACTCGTAGGTCGACTTCACCCTTGCTTAACTTTCTACTTCTTCTTAGTCCCTGTGGATTGGAACATAAGTGTGAGCCACAACCTGTATCTAATACCCAAGAAGTTAAATTAGCAAGTATACAGTCTATAACGAAAATACCTGAAGATGGAACGACTGTTCCGTTCTTCTGATCTTCCTTTAGCTTCAAGCAATCTCTCTTCCAATGCCCCTTCTTCTTGCAGTAGAAGCATTCGGATTCAGAAGTGGGTTGACTGACCTTCCTCTTTGCAGATTTGGCGCCAGTTTGCTTAGTTGGGCTGGCCTTGTTGCCACCTTTCTTAGCATTCCTCTTCTTTCCAGATTTCTTGAACTTGCCCCCACGCACCATAAGCACATCCTGATTATCACTTTTGAGCGTCTTTTCAGCGGTCTTCAGCATACCGTGAAGCTCAGTGAGCGTTTTGTCCAGACTATTCATACTGTAGTTCAGTTTGAACTGATCATACCCGCTATGAAGAGAATGGAGGATGGTGTCTATAGCCATTTCCTGAGAAAATTGCTGATCCAGCCGACTCATATTCTCAATGAGTCCAATCATTTTGAGAACATGTGGACTTACGGGCTCGCCTTTCTTAAGCTTGGTCTCAAGAATTTGCCTATGAGTCTCGAATCTTTCGACTCGAGCCAGATCTTGGAACATGTTCTTCAACTCACTGATGATTGTGAAAGCATCTGAGTTGATGAACGTTTTCTGCAGATCCGCACTCATGGTGGCGAGCATTAGACATTTCACATCCTTGTTGGCATCAATCCAACGATTGAGGGCAGCCTGAGTGACCCCGTCGCCAGGAGCTTCGGGCATCGCCTCATCTAGGACATACTCCTTTTCTTCCTGCATAAGAACTATTTGCAAGTTCCTTTGCCAGTCAAGGAAGTTTTTCCCGTTCAACTTCTCCTTTTCGAGAATTGATCGAATGTTGAATGAATTGTTGTTTGCCATATTAAAAACTACAATTGAAAAGAATAAACAAATAAATAACCATTCACAGTTTCTCTTAATAAACTTAAATTCTAGCATACATGCATAATTCAATGTTTATTAAGCATTTTATTCAAGTTATGTGTTCCGGCAGGTGTGAATAAAATGATTCCAAGATCCTAAAATCATTGAAGAACTAAGCACAGTTTGTCGACTTAATCCTAGAACATCTTAGGTAAGCAAAAGCCTTTTGCTAATAGTCTAGAAACTATTCTTGGTTGATAGGTACGTCTAAGAACTTATTAGGTAAACCTATCGAATTTGCCACGACATTAAAGGACTCCTTACTTATATCGTTGAGTTTCACCAAAACTAACATGTACTCACAATTATTTGTGTACCTTGCCCCTTTAGGACCAATAAGTAACACCTCGCTGAGCGAAAACTATTACTAGATTGATGTAAAGGATATCCAAGCAAGTGTATATTTTGGCATGGCACCTTTTAACTCAATTTTTAAGTTTGGAACTTAAGGCTCTTACTATGTTGGTTAGATTTTAAGTGAACTAAAATCCTTAACCATGCAACATAATCAAGCTTTTGATCTCATGCATTTTAAGACATATTTAAAGCAATAAATAACTTAAAACATGCATAAGATATTTGTGATCTAGTATGGCCCGACTTCATCTTGAAGCTTTGACTTCAAAGTCCGTCTTGAAAATCTCCGTGGGAGGCACCATTTTCTTCAAATAGGATAAGCTATAACTAATTACAACTATTTGATGGTACGCAGACCATTTTGAATTGAAAAATAACTTTGGTGCTTTAGACCAATTACATTCAAATTAATGGTACGCAGACCATATTTTCTATCCTATTTGGGCCATACTAGTCACTTCATAACCTGCAAAACAGTACATATACAATATATACCATTCACCCATTCATTATCATGAATGGCCCACATAGCTGGTTAGTAAAACACATTATGCATCACGTAAACATTTGCAGCAATTAATCAAGGTCACCAATAATCTACCAATTATTCAGTCCTTATTAATTCTAATCGAGTTGTTTTAACCTTAAGGATTTGTAGACCTAATCAAGAGTTTATGACTAAAAAGCGCTCCCACTCAAACCAATAAATTCATATGCTTTACTAATTTTAAACATAAAATTGTATTTCTAGTCTAACCGGAAACATACAAATTTAATTAAAATTTAAAGCTCATATAAATTTATAATTGAATCCAAAAATTTAATTTAATTTCAGTCGCATTTAAATTAATTCATGATTTTAATTTTAGTAAAATAATTAGAATAAATTCCATTTATTATAATTATAATATTCAAAATTAAAATCCAAGAAATTAATTCAAATTATTAATTTTAAAATTAATTAAAATTACGTGAACTGAAATTTTCAAATTAAACATTCAAAACGATCTAATCGTAACGCAAACACCCTACGCGTTGCACGCCCATGGGCCGTACGCACACAGCCATTGCTGGCCATGTGCGCGCAGCCCATGCGCTCGTAGCATAGCTGCTGCTGTCCCAACGCAAGCCTCCGCATAGCGCCCATCGCACGCGAGCTATCGCTCGCAGCGCGCGCGCGCGACATCGCTCGCTGGCGCGCGAGATCGCTCGCTGGGCGCGCAAGCTCGCTCGCTGCGCGCGCGAGCCATCGCTCGCTGGGGCGCGAGATCGCTCGCTGGCGCGCGAGATCGCTCGCTGCGCGCGCAAGCTCGCTCGCTGCGCGCGCGAGCCATCGCTCGCTGGTGCGCGACATCGCTCGCTGGGCGGGCGACATCGCGCGCTGTGCGCGCGAGTGATGCTGTGCGCAGCGCTCGTGGCACGCGAGCTTGCGCTCGCTGCGCGCGAGGCTGCACGCACTTGTGCGAGGCAGCGCGCGTTGTGGCGCAGCTCGCTTGCTGCCCACACGCGACTGCCTTGGCTCGCCCCTCGCCCATGCCCATACGTTCATTGCTCGTGGCACACGACACAAGGCAGGGCTGCTGCCTTGCGCTCGTGCACTACGCCCTTGCTCATTGCATTCGTGCCGCACGGGCGACGAGCTCCCTTGCTCGTCGTCGCATGCCCGCATTATACAACACCCCTTAAGGGTAACACGAAGCGTCCATTGCTTCGTGCGTGCAAGTTATTTGAACGAATCGCATAAAAAATTTAAAATTTATATTTAAAATTAATGACAAATTAATAAATCTTATTAATTTCATAATTTTAGGGCGAAAAATCGAAAATTTATTATCCAATTGATTTCCGATTGATATGGATTCAAGTCTAGGTCATAAAAATTTAAAATTTATCGTAAATTTACAATTTTTATGGTGGTTTTTAATCATAGGTTTCTAATTAAATTACAATTAATTATGAAAATCAAATTAATTCTAAATTATTCTAATTTTCAACAAATTAATCATAATTACAAATTAGATTGCATAATTAACAAGACTAGGCATTCAAACTTGTTAAACATATGCAGTAGGTCAATCAAAAATTCAAGATTTATCAACAGGAATCGCAAATATTTAATTTAACATCTTAAATTTACGAAATTTTGCATTCGAAAAACTAAAACCTTCGAAAAGTCATAGTTAGGCTTCGAATTTGAGAATTCTGGGTTCGGCAGAAAAATACTATTTTTGTCAAAATTTTAGAATGCCTTTTACATGCGGAATTGACACAAAAATCACTCAATTCGGATGAGTAATGAAGAAACTGCCGAAAAACTCCGTACATATAATTAAATAAACGCAATTTGCAATTAATTAACAATTACGAAAATTAATCACCCCTTTTAATTCTTGCAAATTTGTAATATTTAACCATGTTCATGCAATTTAGATTATGAAAATAATAAGGGGCTCGTGATACCACTGTTAGGTTATGATACATATGACATTACATAGATCATGCGGAAACAACCATTAACCCAGGACAACATATTATTTACACATAATCATATAGCATAATTTAGATGCATACTCTTTGTTGCGTGCCCTCCCTAGCTGCGCCCGAACCGAACAAGAACAAGTCTTTTAGGACTCCAAGTGTCGTCCCTCCGTAGATAGTCCACAGCACGTCCGGATCCGCCTTAAGATTGACCAACTAGAATCGCCCTTAAGGTACTAGAAAATTCGGCAATTTTATGAGCAAGATGTGTTTTAATTTTCTCTCAAAAACTCACTTTTGAATACTTTTAAACTTGTATATAAATTATGACCCCTAGGCCTTTATTTATAGAGTTATGGAAAAGGAATCGTAATCCTAGTAGGATGCGAATTAATTGGAATTAGAATCCTACATGAATTCTATTTAATTAATTTATCCAATTAGGAATAGACATTTAATCATACACTGACTCTTGCAGATTCAGGAATCACGCATGAGCACAAACTCACACACACACGGCAGCCACAAGGACTGCCCATGCGTGCGAGCTGCAGCCCACGCAGCAAGGCCCACGCATCCGTGGCCTTGGCGCGCGCTGGGCTTGTGACGTGCGTGCTTGCTGGGCGACGGCCTGGCTTCGTGCTGGGCCTTCGTCCGGCAGGCCTCGTCCGATGCTAATTCGTACGATACGCTTCCGATTAAATTTCCATTTCCGGAATCTATTTCCGATACGAACAATATTTAATATTTCCGATTCCGGAATTAATTTCCGTTTCGAACAAATATTTAATATTTCCGTTTCCGGAATTATTTTCCGATTCCGGCAATATTTCCGATTCTGACAATATTTCCGTTTCCGGCAATATTTCCGATTCTGGTAATATTTCCATTTCCAATAATATTTTCCGATACGTACCATGTTTCCGTTTCCGGCAACATCTACGACTTGGATAATATTCATATTTCCGATACGATCCATATTTCCGTTTCCGGCAACATCTACGACTTGGATAATATTCATATTTCCGATACGATCCATATTTCCGTTTCCGGCAATATCATCGTTTCCGGAGTATTCATTTCTTGCCTGTGACGATCTTAGCTCCCACTGAAACCAAGATCCGTCGGTTCCGAATATTCATAGATGGAGTATTTAATGCCATTAAATACTTGATCCGTTTACGTACTATTTGTGTGACCCTACGGGTTCAGTCAAGAGTAAGCTGTGGATTAATATCATTAATTCCACTTGAACTGAAGCGGCCTCTAGCTAGGCATTCAGCTCACTTGATCTCACTGAATTATTAACTTGTTAATTAATACTGAACCGCATTTATTAGACTTAACATAGAATGCATACTTGGACCAAGGGCATTATTTCCTTCAAGGAGATCATCCATGGTAGTTTTAGTGAGTCATATGCACTCCTACCTAGGTATGCAGAGATGATCAAGGAGACTAACCCTGGGAGTTATGCACTGGTCACATGGCATAGTGTTTCTGGGGATGTACAACCAAGGTTCAAGGCCTGTTTTTTCTCATTTGCTGCACAGTTCAGGGGATTTCTGAAGGGGTGTAGGCCTATTATTGGAATTGATGGCTCTCACCTAAGTGGGTATTTGAAGGGGATTCTTCTGGCTGCTTTGGGGATTGATGGAAACAATGAGATTTTCCTGCTAGCTTATGGAGTGGTGGACACTGAAAGTCAAGAGAGCTGGAACTACTTCATGAGGAACCTAAGGGCAGTGTTTCAGCAAGAAGGATGCAACAGGGATGACTGGACCTTCATCAGTGACAGAATGAGGGTAAGTTATTTCACCAAATACCCTCTTGCATATTTAATTTTCACCAAATACCCTCATAACATATATTAATTTCACCAAATACCCTCATAACATAAATTAATTTCACCATATACCCCTAAACTTAGCATGTTATTTTCATCAAATATCCTTTTACTTCACTGACTTTGTTGTTTCATTCACTGATTAGGGGGTGGATTTAGCTGTGCATGAGAACTTCCCAAGGGCCACTAGAAGGTGTTGTAGTCAACATCTATACATGAATTGCAAAAATGGTGGTTGGAGTGGAGAACTTTTCCACAAGTTATTTTGGATAGCTGCAAATGCCTTCAACCCCTATGTTTTCAACAAGGCAATAGAGAAGATCAATGACTTTGATCCAAATGCAACAAAGTACTTGGATACATGTGCTGAGCAGTGGTCCAAACATCAGTTTGACCCCAGAAGTTTGTTGTGATCATAACACAACTAACTTTGTGGAATCATTCAATGCTCCGACCAAGCCATACAGAGATTTACCAGTTTTGACCATGTTTGAAGGTAATGCCTATGTTTCTATTCTACTTTCCTTATTCTGTGTTATTATTACATGTTCTCTGCATCTTATGTTTTCCTGTTTGATTTACAGCAATAAGACAATGGCCATGCAGAGAATTGGGGTCAGATTTGACAAAGCTGCCAACATGGAACCTCACCAATTAACTGAGTATGCCAGACAGGAACTTGAGCTCAGGGGTGCAGAGTCCAGGTTTTGCTACTTTACTGCTTGTGGAGGTGGGGAGTATGAGGTGAGGGATGAAAATGTGCACTTCCCAGTTAGGATTGACACTAGAAAATGTGGATGTGGGGTGTGGCAGGTCTCTGGAATCCCTTGCAAACATGGTTTGAGGGTGATTTACAACCAGAGACTTGGCCCTGAAGATTTTGTGTCTGGCTATTTCAAGGGTGCTGCCTATAAGCAGACATATGCAGAGCATATGCACCCAATGCCTGACCCCAGTCAATGGCCAGAGTACTCCCTTCCCACCATTAATCCCCCTGGGATCAAGAGGAGTGCTGGAAGACCTCCTAAACAGAGAAAGAGGAATGCCATGGAAGCTAAGAAGAGGAAGAGGCATAGCTCAGTCAAGTGTGGAAAGTGCAAGGAAATGGGCCACAATGCAAGGACTTGTAAGAATGGTGCTGGCAGTTCCAAGGCTCCACCAAAGCAGAGAGCTCCTACAAAGAAGAGGAAGGCATCATCTGATGGTGCAAGTACATCCAAGGCACCACCCAAGGGGAAAAGGTCAAAGCAAGCATGAGGCAGTGTGAATTTTGGGGGGTAGAATGACTTTTTGATTTGGATTAACATAGAAATCAACAACACATGTAAATGGTGCACATATTT
Organism: Spinacia oleracea; assembly: GCF_020520425.1. Lineage (NCBI taxonomy): Eukaryota > Viridiplantae > Streptophyta > Magnoliopsida > Caryophyllales > Amaranthaceae > Spinacia > Spinacia oleracea. The sequence goes on from NC_079489.1 coordinate 20,236,980, forward strand.
TTTGTAAAGTAAGCTAAAACAGGAATGCTTCCCAAATGTGGGTTTTTTGTGCATATGTAATTATGCAAAAACAAGTAGTTGCTCTTAGATTGTTTCACTTCATTATTACAAAAAGTAAGATTACAAACATCAATATTCCCATTTGAATTACAACATTCACTACTTTCTGTTGTTGTTTAAGCTTCTTCTTCATTTGCTTCAATTCTTCTTGCATCTTACTTTTTTCCCGATTTTCAACACTTTCTCCTTCATCAATGTTTCCCCTGTTTTCTTGCTCAACTATTCCCTTACACCATCTAAGATTGTTGCATGGATCGCACTTGTAGTATAGCCTTTGTGGGTTGAGTGACGTATCGGAGCTCCGGATTGCGAATTTCCTCCCACAATAACAAAATTGGTTAGGAACTCTAATATATGTGGACTCATTGTGTGTGGGTGAAGATTTTGATTGAAAACTCATGACTAAAATGAGATGAAACTACAACAAACACTCAGACCAGGCTTATTTATAACAAAACAACAAGCAACGACTACTTTTCAAACCCCAAAACTAGCCGTTGGACTTTAAATAGCTATTTTTCAGTCTTGGGTATTTGGTGAATTAAGTTTTATTTTAGGGGTATTTGGTGAATTAAATTAAAATATAGGGGCATTTGGTGAATTATAAAGTAGGCTAACGGAGGACTAACAACGCGTCAGTAGTAAGGGTAGTTTGGGTATTTTAGTGAGAGTGAGGGGCATTTGGTGAATTTATGAAAGTCGAGGGGTATTTGGTGAATTTCGTGAAAATTCAGGTGTATTTCATGTAAAATCCGTAAAAAAAATAGAGGAATCTCAATGCACATTAGTTAGTCATTAAAGTGCGTGTAAAATACCAAACGTAAAGAACAAAAAGAGACGGAGAGATTACATAAATATGCATTATTATTTTTAATTATCTAGCTCACAAGCTTTTGTGCCGAATATCATTGAATTTGAATGAGTTTGATTCGTTTAGTTATCGAATCATAAACCATGCATTTAAGCTCAAACTTGGATTATTTATAAACGAAAGCTCAATCCGATCTTTTATCAAACCGATTATGAACGGTTCAGGAAGTGTTTGGGTGTAAAAACAAGAGTGTGCAGTAAAAATAAAAACAAAAAAGAAGCGGGAGGAGAATCAAAAAAGAAAAAAGAAAAAAGAAAAAAGAAAAAAAGAAAAGGCATAAAAGGCAAAGGTGGGTAAGTCCAAGTCTAGGGGTGAAGAACCTTAGAAAACATCACCCCTTTTCAGTTTCCGCCATCTCAAAATTTCCAAATTGATCAAAGTATGTGGGGGTGTGTGATTTCAATTTTGTCAGCAACCCCACTTGTTTAGGAAGTTCACTGCATCCAACCTCCTCACCTATTTTACTCTTTCTTATAACCTTTATATTCTTCCTTTTCCTCCATTTTCTCTTCTTCATTTCCTTCTAACTTCTCTTTCTTTTTCTCAATATATATTCACATTATTTTATCAAAGGTTCAAACTTTATCCTTCTTTTCTGTTCTGGGGTCGATTCAGTTGGTTCTTTTCTTCATTTTCTTAGGGTTTTTATTTGATTAAAGTTCCAAATTTTAATCCCTGAAAATTAAGGGTTTCTTGGATTTGGAGAAAGTGTTGAGATACAAACGATGCTAAGTTCTATCTCAGAAATTTCTGTTTCAACTTAATTACAGGTACTTAATTAAACTCATTTCTTCTTCTTTTTAATTTAATTTCTTGGACTCTTAAGAAATATAGAAATTTAAGGAGAAATACATTATTTTACAATGAATTTATCATGAGGGAATCTGGGTTTGGATAATGTTGTTATCTGGGTTAGGATTTTTAGAATTGGGTATTTGATTTTTTACCATTTTTTTAAAAGATTTGGGATTTGATTTACTAACATTGAAATATTTGGTGGGATAACGCTTAATCTTTCTTTAATTAGCAGGGATTTGGACTTGTCTGATTAATTAATTTATATTTAATTAAGACATTCTTAATTTGTATAAACTGCTGGTACTGTAAATGTATGCTTTACTGTTTGTTTTTATGATGTTGGTGATCTTGCCTAACTTTTTAATTTAATTTTTTTTCAAATTGCAGAGGTACATTGCATTATAATCAACATTTGGAGTTGTTGGTTCATTCATTTGATCAGTTCAGAGTACAGAGAATCAACCCACGAGTTATCAGTCGAATCTGATTCACATTGTCGGAATTAATTCGCAAATCAAAAGTTTGGAACTAAATTTGAAGAAGTTGATAATTCCTGGGGTGTTAAAATTTCAATTAAATTAAATGATTAGAGAACTCCGAGAAACAGATTGGAAATTACCAAAGAGTTTATACGCATTGCGAAACCATTGTTCAGAAGCAGTAATGGAAGCTAGAGTTAGAAAAAATGTAACATCTACAAAGAGGGAAACTCAAACAAGTAATGTGTCAATGAGAAACACATATAACACTCCTATGAATGAAGGGATGATGAGGAGGGATAATAATAATAATAATAATAATAATAATAATAATAATAATAATAATAATAATAATAATAATAATAGAGAGTATCATCGTTCGTTTTCTCAAGGGAACGGGAAGAAGGCGTTAAGAGGGAGCTATTACGGGTTAGAATCAATGGTTCTACTGGTGTGCCTTACCGCCTCGTTATTGATTCTTCCGTTGATACTACCACCATTGCCACCACCGCCGTTCTTGCTACTTTTGCTTCCGATTGGCATTCTTGGGCTACTTATGATCTTAGCTTTTATGCCTTCTAATGTTAAAAACTTGACTTATATGTAAATTTACTAGTTTTATTATGTTTAGCTTAATCCCTTTTAATTTAGTAGAGACCTTTGCAAATTCATTTTTCACTTTCAGAATTTGGTGTAAAGATACATGTAACAAGAGTAAGTTTATCGTCGATCTTAAGGCCTTTCTAATTAACCATTTTGTATGGTGAATTACTTTATTATACTTTATCTTTGTTGCATTATGAACATAACTTGATCGTTTTGGTAAAATGTTCGTATTCCGAATTGTCGTAGTTTATTGTTACTCATGCAATTTTTGGACCCCCTAACCCAAAATGGGGCTCCCAGTAGGCATTAGCACGTGCAACATGCCAATACATTTGTTACATGATTGATGATTGATGTGTGTGTCATACACACGTCCGCTTGGGGTGCATTTTAAGTTGTGGTACCGGTTCCATGGACCATGGTTTAAGCGTTACAACTTTAAAATCGAGCCTTTAAGGTTGCATACATACTTGTACTAGGTTAAAATAAAAATACCATCTAACGTACGTGGTTCTCTTACATTAATGTACTTCTTAACATTGCGGAATTTGAGATAGTTTAGGGGTAAATCTCTCAAAGTATATTGGTAAGAGTTTTACCAGGGAATTTTTTTTTTTTTTTTGACAGAAAGTTCATTCAACGAAAAAGCAATTACAACCTAAGAAAGTAAAGCAAACTAAATACAACAAACCACACACTGAACTTATAATACATGCTTTGGATACACAAAATGGGTGAAGGAGACCCGATCACAACTACCCCGAACACCACTGATCCGATACCTGCGAAACCAACGCTGTTAGAACTTACCTGCCCGTCAACCAACTGTAGTTGCCACCATATTTTAGAAACCGGGAGTGAGAGACCGATGCGGTAACCAAACTCGGATGAAAAGGAAAATCCTAGGGAAGAACCCACAATTACTTGCCGAAGGAATACGTTGCAAGCTCAAACCATCATGACCGAACGCCGTGCTGCACAAAGCGAGAACTGACATCTCTCGCCGAAGAGGTCATCCCAAGGCCGACATAGATAACCAACCTCTTGGGATCTTTGACCAAGAGTTACATTTCCTTGTAACTCTACACTGGGCATCCCCTGAAATGGAAAATGCCTCACAACTGAGGAGGAACTTGCTTCCCTCAACTGAAGTCGAGGAGCCTTCTTCAAGATTTGGTTAACAGCAATGGCTAGACTAGCCATCACCAAATACAACAGAAACATAAAAGACAAGGAAGGGAGCTTTTTTTTACTCCCCCACCCAACACCAACTACCACAGCAGCCACAACATCATTCACAAGAGGAAGAACACCCACAACAAAGGCAGCCCAAGAAACTCTAACACTGCCGTGAGGATCCATATCCGAACCCCCCTTATATAATTTCCTAAATCGACAACCCAAGGAGCTACCACCACTAAACTCCGGTAGCTTACACCTATAAAGGCACCAGGGAAATTGATTTCCCAAACTTTTGCATTACTAGATAGATGTAACTCTATGCTATATGGATGTTAGGAATGAAAATCAGAAACATAAGATCCAAGGGATGGTAAGCGGTTAGTGAGCAAGTCCCTACACCTAGCTTCCACCTGTAGTTTTCGGGTTGATTCTCAAAGGGAACGGAAATCACTGAGCATGAACAATGGTGAAGTTGCTCACAAACAAAATAAAATCATCTCTCTTCTATATCATCCTCCACATGACCTTCTACTATCTCGAGTCACTATTATTAGTCACCCTTTATATTTTTCTACAACGATGAACATCCTCACAATTCTCTCTCTCCCGCATTTATCAATTATATAAGCGGAAACGGGAGGAGCTAGGCAGAAAAATCAAGAAAATAGGTGACAAGTGTCAAATTTTCATTTGATGATGGCGCGTGGGCCGAGGCTGTCATTTGACCCATCAGTCACTATAACCTCATGCCATGGGGAATTGGTGATGCTATGAGGCACTATCTATAATGGTGAGCTTACCCACAAAAAAGAAAGAGGGTGTTGTGAGTCACTAGAAACTCATCTCTGCTCATGCTCTAAGCCCATTATGTGCTCTTTAATAAAAATTAAGAATTCGAGTAATACGGTTATATTATCAAATAAGTGGTTCATACAATATACTACATCCGTTTCCCAATGATATTATACTCTCAGTTTTAATACGTTTCATAACGTTCTTTACATAGTATTTTATTCTATTTTGTGACACGAAATTCTACTATTACCTCTTTTACACCACAACATTTACAAATTTTCACTCACTTTCTTTTACTTTATTCATCTTTTTCTTACACTCACCATCTTTTTACATATCTATCTTACTTCATCCATATTTTATTAATTCATTCACTTTTTTACACACTTTCACTATTTTGTCTTAATATATTTGCAAATAGTAGTTATAATGATCATTTTGATACGGAGGTAGTATTTAATAGTGGTGTGAACATATTGTAACTCCCCAATAATCCGATTTATAATTATTTAGAAACATAATACATAGTCATCCGTTTTCTTTCAACGGCAACATTCCGCAACCACCACATTGACATGTATTGTATTAGTGATGCAGATCCAACATGATGCTAATCATATGATGCAAATAATGGAAATTAGCCATAAATAGCAAGTGGAGATTAGAAATAGGTGACAACATGGGTTGGGTTTCGTCTAAAGATGGAAAAGGAACCGACCACGCTTCAAAAAATGTTGTCTTACCATCTTATTCTTATTCTTATAAACGGAATCTAAGCATTACTTGGAATTATAAAACCAAATGCAATCTAATTATCGTCATAAAACAGCCTGTTTGCTTCTAAACATGGAAAAGGAACACATAGTTTTGGGTTACTATTACTTTTAAGATTTAGTCAAAACCTACTGTTTAAGATAATACTCCTTCATGTAAGTTCAATGTTCCTACAATAAAAGTCAATTCATTTTATAAGTAATACGAAGAACGAAGTATTTCATTTTTCGAAAGGTCAAATATACCCTTATCGGTCTATTTATACCAAGTATATTGTTGCATCTTGCATTGCTTTCAAGCGAGTCTCCCTAAGCTATTGTCTCCTTTTGCTTTCATGTGAATGTTCAACATAACCATATTTTATCTATATCAAAATAGTTAAACAATTTTCACTTTTATGGTTGCTGATGTATAACCTTAACCTTTGATATGTACCCGGTAGTAATTCATCCAAAATCAAATATTAATCTAAAATAAAATTTAATTCAACATTAGAGCGTCACGTAGGAAATTTAATGGTTTGGCCAATCAAAAATATGATTTCAAAAAAAAAAAATGAATTTAAAAATTCAAGTGACATGTAGATAAATAATTAGGTGTCACGTAGATATTTTTATTAATTAATTATTAATATTACGCATATACAATTTCATCCAAAATCAAACACTCTACGGAGTAATAATTAAAAAAAATCTAAAATGATCGAAACTTAATCCAAACTCAAAAACTAATCTGATATAAATATATAAAATATAGCAGTTGGTATATATAGGAGTTTTATTTTAAGTTAACAATTAATAAAATTCGTGCATGGTACGGGCTAAAATCTAGTACTCCGTATTTATTAAGTGAATCACAGTCCTATTCTATCATACAGTAAATCACATTTTACATACTCTTTATCCTGAAATACTTGAACCGGTTTGACCTGCACAGAGTTTAATACAAAGTAATTGACTTATTATTTAATTAGATGGTAGTTGATAGTAGGATTTTTTTTAATATAGATAGGAATATGTATCAACTTTTTAAAGGGGGTAAGGGGTAGGGGGGAGAATGGGACCAAAAAATGACATGTGAAGGGGTAGTTGATTTTTTATTAATAAAAAATTACCATTTATAGAAACGATGCAAGTAATTTAGGACGACTTTTATAAAAAAAAAGCGGTGCAAGTATTCCGGGATGGAGGGAGTACATCGTAATAATACATTATATTAAAAGAATCCCATTCACATTTTACTTACTCTGTAATTCTGTGAGTAAGAAAATTGGAAAGATGTGAATGTAACTTTTATGGTAAAATCAAACAGAGGAAGTACTCCGGTATAAGGGTGAGTTTATCCCCATACTCACCTCCAATCTTCATACTCTGCCACATTAGCTTTCCACTAACTTTTTCATTATCTAGACTCACACAAAACTCACCCTGTTTTTACATATTATCCCCAGACTCACCTCAGACTCACCTAACTCTTAAAATAATATTTTATGTATATATCTTTTTTTGGTACATTTTCTAAATAATATTGAAACTATGTTTTCTTATATACAAACAAAGTAATTTATAATTCGAGAAAAAAAATGAAAAATAAAACAGAAAATGTTAATTTCGAAATTGACATATATATATATTTCGTACAAATTAAAAACAATAATACAACATATTTAATTCAAAAGATCTAGAACATAAATTTAAAGGCAAATGAAACAAATGATACATAACCCATCAATAATTTAGTTGGGTGAAATAAGATAAATTAAGTTTGATGATGTGGCATGATTTGATTGGAGAAAGAAAAAAGTGGAGTTTTAAGTGAGTCTTGGATTTTCAAACTCACTTCAAGACTTGGTGTAGTGTTTTACCACATTATCTCAAAATTTAGGCTTGAGACTCCCTTCAAAACCAATGGTAAACTCACCCTAAGTTAAGGCATAGAGCGTAGAGGGTATCCTTAAAAAGCGTGCAGAAAGGAACGGTTGTAAATTTGTAATGGTATAGAGTTGCAGTCTGTAGATAAACAAGAATGGGAGGCAAGTGGCAAGTGGCAAGTGGCAAGTGGCAAGGAGGAGTATGGGAAAATAAAATTGAGTAGTGAGTTAATGATGAAGACGCAAATTAGTTGCAGAAATTTGGCGGAATGTCAAGTGGGTGTGGGTGTGGGTTCGGGTTTGGGTTTATCAAATATCAAATCGAATCTGATCGTAATTTATATCCAATCATGTCTCCGTATCATGTAATATTGCATTGGGAATATTACCATTATGGAAATCTGCATGTTCTTGGCTTACCCAATAATCTTCTTTGATCCATCCGAATCCATTTCTCATTTCTTTATTCTTTTTCAATTTTTGTTAATCGTATCATTCGTATCAGCATCCCTAGTTGTTCCTAAAGATCATACAAATCCCACTTTGATTTTTTTTTTTTTTCATTTTGTGTAATGTTTGACTTTAGGCCTCCATCCACCGCAAACTCAAGTTTAAAATTTTAGATGAGGTCATAGATATATTCACATGTGATTAAATAAGAGGTGATCGTGACTTTTGAGACGAAAGTTTTTAATGTAACATGACATTCTTAAAAATTATGCCCAAATCTTTTGATTCGAGCTAGGTTGCCATATTGGACTATCAGAGTAAGCATTTTAAGCCGGGTCGTCATCTAACTGGATTTTGGATTGTTCAAAATCCAATATTGTGCTAACTAGTGATATAACCTATTTGTGAACAATTAAACATCATCTTTTTTTTTTTTTTCAATTATTATTATTTTAGCTTATTCACACACACATTAAAGAGTTTTAAACTACAACACAAACACTACTATCCATTACATTTTTTACATCAACCAAATTAACATCGCGAGCATTAGTAAATTAAGGTAATTGCTCTTATTGTTTGCCCTTCAAAGTTAGACCTATGTTGTACGTAGGTAGCACCGCTTTGAATCTAACAATGCCAAAACCTTCAATTCACATGCTTCTTGAGCTCATCTACTTAGATGGGCACTAGATTTTCCTCGGTATTCCTTAAGGGGTACTCTTTCTTATCTTAACAAAAAAAAAACATGCTTCTTGATTATCCCATTCCACAAAGGGTAAACCTTGGATGAAAACCAGTAAAATGATCCTCTAATAACCTATGAAATTTGAAAGACAATACAAGGCGCAAAGGAAAGTAACATCACAGGGTAAAGAAATTCAAAATCTCTCTCAGGGAAGAAACACAAACCAGGTATTATGACGTGAACTCCTAAAAATGCGAAAGCAGTCTCAAGTATTTCGTATAATATTTTGAATGCAATGAGAATAAAACTCTTTACAAACCTAAACTAAATATAAAATTAAGTTAGATTTGATTATTAAAAACCCTAGCCGACTCCTCATTTTTTCTCTCTAGGGTTTACAAATCTCAAAAGTTTTTTGAGTTCCCCTATGGTGGGATTAGTTGAGTATTTTTGGTTTAGTATGGTTTTGGTGGAGTATCGTCGTGAATTCGGTTAGTTGATAAAGAATTATACGAGATCGAAACCGTTACCAAATTTTCAAATTGACTTAGATGAATCGGATGGAAATCGTCCTTGCAACTACAACTAATTGTTAGGTCGTCTCTCCGAAAAGGCTGTATATTCCAGCGATATGTGTGAGAGATATCCCACGGTGCAAGATCTTCTCAACCATGGTAGTTTTGATGAAAAAATACCTCTTTTGTAAAATTGGTTATATATTTGTTAATTTCAATTTCTATTTCTATTGAAGATGTCGTATGATATTTATAAATCTGCCCTCCCCCCAACCAAAGTCTTACACTTAATAATGGAAGGCCTATAGAAAATGACCCCCACAAAGCCCATCAAATTAAGTAATTAACCCACTAACAAGGTTATTTTTGTCAACTATATATGATAACAACGTACCAAAACTAAGACATCAAAGGTTGAAGAAGGGAAGACATCTCTTCCTTCCACCTTATTCCTAGAGCCTGAACCCGAAATTCCTTCACATACAAGCTTCAAGAATGGACACACCTATATATATACACACACTGGACATCCAAACAAAAAACACAGTTTCATACACCATGCATTAGGAAACATATGAACCAACCAATACCGAAAGATGGTGGTTTGTAACTTGTGTTGGTGGTGTGGGGTTGGAGAGGGGAAGATTACAAGGGATACATACCTCTCAACTTTGATCTATGCGGCACAATATACAATACAATTATGCGGGACTTGTTAATTTTTTCTCGGTACATACTTTTAAACTATCCGATCATTTCATATAGTTTTTACTAAAAAATATAATGAAAGATACTACTATGTAATACCTAAAGTAGTGCATTGACAATATTGAAAACTATATCAATTGCCTGTTGGTTTAGTGGTGATTGAGGATGAACTTGGTAGGCAGGATCTCGTGTTCGAACCCCCGCAACAACAATTGGGAAGGGATTGGAACCTAACCACTCGGGACTCGCCCCGAATCCGGATTAGCCCTAAGGGTGAACCGGATGGTACACCAAAAAAAAAAAAAACAATAGTGAAAAATATACAACCTTGGTTCCTAATTATTTGTCCCATTATATTTTTCGGGGTCTGACTTTAAAAATTTTGACCATTAATTCTAACTAACCTATAAAAATAATATATTTATGTAAGAGGTTGACCACCTTGCTTCTCTCATCGTACAATCCTCTTCCCGACGAGCATCCCTTCTCCTCGGTTCACAGAGACAAAATGTAGGGCTGGTGCGGATTGGTTCATAAAATGAATAGTTCGCCCATTTTTTAGAAGAAAATAGATTTATGGATGGAATCAAATATGCAGTATTTACAGACAAAAGTATTCAGTTATTGGTGAAAAAGCGAGCCAAAAAGATTGGTTAAATAAATGCACTCTTTATGATTCTTATTATTAGGTCTTTATCTCGGCGAAGGGGGGGGGGGGGGGTGACAGCCAGCTTTGGTATGTTGGGGGATATCATTATTGCCGAACCTAACGTCTTAGTATGGAGACCTACTAAGTGAAAACTTTCAAATTCAGAGAAACCCTGGAATTAATAAAAATGGGCAATCCTGAGCCAACTCCTTTTTTCAACGGTAGCACCATGAATAGCGCATAGCAGAGCGGCGCCCAATACACCAGCAACTCCCATCATATGAAAGAACTACGTCGTATCCCTCCTGAAACATAACCCAGAATCGGATCTTCATTATCTAAACGAACCCAGAACATTTCATTTGGAAGTGATTCGGTAATCAAACCTTCATGAATCCATTTTTGTTCTTTCATTCCAGACAAAACCCCCTTAAAGTATCAACTAATAGAGGAGTGATATTAGACAAGATGTCCTTTCTCTTTTTTTGTTCACAAGTAGGAAATTTTGGATGCGATCCCAGGTAAGATCGGTTCAGGAACGCTGTACCTATGGGATAGGGATAGAGGAAGAGGAAAAACCGAGGATTTTACATAGTACTTTTGATCGAAAAATCAAAATCAATCGGATTTTTTTCGTACCCTTCGCAAAATCTTGTTAGACCCGGTTCAATGTATAATTTTAAAATATTAACTTTTTACAATTTCTGCGAGTATAAAATTGGAGATATATATTTTTATTTTTAAATCGCGTCTTGAAGATCATAAAAATCAAATAAGACAAACATTTAGGGATAAAGTACTTAATTCATCCCCTATGAGTATTTTCATAAGTGGGGTAAAGGAATGGAATGACATGCTGCGATGGTGGGGGAACAAGGAACTAGGAAGTGGTGTGTGTAGGATTGTTGCAAGGAGAGGATAAGAGAGAACACAAAATTTGTATGAAATGGATAGCTAGGAGCCTGGTATTTTAACTCGGTGATTTTGATAATAAGATCATCTCTGGTGCTCAAAAAAGAAAAGAAAAAATGTTGTTAAAGAAGGGCTCTCATTGGACTAAAAACTCTAGACTTTAGAGGATCTTATACTGGTAATCCTTAAGCCAAAATATTTATTACAAGTTTAGGATGTGTTCATTTGATTGATTTTCATCCTAACTTTATGAAATAATTAAAAAATAAGATCAACAAAACATGACGTATATAAAGAAGAAAAATTACGGCGCAAGGAAATCTAAACAATATACAAATTAGCAACGAAAACAACTTGCTCGGATTTTTTTTTTTTTTTTTGTATTAAAATGTTGTCCAATTTTCTACATAAACATTGATTAGTGTATAATGAATACCCTCTCCGTCCCTTAATACTCGCACCGTTTTTACTGAACACGCTTGCGAATGCACAACTTTGACCACCAATATCTTTAACTACATATTATAAAAACTTATAAAACTATTATATTTTGAAAATATATATTAAGATGAATCCAACAATATATTACATATTAACATTTGTATTTATATACTAGAAATGAAATAGGGTCAAAGTAAATTATGTGAATAGTTTAAAAAGTCAAAACAGTACGAGTATTAAGCGACATAGGGAGTATTCATACAACAAACACACGGAGTACCAACTTATCCTCTTCTCCGTATTTTTTATATATTGAATTATTATTTTTTACTAATAATAACTCATTCATACTGATTGAAACTGAGTTTTATAGGTCGAAGCTGATTTCTGCTGATTAAAGCTTCCGTTTACAAAATCCATAGTGTTATTCTTTTATAGGAGGGGTCTAATTTTACAAATTAAACTGATTTTTACTGAATGAAAAAAATTATTACAGAGTTATTAGCACTAAAATTTTTTAAGTAATTTTACTGTTTAAGTAATTCATCGAATATTTTTTAAGTAATTTTACCGTTTAAGTAATTCATCGAATACCATTTTTTGGTAAAAAACAACAGGAACTAATAAGTTGAATTCTTTTTATTAAAGAAAATCTTAATTATTGAATTAGCGTAGTTGAAAAAAACATAGAAAAAACATGAAAAGACCCCATCAGACCATCACCACAACATTCCCACCGGCCCAAAAGAAGAGACAAAACAGGGTCCATTGCACGACATTTATATTCATTAACAAAGTGCAAATTATTTATGAAAAATTATTGCAATTTGCAAGAACAAATAAATCCAGGCAGAATCATGTGCAACAAGAACAATGATAATAATTATGAATAATTGTAGAAAAAGGCGGACTTAAGGAGCTTCATAATAATTAAAAAGCAAGGTGACAATTCCAGGCACCTGACTTTAAAAGCAAGTTGAAATGAGAGAGACAGACAAGTGCAGCATAAGATGGACCCTCATGACCCTCATCCTCTATCCTCATTTAAGCAGAGCAGCTAAATATACATGGACACCACCACCATCACCCTTCACCCATCCTCCATTTTTGCATCTTTCTATCTTACATTGTACAATCTCAGCATATGATATGACATACCACGAAATAACCGCGAACCAGGACAGAGAGGGAGACAGACTTAGAGATGATGTACTCTCTTAAGCTAGCCTCAATACCCTTGCTAACAATGTGATCTTACTTATTATTCCCTATGGTATCAAGTTAAAAAAGAAAAAAAGAAAAAAAAAGGCAACGTCCGCGAACCCGCAGATTTCTGTTGCCGGTTTAAGTTGTTGAATACATGCCGGGCAAAAATGGTCGAAGATGGTGCTCTAAGACGGCCAAAAGCTCTTCACATTGGCTTGCATCTCCAAGAAACCCACCTCCAAGCCTTCTGACGGCTTCTACAAGTTGACCCCTCAGCTTCTGAGACAGCAAACACCCACCTGCCTTTACAGACTCTCTATACAATGGCAAGTAGGCTATCGCTACCCTCAATGGTGGAGGAAGATCTCCAATGCAAAGAGGAGACTCTCCTCGGTTTATAATCCTAACCATGTTAACAAAATGTTGTTGACCTTGTAACAAGCCGTCTGTGAAAGCATCTTCTGACCAATGTTCCCTCAGAAATGTACGAAGGTCGGGAGCAACTGAGTCGTCCTCTGACCGAGCGATGCTATCTGCAACAGCGTACGTTCCAGTTGGGTCCCCTAAAAAGTCTGACCGGAGAAGAAAAGCAACTCCCTCAAGGGACCCACCACTTCGCTCTCCGGCTGCCTTGAGGATTTCTATGCTGAGGGCGGTAAGGACATGTTGCGGTACTTGGGGTAGCAGATAAGCAGCTACCTCAACTTGACTGCTTGAGGTGGCAGCCGTCAGCGCAAGACATAATTCCATGTCTTGGCAACCTCTTCCCACAAACCACTGGACAACTGGCAAGCATCCCCTCTCTGCTGCTCGCATTAGAGGTCCCAGAAACGCCATCGCATTACCTTCTTCTACCAAACATTCCATTGTGTTGATCTTCCCATAGTGAGAAGCAAAACCCAACGCAAGATCAACATCCACATCCAAGCTGTTACGCTGGGCAATCTACAAGGACATAAACCCCAAACAAATATCACCAAAAAGCAATTTTAATAAAAATGGACTAGCAAAAATTCAAGTCTATTTGAATCAATTTCAAGAGTACTTGCATGTTCGTAGCCAATTGACAAATCAGCAGGAAAAGAATAATAAGCAGGGTTCAAGGTTTAACTACTTGTAAGTATAAAACCAAAACATGAGTTATCTCATGCCTGGGAATTGTGAATTTGAAAAGAACGATATTCACTAGATGATGGTCATTTACCGGCAGAAGACACCCACGAGCTCCCTGCAACATGTCATATAAAGTAATTAAACCATCACCCTAGCTATTACCTGATCATTTACGCTTGCAGGTGACAGCTTCATCAGTAATAGACTAACAGTCATCTAAATTAAAGTTTTCTAGCAAAATTAAAGAGCTTATACATAGCCTGAAAATCCTAACAATAAAAAACGGCCATTTATGATATTCTGTGCCAGAAACAATACCAAAATGAAGCAATAAGTTCTACACTGAAGGAGATTTACCACAACAAGCTACATTTCAGTCATAAAAAGGAGTACTAATACAAAAATTATACTTGGCAACGAGATTCGTAGAAACTCCATTGTAGCAGACAATCAGACCAAATTACGTATTCCTGACAAATAACATAACTCCTAAGACATGATTGACATAATATAAAAGAAAAGAAACTTTACACAGCAAAGGAGGGAGGAAGAAGCATCTTCAGAGCAGTTAAAAGAAGGAACAAGACAAAATGGGGAAGTAGATGACAGTCTCACAGATCCAACCCAAGCACACCTATACTCAATCTTGAGGGTGGAAAAAGAAAGCACGTAAAGATAAAACTGTCTTTTCATAAATTAAAACGCACACAAAAAAAAATTGAGTATATTTACTTCCTAAATCAGGCATGAGAACGAACAATTAACCCCATTCTAAGACCTTCCCCGTTCATTCCCTCTCATTCTCATCACTCCTTTCGACATTTAAATATTCCAACAAAAGATTGCTTACACGTGAAAGGTAAAAAAAGTAAAGAGACCAGAAATTGCCTAGAAGCCATTGACACCAAACCCAAACTATCCTCAAATGAGTCAAATCACTGTCCTAGATGACAAAGTCAGTCAGAGGTAGTCCCTCCTAGCCAACAGTTTTGCAATAAGATGTACTCCAATATTTCCTTGCATGACCAGATTTGTCACTCTGCTAGTCTACCACTCTACCCAATACTTTGAATAAATCTCCACTGGTCAAGAGAGAAAGCTTTTGGTAGATTTCATGTGACATTCCCAGAAAAGGAAATATCTTATTAAGGCAACAAATCACCTTTCAATTCGGATCCTGACATAAATATATTCAACCCTTCTCCCCTCGTCCCCGCCGACCCTCACTCCACAAGTTTGTATCCCCCTTCTCCTTCTCCAGAAATATATACACAAAGAGAGATGCCACATCGGACAGCTTTCACTCTTCTAATTTCATCCTGCCAGCCCTCACTTCACGGTTTGTATTCCTCTGCTTTTCCCTAATCAAAATATTTAATATCTGTGATTAAACTCTAAGCAACATGAATCAGGTTTGCCCTACTGCATTGCAGTCCTAGAATCAGTATCAATGAAGCATAACACTTGCACAAACAAATTTTAGTCAGTACATTATTAATATTTTCCTCTGCTCTGCAGATATCAGGAGTCAAGCCACTAACAAGTAATTTTTTCATTCAAGACATTTAGTTAAATACTTCTATTCCAACATCATATGAATCCTAGTACATGGATAAAGGATCCAAATTTATTCATGAATATATTGTCTGAGAATGTTTCTATACCTTTGCAAGTTTACAACCATGACAATGACCAAAACTGTCCCTTTAAGAGCTCTATAATAGTGGACCTATTTAAGTGCAGATGGTTCACATTTTTAGTCGAAAACGCAAATAAAAACAGATAAAGAAAATAAAAGCTCAAGAAGACGTAGTCGAAAACGCAAATTGCAACATTTATATTATGATCTTATGGTCACCAGTTGGGTTGTTAAAATTTTATCCGGATCTTACATTCCTACGATTCTATGATCCGAAAACACGTAACCTATCCAGATGTTAAGAATCCTAATGTTTGTACAATCTCACCTAGATAAAAAAAAAAAAAAAAAAAATACTAATTAGTATGATCTTCATACAGTTCTACAATCTTACGATTCAACAATCTAACCAGCATATAATGATAACTTAAGATGATATTACCAATAACTTCATATACGCATATCTTGAAAGTATTCAATGATTGTTGCTTAAAAAATTACAAAATCCAAAAATTACGAAGTAATATAATTTCATCAGTTACGACTTACGAGTTGGAGTTGCCAACAGCTAAAATCTCATTTTCGACAACCTTCACATAACTTATGAATTACCCCTCGGTGTTATGGCTTGTTACTCCTTGTACACTTATACCTACGTTACTCGGACTCGCGTACTAGTGTCTCACATGGGTACGTGTCCAAGTATCCAACTCGGCTAAAATGTGAAATTTCCCATGATGTTAGACCAAAATGAAGTATCGGAGTGTCCATACCATGCCCGAGTGTCGATGATCTGACACGGGTGCTTGAGGTAAAATGAAGAGTTTGAGTAGCATAGCTTAAAACTACTCAAGTTATGTAAGTAGAACAATGCTTTTGAGTACTTCATGCATGAAATACGCGGTTTTGTATTGCATTGACACATTGTTAATACATTTAAATTCAATTAAATTGGATCGAACATTTAAATTCTATCCTACCCCCTCACCAATCCGAGGTAAGATCGATATCAATCTTGGCAGCCTTTTTGCCAACCAAAGAAATAGAAATTTGGAGTATGAAAATCATTTATAGATCACATAATTATACACATGTTACTCCTTAAGTCTGAAGCTATAATTTATTACTACGTATAACATGTGTATAATTTATCAGCTCAATAAGGCCATAAGGCCCTATTATCAAGAAAGAAATCATGGGCATATTTCTCAAGACAACAAGTTCAATGAGGCCCTGTTCTCTGCACAATTTACCAACCAAACTGAAATACACTGATTACAGCTATTTTTTGCTCATAAAAAAGTTCTTACATCTTAAACCTGATTTTTACTGATTGTCTAGTGTTTTTCCTGCACAAAATAGCTAGTTTTGACTGTCTAAACTTAAATTTACAAATCAGACTGAATTTTGCCAAAACATGGTTTTTGCTCATTTATAGCTTGATTTTTACCACCCAACTTTTACAGAACTAATATTTTCATTTATTCAAATGAGTTTTACAAAATGAAACAAAGCCTATGTTTGGCAGCCATTTAAGACATTCAAATGATAAGGTGCTGAAAAGTCACCTTAAATAATGCTTAGTTTTTAAAAGCGCGCTTTTTTGCGCTTAAAGCCCTGGAAGCTCGGAAGCTCATAGCAGAACGCTTCTGCCAGCCGAAGCCTAGCGACATACAAGAAGCGCGCGCTTCCTAGCGCTTCGGTGCTTCTGCGTGCGTTTCCTGTAGTCTGGGCACATCAGACCCTCCCTTTTTTATAAAAAATAAAGCCACGTAATTCTAATCTTCTTTTTTAAAGTATCACGTGATTTCTTTTTTAAAAAAAAACGAATATTGGGGGGGGGGGGTTCAATAAAACGAATATTTGGGGGGTTTTGAAAACCATAGTGCAATTTTCTCCCGTAGCTGGATTTATCTAGCCTTGTCGGATTTCTCCCATAGGATTCTAAATCTCTCTTTCATCGTTTTGATTTCATTTTTTTTTTCATCTTTTCTTTCCACATTTTCTCCATATTTTCTGGACTTTTGAATTTTATTATTTCTTTCCTGGTGCACTTCGCCTACGAAAAGCGTGCACTTTCGCTTTGCACTTTGCGCTTAAGCTCCAGGACCCTTTTGCGCTTCGATGTGCTTCGCGCTTTTTAAAACTAAGAAATAATTAGAGTTGTTTAGCAAGCACCTTAATTAAAATTGAAAGACCTGAAATGGACTGAGTTAAATTTTAATGTAGTTTGTCTTTAACTTACTTCCTCCGTTTTTTAATACTCACAGCGTTTGAAATTTTTACACTATTCACATATTCTACTTTGACTATTGTTGGTGATTTGTATGTAACATGTAAGATCTTGTTAGATTCGTATCAATGTGTATTTTCAAAATATCAACTTTTTATGATTTTTGCTAAAAGAGAATTAAAGATATTAATGATCAAAGTTTTGCATTAGCATGCGTGAAAGTGACTAACGTTGCGAGTAAAAAAAGAATGGAGGAAGTATTATTTAAAGCAAATATTTACGCAATTTCAGCTCCTTAAATAATTGATTCTACCAAAACACTCATCAATAGGCACCTTATCAGTTTCAGCAACTACCTTTTATGTTTCAGCTAACTTGTCAACTTCAACTCTATTTCAGCCTAGTGTTGTCAAACGGAGCCAAAACGGAGCCAAAATACCGACTATAAGTGACTTTTACTAAATAAAACTGATATTTACGAGTAAAACTGATTTTACGTATTGAAAACTGATTTTTACTGAATAATATATTTTCATAAGGAAGAGAACAAGGTCTAAGTTGACCTATGAGTTGGGCATAGATTTTTTTTCAAGATACAAATTGACAACAGATTAATAGACTTGAATCAGTGTTGAGGCAACAATTAGCTCAGAAATGCAACTATCATTTTGAACGTTGGCTATTGTAGTGGAACATAAAATGCCCTCAAACTAAGAAGGTACAAAAAAATACCAGGATTAAAAATTTGGTTATGGCACTTGTGTCAGATGCAACAAATCTACTAAGAAATTTCTCCAAGGAGGCAAGGAGTACTAGAAAACAAGACAATACTCCCTCGGTTTATATTATTCTACTCCTACTTTTAATCTAATTTTGGCAAACGCTTTTTACCATCGTACCTACCTACGCCATTCCACCCACTCTCTCTAACTTTATCCACCTTACTCTTACACCTACTCACCTATTTACTGAATCTCTTTTACTTTATCCACATTTTTCTTCTTACACTCACTCACCTTTTTCAAATTTCGAGAAACAAGAGTGTAAGGTAAGTGAGTAGAACATAGCGGAACAGAGGGAGCTTTCGATAGAGTATCCTGCACATGTAGTCATGTACGTATTTTCCATACCCTTGTTATAGCTTCACCATTCTTTCCACCTTTAAGATCTCTCACCAAAATAACCTTCCACCAACTTGACTAAATTCCTTGATCCCTTTTATCTTCAACCTCGAGCCTTGCTTCTCCCAAAAAATCAATATCCCTTCTAGCTCGGCATAGTGCCTCTATAGTGACTAACCTTCCACACCTCAAACCAAACCCATTGATCCCATTCATATCATATATGTTAACACGAGCCTTACCCCTCCCTAGTCAATATCCCTTCTAGCTCAGCCTAGAGCCTATAATGACTAACCTCCCGTGCCTCAACCAAACTCCTTACTCTCTGCACTAATCTCCTTCATACCATATCTGTCAACTCGAGCCATACTCCTCAAATGTCATCATCCGTACTAATTCAGCCTAGTACCTGAACCAACTAACCCTCCACAACTCTACCAAACTCCTTGCTCACAGCTCTAATCTTTCTCTTTACCATATTCACCTACTCAAGCCGCTCCTTACAAAAACCATCCCTCCTAAATCAGTCTAGTGCCTACAGCAACTAAAACACTGAAAGACGAACGTGTGTTGAGTGTATTATGGAGAATCAGTTACCACACTCCTGATAATATAGATCAACATCTCTTTATGGCTGTAGCACAAATATAAGAGGCAAGAATCAGGCATGAAAAGGAGGAAGCCTTCTAGAAGCTATTAATTAAAAGAAAGCACATTGATCTTCCCAGAAAACAAAAAAATGTGCAGAAGATACTTAGGTGAACAAGAGGATCTCTTTAGAACTTCAATACTGGCCATTTATGGCTTTGAGCAACCAAAAAATAAATAGCAATATAATTTTCCAAAAAAGAAGAAGCCAAACAACAGCCAAGTACCCCATACAAAGCAAAAATTCTACTTAGTTTCAGTTCTGTGCACAACACATGACAAAAGTCATTCAAATATACTTTCTACTACAAAAGATAAGGTACCTTTTACCAAAAGTAACTATGTGATAGAAATAGGAAATAGAATACAGCAAACGAAAGGCAAAAGGCAATACCTGCAACAAAATGCGCACTAACTCAGTGCTGCCAAAACGCGAGGCTTCCAGAAAACACTGGTTTACATTGTCAGCACCACCCTCAACTAACATACTAAGGAGCCCTTGTATAGCAGTAGCTGATGCTCCACAAGACCATCCAGGATCAAATGAACTACTGAACAGTGTAAGAGGGAAGCAAGCAGCATCAAAGGCCTCAGTAAAGTCTTTTCCGGTGAGGTTGTTTCCAGCAAGATCAAGAAAAATCTTAAAGGCAGACAACTGAAGCTGTATCTCTGAAGCAGAGTCGCGATGCATTTTCTCTTTGTTTTCATGACACCGAGAATGAAAACCAATGCATTTCAAAGCCCATTCAGTAAACTTTTGGACCTTAGCACCAGCCTCTGCCTTCAAAACATCATCACCATTGCATTCCTGGAGACGCTCGTGCAACCTAACCATGGTTTATAGAACACATTTAGGAAATAAGCTAGGTGCATGCTGAGGTGCAGCAATAAGATGCTATGCTAAGGTGGCAAAAGAAAGACCTAATACCAAGCTACAGGCAGGAGAGAGAATCAGCACTTAGTTTACATGATAATATTTCATTTTACAAGACTACGGTTGCAAAGACTTTATCATTTGGGTGAATAGATGTTAACAAGATATGTACCTCGAGAATTAGAAATGATGTGCTACGCCAAAGAAGAAACATGAACAGAGAAAACCAATTTTCACCAACAACAAAAACCTGTAACTCCTTATTGTCTACAACTACAAACAATTTAGAACCGTGAAAATACAAGTACCTTTGTGCCATAACAGTCACTGTATCTGCTAGGTCCATTGTTCTGCTCTGACACGCAGAGACACAAGATGCAAGAAACGAAGTGCGGAGAGCAGCTCTTGTAAAGTCATAGGCTCCATTAGTTATTATCTTCTTCACCAGTCCCGTTATCCCATGTAACTCCTCATGTGTAGTAAGAAACCATATGGAATCCAACGAGATGCAAAGGAAATCATTAAGAGTTAGAGGATCAGCAAACAGTATCAAACTTTCTGCCAAGTCCCAATCATGAGAACTTACAGCACTTTGAAACAGTTTTCCCAACTCAATCCTATCTTGTCTACTAAGTTTCTTCTCATTTCCCACATTTCCTTTCTTCCCCGCCTGAGAACCTGTTGTGACCCCTTTCGATTTCTGCTTCTTAGCACCATAGCAACCAACCTTGGAAATTCCCGCATCCTCCATATACAGAGGCCCTTCTCTCGCGAACACAACATTACTTCCCTCACCTAGCTCGGAAATTTTGCTTTCAATTTCAAACTTGGGACTCTGAGTTCCACTATAATCAATTTCCATCTCAGAAGCCATATGTTCTTCCTCTTTAATATCAACCTTCAATCTCAACCCTTCCATTTCCATGTCGTTTTCCATCTTATACAGGAAAAGCTAACCTTTTTAACCACCCAGAAGACTGATCAACTACAGTCACTTGTTAACAATCAAACAGAAGTACCATATCGAAACTGAATCAAAATACTCAACAATGACAAAGATACCCGGAAAACATAT
Source organism: Spinacia oleracea (assembly GCF_020520425.1). NCBI lineage: Eukaryota > Viridiplantae > Streptophyta > Magnoliopsida > Caryophyllales > Amaranthaceae > Spinacia > Spinacia oleracea. Next base: position 20,258,687 of record NC_079489.1, read on the forward strand.
CCCTCAGTCCCAATAATTTGTTGAAGTAATCAAATGTATCCAATTCCCTTTCCCCTTTACTTGAACCAACTGAAATCGAAAAAGAAAGCTCTGAACTACAACAACCTGAAATCGCAATGGAAAAACGAATACTCAGAACTAACACATCCCAATTGAAGATCACTGAGATAAACGTAATCAAATGATAAAGATGCAAATCCTCAAACACCCTTCACTTGAGATAATCAGAAAAACTTGGACAGTAGCAGCAACACACCATAAAAACAATCAAACACCCATCAAACCAATTAAAAATTTGAGCAAACCCAAAATCAAATTACACCAGAGGATCTCAAGTGAACAGTACCATAAGAGCAAAACCCTAGAGCATCATCGCTTCAATTCTCTGGTTCTTCAACAAATTCTCAAAGATCCGGCAGCACCCTAGAACACCAAAACAACAATCTCATCAGAAAAAATCGCAAAAAATATTCAGAAAAATTACTACAAATTTCAATCAAACTCAACAAAAAAAAATCCCATTTGCAAAAACAATCAATCAATTCAAAATGAAATTCGAACAAGGTGATAGATAAAATGCATGAATTTGATTCATATCAAAAAAAATGGGAAATGGGTTTGTTGTTGCAAACCTGAAAATTTGCTTGGCGAAGAAGAGGAGAGAGAGAAAGAGAAAGAGAAAGAGAAAGAGAAAGAGAGGTTGGCTCAGAAAAACCCCCCAGAAAAACAAACCAAAATGGGTAATCTCCCTTTTTATTCTTCCCAAGAAAAAGTAAATAAAAATTGTAAAAAGTGGTTTTTTTGGAATATTATAATTTTAAATAATTTTGCGCCTCTTGTTTGATTATATTTGGGTGGGCATTCTTTAATTATTGATTCCTTGTTTGCATTTGCAGACGAACTGTGAGTGAAGTCACACACTAACATTGTTTATTAATATTATTATAAATTATAAAAGGTCATACTCCGTATAACTACAGGGTGCACGATAAATTTATTTTGTACCAATATAATATTTATCTAACTTTTTGTAACTTTTACTTTTTGTTATTTTTAATTTGTTTTGTTTAATTTTTATATTATACGGAGTATGAAAAAAAGTTGATAGATAAACATCTTAAAGGGTTAAATGATTCATTTTATACGAAATACCATATCAGTGATGTTGAAGAAATAAAATTTATTAATTAGAAACTTTTATTACTAAAAATAGATGAATTTTACATATGTAAAGCTAACTTTTAAGCATTTTGAGTTAACTTTTACTTTGGTGTACAATATTCATTATACACTACTAGCACCTTGTTACTTCGTATATTCAATCATTAAGGGTTTGCTCGGTAGCGCTGTAAAGTTTTCATTTTTTGGTTTTTTGGTTTTAAAAAGTCATATGATATAGATTGAATTATTAACTAAAAACTAGTCATACTTATAGTAATCACTAGTTTAGGGCTCGTGCAACGCACGGCTACTACTAAAACAATTTATTATTTTAATAGTAACTAAAAGACTTGTGATATTAGGAAAACGTGAGAGTAAAAAGGATATATGAAAAAGTATAAATTCAAAGTTGTGTAAAAAAAATATTCAAATGAACTAAATTTCGATATTACTATGCAAAGTTAAAAATTATAGTCATTTATTTGTATGTAGAATGATCTAACAACGCTAACCAAACCCGAATGACTCAAGACTAATTTTCGAAAAGACCCGAGCATAACCGAGTTAGTCAAATACAACATATTTTGAATTGAGTAAAATCTACTACCATGTATTATTATCTTAATTAACATCCTTACATACCAGTTACCATGTATTATATTATTAATAGTAGACTAACATTAGAAGTTCATTCATCAATATTCTTTATATTTCTTACCAGATTAAAAAGTTATAATAATACATAAATAAAATTATATCATAAAGGAAAAAATAATATTGATTTAGCTTTACTCCAATAATATATTATGCAGTACACATCTATGGTAATTAAAATATATTTTTATCTTAGTTTCCTAAAAAAACGTAATGTAATTTATTTATTTTTAAGTAAACAAATAAAAAAAATATTTTGGCGGGAAAAAATCGCATCAGGAAATGACACGTGTCATTCCTGGTATCTCTTTTAGTATATAGTAATAGAAGATGTTGATTTTGAAAACTCGCAACAAAAAACTGAAAGCCACTTTTTGTGATTTTCATATTTTGATTTTTAGTTTGGTAAAAAACACAAACTGGAAACAAAAAATGATAACGAACAGGGCCTTAGCTTTATAAAAGGTTGGTAATAGAGTAGAATAGGTAATTGATGATAAGAACTAAATTGATACGTATATTTCGTACTCCCTCCGTCCCGGAATACTTGACCTGTTTTACTTATCGGGCCGTCCCTTAATACTTGACCTGTTTCTAAAAATGGAAATATTCTAACAATATTATATTATTTCTCACTCCACCCCTATTAACCCACCTACCCCCTACTCCATACAAAAAATAATTAAAAATTCAACCCCTACTCTCCCCCAACCCCACCCCTTCACACATTTCCCACTAACTATATTAAAATAATACCCCACTATCAACTACTACCTATTAAATTAAATAAGTCAATTCAAGTCTCTTAAACTCTGTGCCGGTCAAACCGGGTCGAGTATTCCGGGACGGAGGGAGTATCACTAATGGGGTATCGGTCAAGTGGTAAGACCGTATATGTGTATGATAAGTTACATGTCACATTTTCTCCCTGAGTCCCTTCACTTTGTATTTGCGTTATTCTTATCACAAATTCACATAAAAAAATATACTTTGTGTTCAATGATTATGGGAGTGGTGGATAGCATATTGACCTATACAAAATGCTACTTGTAAAATTTATAAGTGTTTAGTAAGGTATAACCGGTTAGCGTCGTGGTTATAGTGTTTAAAGGTAGAGAAAAATGTTTGATAAAATTATACTCCGTATTAAAGTTTTAAACAATTTTTTTTATTGTATTTTACAATCTCTGCTAACTACGATTACCTTTATCGAAGTCTCATTTCAATTACCTGCTACTTTAACGATTAATGGTTATCGCTAATACTTATGGCTACTCTCTACTCCCTGCTCAACCGCGAAACACCAGGAGAATTAATAAATATTAGCATAATGTTGTCAGAATTAATATATACTTCACTTCGTATTAGCATAATGTTGTGTAATTATTAGATGACGTAGTTTAACTTTGGGGGAAAAGAAATGAATATAAAAAAACAAAAAATGACTCATGAAAATGAGAGTCACCCAAAGGTGAAGCCAAAGGACCTCACCACTTGGAAACTTTAGGTTGAGATACTCTTTCGTGGGCTCCACTTATTTTAAGCATCAAAAGGTCTTGTGCGCACTAGGTGTACAATAAATTTATTGTACACCAAGATAACTTTTACTCAATATTTTGTAACTTTAACCTAGTTTTGATTAACTTTTATATTAGTAATAAAAAAGTTGATAGATAAACATTTTAAAGGGTTAAATGATTAATTTTATACATTATTTGTCATTTTAAAGAAATAAGTTTTACTAAAATCAAAAAATTTATCACTAAAAAATACATAACTTTTACATATATAAGCTTAACTTTTAAGCATTTTGAGTTAACTTTTACTTTGGTGTACAATATTTATTGTACACCCATTGTAAATAAGAATTTGTGTTTAAGCATAATCATCCCATCAATCCCATCCGATTCCCCTCCAATTTAGGTGATTATATTTTATTTATCCAATCAAATCTCGTTACAACGATAATTAATCCATCCGTCTCAAAATTATAGTCCTGTTTTTTATTTCGGGCATCCTAATTACATAAATTATTATTTACAATTGGCGTATAATATTTATTGTACATCGAAGTAAAAGTTAACTCAAAATACTTAAAAAGTTAACTATTTTTTGTGATAACATTTTTCATTTTAATAAAAATTAGTTCTTCAAAATCACTAATAATATATAAAATTAATCATTTAAACTTTTAAAATGTTTATGTATAAACTCTTTTTTTCATAATATAAAAGTTAAGTAAACCGTATTAAAAGTTACAAAAAACTAGGTAAAAGTTACAAAAAAAATTGGTATAGTTATCTCGATGTACAATAAATTTATTGTACACCTTGTGCGTGCAAGACCTTTTGCCCAAATTTATAGTAATGTTTCCTTATTTAGACATTACTATTTCCACTTTTTCATACACTATATTCCACTTTTCCACTTTATCATACACTATATTCCACTTTTTAAATTTTCCCATACACTATATTCTACTTATCCATTTTTTCATACACTTTTACACTTCCATACACTATATTCCACTTTTCTTAAAACGCGTGTTTTTAGTCAAACAAGACTATAATTTTGGAGTGGAGGGATATTTTTTTTTTTTTAATTGGTTGTTCCGTTGTTGTACCCCATTATAAATATGGTAATCAAGGTACATTATGCAAACAATGTCAAAAGAATCACAAGTTTTTAGTGCGCGCGTATTTACAAGTAAAAGTTACCTTTATATATGTAAAGTTATCTACGAAGTATTTTTTAGTGATAAAATCTTTCATTTTAATAAAAATTATTTATTCAAAAAATCACTAATAATGTACAAAATCAATCATTTAACCATATATTTTTTTAATAATATAAAGTTAATCAAACATATTAAAATTTACGTAAACTTAGGCAAAAGTTACAAAAAAGTAGGTAAAAGTTATCTTAGTAAACAATGAATTTACTGTACTCCTTGTGCGTGCAAGACCTTTTACAAAAGAAAACAATGATACCTTGGCCTAATAGTTAACACATAAGACATGTATATAATATGTCATAGGCTTATATCTCCCCTTTTCCGTTTGTTATTTGTATTGCCTTTATAACTTATTCGTACACCCCAAAAAAAACAGAGGTAATACTTGTTGCAGAAAACATAATATTTTGGCACTTACCACCTGTTGTAGGAAATTTTCTATATACAAAGGTTGTACCTTAGGCTCTATTCTATATAACTTATTTTGTCTATACTTATCTTAACTTGACGTTACTTATCTTAAATTATATTATTTAAACTTATTTTGTTTGAATAAACTTATTTGTGTGTGGAAATGTCTGAAAGAACTACTTTATTATTATTATTATTATTATTATTATTATTATTATTATTATTATTATTATTATTATTATTATTATTATTATTTATCCTTCCTTTATTTATCTTATCTTATCTTTGAATTTATCTTAACTTATTTTGTCCGAAATAAGTCAAAATAAGTCGAACACTGCCTACTGATTCCATATTTTGAATACTTCTTCTCATGTTCATAATTCTAGATTTCATGATGATCCTAATAGTGAGCATGTAAACTAAATGAGACCTAGAGATGACAATTATAGGAATGCAGTCAACCAAGGTCCTAGGAATTTTGGCCAAAACTCTTTTTATGACAATTATCGTGGCTTTGATTCCCATAACCAAGGGAATTATAGAAGCCAAGGAAACTATGTTCAACCTCAAGGTTATGGTAACCAAGGCAATTATTGTCACTGATGTGCTTGTAATTTGCACATCTTTAGGAGCTAATTTGGATATCTTTTGTGTACTTATTAGCGTAGTTTAGTTGAATATAGTTGTATTTAAAGCAAATCATATTCCTCTGTCTTTGCTTGTTTTCTATGGAGAGATTTTCTCTCCCTGTTTTCAGGTCAAGTCAAAGCAATGCATTGGAATAAGGAGTCACGCTAATCCAAAAGAGAGAAGAGCCACAACCATGAGTAACAAGCATAGTCCCTGAGGCTTACTTGCTTCCCTCTTATCACCATCTTAAAAGGACTTACATGAATGAGGATCTAGATATAAGGCTCCCACAAGGTCAATTAGATGGGCCAAGGAAATATTATGCAAAGGAGAAACGCCCCGGATAGTTTGAAGTCGTTGCGGAAGAATTCGGGAGAGCACTTACACAAGGGTCAAATTTAACCGTCATAACTCCTGATATACTCAACAGTTTGAGGTGATTTCAGTTGGAGGTGATAGATTATCTCAATATCTTTCCAACGCGTGCTCACACGCCAATTTTTTGACGAGTAGAAATGGAGTTATGACATTTTTAAAGGAAGTAGTACATCTTAGGCCGCTGCACGGACTATGCAGCTTTCCCATGGTCGTGCAGGCAGTAGCTCGTGAAAATTGACAGTTGGGGTGGTGCAACTCTTGCACGACCTGTGCAAGACCTAATGAACCTCTTGCAACATCTGAAGGAAATAATGCCCTTGGTCCAAGTATGCATTTAATGATAAGTCTAATAAACGCGGTTCAGTATTAATTATACAAGTTAATAATTCAGTGAGATCAAGTGAACTGAATGCCTAGCTAGAGGCTGTGAGGGGGTCGAAAAAGCACGAGGCTAATGCGTGACCTTGTCCCTCGTGGGTGTGACGATTCTTTTTATTCAATCAAGTGTAATTGGATTTCCTATGAGTATACACCCAATTGACTAGTAATATAGGAGTCGTCATTCAGTTTTTAACGACAATGAGAAAAACTGACAAAACCCGGTTATCGTGACATAAAGGGAGTGCAATTATGTTTGACCACGACGGCCGTAGGTTCCCTTGTGATCCGTGGTGGTGGGGATCGCTCAACGTACACCCGCAGGGTAGAGATTGAGGGTTCGGGGGACTGTAACTACCGAGAGGAGTACTCGCTCTTCGATAACTCCAGAGGCAAGATATCCTTACTAGCTCAGCATAAATAATTGAAGGGACATGCGTTAACTATTAAACTAATCTAAGTTGATTTTATCAATATGCAACATATAGTACTAGATCGAATGCGATTATCTGATTTAGATTGTTTCAAGGGACCTAGCATGATAATCCAATTTCCCAAAAATATCATATTTATTAAGCGTGATCGAACAATCAGATTTTAGTTAGTTTAACAGTTCATAAAAGGGCGAGGAAAGCAATTAAACCATGGAAAAGGGACACATTACGACGCACCCTTGAGAGGTGCGTCACGGTTCTCAGAAAACTAACCACTTTGACTTTGCTATTTCTCCTTTTTATTTAACGAATCTCAATTATGGGACAGGATACGTTCTGTTCGATTTATGGATCGATTGCGACAGAACGCGTGAACAGTTTCGCAGCGAGAGGCTTAGGCTAAGGGTTGGAGTCAATACTCAGAATATAATTGTGTGTTGTTGTGTGTTGTTTCACGTCGAAACTAGGGGCCTATTTATAGGGAAGAGTTCGTGGAAAGATAGAATTGCAGAGTTCTAATCCACAAAGAATTAGGAAAAGAGACGTACCCAGGTATTTTCAGCGCCCAGGCCTGGGCGCCGAAGATTTCGGCGCCCAGAGCCAGGCGTTGAAAATAGGGTCTGGGCAGTTTTGTTTAGTCAGATTCGGATTCCTAAAATCCGTAGAGTTTGAGATTAATTCGAGTCTTTCAGCGCGTATCAATTTTATGACGGAATGCGTCTGGGCCCGTTACGAACTCTAGGCTCGTTAGGATTTTAATTAATACGTAACTCTTATTTCCGAATCCTATTAGGAATAGGATTCTCGCGGTTTTCTATCTCATTTAGGATTTATGTTGGAATGCAACACCTAATTCTGACAGGTTTCTATCCTTTATGATTTGCCACTTTTAGAAGCTACCTTTTACGGCAATTACTATTTTTAGCAGGTTTCCATAAATAGCAGGTTTCAGGTGAAATGAAATGGGGAATCGAGATTCGTTTATTTTATAGGAGATGCGTTGTCAAGTGGAGTTTTTATGCTTTCATCATCGAACCTTTCCCTTGCTGGAACGGGGACAAAAGTAGGTGTCTACAGTTAGCCCCCACTTTGACTGAGTCTTGGAGTAAGACGATGGTCAAAGTATTAGACGGAGTGCCTCACACAAGCCATGGTGTATGTGACCTGTTTTACGAGGGTCTCACTGAAGGAAATAATGCCCTTGGTCCAAGTATGCATTCTATGTTAAGTCTAATAAATGCGGTTCAGTATTAATTAACAAGTTAATAATTCAGTGAGATCAAGTGAGCTGAATGCCTAGCTAGAGGCCGCTTCAGTTCAAGTGGAATTAATGATATTAATCCACAGCTTACTCTTGACTGAACCCGTAGGGTCACACAAATAGTACGTAAACGGATCAAGTATTTAATAGCATTAAATACTCTATCTATGGATATTCGGAATCGACGGATCTTGGTTTCAGTGGGAGCTGAGATCGTCACAGGCAAGAAATGAATACTCCGGAAACGATGATATTACCGGAAACGGAAATATGGATCGTATCGGAAATATAAATATTATCCAAGTCGTAGATGTTGCCGGAAACGGAAACATGGTACGTATCGGGAAATATTATCGGAAATGGAAATATTACCAGAATCGGAAATATTGCCGGAAACGGAAATATTGTCAGAATCGGAAAATAATTCCGGAAACGGAAATATTAAATATTTGTTCGAAACGGAAATTAATTCCGGAATCGGAAATGTTAAATATTGTTCGTATCGGAAATGAATTCCGGAATCGGAAATTTAATCGGAAGCGTATCGTACGAATAAGCATCGGACGAGGCCTGCCGGACGAGGGCCCAGCACGAAGCCAGGCCATCGCCCAGCAAGCCAAGCGCGCCGCACAAACAGCCACGCCAGGCCCAGCGCAAGGCCAGGCCCAGCAGGCCGTGGCATCGCGCACAGCGCGCGCAGCGCGCGCGGGAGCTGCGTGGGCTTGCAGCTCGCGCAGGCCTCGCTGCGTGGGCTGCTGCTCGTGCGCACGCATGGGCGGCCCATCGTGGCTGCCGTGTGTGCGTGTGTAAGTGTTTGTGTTCGTGCACGTTTCCTAAAACGTGCAGAGTTCGGTTAATGATTAAATTCCTAATTCTATTTGATAAATTAATTAAATTAGAGTTCTTGTAGGATTCTAGGTTTAATTAATTTGTATCTGAATAGGATTCCAATTCCCTTTCCATAACCCTATAAATATGTGGCCTGGGTTCACAATTTATAACGAGTTTCAAGTATTCAAAAGTGAGTTTTTGAGAGAAAAATTCAGCCACACATCTTGCTCAAAAGTGCCGAAAATTCTAGTACCTTAAGGGCGATTCTAGTTGGTCAATCTTAAGGCGGATCCGGACGTGCTGTGGACTATCTACGGAGGGACGACACTTGGAGTCCTAAAGACTTGTTCTTGCTCGGTTCGGGCGCAGCTAGGGAGGGCACGCAACAAAGAGTATGCATCTAAATTATGCTATATGATTATGTGTAAATAATATGTAATCCTGGGTTAATGGTTGTTTCCGCATGATTTATGTAATATCATATGTATCATAACCTAACAGTGGTATCAGAGCCCCTTATTATTTTCATAATCTAAATTGCATAAACATGGTTAAATATTACAAATTTGCAAGAATTAAAAGGGGTGATTAATTTTCGTAATTGTTAATTAATTGCAAATTGCGTTTATTTAATTATACGTACGCAGTGTTTCGGCAGTTTCTTCGTTACTCATCCAAATCGAGTGATTTTTGTGTCAATTCCGCATGTAAAAGGCATTCTAAAATTTTGACAAAAATAATATTTTTCTGCCGAACCCAGAATTCTCAAATTCGAAGCCTAACTATGACTTTTCGAAGGTTTTAGTTTTTCGAATGCAAAATTTCGTAAATTTAAAATGTTAAATTAAATATTTGCGATTCTTGTTGATAAATCTTGAATTTTTGATTGACCTACTGCATATGTTTAACAAGTTTGAATGCCTAGTCTTGTTAATTATGCAATCTAATTTGTAATTATGATTAATTTGTTGAAAATTAGAATAATTTAGAATTAATTTAATTTTCATAATTAATTGTAATTTAATTAGAAACCTATGATTAAAAACCACCATAAAAATTGTAAATTTATGATAAATTTTAAATTTTTATGACCTAGGCTTGAATCCATAACAATCGGAAATCAATTGGATAATAAATTTTCGATTTTTCGCCCTAAAATTATGAAATTAATAATATTTATTAATTTGTCATTAATTTTATAAATTTTAAATTTTTATGCGATTCGTTCATATAACTTGCACGCACAAAGCAATGGACGCTTCGTGTTACCCTTAAGGGGTGTTGTATAGTGCGGGCATGCGAGGACGAGCAAGGGAGCTCGTCGCCCGTGCGGCACGAATGCAATGAGCAAGGGCGTAGTGCACGAGCACAAGGCAGCAGCCCTGCCTTGTGTCGTGGGCCACGAGCAATGGATGAATGGGCATGGGCGAAGGGCGAGCCAAGGCAGTCGCGTGTGGGCAGCAAGCGAGCTGCGCCACAACGCGCACTGCCTCGCGCAAGAGCGCGCAGCCTCGCGCGCAGCGAGCGCAAGCTCGCGTGCCACGAGCGCTGCGCCCAGCGTTGCTCGCGCGCACAGCGAGCGATGTCGCGCGCCCAGCGAGCGATGTCGCGCGCCCAGCGAGCGATGGCTCGCACGCCCAGCGAGCGATGTCGCGCGCCCAGCGAGCGATGGCTCGCGCGCACAGCGAGCGATGTCGCGCGCCCAGCGAGCGATGACTCGCGCGCAGCGAGCGCTGGCGAGCGCACAGCGAGCGATGGCTCGCGTGCGACGAGCGCTGGCGCGCGCGCAGCAAGCACCACAGCGTGCGATGGCTTGCGATGGAGATGCAGCAGCTATGCGACGAGCGCATGGGCTGCGCGCACATGGCCAGGGATGGCTGTGTGCGTGCGGCCCATGGGCGTGCAATGCGTAGGGTGTTTGCGTTACGATTAGATCGTTTTGAATGTTTAATTTGAAAATTTCAGTTCACGTAATTTTAATTAATTTTAAAATTAATAATTTAAATTATTTTCTTGGATTTTAATTTTGAATATTGTAATTATAATAAATGTTATTTATTCTAATTATTTTACTAGAATTAAAATCATGAATTAATTTAAATAAACGACTGAAATTAAATTAAACTTTTTGGATTCAATTATAAATTTATATGAGCTTTAAATTTTAATTAAATTTGTATGTTTCCGGTTAGACTAGAAATACATTTTATGTTTAAAATTAGTAAAGCATATGAATTTATTGGTTTAAGTGGGAGCGCTTTTTAGTCATAAACTCTTGATTAGGTCTACAAATCCTTAAGGTTAAAACAACTTGATTAGAATTAATAAGGACTGAATAATTGGTAGATTATTGGTGCCCTTGATTAATTGCTGCAAATATTTACGTGATGCATAATGTGTTTTACTAACCAGCTATGTGGGCCATTCATGATAATGAATGGGTGAATGGTATATATTGTATATGTACTGTTTTGCAGGTTATGAAGTGACTAGTATGGCCCAAATAGGATAGAAAATATGGTCTGCGTACCATTAATTTGAATGTAATTGGTCTAAAGTACCAAAGTTATTTTTCAATTCAAATATGGTCTGCGTACCATCAAATAGTTGTAATTAGTTATAGCTTATCCTATTTGAAGAAAATGGTGCCTCCCACGGAGATTTTCAAGACGGACTTTGAAGTCAAAGCTTCAAGATGAAGTCGGGCCATACTAGATCACATTTATCTTATGCATGTTTTAAGTTATTTATTGCTTTTAAATATGTCTTAAAATGCATGAGATCAAAAGCTTGATTATGTTGCATGATTAAGGATTTTAGTTCACTTAAAATCTAACCAACATAGTAAGAGCCTTAAGTTCCAAACTTAAAAATTGAGTTAAAAGGTGCCATGCCAAAATATACACTTGCTTGGATATCCTTTACATCAATCTAGTAATAGTTTTCGCTCAGCGAGGTGTTACTTATTGGTCCTAAAGGGGCAAGGTACACAAATAATTGTGAGTACATGTTAGTTTTGGTGAAACTCAATGATATAAGTAAGGAGTCCTTTTATGTCGTGGCAAAATCGATAGGTTTACCTAATAAGTTCTTAGACGTACCTATCAACCAAGATAGTTTCTAGACTATTAGCAAAAGGCTTTTGCTTACCTAAGATGTTCTAGGATTAAGTCGACAAACTGTGCTTAATTCTTCAATGATTTTAGGATCTTGGAATCATTTTATTCACACCTGCCGGAATAATAAAATCGAATAAAATGCTAATAACTTGTTTGAATTGCATGGTTGCTTTAATTTCAAGTTATTATTCATGATAAATGTTTAGACTTTGCATGCTTCAATGTATGTTTTAATTATTGTTTATAATTAAATATCTTGCACTGCAATAAATCCTTTTAGAAAGGTAACAGTAAATTTCCTCGATTGGTAGTGAATCCAAGAACGATTCACGGAAATGAGAGAAAGTGAGCAATTTAAAATGTACGTTTCTTATATCGACTTTTATGGTTGTTTTCGAGTATCAAAGTCGAATGGCAAACCGATTGGTGCTTGTGAATTCAAAATACAATGTGGTTTTGAGATCATAAAGCATTGAGTTTAAACGCTCAGCTTTACCAATGGTTAACAACCTAAAATCCTTTTTCCATTTAATTCTCGAATGAGTCTAGTTCCTAGACATTCGAATAGATCGATGCTTAGAGAACTTTAGAAGCTTCTGGTAAGATCATCTAGTTGAAATAGAATATTCAACATAAATTAAAATGGTAAAGAACCTTGTTGGTGACATTGGACATGTCTAACAAAGTATAAAAGTCAACACTAAAGAATTCAATTCTTAAGACTATAAGAAAGGGTACAAGAAATAGAAAAACGAGGAACAAATGAAAGGAATTTACGATTCCGTTTCTACCTATAAATTTATGTTTAAAGAGAAGTGACCTAGCAATCAAACTTCCTTGGTATCATATACCGCTTGAGGTTCTTACTTCGGTAATAACTCAAATAATGGAAGCTAGGATACACTAATGACCTACAAGTGGGAAATGAAGCATGGCAATGCTACATTAGTTGTAGGGTCATCTAGTTTGTTTTAAGTCCTTTCAAAGGCTGGAACTTAATGGCTATTTTGTTCCATAATCAGCATACCTAAATTTCTGCTTCAAACACAGAAAGACTCACATTCAGAAGAACAAAAACAATGCTTGTTTGTTTGTTTATTTGAATGAAATGGTCAATTACTGGTTGAGTCAATATGCTTGATTAAAACAAACAACTCTTTAAAGAACTTTACTAGGTTCAAATCAAACCCTTGATTTGAGTTCCATTAAATCTTTGGCATTGTTGCTTAGACCATATCAACAAGTTAACATTCATAAGCTCTATTTTGATGGACTTTTGAAAGTTGGTTGATTTCTAGATCAACTTAAGACAAGCTAGTCTTACTTGTTGAAAGTAACAAAGAATATGAACTATTGTTAGAACGCCTAGACGATAGAGTTCAAAGCTAAAGAAAGGTTTTATGACTTTATTATTTCACATGGATTTGAGTGAATATAGGTTTATTTACTCAAATGTGATATAAGTTGAATCTGTTTGGCTAGTTCAAAGATTCAGAAGTATAAAATCCACTCGGCAAGAAATCATAAAGATCTAGGTTAGATCATGTTGATGATTACTTGAGACCAAATATGATCATCAATGATTGTGTGTTGTAATTTCACAATCTAGCTCCATAAGATATGGCATATCTACGTTGGAATGATCGAAGTCAATTAGTACTTGATTCGATCAATGATGAATCATAAAGACTTTTCCTATAATTTCTAAAACAAAATGCTCAACTACCACCAAACTAAACCAAATTCGTCAAAGCTATTGAAAAGTAATTTCAGGATATCTTTTCAATTATATATATATCTAAAGAGTTGCTAAACTCAGTGGGAGCTTAGTGTTTGTTATTCAACAAACTAAGGCCCAAGTCTAGATATATGTTTCATTGTGATTTATTCAAATGAGACACAAGGGTATTGTTTCTACCACGAATTTTTGAGAACATAATGTTTGTTTGCTCGAAATAATGTCCTTTTGGAGATTCGTTTCCAAAATGACAAGTGGGAGAAAATAGACCTCGAAAATCTTCGAGGCGAACAACAAACATAAACGGACATTCCGGAGGCTTTTCGAAGTGCTTCAGAAAATCCGAACTTATTCTGTAAGGACTTTACAAGTGGCTTTAAAGAATAAACATCTCTTAGAAGACTTTACAAGTGCTTCAAGGAGAACAGAATATTCAAAGGACTTTCAAGTGGCTATTGATATTCTATTGTTTGATGTTCTATACCCAAGTAGGCATAGAGTTCAACTCACTGAAACTATGCAATTCTTCTATTAGATAGTGAAGAAACCTACAACTTACAGTCAAACTATTATCATGTAGATTAATGAGTTTGTGACTTGTAAGAAAGCTATGACGAAACCCAGATTCCCTAAAATGGTTAGAGGCCATATATAGACTATATGTTTAATTGGTTAAAGGCCATAAAACATACTCAATGTTTTGATGACAAAAATTGAAATTTTCTTGATTTTTGCAAGTTTGTTTTAAGGATAAAAACCATCAAACATGGAATTGTGTTCACGCACAAAGCTAGATTAGTTGCTAAAAGGTTACAAGCAAATTCATGGCATGGATTGTGTTGAAACCTCATGCATAATCGTAATGCTCAAGTCTATAATTCAAGCAATGATTGCATATCGGTACATATAGCAATTGGATGACAAAACAATTCCTCAATAAAATGTTGGAATAAACTATGTACATGGTATGTCATAGGATTTGTGGATCCAAATAAATGCTTGAAAAAGAAAGCTAGCTTATGAAATCTAAGTACAGATTTAAGCAAGCAATTGGGAATTGGAAATGTATTTTAGTGAAGCTAATAAGTATTTTAGTTTCATAAAACGTACATGATTCTTATAGATATATAAGAAGTTTAGTGGGAGTACTTAAAACTTAATTGGTCCTATGTGTATTACACACATATCTCTCTATTGTGAAATAACATTCAAATGCTAATGACTTAGATTTGAAATAATTCATCAATGATGGACCATGGCGAAACTTAGTACATACTGGGTATTAAGATCTATTTACAAAAATCTTATGATATTGTTTTGGATTAAGTAATGTCATTTACTAAATCAAACACGAAAGTCTCCATTGGAGATATTCGACCCATGTGAATAAATCTAAGTAAAGGATGTTTGAACTATGTATAAGCATTTACTAAGTTAAACATCAAAGAGTCTAAATGAGATTCTTAACCTATATTATATGTCAAAGAATTTAGCTGGATTCAGTATCTGCTGAAATTGAATAAGCTAAAGTTACATGAATAGAATTCAATTGGGAATTATTCTGCAAAAGAATTTATCATGTATGATATAATATGAGGATCGCCAAAAACGTATCGTATGACTTTAGCCATGACGAACATATACCAATCTCTATTGATCTAAGTGAAGATCAACTAGATTGAGATCAAGAATACTTATGGTACTTGAAAAGGTACATAGGAATAGTTCTTGATTCAAGGAAATAAAGATATGCTAAATATTGATGCTACACGCAGAAACACTGGCAAAGGATCAAGCAAGACCCCTTTGGAGTTAACCATTGGCAAGGACGAGCTATAGAGCATCGTGTTTTGAAATGGCAACATGGGTTGGAGACCATGAGTTGTTGCGTGGGAAATTAAAATAATGATTTCTATGTTCTAAGATATAGTTGAGAGTATTCCACATATCTGTGAACTGCTTGGATAAGTAATTCCAAACAAAGCATCACTAGCAACCTATAAAGTTGAAGTAAAAGTAATTATTGCCTAAGAAGCAATAAAACAGGGTTGTTTAAAGTTCTTCACTGAACTTGGGTAGATCACCTATCTGCTGGCTTGATGATTCTTCATTGAAAAATGCGTAGAACCACTCTTGAAGCAAGAAAAACGTCTGCTAACTTGATGGTTCTTCATTGCAAAATGAGTAAAACCACCATCGAAGTAAGAAAGACTAGATCACATAATAAACAAACTCGAAAAGATCTTATCATCATATCTCGAAGAACATTCGATGAAAAGGATATTAAGATTGGCAAAGCATGATAACTAAACCTATGCAACAAGTGAGAAGCAACACTCACATTGTAGCACTGGAAATCAAGCATAGCTTTGAATTCCATGAACTGTTTTAGAAGATGGGTTTGAGGCCCATGCTTGTAAAATATTGGGGTTGAACATTTATCATATATGAAATGTATTTTCATATTCCATTTAATCTTGGTTTAGTATTAAATGATGAGTCCCTTCAAATTTGACGATATATTCAAGATAGACTGTCAGGACCAGTCCTGTGACTAAGAAATGTCTATCAAGTGAACTTGAATGTCAAAGGTTGAAAATGGTCCCTGGTCGGAGTTTTCTATAAAATTGGACGCATAGAAAACGTTAGACGATTAGAATGCAAGATGACTAGTAGTTCTGTTTCTTGAACTATGTGGACATGGCAATGTTATAATCATTTGCATAGATACTTACTTTGGGAAGACTAGTATCGGACAAGACCTATGAAACTTTACTGTAAGAGATGAAAATCTGTCATAAGTAAATTTCATTAAATTATTAGACACTAAATCCTCAATACCTGAGTGATTTGAGATTACTTGTTTGAGAACTGGTTGCTTTGACGTTGACCAACCGTCGCACCGTAAAAGGAGGCTATAAAGGCAACGCTCAGGTAATCACCTATCAAACGAAGTCTAATCTCAAGATCGCAAGATTGGGAATGTCCTCCCATAAATCGGGATGAGATGCTTAAAAGTTGTACAAGGCCACTCGGAGAGCTAGAAACTGTGAAATGCATGGCCGTGCTCGGATGAATCATAGGCTATGATTATCTGTTTATTTGATCAGTTGAACTCTGAAACCGAGAAACACCTCTGGACATAATAAGGATGACAACTCTTACCTTATGTTCAAGAGCAAGCATCGAGCGACAAAGGAATTAGGAAATGCACACTTGTCCCTAAGGACAAGTGGGAGACTGAAGGAAATAATGCCCTTGGTCCAAGTATGCATTCTATGTTAAGTCTAATAAATGCGGTTCAGTATTAATTAACAAGTTAATAATTCAGTGAGATCAAGTGAGCTGAATGCCTAGCTAGAGGCCGCTTCAGTTCAAGTGGAATTAATGATATTAATCCACAGCTTACTCTTGACTGAACCCGTAGGGTCACACAAATAGTACGTAAACGGATCAAGTATTTAATGGCATTAAATAATCTATCTATGGATATTCGGAATCGACGGATCTTGGTTTCAGTGGGAGCTGAGATCGTCACAGGCAAGAAATGAATACTCCGGAAACGATGATATTACCGGAAACGGAAATATGGATCGTATCGGAAATATAAATATTATCCAAGTCGTAGATGTTGCCGGAAACGGAAACATGGTACGTATCGGGAAATATTATCGGAAATGGAAATATTACCAGAATCGGAAATATTGCCGGAAACGGAAATATTGTCAGAATCGGAAATATTACCGGAATCGGAAAATAATTCCGGAAACGGAAATATTAAATATTTGTTCGAAACGGAAATTAATTCCGGAATCGGAAATGTTAAATATTGTTCGTATCGGAAATGAATTCCGGAATCGGAAATTTAATCGGAAGCGTATCGTACGAATAAGCATCGGACGAGGCCTGCCGGACGAGGGCCCAACACGAAGCCAGGCCATCGCCCAGCAAGCCAAGCGCGCCGCACAAACAGCCACGCCAGGCCCAGCGCAAGGCCAGGCCCAGCAGGCCGTGGCATCGCGCACAGCGCGCGCAGCGCGCGCGGGAGCTGCGTGGGCTTGCAGCTTGCGCAGGCCTCGCTGCGTGGGCTGCTGCTCGTGCGCACGCATGGGCGGCCCATCGTGGCTGCCGTGTGTGCGTGTGTAAGTGTTTGTGTTCGTGCACGTTTCCTAAAACGTGCAGAGTTCGGTTAATGATTAAATTCCTAATTCTATTTGATAAATTAATTAAATTAGAGTTCTTGTAGGATTCTAGGTTTAATTAATTTGTATCTGAATAGGATTCCAATTCCCTTTCCATAACCCTATAAATATGTGGCCTGGGTTCACAATTTATAACGAGTTTCAAGTATTCAAAAGTGAGTTTTTGAGAGAAAAATTCAGCCACACATCTTGCTCAAAAGTGCCGAAAATTCTAGTACCTTAAGGGCGATTCTAGTTGGTCAATCTTAAGGCGGATCCGGACGTGCTGTGGACTATCTACGGAGGGACGACACTTGGAGTCCTAAAGACTTGTTCTTGCTCGGTTCGGGCGCAGCTAGGGAGGGCACGCAACAAAGAGTATGCATCTAAATTATGCTATATGATTATGTGTAAATAATATGTAATCCTGGGTTAATGGTTGTTTCCGCATGATTTATGTAATATCATATGTATCATAACCTAACACTCACGAGCCCCCGAGTGATAACATTTGACTTAAGGGTCGTCACTTGAAGTGTCGACATGTCCCTCACGTGTCATTGGGATTTGTCAACTGATAGTATAGAAACTTCCTCACTTTGTCATTGGAAGAATCTAAAGGTGCGTAGAAACTCCCTCACTTTGTCATTGGGAGTAACTACAGATGTTTTCGAAATTAAAGCTGTAAAGTGTAATTGGGCCTGGCCAAGCCCAATCACGAGGTAAAACGTTTTTAAAGGTTCTCATTTTCAGGGCTAGCTAAACGAGAAAACCCCCTTGTTTTTATAGGACGTAAAACGAAGGAAAATCCAGCACATCGTTCTTTTTTGGAAAAACGGAAAACCAATCCTTTAATTTTTGGAAAAAGGGAAAACCAGTCCTTTAATTTTTGGAAAAAGGGAAAACCAATCCTTTAATTTTTGGAAAAAGGGAAAACCAATCCTTTAATTTTTGGAAAAAGGGAAAACCAATCCTTTAATTTTTGGAAAAAGGGAAAACCGAAAAAAGTTATCGCTGCAGCGACTAAGGACCTGCGCGGTTAGTGACGCAGACCCCGCCCGCTGAAGGTGGGCGAGCCTGTCCACTGAGGGTGGACTCCCCGTCCGATAGAAGTGGACGAATCTGTTTTGATGTTTTTGAAAATAAGGACCTACGCGGTTTGTGACGTAGACCCCGCCGGCTGAAGATGGCGAACCTGTCCGCTGAGGGTGGACGCCCCGTCCGATAGAAGTGGACGAATCTATTTTGAAATTTTATTTTGTGTTTTTTTTTTGAAAAAATAAGGACCTACGTGGTTTGCGCCGTAGACCCCGCCGGCTGAAGATGGCGAGCCTATTTTAAATTTGAAGACTTTATTTTTCGAAAACTGAGGACCTGCGCGGCTAGTGACGCAGACCCCGCCCGCTGAGGGTGGGCGAACCCATTTTGAATTTCTTATTTTGCCTATGTAGAAGGGCTTTTGTGATTACAACCTGTTGGTGAGTCGTAATATTTCCTGATTAGATGTGTCCTATAAGTGGGTCCACACTGTGTATATTTTTTGTTTAAATTTTTTTTTTTGAGATATCCAAACATGATATGGTGTGTGGCGCAGTCTGGGAATGTGATTTTGATTGCGCGCTCCTTGTTGGAGTCCATTTTTTTGCGAGCCCCCAAGCGTTGGGGCTCGTCGGTTATTTTTTGCATCTTGTAATCATGTTTGGGGTCACGCTCGTATGTGCGGGCGACCTCCTATAGTAGTGTGCTATTTTAGCGAAGCCGTGGAATGCGACTTTAGTTTTTTAGGCGACATCCGGTTTTAGCTTGGCCCGGATTAATCCTTTGACAGACAAACATTTTTTATTTTGGAAAACCAACGACTTAACGATACATATTTTTGGTGTTTCGAAGAATGACCATGATATTTAGCTTGTTTTTTGAAAAGTGTACATAAGCATTTTCTGAGACGAGTCTAAGTTTCGACTAAGTTTTTAATGTTTATTATTTTTTTGCTTATTTGGGAGCTAAAGGTGCTTTGGGCTTGATCTTACTTGCAATAGGGCCTCGTGTTTTAGTAACACGGTCTTAAGTCTTTTCCTATTCCGTGTTTTGTGAAATCTGGGCCTTGGGCTGCATTTTCAGCGCCCAAGCTCAGGCGTTAAACATTTCGGCGCCCAGGGGTGGGCGCTGAAAGTTCTTTCCTGGTAATATTTGATTTTCGGATTTCTAAACACGTTTCCGAATGGGATCAGGATGTTATTGGGTGCGTTCAGCTATATATAGGGGCTGGATACGTCCTTATTTTCCATCACTCTCAAATTCTTTCTCTCTTTTTGCCATGCTCTAATTATTTACTGCTTTTGCCATGTCGATCCCTACTTTCTCACTCCAACGGACTGTTAGGCGTTGGCTACGAGCCCTTACTCCCACAGAAAAAGCTTTGTTAAAAGAATACCACTTAGAGGCACTTTTAGGCTTACAACAAATTAATATTGATTATAATTTTCTGCATGCTGCCCTAAGTTTTTGGGACTCCGATCATCATGTTTTTTCCTTTCGGGGTAATGAAATATGTCCTTTGCCTGATGAATTTGCTGCGATCCTCGGTTATCCTACTAATGTTACTCCTGTTACCCCTGGTACTACTGAAGAGGGTAAAACAACCATAAGGGCTTTCCTAGGGCTAGATGATAACATGTTTGCTGAAATGGTTGTAGACGATAAGGTTAACTTGGCAAAACTCGTAAAACATCATTTTAGGCCTAGTAAGAATATGACCGAACAAAAATTGAACATTCGAGCCCTTGTATTTTGCTTGTTGAATCATTCTTTGCTGTCGAATAATAATGGTGAGTTCGGTGACATAAGGCTGATCCCCTTGATTAGCCAGATGGAAAGTTGCTATTCTATTATGCCGTTGGTTGTTGCTGAGACTTTGCTGAGTGCGGATGAACTGAAGAAGGGCGCCAAATCTGAATATTTTAAGGGGAGCCCCCTATTGCTGCAGGTAATCGATCTTTTCCTTACGCACATGTATTTTTTTTGCACATATTTCTTTCTGCCTGGGGCTGAGTTTCAGCGCCTAGGGCTGGGCGCTGGAATATTCGGCGCCTGGTCCTGGGCGTTGAAACTGCGCCCCAAGAACCTTTTTTTCTTTCTTTTCATTCTTTTGATTCGATCGTACCTGTTTTTGCAGATTTGGCTTGCGGAACGGCTTAGACTTTTGGCAGCTCCTGCCGATCCTAAACATTATCGCCCTATAGCTTTGGGTAACCGAAAATACTTGCACCAAGGCCAGGACGAGGCCGAATGGACCTCCTTTTTTACTTATGGCATTTGTTCTATTAAGTGGGTGGTACCATGGTGGGGTTTGACTACTATGACAGGGGGGTCTGATGTATCGGTTTATGTTTCTTTGTTGGGGCTATCTCGTCCCATTTATATTTTCCCTTACCGAGTCATGCGTCAATATGGTTTAAGGCATACTATCCCCTTTTCTGATACGGTACCACCTAAGGTAGCGGCCTTTTCACAAACACGGGTCTTAGCGTGGGCTAGGTATAATGATGGTCTCCCGCGTTGGGCCGTAGCTACAAATGGGTTTGTGGGTCTTTCTGAAAACTATAAGTTGTGGATGAGTTCCGATGACAAAGATGTGAGGACCGAGGCTCGTAATGGGGAGCCGGCTGAGCTTTTGATACCTCGTATTCGTGTTTAGTATGAGGGTCCTGATTCTGCCAGACCTCGTACCTATAGTTTTAAGACTGTGAAAGCTCGTCCTGATCGAAAGCGAAAGGAAGTTCTTCCCCGTTCCAGTGTCAGGCCTAAAAAGATGCCTAACATGAAAGGGCCTGCTGTTGTTAAAAGAAATGCAAGCTCTCGCGGAGATCGTCGCCGGAACAATGTATGGGTTAGGAAGGCTCAGCCGCGTGTAGAAACAGTGGCTAGTCCAGTTGATGATAGTAATCCTTCTCCCACCATTGCCTGTGCCTTCGAGGCTGAGCGGGCTATAATCGAGAATGTTTCTGAAGCCTTGACATCTTTGGAAGTTAGTGTCCAGGAGCCGATTCTTATGGAGATTGATATTGGGGCTGCGCAAAAGACTGTGGGGGTGGATCATGCGAACATTGCTCTCTACAAGACTTTATTTGATGATCCGGAAGAACTAGAGTAGTGTAGTTCTTGCTAGGGTGTAGGTGCCCTTTTATTTATTTCAGTTGTGTTTGTTTTTTATTCCTAGCACTTTGTTTTCCTTTTTATTATATTTTAATAAAGGCGTATTTTAGTTTTCATTTAATTTTGTTTCTCCTCTTTTATATGTCTAACACTTTTTTTACACAAAGAATATATTTTTTATTTGGACCGAATCCTTGGTAAGGATTGCCTACGTATCTTGTCAGAATCAGGTCGCGCGTAGTTCTAGCTTTAGAATAGGTTCTAGTATGCCGGATTTCGGTAGATATCTCCTGAAGTGGAAACATATTACTTAATCGGTCAAATGAGTGAAGTATTTATCATTATTTTCATCTGCCGTTTATTTTTGCCATAGGTTGCGTAAAATTCGACCAATTTGTATAATTTGTATAGCTATATTCTTGGTAAACCTATTTGGATACGTACTGTACCCCCCAAGTGTTCGTTATTTTTTCGTTGTGTGCGGATAAAATGACGAGCACTTTCAAAAAGAAAATTTTGGCAGGCAGAGAGTTTCAACGCCCAGGCTGGGGCGTCAGAAATTTCGGCGCCCAGCCCTGGGCGCTGAAAATGACTTGGGCGGTGAATTTTGACGCTTTGCTTCACATGTTCTTGCGTTTATTTCTATTTCGTTTTTTTTTGTGCCTTGATATTTTGCTTTGTATTTAAAGTTAATGTTGAGGCTATTTTGGAGGTTTTTTTACTGTTAGCATGAAACGCATTTTTGTCCAGA
Source organism: Spinacia oleracea (assembly GCF_020520425.1). Lineage (NCBI taxonomy): Eukaryota > Viridiplantae > Streptophyta > Magnoliopsida > Caryophyllales > Amaranthaceae > Spinacia > Spinacia oleracea. Next base: position 20,281,506 of record NC_079489.1, read on the forward strand.
TTAATTTTTTCTATTGGTGACTCAAAACAGTTTTGAAAATGGAGTCAGGGTGCAGAGTTTACGAAGATCTTTGTGTAGGCTTTGGAGGTAGGTTGGTAGTGAAGGGTATGATGGAATCTATGTTTTATGAATTTATTTTTTTGGTAACATTTGCATTTGTTTTAAATTTTTGATTTCCTTTGATTTTGGGTTGCATGGATTGGCTCTTATAATGACATTGGTTGGCTTTTTAGGTTTTTGGGATGTGAATGGGATAGTGTGGTTTATTTTGTGGGTTTCGGGAATTGATTCTCATGGCACTATTTCAAAACCAAGTGGGCTTTGTTTGTTGGGCCTATAGTGGGCCGCTTCTTTTACTATTTTTTTTTTATTTGGCAAGTACATTTGGTGTTTATTTAGTGTTAGAATAAAATTTTCAGGAGAAATGTTACGCCTTTATTGATTCGGAAAGTAAGGAAAACACACTGAAATAAAACTGACCCATATTCTAAAGGGCCTTAGGACCATCTAAAGTCTCTATATTTTTTTTCTATCAATCTAAAGAACTACTAGGCGCTTTTTTACTAATGGTGCTCTATATGGCTCAAGCCTGGGGTTTAGTCTCATAAAACTTCGGTCCTTCACCGGTACTCATCTTGAATTCCATTCCTTTTGCATTGACCCACTGATATGTCTTCACCCATCCGTTCTCGACCTCTTCTAGTGTTGATGAAGGAGAGATTAACCGGGTTGGATCGAAACCTTCATCTTGTAAATCTAGGGTAGTCATCACAGTCTCGTTCTCCATAGGCCTCGATTCGTTAAACAATGTCCATAGAGCCTGGTTGTCCAATATTTCAGCTGTTTTAGCCTTGGCGAGGTGGGGTGCCTCATCCAAGGTGTGGCAGTCATGGAAAATTTCAAATCCGGGTTTTAGCAAGCCATTCTGAACGAAGGGTTCAGGGAAATCACAGCATGGGTGTTTTTCTCCTTCCCGGACGAACATCCCGTTAAGGGTCCTTTGATATGGGGGAAGGAGGGTGGTTTGTTTGGTTTTGTTAAGGCGTAGCTTAGATAGGCGGTCAGCAATATCTTCCTCCGTTGGTTCATAACCTAAGCCAAAGGGAGTAGATTTGTCGGGAAAAGGATGGAATGTGTATTCCTTCTTCTTTATGCCCAATGGGGTTCCTGGAAAATAGCCCCGAGCTAACAGCATTCTAGGGATGACTCGGGATGCATGCGGGTCTAGGAATGCTGGATCATAATCTTCAATGAACTGGATTGTTTCTTCCATTTAAAACCCATAAAGGCCGTCTGCAGTTTCAGCCGTTCCAACCATAGTACAACTGACGTCGAGAGGAAGGGCGCGGATTTCTAGTATTACCCCGTTATGGTTAAGTTTAACCATTTGGTGCAAGGTTGAAGCCACACCTCCTAAGTCATGGAGCCAAGGTCGCCCCAAGAGGAGGTTGAAAGTGGGCTTGATGTCGATTATTTGAAACTCCGTGGTGCGTGCCACAGGCCTTGTTTGTATGGTAAGGTTGATTTTTCCCAATACAGGCCTTCGGGAGTTATCATAAGCTCGTACCCCTTGTGAGGAGGTTTGGAAGTCATCGCTTCCTAGCCCCAAGCAATGGGCGGTTTGCAATGGGCAGACATTAACCGCCGAACCATTATCTACGAGCGCTAGGGGGTTGTTTTGTCCTTTGCATCCAACCACTAGGTAAAGGGCTTTATTGTGAGCACCCCCCTCTTTAGGTAAGTCCTTATCAGTAAAAACTATGGCCTTTTCTCCGGCATCTCTCGTGACATGGCTAACCAATGAGTCAGGTGTGATATCTGTAGGTACTGAGATGAGGTCAAGTGAGCGAATAAGCTTTTCGCGATGTTCCTTTGAAGTACACATAAGATCCCAGATGGTAATCTCAGCCTTGGTTCTTTTTAGTCGTTTCAGGAGAGGATTTTCAATGACTTCTGCGACGGTGGCGTGCCGTCCGTTCTCAGGAGTTTGCCTAACCGGGATGTCGTCCATAGGAGGTGGGTGAATGTCCGGTTGGTATATTCTTCCGGATCGAGTGAGGTTGTCGACCTCGGGCTCCTGAGGGGTGGTGTCAATGAGAGCATACCCGGACCAAGTTTCAGTGAAGAAGTCCCGGCCCGAGACTTGAGATAGGTAAATATCTTCAGCATCATCGTTCCACACACCGCACACTTCCCTCTCGATTTGATCCATAGGGACCACAGCGAGTGGTGCACCTTGAGGTGTAATATATACCGTGGGGTCGAAATTTTCTGGTTGGTCGAGAGAGATGTGACAAGAGCCGAGTGGGCTCTTGTTGTTGTTGGGTTTGCCAACGTTAGGGAGAGGTATCACTTCATCCTCTATCATGTCCTGGATCGTATGTTTTAGAGTCCAGCAGTTTTCAGTGTCATGCCCATTTCCTTGATGGAATTTGCAGTAAGTACCTTCGACCCAATATTTGTTTTTGACAGGAGGGTCACGGGTGGGGCCTATAGGTCTCAACTTTCCTTGATTGGTTAGTCTTTCAAAGGCTTGTACCAAAGTTGACCCGAGTGGGGCAAACTTTCGGTCTCGGACCCATCTTACAGGGTTTCTTCGGGCGGGAGCCTCTTCTACAGCATAGACTTCTTGGGCTTGGGATGTGTTACCCCGATTATAGGTGTTGGCCTTATATGTGGGTTTGCTCTGTATGGTTTTGGCGAGGTCGTCCTCGATCTTTATTCCCACATCATAAACTCTTTTGAAAGTGTCGAGTCCCAGGTACCTAAGGTGTTGTCTGTAAGCTGGGTCCAGGTTGCCAATGAATTTTTGGACCAATTCTGTTTCGGGAGGCCTATTGATTAGCTGGGCCGCCTGGTCCCTCCATCTAGCAAAGTAGGTTTTGAAGCCCTCATTTTTCTTTTGGAAGAGAACTTCCAGCTCGCGCATGGTGACTTGGAAATCCATGTTCGACGAGTATTGCTTGATGAAGACATTGACAAAGTCTTCCCAAGTGGGGAAGAGCTTAGGGTCCTGGTGATAGTACCATTTGAGCGGCACAGGTTCCAAGGACAAAGGAAAGGCAGGTAAGTACATGGACTTGTCCACGCCTTTCAAGTTCATGGTATTCACAAAGCTCAGTAGATGATCACGGGGGTTATCCGTGGCCTTGAACTTTGGTAAGTCAGATGAACTGAACTTTTCTGGTAGTTTGCCAGGAAAAGGTTTAGGATCGAGGGAGAAGTATTTGCTCCCCATGGTTTGTTGTAGGACCATTTTTTCAATCCTCTTCTCGTTTTCGAGGTCATTTTTGGCTTGCGCAGCCGCTAAAACTTCATTTTCCATTTTCAGTTGGCCCATAAGTTGGGTCATTTGGACCATCTGGTCTCGCAAATCTTCGATGGACATGTTTGAAGGTGCGAATCGAGGTTGGGGAAGCGGAGATCCTTGAAATGAGGGACGACGGACGGAGCTTGGAGTTACTAAACCTGGTGTTGGTGATGTATCTTCGAGACGCACTAACCGTTGATTCCCTGATCGGCACCAAGTGGCAGGACCAGTCCTAGGCATAAGATAAGCTAAAGTTTAGGTTCCCAAAGTTTCAAGCATTACTTAGTCTAGACTTCGACTCTCTAAATTGGTTTTTTGCTCTTTCTTCTGTCGGTACACTTTTTGGGGTTTTTATTTTATTTTATTTTGGTCATTCTTTGGATTTTCGAAACACTTGCCCGTGTGACATTCATAGTTGTTAGCATGTTCGGTTTTGGTGCCGAGCATTGCCGTCGTAGGAGGCCTAACAACGACATAAAGAGCTATTAATTTTTCACGAGTCGCTTTTTTTGAAATCGAGTGCTTTTCTTACGCCTTCGTAGCAATTCTTTTGATGAACATTTTTTTGTGCTACGTATTTTCCTTTCGTGCGGGCACCGAAGCTGCTGCGCCTGACCAGCAGGCCAAGCAGCAACTTCAGCGCCCAGCGAGGGCGTGAGAAATTCTGGCGCCCATCCAGGGGCGTTGAAAATTCGTCCCTGGCTGGTTCTCGTTTTCTGTTTTCTGTTTATGCGACTTCGATTTGCGTGCTTGCCTAATAACGTCCTTTACGCGTAACAGCGTTTGTGGGATTCGTTACAGGCCATCCCGAGCGTCGCTTATTTTGTGGCGATCATTCGGGTTTGCGGAACACGTGTTTCGGTATAACTCTTTGGCAAATTAGTCTATGAATGTTTGGGCAATTTTTAAGGTCGTTGGTTTTCTAGGATAGTTTGTCACACACAATCACATATTTCGCTACACATAACTACAATACAAACATGGATTTGAAAATTAAATATGCCACGTAGTTTATGATAGGCTTCTATGGGTAGTTTATTTGCGCCTGGCTTGGTACCGCTTCTATCGTAGATCCAACACATGCCCCGGTCGAGGTAGTGTCTTCAACAGACGAATTTCCCTCAAGAGGCCAACCCGCAAGTGCAAGCCAAGGGGGCATGCAGGCGAGAGGGACCTAATGGGCGAGCGATTGGGTTCGGGATAGGTGTACTACCTGCACAAGTACCGAGTGGGAAACATGCGCGGCGTATGCACCCCCCTATTGGCGAAAAAAGGTATCCTTAGTCCCAACTCCCGAGGGAGCCGAGATTCGTTATGCTGTTCTGCCCGTTCACATTAATATGCTGATTTTCAGGTCGTCCCAACTTGATGGGGAAATAAACGCGGGGTAGGATCGTTTCACCCTTCGGCTATTTTGATTACCTACAAGCACGAGTATTTCCTTCACTATCCCTAGTGGAGTCGCCACTGTGAGGGGGTCGAAAAAGCGCTGGCGCTAATGCGTGACCTTGTCCCTCGTGGGTGTGACGATTCTTTTTATTCAATCAAGTGTAATTGGATTTCCCGTGAGTATACACCCAATTGACTAGTAATATAGGAGTCGCCATTCAGTTTTTAACGACAATTATGTTTGACCACGACGGCCGTAGGTTCCCTTGTGATCCCTGGTGTGGGGATCTCTCAATATACACCCGCAAGGTAGAGATTGAGGGTTCGGGGGACTGTAACTACCGAGAGGAGTAATTCGCTCGTCGATAACTCCAGAGGCAAGATATCCTTACTAGCTCAGCATAAATAATTGAAGGGACATGCGTTAACTATTAAACTAATCTGAGTTGATTTTAGCAATATGCAACGTATAATACTAATTCGATCGTGATTATCTGATTTAAATAGCATTAAGGGACCTAGCATGATAATCCGATTTCCCAAAAATATTATATTTGTTAGGAGTGATAGAACAATCAGATTAGGTTAGTTTAACAGTTCATAAAAAGGGCGAGGAAAGCAGTTAAATCATCGAAAAGGGACACATTACGACGCACCCTTGAGAGGTGCGTCACGGTTCTCAGAAAACTAACCACTTTGACTTTGCTATTTCTCCTTTTTATTTAACGAATCTCAATTATGGGACAGGATACGTTCTGTTCGATTTATGGATCGATTGCGACAGAACGCGTGAACAGTTTCGCAGCGAGAGGCTTAGGCTAAGGGTTGGAGTCAATACTCAGAATATAATTGTGTGTTGTTGTGTGTTGTTTCACGTCGAAACTAGGGGCTTATTTATAGGGAAGAGTTCGTGGAAAGATAGAATTGCAGAGTTCTAATCCACAAAGAATTAGGAAAAGAGACGTACCCAGGTATTTTCAGCGCCCAGGCCTGGGCGCCGAAGATTTCGGCGCCCAGAGCCAGGCGTTGAAAATAGGGTCTGGGCAGTTTTGTTTAGTCAGATTCGGATTCCTAAAATCCGTAGAGCTTGAGATTAATTCGAGTCTTTCAGCGCGTATCAATTTTATGACGGAATGCGTCTGGGCCCGTTACGAACTCTAGGCTCGTTAGGATTTTAATTAATACGTAACTCTTATTTCCTAATCCTATTAGGAATAGGATTCTCGCGGTTTTCTATCTCATTTAGGATTTATGTTGGAATGCAACACCTAATTCTGACAGGTTTCTATCCTTTATGATTTGCCACTTTTAGAAGCTACCTTTTATGGCAATTACTATTTTTAGCAGGTTTCCATAAATAGCAGGTTTCGGGTGAAATGAAATGGGGAATCGAGATTCATTTATTTTATAGGGGATGCGTTGTCAAGTGGAGTTTTTATGCTTTCATCATCGAACCTTTCCCTTGCGGGAACTGGGACAAAAGTAGGTGTCTACAGAGGCCGCTTCAGTTCAAGTAGATTAATGATATTAATCCACAGCTTACTCTTGACTGAACCCGTAGGGTCACACAAATAGTACGTAAACGGATCAAGTATTTAATGGCATTGAATACTCTATCTAATACATATTTGTAATCGACGGATCTTGGTTTCAGTGGGAGCTGAGATCGTCAAAGGCAAGTAAATGAAAACTCCGGAAAACGATGATATTGCCGGAAACGGAAATATGGATCGTATCAAAAATATAAATATTATCCAAGTCGTAGATGTTGCCGGAAACGGAAACATGGTACGTATCGGAAAATATTATCGGAAATGGAAATATTGCCGGAATCGGAAATATTGCCGGAAACGGAAATATTGTCAGAATCGGAAATATTATCGGAATCGGAAAATAATTCCGGAAACGGAAATATTAAATATTTGTTCGAGACGGAAATTAATTCCGGAATCGGAAATGTTAAATATTGTTCGTATCGGAAATGTATTCCGGAATCGGGAAATTAATCGGAAGCGCGTCGTACGAATTAGCATCGGACGAGCTTGCTAGACGAAGGCCCAGCACGAAGCCAGGCCCACGTCCAGCAAGGGAACCACGCGCCACAAACACGCCCCGCCCAAGGCTGCACCAGGCCCACCGCAAGGCAGGCCCAGCGCGCGCCCAAGGATGCGGCAGCTCGCGGGCTTCGTGGCAATTGGGCTCCGTTGCTCGGGCTGCGGGCGCATGGCGCCCCTCGTGGGCTGCTGTGCGTGCGTGTGTGTTTGTGTTCACATACGAAACCTAAAGCGTATAGGATTCGATTGATGATTAAATTCCTAATCCTAAAAGATAAATTAATTAAATAAGAGTTCTACTAGGAATTTAATTTAATTAATTTGTATCCTAGTAGGATTCGATTACTTATTCCATGGCCTATAAATATGAGTTCAAGGCTCATAATTGATAACGAGTTTTAAGTATTCAAAGGTAATAATTTGAGCAAAAATTTAGCCAAACACTTGCCCATATAGCCGAGTATTATTAGTCCCTTAAGGGCGATTCTAGTTGGTCAATCTTAAGGCGGATCCGGACGTGCTGTGGACTTTCTACGGAGGGACGACACTTGGAGTCCTAAATACTTGTTCTTGTTCGGTTCGGGCGCAGCAAGGGAGGGAACGCTGCAAAGTGTATGCATCTAAATTATGCTAATTGTTATGTGGCAATTAATTTGGAATCCTGGCGTTTATGGTTTTTCCACATGATTTATATTCATTTATATGTATCATAACCTAACAGTGGTATCACGAGCCTCTAATTAATTCCATAATAATTGCTTAACATGGTTAAATTTTACAAATTTGCAAAGAATTAAAAGGGGTGATTAATTTTCATAATTGTTAATTAATTGCAAATTGCGTTTATTTAATTATATGTACGCAGTTTTTCGGTAGTTTCTTCGTTAATCAAAGAAATCGAGTGATTTTTGTGTCAATTGCGCATGTAAAAGGCATTCTAAAATTTTGACAAAAAGACTATTCCCAATTTCGAAGTCTAACTATGACTTTTCAGAGGTTTTAGTTTTTCAAACGCAAGAGTTTGCAATTTTAAGATGTTAAATTGAATATTTGCGATTCTTGTTGTTAAATCTTGAATTTTTTATTGACCTACTGTATATGTTTAACAAATTTGAATGCCTAAGCTTGTTAATTATACAACCTAATTTGTAATTGTAATTAATTTGTTGAAATTCGAATAATTTAGAATTTGATTTGATTTTCATAATTAATTGACAATTTAATTAGGTATCCATGACTAAAAACCACCATAAAATTTTTAATTTATGATAAATTTTAAATTTTTATGACCTAGATTTGAATCCATGATAATCGGAAATTAATTGATTAATAAATTTTTGATTTTTCGCCCTAAAATTATGAAATTAATATGATTTATTAATTTGATATTAATTTTTAAAATAAAATTTTTAATATTTTATGCAATTCGCTCATAAAACTTGCACGCACAAAGCAATGGACGCTACGTGTTACCCTTAAGGGGTGTTGAATAGTGCGGGCATGCGACGACGAGCAAGGGAGCTCGTCGCCCATGCAGTACAATGCAGCGAGCAAGGGCCATGGCACACGAGCACAAGGCAGCTCGCTGCACTTGTGTCGAGTGCTGTGTGCAGCGTGGGCGAAAGGGCAAGGGCGAGGGCGATGGGCACAGGAGCAAGCCAGGCGAGCAGTCGCGTGTGGGCAGCAAGCGTGTTGCGCCACAGCGCGCGCTGCCGCGTCCAGCGAAGCAAGCAGACGCGACAAGTGAGCGGGCTGCGCGCAGCGTGGCCTAGGCTTGCTACGTTGCGTGTGGCCTGCTTGCGTGGTGCTGTACGATCAGTCGAGGGGTGATGAAGCCTCGTGCACTCGACGGGGCTTGGGCGCAAGCCCAAGTGCCTCGTCTTGTTACGATTGATGCGTTTTAATTTTAATTTTAAATTTCAGTTCGGAAACGTTTTTTAATTAATTTTAAAATTCGTAATTTAAATTGTTTTCTCGGAATTTAATTTTGAATAATCTAATTATTATAAATTTTATTTATACTAACTATTTTACTAAAATTAAAACCTTGAATTAATTTAAATTCATTTTTAATTCAACTGAAAATAAATTAAATGGATTCAATTAAAAATTTATACGAGCTTTAAATTTTAATTAAATTTGTATGTTTCTGGTTAGACTAGGAAATACATTTTTATGTTTAAAATTAGTAAAGCATATGAATTTATTGGTTTAAGTGGGAGTATTTTAGTCATAAACTCTTGATTAGGTCTAAATTTTTTTAAGGTTAAAACAACTTGATTAGAATTAATAAGGACTGAATAATTGGTAGATTATTGGTGCCCTTGATTAATTGCTGCAAATATTTATGTGATGCATAACATGTTCTACTAACCAGCTATGTGGGCCATTCATGATAATGAATGGGTGAATGGTATATATTGTATATGTACTGTTTTGCAGGTTATTGAAAAGTGACTTGTATGGCCCAAATAGGATAGAAAATATGGTCTGCGTACCATTAATTTGAATGTAATATTGGTCTAAAGTACCAAATTTTATTGCTTTTAAATATGGTCTGCGTACCATCAAATAGTTGTAATTAGTTTAATTATAGCTTATCCTATTTGAAGAAAATGGCGCCTCCCATGGTGAAATTCAAGACGGAGTTTCCAATCCATTTTCAAGATGGACTTTGAAGTTGAAGCTTCAAGATGAAGTCGGGCCATACTAGATCACATTTATATCTTATGCATGTTTTAAGTTATTTATTACTTTAAATATGTCTTAATTATGCATGAGATTGTGGCTTGATTATGTTGCATGATTAAGGATTTTAGTTCACTTAAAATCTAACCAACATAGTAAGAGCCTTAAGTTCCAAACTTAAAAATTGAGTTACAAGGTGCCATGCCAAAATAACACTTACTTGGATAACCTTTACATCAATCTTAGTAATAGTTTTCCGCCATAGCGAGGTGTTACTTATTGATTCTAAAAGGGTAAGGTACACAAATAATTGTGAGTAGATGTTAGTTTTGGTGAAACTCAACGATATAAGTAAGGAGTCCTTTTATGTCGTGGAAAATGAGATAGGTTTACCTAATAAGTTCTTAGACGTACCTATCAACCAAGAGTAGTTTCTAGACTATTAGCAAAGGCTTTGCTTACCTAAAATATTTTAGAATTGTGTCTAAATACATAATGTGCTTAATCCTTCAATGATTTAAGGATCTTGGAATCATTTTATTCACACCTGCCGGAACAATAAATTCGAATAAAATGGCAATAACTTGTTTAAATTGCATGATTGCTTTAATTTTCAAGTTATTACTCATGATAAATGTTTAGACTTTGCATGCTTCAATGTATGTTTTAATTATTGTTTATAATTAAATATCTTGCACTGCAATAAATCCTTTTAGAAAGGTAACAGTAAATTTCCTCGATTGGTAGTGAATCCAAGAACGATTCACGGAAATGAGATAAAATGAGCAATTTAAAAATGTACGTTTCTTATAGCGACTTTTATGGTTGTTTTCGAGTATCAAAGTCGAATGGCAAACCAATTGGTGCTTGTGAATTCAAAATACAATGTAGTTTTGAGATCATAAAGCATTGAGTTTAAACGCTCAGCTTTACTAATGGTTAACAACCTAATATCTTTTATCCATTTAATTCTCGATTGAGTCTAGTCTCTAGACATTCGAATAGATCGATGCTTAGAGAACTTTAGAAGCTTCTGGTAAGATCATCTAGTTGAAAAAGAATATTCAACATACATTAAATGGCAAGAACTTTGTTGGAGTGACATTGGACATGTCTAATAAAGTATAAAAGTCAACACTAAAGAAGTCAATTCTTAAGACTATAAGAAAGGGTACAAGAAATAGGAAAACAACGAACAAAGGAAAGGAATTTACGATTCCGTTTCTACCTATAGGTTTATGTTTAAAGAGAAGTGACCTAGCAATCAAACTTCCTTGGTATCATATACCGCTTGAGGTTCTTACTTCGGTAATAACTCAAACAATGGAAGCTAGGCTACACTAATGGCCTACAAGTGGGAAATGAAGCATGGCAATTCTACATTAATTGTAGGGTCATCTAGTTTGTTTTAAGTCCTTTCAAAGGCTGGAACTTAACGACTATTTTGTTCCATAATCAGCATACCCCAATTTCTGTTTTCAAACACAGAAAGACTCACATTCAAGAAAAACAAAAACGATGTTTGTTTGTTTATTTGAATAAAATGGTCATTTACGGGTTGAGTCAATATGCTTGATTAAAACAAACAAATCTTTAACAATAAGAACTTTACTAGGTTCAAATCAACCCCTTGATTTGAGTTCCACTAATCTTTGGCATTGTTGCTTAGACCATATCAACAAGTTAACATCCAAAAGCTCTATTTTGATGGACTTTTTAAAGTTGGTTGATTTCTAGATCAATTCAAGACAAGCTAGTCTTACTTGTTGAAAGTAACAAAAGATATGAACTATTGTTAGAACGCCTAGACAATAGAGTTCAAAGCTAAAGAAAGATTTTATGACTTTATTATTTCACATGGATTTGAGTGAATATAGGTTTATTTACTCAAAGTGATATAAGTTTGAATCTTTTTGGCTAGTTCAAAGATTTAGAAGTATAAAATCCACTTGGCAAGAAATCATAAAGATCTAGGATAGATCTTGTTAACGATTACTTTAAGACCAAAAATGATCATCAATGATTGTGTGTTGTAATTTCACGATCGAGCTCCATAAGATATGGCATATCTAAGTTGGAATGATCGAAGTCAATTAGTACTTGATTCGATCAATGATGAATCAAAAAGAATTTTCCTATAATTTCTAAACAAAATGCTCAACTACCACCAAACTAAACCAAATTCGTCAAAGCTATTGAAAAGTAATTTCAGAATATCTTTTCATAATATATGTCTAAAGAGTTCCTAAACTCAGTGGGAGCTTAGTGTTTGTTATTCAACAAACTAAGGCCCAAGTATAGATATATGTTTCATTATGATTTATTCAAATGAGACACAAAGGTATTGTTTCGACCACGAATTTTTGAGAACATAATGTTTGTTTGCTCGAAATAATGTCCTTTTGGAGATTCGTTTCCAAAATGACAAGTGGGAGAAAATAGAGCTCGAAAGTCTTCAAGGCAAACAACAAACATAAAAGGACATTCCGGAGGCTTTTCGAAGTTCTTTAGAAAATCCGAACACATATTCTTTAAGGACTTTAGAAGTGGCTTTAAAGAATGGACATCTCTTAGAAGACTTTACAAGTACTTCAAGGAGAAAAGAATATTCAACAGACTTTCAAAGTGTCTATTGATATTCTATTGTTTGATGTTCTATACCCAAGTAGGCATAGAATTCAAGTCACTGAAACTATGAGATTAGAAACATGGAGTTCAGGTCACTGAAGCTATGCAATTATTCTATTAGATAGTGAAGAAACCTACAACTTGCAGTCAAACTATTAACATGTAAATTAATGGGTTTGTGACTTGTAAGAAAGCTATGACGAAATATAGATTCCCTAAAATGGTTAGAGGCCATATATAGACTCAATGTTTTAAATGGTTAAAGGCCATAAAACATAACCAATGTTTTAATGACATAATTGAAATTTTGTTGATTTGCAAAAATGGTTTACACCTATTGGTTGCAAGTTGGTTTTAAGGATGAAAACCATCAAACATGGAATTGTGTTCACACACAAAGCTAGATTAGTTGCTAAAGGTTACAAGCAGATTCATGGCATGGATTGTGTTGAAACCTTATGCATAATCGTAATGCTCAAGTCTATAATTCAAGCAATGATTGCATATTGGTACATATGGAAATTGGATGACAAAACGTATTCCTCAATCAAATGTTGGAAGAAACTATGTACATGGCATGTCATGGGATTTGTGGATCCAAATAAATACTTGAAAAGAAAAGCTAGCTTATGAAATCTAAGTACAGATTTAAGCAAGCAATTGGGAATTGGAAATGTATTTTAGTGAAGCTAATAAGTATTTTAGTTTCATAAAACGTACATGATTCTTATAGATATATAAGAAGTTTAGTGGGAGTACGTAAAACTTAATTGGTCCTATGTGTATCACACACATATCTCTCTATTGTGAAATAAAATTCAAATGCTAATGACTTAGATTTGAAATTATTCATCAATGATGGACCTAGGCGAAACTTAGTGCATACTGGGTATTAAGATCTATTTACAAAGATCTTATAATATTGTTTTAGATTAAGTAATGACATTTACTAAGTTAAACATCAAAGAGTCTAAATGAGATTCTTAAACCTATATTATATGTCAAAGAATTTAGCTGGATTTAGTATCTACTGAAACTAAATGAGCTAAAGTTACATGAACAGAATTCAATTGGAAATTATTCTGCAAAAGAATTTATCATGTATAATATAATATGAGGATCGCCAAAAACGTATCGTATGACTTTAGGCATGACGAACATATACCAATCTCTATTGATCTAAGTAAAGATCAACTAGATTGAGATCAAGAAAAACTTATGGTACTTGAAAAAAGTACATAAGAGTAGTTCTTGATTCAAGGAAATAAAGATATGCTAAATATTGATGCTACACGCATAAACACTGGCAAAGGATCAAGCAAGATTCCTTTGGAGTTAACCATTGACAAAGACGATCTAAAGAGCATCGTGTTTTGAAATGGCAACATGGATTGGAGACCATGAGTTGTTGCGTGGGAAATTAAAATAATAATTTCTATGTTCCAAGATATAGTTGGAAAGTCTTCCGCGTATCTGTGAACTGCTTGGATAAGTAAATCCAAACAAAGCATCACTAGAAACCTAAACAGTTGAAGTAAAAGTACTTATTGCCTAAGAAGCAATAAAACAAGGTTGTTTACGTTAAAGAGTTCTTCACTGAACTTGGGTCGATCACATGTCTGCTGACTTGATGGTTCTTCATTGCAAAATGCGTAGAACCACTATAGAAGTAAGAAAGACTAGATCACGTAATAAACAAACTCAAAAGATCTTATCATCATATCTCGAAGAACATTCGATGAAAAGGATATTAAGATTGGCAAAGCATGATAACTAAACCTATGCAACAAGTGAGAAGCAACACTCACATTGTAGCACTGGAAATCAAGCATAGCTTTGAATTCCATGAACTGTTTTAAAGATGGGTTCGAGGCCCATGGTTGTAGAACATTGAGGTTGAACATTTATCATATATGAAACTAGTTTTTGGGCCCGGGCGATGCCCCGGGTTACTATATTAATAACATTCATTTTTAGTTATATGTGTTTTTTTCCAATAATTACATGAAACATGTAATAGCTTAGCGGTAAAAAGCTTTATGGGTTAAACTCTAGGTCAAGGGTTCAAACCTTAGCAAACTATATTTGATTTTTTTTAATGCATATGAAGATTACATAGAGCAAATTACCCATAAGCAGAGTGCCACGTGTCACGTATACTTTCTCATAGACGCCTTTTAATATATAGTATAGATAGATGTGTTTTCATATTCCATTTAATCTTGGTTTAGTATTAAATGATGAGTCCCTTCAATTTGACGATATATTCAAGATAGACTGTCAGGACCAGTCCCGTGACTAAGAAATGTCTATCAAGTGAACTTGAATGTCAAAATTTAAAAATGGTCCATGGTCGGAGTTTTCTATAAAGATGGACGCATAGAAAACGTTAGAGGACTAGAATGCAAGATGACTAGTAGTTCTGTTTCTTGAACTATGTGGACATGGCAATGTCGTAATCATTTGCATAAATACTTACTTTGGGAAGACTAGTATCGGACAGACCTATGAAACTTTACTGTAAGAGATGAAAATCAGTCATAAGTAAATTTCATTAAAATTATTAGACACTAATCCTCAATACCTGAGTGATTTGAGATTACTTGTTTGAGAACTGCTTACCTTGACGTTGTCAACCGTCGCACCGTAAAAGGAGGCTATAAAGGCAACGCTCAGGTAATCACCTATCAATCGAAGTCTAATCTCAAGATCGCAAGATTGGGATTGTCCTCCCATAAATTGGGATGAGATGCTGAAAGTTGTACAAGGCCACTCGGAGAGCTAGAAACTGTAAAATGCATGGCCGTGCTCAGATGAATCATAGGCTATGATTATCTGTTTATTTGATCATTTGAACTCTGAGACCGAGAAACACCTCTGGACATAATAAGGATGACAACTCTTACCTTATGTTCAAGAGAAAGCATCGAGTGACAAAGGAATTAGGAAATGCACATTTGTCCCTAAGGACAAGTGGGAGACTGAAGGAAATAATGCCCTTGGTCCAAGTATGCATTTAATGATAAGTCTAATAATGTGGTTCAATATTAATTATACAAGTTAATAATTCAGTGAGATTAAGTGAACTGAATGCCTAGCTAGAGGTCGCTTCAGTTCAAGTGGATTAATGATATTAATCCACAGCTTACTCTTGACTGAACCCGTAGGGTCACACAAATAGTACGTAAACGGATCAAGTATTTAATGGCATTGAATACTCTATCTAATACATATTCGTAATCGACGGATCTTGGTTTCAGTGGGAGCTGAGATCGTCAAAGGCAAGTAAATGAATACTCCGGAAAACGATGATATTGCCGGAAACGGAAATATGGATCGTATCGGAAATATAAATATTATCCAAGTCGTAGATGTTGTCGGAAACGGAAACATGGTACGTATCGGAAAATATTATCGGAAATGGAAATATTGCCGGAATCGGAAATATTGCCGGAAACGGAAATATTGTCAGAATCGGAAATATTATCGGAATCGGAAAATAATTCCGGAAACGGAAATATTAAATATTTTTTCGTATCGGAAATTAATTCCGGAATCGGGAAATTAATCGGAAGCGCGTCGTACGAATTAGCATCGGACGAGCTTGCTAGACGAAGTCCCAGCACGAAGTCAGGCCCACGTCCAGCAAGGGAACCACGCGCCACAAACACGCCCAGCCCAAGGCTGCACCAGGCCCACCGCAAGGCAGGCCCAGCGCGCGCCCAAGGTTGCGGCAGCTCGTGGGCTTCATGGCAATTGGGCTGCGTTGCTCGGGCTGTGCGCGCATGGCGCCCCTCGTGGGCTGCTGTGCGTAGGGGTGTGCAAAAATTGGTCCGGACCGGAAAAATGCACCGGACCGAACCGACCCAGACCGGACCAGACCGGACCGAAGACAATCTGTCCGGTCATCGGGTCGAGAAATATCAATTTCCGGTCTTCGGTCCGGTCCGGTCTGGTCGGGTCCAAAAACCCGATTTTGGACCGGACCGATTTTTTCTTAATAAAATATAATATAAAATACTTAAAAAGTTAATTCTCTCCTTTAATATGTTGTAAATATTATTATATTGTGATATGTTTTATTTTAGCTTCCAAAAAAGGCCTTAAAAAATTGATTTTTATATATATATATACTTTTTCTTTTTTACCATAATTTTTAGAAAAATAAAAAATATATAGAAAAAGGTCTACAACCGGTCCAAATCGGTCCGGTCCGGGTTTTGGACCGATTTTATCGGTCCGGTCCGGGTTCGGTCCAAGCATAATCGGTCCGGTCTTTGGGTCTCAAATTATCAAATTTCAGTCTTCGGTCCGGTCCGGGTTTGGACCGATGAACACCCCTAGCTGTGCGTGCGTGTGTGTTTGTGTTCACATACGAAACCTAAAGAGTATAGGATTCGATTGATTATTAAATTCCTAATCCTAAAAGATAAATTAATTAAATAAGAGTTCTACTAGGATTCTAATTTAATTAATTCGTATCCTAGTAGGATTCGATTACTTATTCCATGGCCTATAAATATGAGTTCAAGGCTCATAATTTATAACGAGTTTCAAGTATTCAAAGGTAAGAATTTGAGCAAAAATTCAGCCAAACACTTGCCCATATAGCCGAGTATTATTAGTCCCTTAAGGGCAATTCTAGTTGGTCAATCTTAAGGCGGATCCGGACGTGCTGTGGACTTTCTGCGGAGGGACGACACTTGGAGTCCTAAAGACTTGTTCTTGTTCGGTTCGGGCGCATCAAGGGAGGGCACGCTACAAAGTGTATGCATCTAAATTATGCTAATTGTTATGTGGCAATTAATTTGGAATCCTGGCATTTATGGTTTTTCCGCATGATTTATATTCATTTATATGTATCATAACCTAACAACATCTGACTGTAACCCTAGCTTCTGGGCACATTTGTCCCCTTAGTATAAATAGAAGGCTACCCCTTAGTTAACATGTGTGGAGTGTGTTCTTTAGGTTTATTTTCAGTCATTTAGTTTCTCTTAGTGACACACTCTCACCACTTTATTTCTTTTTAATTTAGTTAATTAGCTTAATTTGTCTTTTAATTTCTGCACATTTGGGAGAAAGATCTCCCTTTCTATTCAAGTAATATATATATAGCTAGTATTTAAAAAAGAAAACCATGTATGACTAGATGACACATGTCACCCCCATCTTTCATCCATAATTTTGTTTTTGTTCTTTTCAATTTTGTTTGTTGTTTTTTATACGAATGATTTTACAAATGCTTCATCACCTCTTTCACTTCATATTCTCCATTCAACATCAATTCACCATTTAATTAATAATCATTCAACCTCTTCATTTCATCTCCCCCTTAACACCCAATATTAGATGACACGATTCTTTAGACACGTTTGAAAATGCATGGTTACAAACATTAATATCTTCAATTGTGAATAGGGAATTTTTTAAAAAAAGTTTATATTAAGAACAAATAGTTGAATAAGATCCTGCGCAACCCGTGATTTCATATGCTTCAATTTCTTGAGTTCCTGTGAGCTTGGGGTTATAAGGGTTGCACGATCATGCATGGACTTTCCCTTGAATGCTTTGGGTTGAGGAGCCCCCTTGGTCCCATATATCATTTGGGCCTTGTACTGATTTTAGTGGGAGCTTTCTCTTCTACTACTTAGTGTGAGTCCATGATAGTGATGATGATGAGGGAGAGAACTTAGAGGGTCTCGGGGAAACTCTGGATCCTTAAGATCGTGGTCCTTCTCTCATTTGGATTAGCGAGTCCTAATATAATTCTCGTGCGTCGCTCTAGCTTGGACTGGAAATAGAAAGGGAAGAAACCAAGCAAAGAAAAACATAGAACTAAGAATTTCTCTCAACCTATATTCAACGAAATTAAGATAATATGCACATAAATGCATCTCTAATGACTCCTAAATATGTGAATTAGAAGTACATCACCCCCATGAATAAAATAGGTCCAATAGAATTAAGAATTAATCCATAAGAAACTTGACATCTTTTTTCTTCTTTGCGGCGCACGAACATGGTTCAAATCCCGTTGAGGTTGCTGCTGGTAGTCTAGTTGGATAAGTAGGGGGTTAAATGAGTCGTCGTTCTTATTATTGCCAGATATTGATGCTGAGCGCTGACGGGGATTCTATAGTTGAAGAAGATCGGAGGAGATGAACAACAAGGAACAAAAACCTTTTTGAGTTCTTGAACTTCTCACGTGTGAAGTGGTGCTACTACTTTTCTTTATTTTCTTTCAGTTTCTTTATTTTTCTTCTTTTCTTCTTTTATTTAGTTCCTTAATTGCTTTGTAGCCTTTGTTCGACCAAAATCTTGTGTGAATCACAATTGAGCCTTGCCTGATTATCTCTGCTTGGACCGTGATCCAATATATACAAAACAAACTAATTAAGTGCAATAATCTTTAAAAATGTAAATAAACAAATAATCCCAAAAGTAATAATGGTAACTTAAATGCTACTAATAATGACAAAGGCATACAAAAGACTAGAATAAGGGAATGTAAATATATCAAATTACGCGCTTATCAGGGGGTTTGATATATTATTCATTTTCAAAACAAAGAAAAAAAAATTCTCTATTTTTTTATGATTAAACCACATGAAGTTTTCTTCAACCAGATATATTAAACTAAAGAAATCAAAATGAAAACTCAGATAAAACAATGATGAACATGCACGAAATGATAATTCATCAAAAATTTACAAAAGGGAAGTTTATAAAAAATTATGACTCGTGACTTTAAAATAAGACTGAGCAAACCACAATAATTGCAGAATTTTTACTCTGAAGAAAGTAATGAAGTAAACTACTTTAACCAAGGCTCTTTTTTTTGGGTGATTCAACTATACTAAGCTAAAACTTCATATATACTAGTTGTTGGCACGTGTGCTAGCGCGCACGGTCCCCCAAGATATAAATATGCTTACGTAAAGATCGATCTAACAACTTTGTGGCAAGTAAACATATTGTCAGTGACTAAACTTAAAGTTGGGAATGAATATGCATACAAATGATAATATGGAAAAGATCGGTCTAACAACTTTATGGCAAATGACCAAACTTGAAGTTGGTGATAAATACGCACACAAATGATACTTAGGCCCTGTCGTCGATGTGGAAACTCGTAGTCAGGAACCCGAGAGTACAAGATATTAAAAAAACATCAATTTTGAAGCCTTTCGCAGCCTGGACATCATGGCCTACTATGGGACATTGCTGAAAAAATGGTGGAGACGAATCATAAACGTGTTCAACTGAATCAACATCCTAGCTAAAGACACACTCAGTTGCATTCGTGTGCATTTATCTGCAACTTTTTCAACAATAATCTTATTTGCTTGCATAGTTCCTGATTACCATCATCCATGGGTTGCAGAAAGCTGTCTAATCTAAACAACCAAATTTCCTTGCTGTCTCACAATGATGTTGTCCTTTGTCCTTGGAGACTCAATACAACGACTATTATTCCTGTGAAAATAGAAAATAGTTATATTCAGTCTCCAAGGACCAGGGATGATGTCAATGTCATTGTGACAGACAATGCAAAGAAAACTAGTTATTTCAGAATACACATATACCGGATTACGTACAGATGCTACAATTTCGTATGCTAAAGAGAAGTAAACGTTAAACTTTCATAATATCTACGCTATGCCATACCCAATGAGAAATACATTTACCAACTTCAAATATTAATTATTTCCCATGCATAATATCTTAATTATTACAGGTAGATATGGAGTATTACTTGCTTAATTTAGTTTATTACATATTAATTACTTGTAGAATCGTAGAAGATATGTGATATGTTGACGTGAATTCGAGCAGTAACTTCAATCAATTAAAAGTTCAGCCAGTTAAAATAGCTCTATGGAACTCCTGATTCTAAACTAATTTTCATAATACCACAATGATTCTAAACTATTTTCAATTGATAAAATAGCTCTACGGAACTCCTGACGCAAAAGGCAGAGGAGAAACGCGCTACTCCAAAGGAATTGTTAAAGAATAAAAGAAACAGTATGATGAGTGATATTGTACAGAGTACAATTGAAGATACTACATCTCAAAAACGGGAGCTAGGATTAGATTTCCCCAACATTGTGACAGCCTCACAGAAAGAAAAATCATTTTGAGAGTACTAAATAAGACATAATTTTTTGTTTAAAAAGGGAGCTAGGATTTGAGTTTGCACCTAAAGACCAGCAGATACACTTCTTGTTCTAGATTTCTACCATCAAATATGATACAAGAAGTTCTCCTGGATCAATAATTTCAGATTAAGGTAGATACAAAAACTCAAATTTTTGAATAAAATTTCAAAGGCTGACAGAGACAAACCACTGAATTCCTGAAGCGATAAAAGGGCCGAAATATAGGCATTGTATCTAACTTGGACACTTCTACAACACAATCTGAAACAAGCATTATATGGATAAGGCTTGCACGAGAAAAAGGGATGTGAAACAATTCCTATGACATTAACAAGCTTCAAATTTCGAGAGCTAAATTTCAGTTCTTAAGCTAAAAAGAACATAAGAGGTCATGAAACTTAGATTGAGTAACAAAAACAGACCTGAGAAGCTAAGTAGAAGGAAAAGAGGAAAAGCATATGAACACCAGAACATTCAACACAAATTTGATTATATTGTTCAGCAGAAGAAAATCCTTTCATGTGAAACATCATGTTGTTCTTGGAAACTGCAGGAACATAGACGGATAGCACAAAGTCAGGAAAGGTATGAAGGATCCTAGCAAAGCAAGGCAACCGAAAAAGATGAATAGATAAAGTAGGCATGAAATCTAAGCACCCTCTAGACATATCTTGTGCAAGTCTTCTGGCACAACCTTGATAGGCATTTTTTATGGAGGGCATACGATCTGATGGAATATTCTAAAAAGGATCTCTGGTGGAATAACCTAAAGAAAGAATATAGAGAATAACAGTGAAGAGAACAACCTGAGAAGTTCATAATGAATGCTTGAATAAAGTTTTCAGCTGAACCCGTCTGCTAAGGTATAACAGATATATGTGCCACACAATCTCCATGATAAGACTTTGGCTTGGAAATCTCTATAACAGCTCCAGATATCTGGAAGAACAAACACAAGAACAATTCCAAAGAATGTTAGATACTCAAAACCTCAGCATTTAAATCAACATAGAGGAAAAAATCGGCAGAAAAAGAAAGGAGAAAAAGAGAAGCAAACACGGAGCATTGAAAAAATCACATTTCAGCAGGAATACTTGCTTCCACACATATAGCTCACAAGTTTAAAGGTCAGTTTCCTACTGAGAATTAGAGATATGTAGTAGAATCTTTTGAAAGAAGCTCACTGAAGCTTCTGTTATCTAGGTTAGTGGCCACGACAGGGCCTTAGTACTTCTATTCAATAAAGAAATGAGAAAAGATGAATTATACAGATGAGAAGATGGATACTCGGATCTTAAACTCTACCAATCAGAAAATAAAGATATATCACTACTCATATTTTCAAAAGCTTGTCTTGCACTAAACTAATAACATGACTGAGTTAAGGGGGATATGGAATGACTTCAGCTGAAGTCATCGCATACATAGCTTCAATAGTACATATAGTGTATACAATATACAAATTAAGATATTAACGCCATAGATTATCAACAACAAAAATCCAATCAATTCAGTGATCATGCTATAAGTATACAATACCTCCCAATGATGATATTCCATTGATTGGACAATTGACAGAACATGGGCTCTCTCCTACACAGAGACACAAATCTTGGCCTTAGATCCACATTATCTACTACCATGATTACAGGATATTTGATCACCGCAATGCCCATTCGCAGGCTGCAAAACAGAACAGAAGAAATCAAGAGGTTCCATTCAACAACCAAACCATTTTGGTCTCTCTACGAACTTGATTCACTACTAAAAACATATGCTCTTGGTTATTGTCTTTTGTAAAAATGCATAAAAGGCAAATTGGAAATGTCTTCAGGGGGGCATGATGAACCTAGTCATTTTGACTAACTCAAAATAAAGGTTTGTTGAGTCATGAAACACACTGTAGCATTATAAATGTACCGTAAACACTCTCTTATGTTAATTATGAGCAAAATAACGAGAAACAACAAAGTCCCTCTGGATGTACATTTGTAAGCTGCTAATTAAATAGTTTTTTCCCTTTGAAAGCATTGTGAATTTAACGTAACACAAGTACCAAAAGCAAGTTCAATTGTAGGACTCATAACTAATGGATCAAGAAGAACCGACAACATGTATTAATCATATAAAAGTAGAAATAATAAAAGAGCCATTATATTTTGTGAAGGTATCACCAGAGGGGGAAATGAAAAGGTGATATTGGAAGGACTATCAGAAAGAACTGCATGTTGCTAATAGATATTGAATGTTGATGGTACCTATTAGTCAAAGTTAACTAATCATGTAAGAACACGATCAACTTTGCGTAAGAAAACTTTATTCGTAAATGTTAGGAGTAGCAAGCTAAGAAATCGAAAATGGTTAACCTTTAGCCTGGGCTCTTTAGTTCTGTGGTTTTTAGGACTAAAGCGACAGGTGCCTGTAAACAACTGATCTCCAAGCTCATACAAAAGCTTCCTGAGTTCTGTTGGATCGAGTTTCGATGATTTCTCTTGCTTCACCAAGAACTGTGTCCTGCCCACCCTTGCCTCTCTCTTCTCTACTGTCCAATTGCCCCGGCCTCTCAAATCCATCCCCGACATTTTGACCAACATACACGTTGAAGTTAGATGGAGGGGAACTTAAGGTCCCAGGACCTCTTGCGACCCACTGCTGGGGTTTGGCCTGCCGGCGACTATTTTGGCCAGAGAATCTCGAACGATCTCTACGAACATCCTGGGTTGAAACTCATAATCCCAGCAAAAATCCTCAAAATTAAACACTCCTCCTCACTCACAAGAATAACCCTCCAACTCAAATTGGGAATTTACAAAATCCACCCAAAAAACAAAGCTCGATTTAGGCTTTAAGTTGCTTCTTACACCCCTGAAATAATTCCATACATTTAATCAATAACAACCCAGAAATTCAAAGATATCAGTACAACAAATGAACAAACCCCACATTAATGCACCAGAAAAAACAACAAAAAACACAAATAATTCATCACTTTTGTAACATTTCCAGTTTATTTCGAAACCCTAGCATTATTCCCCGATATAGAAATACCATAAAATACCAACAAAATTATAAATTACAAACTACCTAGAAAAAAAATCAATAAAGTAAGAAAACATAAACATCCAGATTTGCAGAAATAGGCAAGAACAAAAAGAAAACTAACCTCTGATAGATGAAAATAGGGAAAGTTTAAGAATCGAATTTGTTCCCTCTCTCTCTCTCGCTCTAAATTTGGGTAGGAGAAGTTCACGGAGTTCTCTAGGAGAGAGAAACTGAAACCTGGGGAAAGTTTTAATCATGAGAAATAGGGGTGACCGACTTTATAAGGGGAGAAATTGTCGAAGAGGAACTAAAATGAGTTGATTGAACAAAAAAAACCCTAACTGGTGATTACTGATTTACAGAAAAGGGACAAACTTACAGATTACTGATTTTGAGGACGATCGGAGAAAATCTCCATGATTTGCTTATCCCTCTTATCCATGGCGACATCCCACAAATCATTGCCGATGTGCTTGGGCTTTGAGAAAACCAGAATAAATAAATAACAATAAATCGCAGGAGTAGATCCAGGAAGAAGACTAGATTAATCGCAAGAGTAGATCGAGGAAGAAGACTAATCCTGCCATCAGTGCCATAAAAGGCTTTGTGATGAGACAGGGCTAGCTCGAAAATGAAATTGAAGAGGGGAGAATCATTTGTCGAAATGAGAAGGGAAGCAGAGCAAGGGTGAAAGAATGCAGATGGGCATAAACATAAAAACATTGTCTATAAGCTAAATGCCAAAAACAATTGTGCATGAAATTGGGGTATTATAGTAATTTCAACTCCTTGCTTTTATAAGTGGTAGGATAATAAAAATCAAGAGCACAAATACATCTAAAACTTCATTCCGAAAGAGCACCAATTCGAGTATATCCAAATATTAACTACTGAAATAGAACTAACATACTAAAAGAAAGCAGCTGCAAAGTAAAACAATCCAACCATTCATACCATTGCCTTTGCTCATTAGAATTTAGAAGACTCTCAAACCTCAATATCACACTGCCTATGCTGCAACAAAGAGTGCAGACAATTACAAGAAAGAACCATCAACACCTGTCAAAACAACACAACACAAAGTCAATCCAAAAAAGTCCACTCACATTGCACAAATTAAAAAGAAAGTCGAACAAAAAGATAAGAAACATATCGGGATCATTGGCAAACAGATAACGCGAACCCGAAAAGCTGAAAGTAACAAGAGTCTGGTTCAATTGTTCAAATAATTGATAGAATGCTCCAAACTGTTCACATCCGCAAAATTCATGTCCCTGTTATAAAAAATCACAATCAATTTCTTCCAAAACAAAAACTCAAATTCTTTTCAATATAGATAGATATAACCAAAAGTGGAATCTATTTAAATCAATATTATTTGATCTCATCATAAAATTTACAATTAACAAACTATTCAAATCAAAATTTACAGTACAGACAGGGTGCAAAACTGGATTGATTTCAAGAGAAAAAAAAATAATTGAAGATTACGGGGGATTATGACGTGAATTGGAACTAATTAATCAATGGTTACTTTTGAACAACCTAAAACGAATAATCAAAAATTAAAAAGTTAATGAAAGAGCTAGCAAAAGAAGAATTAATATGGGAAATTCCAGAGCAACATAAATTGATTAATCAATACATTCAGAAAGAAAAAACCCTAATTCAAGTTATTATAACCAATCAAATATGCTCACAAGTTACTCTTAAAAAATGCAGGAGATACTCCTAAAACTAACCATAATTAATCAAATATTCTCACAAGAACTGAAGGAAGAGTAAATAACCTGCTTAAGGGCGTTGGCAATAGAATTAGGGGGTTTGAATTATACCCTTAAGGAAGATGGAAGAGCAGAAGAAATTTCAGTAACAATAACAACAACAGTTGCACCGGCAAGGCCGCGGAGGTGGCTCCGACGAGGGGGATGGGAAACAAAGCAGAGGCAGGGGACGAGAGAAGTAACTCCAACAATATCAATAATGGTTTCAAGATCAACCGACGACAAGGTGAAGCGGATAGCTGGGGACCACGACGATGGTAACACGCCGGCACACCGACAACAAAGAGGGGGCGAAGGAACAAATCAGAGGAGAGAGAAAAACCCAAATGAATTATCAAGGGTTTGAGATTTCTCAATTGGATTGATTCAATAAATTGATAAAAGGATTAGAGAGATTACCCAAAGGATGTAGGTGACGAATCAACCCAAATTTTGTAAATCTTCAGAAATTCATCGCCATTATTTTTCGGATCGCTATTTGTCAGGACCGAGAGTGTGCAGAGAATGAGGAGAGAGAAGAGCTCATCAAAGTGATGACATGAGGTAGAAGAAGGGGAAAAAACGAAAGAAAACATGAAGCCCAATACAGACATTACACTGTCTGTAAGCTAGAGGGGAAAAAAAAGGCATGAAAATGGGGGCAGAAACGTAATTACACTATTATATGAATAGTAAATGCAAGTTTTCTCTTTTACCAGTGTTAAGATTTCCCCTTACATAATCATTAAATAAAACGTTCAAGTCAAGAAGAGTTATGAAATATCATAAGCATTCAATTCAAATCAGTAACATCTGTTGTGGGAGTTTTTCCAATGGTTGATGACGAGGAGGTATCCGGTTCCACGTAGGGTCTTGTCCAGCTCGCGTCGGGCGGCTTTCCTGCAAAACAAGAATATTCCCTCCGATGCTTAAGTAAGATTAGGGTTTCAGAAATGAGAGCTTAGTAAAAAGAAAGCATTTACTATCTCAAATTGAAGGGTGTTTCTTTATCTAGGAACTTGTGTCTATTTCTTGGGAATTGAGTGTATTTATATCCTCCCCCTTTTGGGGGAAAGCCTAGGAGGGAATCATATGATTGACTGGGTCCCCATGACATGACAAGTGTCTTTGTCATAACATTCTCTGTATTGGGCCATGGGCTTAAAGAGGTGTTTGTACACTTATCTCAGCCATACATCATCATTTGTCCATTCCATAGTGGCTGTCAAGTAGACATTTCACCAGCTGGGACGCGCCACGTGGCATGGTGCGATTGGGCTACGTAGGCTGGGTATTTTCACCCACATCAACATCCATCAAGGGTCATGTTGCCTAAAATAAAAGTCATGCACTCACAATCCCTAAAACATAAAATGTCCAAATATTGTTGTCCAATAAAAAATAATAAGCCAAATCACTTTAGAAATTTGACGAAGGGACAAACATGATATAACAATATAAGATGAGGGTGGGAGAGCAAAAGATCATGTATCAACATCTGAAATGTTTCTCTCTCCGCTCCTTCATGACCAGACATCTCCTCCTCATCATCAACCTCATTATTATCAACGCCTTTTAGAGCCACTAGATTTTCATCAATATCGAGTCTCTCTCTCTCTCTCTCTCTCTCTCTCTATATATATATATATATATATATATATATATATATATATATATATATATATATATATATATATATATAATATACCCAAAAACTCATTATCATCATAACATAATCATCGTTATCACTCATGAACTTCTTGGTCCTCATGCTGATCCACTTGGATAGAGGAACCGACCTTCTTTTGGTATGATAGAGCAACACCTGAAAGGCTTAGAACCAACATAACTAATTTTTTTTAATTAAATAGGTTATTTGCGTCAACCCGTTGAGTAAAGGAAATTTTTGATGCCAAGTTCACAATAGTCCCAGTAATGTCCGATCTTGTTTTAAATATGAACTTTTGATTAGCCTGAAATGCATATTTTCATGTTCTCAACCTAAAGCAATATGTTGAACTCGTTAATTAGAAGTGCTACTTGACATGTTTTCAATGAAACAAAATTAATCCTTCCTCACCACCCATAACGAATCAAGTCCAAACAACCATTTAAGAAGGCTATTCAATAAAAAATTCCTAGTAAAACCAAATGGCCAATGGTAATGCGTTGTGCGTCTTTTTTTTTAACCAGTTTAATTAACAAGCTACCTAAGGCCGGTTGTAGGCCGATTTGAGATACATCGCCAGAGTTGGAATTATTTTAAAATTAATAAAAAATTGAGACATTTTAAGGAAAATGTTTAGACTACATACGTCAATAATTCTTAAATAAAATTGTTTTATGGCACATGACCAACTATTCCCTCTACCTGCAAGTCTTAAAGTCGAATTTTAACATCAAAAACCAACTTCAAACTTTGCAAAATTTTCCTCTACCTTACCTAAGAGACTCTCTCAAGACATTACTCAAAACTCTAATCAAAACTTACAATAAACTAAGACGTATCTCTAAACCTCGAACATTAAGAGCATAATGTGCATCATACCTCTAAGCGGTGTAATAACGATACTTTTATCTTTCTCAATAACCAAACAAGGCATCTTCCCAATCTAATTACACTTCTCCATGTGTCGTGTTCCTTTTTCTTCTCATTTATATATTCATTGATGACTTGAGGTACCCTAAACTCTTATAATCTCTCTCCTCCCTCGTTCGCCCTTTCTCTGTTTTTTCTTCCTCGACTTTCAACCGATCTGACCTGAATCGCCATGGATGAAGAATACGATGTCATAGTTCTCGGTACTGGTCTCAAGGAATGCATTCTCAGTGGTCTACTCTCTGTTGATGGCCTCAAGGTTTCGATTTCCCCCTTTTCCCTCCCAATTTCGTTTTGATTTTCGTTGAAGTTGAATCGTCAATCGATAAATTGAGATTCATGCTGATTATCTGATGATTTAGATGTTTAATTGAAATGGATTTCTCTATAATTTTGTGTTTGATCGAGGGATCCTCTTGATTTGAATAGTTGTTGTTTTGATGCATTTGAATTTTGTTTATTTGATGGGATAATTTGTATAAGTACCGCAAGCTATTGTATTAGATGTTATCATTGTTGATTGAATGAAAAGTTGAAAGTATGTTGGATGATTTTTGGATTATGGACTTATTTGGCTGGGTTTTCAATTGTAGTTTTGCTTTAAGTGGGATAAAAATGTATTTTTGCTGATTATTGTTGTCATTAGCTAGAGAGTTTTACTGATCTTTGTGTGAGGAAGGGTGTTGGTCGCCCCAGAGCGTAAGCGATTCTTAGCTAGAAGATAGAAGAAAACAGTGTGTTGTATGGATTATTATTCCTTTATAGATATAGCTCAGCCTTTGTGCAAGGACATCAAGGTTTTTATTCTAGCGGGCAATAGGCAATATATCTTAGGTTACCCTCCCTGCCCCTCCTTTCGTTATTGCGGTGGAATTTGGATGGGAGGTAGGGATTAATAGGTAAATATGGTATTGATCTTGAAATCATGGTATTTGTGTATGGATGAAGAGATCTTTCCTCTTCAAATGTGCACGAACCTCTTGACCTCTCTTGTATTTTGTTAGTCTTTTGAAGGCTGCCTTTGCGACCAGAACGGTAGAACCTAGATACAGAGTGCATTTCAAAGCAAAGTATACACATTGTCCAGTTTTCTGATATCCGTGCTTATTTTCTTTTCTTCTGTTGTATCCTAGTTTGACTTAACTTTCTGAATGTCTAAGACTTGATTTTGGCTGATTCTTCACTCAAATCAAGGTTCTCACAGTTCCATGTCTGAATTGGGAGTTAATGGTACATTTCAGTAGCTCTGCGATCTACTATTATCGTTTTTGATTAGTCTCTACTTACCAAGGGCCTAAAGGCGCAACCTGATATAAAAAACGTAAGAGTGAGTAATTGTGAGTATGGGCGACTTCCATGACCAATGCGTGGACAGTTGTAGGAAATGGAATAATTCTGGCACAAATCCGTGTTAACTGTAAAAGATATAATACTATCTTCCGTTTCTGATTTTTTTCCTTTAAAAATGCTGTCACTGCTAGTAGAATTATTTGATGCTTTTCTGTACAAGTGGGCAGATTGCGAAGTATGTAGGCGCTCCTAAAAAATGTAGGTTTATCACTGTTTTAAAAAGAACAAGCCAGGATAGGGGTGTTTCTTTATATAAATGTGAAGATAGATACTGCAAGTGAAGTTTCTACATTTAGCTTTTCTCCACCGAAATAAACCACGCTAAGGGCTCGCCTGGAATGGGTGTAATGGCAGGTGAAAAAGTAATGAAGTAATAATTCTGACTTTTTTTTGGTTTGGATTTAGGTAATTAAATAATGGGGTAACTTATTCCCCCATTTTGGGGTTAATTGTTACCCACCTCCCCCTAGGGTAATTATTCCCCCTGTAAAACTAAAAACTATCTCCTCTATCAAACTCTCCACCTTCTCTCTCCTCTGGTTCTCATTTTCTTTCACCACCATACCATACATCTCCGCGACTCCGTTCAACGGCAGCAGTTGGCCGGCACCAAAGCCCTCCGTTAGACAACCATTTCCTTAGACGGAGTTGAAAAGCCCCATCAATTCAGGCCAAGAGCAGTGGCTCCTCGTCGGGAACTTTTCAAAAACCCTAGAACTCAAATTGGAGCCATCAATTGAGGGATTCTTGATCGAGATTTTAGGACTTTTGAACTTTTTCGTGAGGCGGTGCTCCTGGTGGTGTCAATTTTAACACCGCCATGGTAGATGTAGTCGATGGCGGCGAGGTTGTGTTCTTACTAGAGTTGATGTTGATGCTGATGTCGAGGTTAATGAAGAGAGGGAGGAGTTTGCTCTCTACCCCAAGAGTGTTTCCAAACCTTAGACGAAGAACTATTGCTCCCTAAATTAACACCCTAGTAGAATCTAACCCATTAAAGTTTACCCCCTTAATGATTTATGGGATTCCAGGCATGCCCTAAGGAAAAATATTTTCATTTTCTTCATTGCTTAGTATTGGTGAATGATTAGCTAAGTGGATTAACAAAAGTTGAACTTCTATGTAATCAGCTGGATTGTTCTTGCCATATGGTCATGTGCTTTTATTCTTTTTTTATTTATATTTATTCTTCTTATGTTGGATTTTGATAAGCTATGTTTCATGATTTAGGTCCTACACATGGACAGGAATGACTATTACGGAGGAGAATCAACTTCGCTTAATCTCATTCAGGTAGGTATTATATTGTTCTGTACAGGTTTGGGCTATATGTATTTAAATAGTATTATATACTAAATGTTGACCATTTTCGTGTAATTGTAGCTTTGGAAGAAGTTTAGAGGAAATGACCAGCCTCCAGCAGATTTAGGTCCCAGCAGAGATTATAATGTGGATATGACGCCAAAGGTCTATATTGCTTACAGTATTTTCCTCTATACATCTACTTGTGCTAGTTTATATCGTTCTCTTAACTTCATTTTTCTTTTTCAACCCTCAGTTCATAATGGCAAATGGTGCCCTCGTCCGGGTTCTCATACACACAGATGTCACAAAATATCTCTACTTCAAAGCGGTTGATGGTAGTTTCGTGTTTAACAAGGGAAAGGTATGACTTATCAATGAAATGCAGCAGCTGTTTTAGATTGGTCTTAGGTCCTGACACGATTACAAGAATGATTTTGATTTTGTCATTGTATGACTAAACCATGTATTAGGTTCACAAAGTGCCTGCTACTGACATGGAGGCCCTGAAATCTCCACTGATGGGATTGTTTGAGAAGCGACGTGCTCGTAAATTTTTTATTTTTGTGCAAGATTATGTGGAGAACGATCCAAGTACTCATGGTGGTCTGGACTTGACCAGAGTAACAACAAGAGAGCTCATAGCGTATGCTCTCCAGCTCTACACTTAGAAATTATTTTCATTTTCTTTCAAGTCAATGCACACCCTCTCTATATTCATGCTAGTCTGAAGAGCATTGCTGTATGTATTTTATTGAGTCAAGCACTACTCAAGCTTCAGTTTTCTTCCTAGTCATGAAGAACGTAATATTTTTCTCCCTTCTCCCTCCTTTCTCTACCTGTACTTCTGCATTTATTTTCTGCCTTTCTTCTCATCTCTCCTTGTGCATGAACTTGCTAATTTCGTTGTTTGTGCGCCTCACCAGTTTTTGCATCGATGTGATCAATGCTTACACACTACACTTCTTTTGTTAAGAATTATAATTATCGTTAATGTGCTTTAGCATCATATTGAGTCAACTATTTTGGCAGGAAATATGGACTTGATGACAACACCATGGATTTCATTGGTCATGCATTGGCCCTTCATAGGGATGACTGTTTTATGAACGAACCTGCAGTAGATACTGTGAAGAGAATGAAGGTGATAAAGCTTGCTTGCCCATATCCTACTTAATTCTCATTTGTATCATTAATTGTGCTCATATGAGTTTTGTTTTGTTTTCATCTCTTTGGCTTCAGCTATATGCCGAATCTCTGGCACGCTTCCAAGGAGGATCACCATATATCTATCCCTTGTATGGGTTAGGAGAACTACCTCAGGTCAATTGAATTTCTTTTCTTTTTTAAAACCTCTCTCTCTCTCTCTCTCTCTCTCTCTCGCACTCTCGCTCTCTTTCTAATTGTGTTTTCTTAAACTATTCAAACACTTGTGATATGTTGAGACTCTCCAGCTTGAGGGGTTTTGTATTAGTCTTAATAATATGCTTCTTTCCGTCAGGCGTTTGCACGTCTGAGTGCTGTTTATGGTGGGACATACATGTTGAATAAGCCAGAATGCAAGGTAGTTCTGCTTCTTTTATGAATGTTATGTATGTCATATAATTGCTGCATATTATTCTCTCTATTTGGCACATCACTGATTTGCATTAACGTTTAGGTTGAATTTGATGCTGAGGGAAAAGTTATTGGTGTCACATCCGAGGGAGAAACTGCCAAATGCAAAAAAGTTGTCTGTGATCCCTCATATCTTCCTAACAAGGTAATCGTTGTGGATCATTAATTAAACTTTGAAGCCTATAAAACAGTTGGTATTCTACTTTTCTGTAAAATTAAAATGTTTTCTTCCAATCTTCCATATTGTTTTCCAGTTACACAAAAAAACTTTATAAACCGAAAAGCCTGCATTTTAATGGATGAGAAATTTTACAGATGGATTACTAAATTTGCACTAAGAAGTGCTGTTTATTAGCCATTGATAGTTTTTCTTTCCTTTCTATTTTTGTTACAGACAAGGAAGGTCGGAAAGGTTGCGAGGGCTATTGCTATTATGAGCCATCCGATCCCTAACACTAATGATTCACACTCAGTGCAAATTATTCTGCCCCAGAAGCAATTAGGACGTAGATCTGACATGTAAGTTTCATATCTTGACAAAAGGAGGTCTGATATCCAGACGCTTATTTGAAAGTGCTCCTCACTGTGTGAAAGATAAAATAAGGGAAAATGAATTAAAATAGTATTCTGCACTGAGAATTGAGATGTCAAATAACAATATGATGAGTATGAAAAAAGGTTCTACATGTTTTAATGTATAGGATTAAATATATTTTTCTATAAAACATTTTTGGGGTATATCAACCTCATTAATAGGGGGACAATAGAAGTTAGTGGTAATTGCAAACAAGTATACTTCAAAGTCTTGCATTCATTAATGAAGAAATCTGTTCCTTGCGTAAATCACTGATATAAGTGTTTAACACAACAAGCTGCTATAATAACTTAATTCAGCACTACTACTCCCCTTTAGCAATTGAACATATTTTAAAAAATTGCTTCTGCAACCTACACGCACGATTAAAATCCTACCATTTTATTTACTATTTACCAGAATGTTCTTTTATTGCTTATGGGGTCCCTCATCTACTATGTGTACTTTCAATGTTTGTGTAGTTAACTACTTGGAGAGAAAGATCACTCGTGACACAATTTGTACGAGCTAATAAAATGTGCAATTTATTTAATTGAAGTCCACTTGGTTTGACTGCTATATGGGCAGACTTTGTAGTTGATGCCTTCTGGTTCGTCTATATGGATTCATGCTACGAATCTACAGTGATTGATTGACGTGATTCACCAAATGAATCAGAGTTATCTTACTATACTAATCTCAACAAATTAAACTCATACTTGATAATAAACTCACCAATCGAGAAAGTAAAGAGGGAAAAAGAAATTGTTGGGTTTTACTGAAATGAAATTAATAGTACCCTGTCCAGTGTTTGCATGAATCTGAAACACGAGATTAGAGAAAGAGGTTAATGCAAATAGGGGACGGAAACATGAGTAGGGGTGAATGATAGAGAGATTATGAGAGCGGAGAGAATGAAACAGAACTTACTGACCACTGTTGTGAATAGGATAGACA
The DNA here is from genome assembly GCF_020520425.1 of Spinacia oleracea. Lineage (NCBI taxonomy): Eukaryota > Viridiplantae > Streptophyta > Magnoliopsida > Caryophyllales > Amaranthaceae > Spinacia > Spinacia oleracea. The sequence continues at coordinate 20,314,944 of NC_079489.1, forward strand.
GATAGGGAGTTGGAAATGTATGCGTGGAAAAAGGTTTTATTAGTTTGTTCATGCGACATGAATTTAAACCCACCGCTTCATTTAGACTTTAAAGTTGGAATTTGGTTGGTGCTCGTATACTATTTAGTAAATAGGATAGAACTTTACATAAATTATTTTCCGTTTGTCTTCATATAAAAGCTTTCAGATTTTTGTAAAAAATATGTAATTTTCCCCCCTGCCACTCTGGTCCCTATCAGATCTGTCCTTGTGTTGTAACGGAAATTGTATAGTGTTGGCCTCAGTTTGCGTGTAGGGCATATTGGAAGACCAGCACTTGGTTTTTCGATTTTTTTGTTATTTGCTTGTTAGGATATCGCAGCTAAGGGTTTGAATTTCCCCTGAATGTTGAATGCTGACGGTATGATATAAGGAAAGAACAATCAAATAAGTAGAGTGGAGCAAAAGTGTAGAAAGAAGTAATAAAAAGACGTGGCCATGTATCCCAGAATAGAAAAAGTGCAATGATATAAGGAAAGAACAATCAAATAAGTAGAGTGGAGCAAAAGTGTAGAAAGAAGTAATAAAAAGACGTGGCCATGTATCCCAGAATAGAAAAAGTGCAAGTCTAAAATCTTTTTGAAACAACCAAAATGGAAAATGTAACGTTCTTTGCAGAGCAGAGGGTGTATTGTGTAACCAACTCTGCTGGAGTCTTAGTGCACTCCTTTTCGTTTTGAAAATTTTCTCATCTGAAATGTTTTTCGCAAATAAATAGGTAGATAAAAGAGCGTTAATGTATTTGTTGCTATGTAGCACTTATAAGCGGAAGTGTGTAGGTTTAGAATATCTGCCACATTACTTCTTACTCTGGCCAAGGTTTTAACCTTTTTAACGTCAGGCTACTTGCTTCTGTGCTGTTGTCTATATTGTAGGTATGTCTTCTGCTGTTCTTACACTCACAACGTTGCCCCGAAGGGAAAATTCATTGCTTTTGTATCAACGGAGGCTGAAACCGATGATCCTCAAACTGAATTAAAGGCTGGAATCGATCTTCTAGGCCCAGTTGATGAGATGTTTTTTGATATTTATGATCGATATGAGCCTGTCAATGAACCTTCGTTGGACAATTGTTTTATATCAACGGTAGGCCCTTTCCCCTTTTCCTTTACTTTTCCCATGATGCTCATGCATATCTTTCTTGAAATATTAATGTATCAATGACTTGCTTCATTTGATACAGAGTTATGATGGTACTACACACTTTGAATCAACTGTCACCGATGTGCTCAACATGTATACGTTGATTACTGGAAAGGTAAAGACGTTGAAAATGTTTTGTATGACTTTGCTTCTCTCCCCCAACTGTCCTGTTATCCTGTGATGTTTGTATCTTTATGGTATGCCAGAATATATTGCATGTTTTCTGCATCAACACCCCAATTTCTTGGTTCATTTTTTGCCTTTTAAAGTTGTGGCATTAATTTAAGATTTCGCTTATGAAAGTGGTGGAACAAAATTACAAAACAATGGAGATGATTTGTCTTGTCTTTTCAAAGGACAAAGGTATTAGGGTCAAGGGTACCCGATTATACATCTTAATTAGATGCATTTTGTCAATCCATGCAATTATTTTGGGTTGAAAATTTGAATGCGGCTGGATAGACTTGAGTCATCTGGGATGCATTGTCTTTTCCCCTCACTTTCATTGTTTCACATGACAAATTTATACTACAAGAAGGAAAGTAAAGGCATGACTGCAGTACGCAATTTATTATACTTGTGACAATTACTAGTACTCCGTATTTTTTATTGGTTTTCAAATAATAAAATATCTGTAATGGAATTGGACAAATAGAGATATAAGTATTTAACTGGGGGAGTATTGTTAAAAGCCATGTGATTACTATGTGACTGGATCATTTACCCAGTACTTGTGAATTCATATCCTTAAGGGATTAATTATCAAATAAACTCTTGTAGGAAGTACGTATCTAGATATTAAACCTTTTCTGATTAGATATGTTTGGTGAATCATGATTCGATTTAAAACTCTAGAAATTTCTTAGTATAATTATTCCTTCCATTTCTTTTGTGCCTATGTCTGTAGATAAGAATGCATTTTGGAATCTGATATAATTATAAAAGTTGTAGCATTTGGCTTGGTTTGATTTATTACTGATATATTGACTAATTTAAACTGCAGGTTTTAGACCTGAATGTGGATCTGAATGCTGCCAGTGCAGCTGAAGAGTGAAACTCTGTTTAATTTATGGGAACCGATGTTTTGCTCCTCCCCCTCCCGTCCTGAAAGATGCCAATCTATATTCTGGAATCTGTGCCATGTAACTCGTGGGGATTTATCTTTATCTTTATCTTTTGGCTGCCCTGAAACTTGTAATAAGTTTGTTACTGTGTTATGAATTTGAATGCGCATGTAGAACTGCTACTTTTGCTGTTGGGCTGTTGGGCTGTTGGGCTGTTGGTGTTGGATGACTGAAATGTCGCCTGTTATTTTTTTATTTTTTCGTTCCTTGTAAAAGTATGCTTTCCTGGAAATTCAAGTTTAGAACATGACTTGCATATTTTGTTTGGTAAACTGCAGCTAATTATTCTATTAGCAGTTACTAGTACGTAGTACTTGGTAATTGTAGTGTGGTTAGAGTTGGTGGTCAAGAATCCTAAGACAGCAAATACCGCGCTGCTAGTGCTAGTGCTAGTGCTAGTGCTAGTGCCTAGTGCTTAGTGGTGGCTTTAAATTTGTTTTTGTTTTTCATGTCAGCTTGGTGGAAGTAGGTGGTCGGGGACTGGGGTGGCGGTCAATCAACGACGTGTTTTGATATTGCGGTTTTAAGCAACTATTTTTGCGGTAATTAAATGTAGTTTTTGTTGTAGTTGATAACATAATTACCCAATTCAGCAATTTTAAAAAAAAAGATAATTAAACAAGTAGATCCCCCTATTTCTATCTCACAGTTTCTGAAGGGAAAACAATAGTACACATGAACACATCCAAGATCAATCCAAAGTTACAAGGTTTGTCGACTACTAAACTCTACCTCGACTATTAAAACCAATTCTAGGTCCAATTAGAATTGATTGATGGGGTTAATTGGTTACATAATATGGTCGTTTTGTGGTTGTATCTCCTTTGCAACAGAATCGTGATCGTTATTGGTTGCAGTAGAGAGTCTAATAGCAGGCATAGACATAGTTCTTTTTGGAGATGTTTTTGTAGGTTTAGTTGTAGTTGTTGAACCAGCACCATGCAAAGATGTCCTTGTTTTCTTGGCTTTCTGTGCCCAATGTATTAGTCCTTCTTGTATGTAATCCTCAAATATTGCCTTGTTGAATGAACTTCCCATCTATACATGCATATATGTAATTTATAAATTTAAGTTAATTTGGGTTTGGAGGATTATATATATAGAATATCATCAAAATGAGAAATGAAGCTAGTTAGTTAGTTAGTTAGTTAAGTTACCTGGGTAACAATAGCATAGAGTGGTAATGTGCTATAACTGCACACAAATTGCACAAATGCCCTGCAAAAACGTACGTATGTTTAATACAGACATCTTCATATGTATTTTGATAGAATAAGCAAGAAATTGATGTTTACGCTATGACGAGTCGTGGTATTGTATATCCAATCGAACCCATAATGCACGAGTCGAAACCATATTGAACCTGTAAAATTAGAGATCAACTTTTACGTTCTTATTTAGCTTGTTATATACGTAGTACTAGTATATGTATATAGATGTCAATGAATAATAATTATAATGAAACTGACCCAAATCCAGAAGAAAAAGGCGACTTCAAAGGAGTTCTGAAAGAGGATGATATGAATCAAGAAAAGAAGAAGACGAGGTTTGTGAAACCAGAAGTGATCGTCTGATGGATGGATTTCCACATTCCCATCAATTACAGAATGCCTTCGACTTTGAGCCACCTGCTTTGCTAGTTGGATTATTATGTGCTCCAATTTTGTGCCCACGCAAACTAACAACTGCATTGTGCATTTTTAAATTAGTATGTGTGACTATTAATTTCTAACAAATTACAAAATTAATCCATCAACAATCACTTACTATTAACGGGACAAAAGCGATCCAGAAATAAACATGGTAACCTGCACGTAACAACCGACTTGTTAATTACTAATAAATATACGTGAATAATACGTACGGAGTAACTATAATAATGTTCGTAGCTTAAGCTTACCATTAACATTTAGAAACAAAAACACCACCACGAATAACCAAAGAAACCAGCTGCAAACAATTTCATTTTTACGTAAAAAAGATTGCTGGAAGGTATATAATAATTAATAATGTAAAGATAAATTAAGGGTGACAAAATTAAGTTAGATTACCTTATTCCAACAACTTTCTTAAAGTCAGCTTCAAAAGCACGAACCATGTACTTGTGAAAATTAAACTTGGGATTACCCTTGCAGTGTGTCTGTCAACATCCAAATATTACTTAACCATTAAATTACAACTCTGAAATTCAAGAAAACAGAATTTTACTTATTCAAAAATGAACTAATCTGGACTATGGAAAAAGGACCATATTGAGCAACATGCACCCAAAAGAACACAAGTTCATAGGTAAAAGAACATGAGATGTATTCTTTTATTATTTATTTTTATTATTTAAGCATCAAACACGAGTAAAAGATATAACTCATGTTGTTTTAACATAATTAAAACATGTTATTTTACACAACCAGCTAGTTGTGTTACTTCAGTGCATCATGCTCATTGTATACCCTTATCCGATCAATGAAGATAATTGGATGCTTAAGAGTCAATAGTGAGGAGGGAAGATAATTACCGTAATGAAGCCCAATCGCATAGTGATATAATCTGATTCTGTTACTGACCCATAATATTGTTTGAAAAATGCTTGCTGGAAAGGATGATCAATTGTACACAAGTTATAAGACAATATTTGCAAAATAACATTTAAAACACATCATCTTTTGGTGTAAACAAAAATAAAAATGCACATTACTAATCCGGAGTATTCTTTACACAAAACAAGTTAATATTGAAGAGGCGCTAAACGAAAGATCGATTATTATGTTTTTATGGTAGATATGTAAAATGTTAATAGTGCAATGCTTGTATTTGAATAAAAAAAAACTCGATTAAAATGTGGTATATTATTAAGAGTACACATATTATTTGGGGTACGTGTTTCTTACGACAATATATATATATACGGAATATTGAATACTTACCACCCAACCTAGCAAAGTATAATGGACTGCCCAAGAACGACCCTTGATAAAACCATGTTGCTCTACCACTGTGATGCTATCTTTTCTACCTGTATAAATTATTATACATTTGTTAAAAAATTCATTTTAACAATCAATAATAATTCCATAATAATAGATAGCATTCAAACATTCTTATGACTATTTTTCTTTTGTTAATTCATTGGAATGCAATTCATTTAATTAGAAGAAATACACATTATTGATGACATAGATTTTAAAGCGTAACCAAAATTAAGGAACATGATAACCAACAATTAAGAGGGGACGTAAGAATATACCATGTTCAGGATCAAGCTCCTTTTTGTGGATTAAATCCTCCCACGTTTGCCATTGACTCTTTATCTACAGTATCAAATTAAATTTCAAGAATCATTGAGTAATGATGCATGTTAAACATTTTTAATGCATGAATCACTGAGTTACAATAATTTTTTATACTCGTATATATGTTGCGAATGATCCATAAAGCAAACAAATTATAAACAGGGTGGGGGATTCAATGTTATAATCTATCGTACTCACACCGTCAGTATTAACCATTAGCTAGGGTAAGAGCTCAAATTATCGATTTACACAAGATTAATAATATAATTACCAATAATTAAGGAGGGAGGTATTGACCTTAAAGCCGCCAAAGAGAATAGTGAGGGCGCACATAATGACATGGACAATAGCTAATACAAAGATGAAGATGTGCAAATGGTGCAACGCTGTTACAGATAGCACCGGAACTTTCCCCTGCGCCAAAAATATATATGCTAAATAAACTTATTACTTTTACATAAAAAAATTATAAAAAAAAAAAGTTATTACTAAAGCTAAATTACAACCTAATATACTTACATTCATAGTTGCATTGTCAATTAATTGGTTATTAATTAGTTACCCATGCTGGCCATGCATGAATGTTTTGCCAATATTTTATTGTGCATTATTTTATGGTAAAGTTGGTGATGATGCATGGAAGGAATTGGATTCTGATTTTATGATTGATCTTCTTTTTTACAAATTAAAGGAAAAGATAATTTAATTTATGCTTTCTTTATTTTACCTTTACACATTATTCATCATGATCGAATTGAATTCATACATTAATAACCAAATCAATGCATTTCTTGCTAGTTAAGTCATCAATTTGGGGTCAAATATACAAGTGGTGACCCCTTTTCATTTACAAAGTACTCCGTAGTTGATAATGTAATGCATCTTCAATGGACCTTTGAAAGAATGGAAGAAAACGAAAAAAAATACCAAGTAACTTTTTTTAGGGTGCCATAAGGGCCGGGCAAATGATAAAACTTAAATCCAAGTCCCGAGTATCACCTCTAAAATTTGGTCGACTAGATGAACATACAAATTTCAAAAGATATGCCATACACAAGATGTGCAATAAATTTATTGTTCATCGGACTAATTTTCACCCTACTTTATAATATTTAATTATGTTTTTGTTAACTTTTATATTATACAAAAAGAGGATAAACATTTAAAAGTTAAATAGTTACCCTTTATACATTTTCAATGATTTTGAATGAATAGCTTTTATTAAAATGAAAAATTTATCACAAAAAAATAGATAATTTTTAAGTATTTCGAGTTAACTTTTATCCGATATAAAATATTTATTATACACTACTTTTAAATAAGAATTATGTATAAACTTAGATTTTGTTTTGCTCACCCGTTTCACTTATTTGAGAAAAAATAAGTAAGGGTTGATCATGTATAGTTTATATATCTGAAATAAGTTCGGATAAATTCATGTAAATTCATATGAGATAAAGTGAAAATCAAGTGAATAAAACACAAACGTTAGTTAATTACATATTTAATCAATTTTCATGAGAAAGTATAAACGTGGCTATTAATTTAGAACAGAAAATATATATGTTACCTTTTGTTGACAAAAAGTGGAGTCAGTAGCCTCAGAGAGAAGATGACGCCAAGTTACATGAGTAAGAGGGGCAATTTGTGGAACTTTCTTACAAGGAAGCCATTTATCGGCCAATTTTTGTGTAATGCACAATCTTCCTATTCTTCCTTGGAAAACCGTCAGTAACAAAGATATGAACCCCACCAACATCAACTCTACATAATATTCATATTTTTGTTATTAGTATCGATTGATGTGGAACCATTTTATCAATATAAATGGGAAGGGGGATTCGAACTCATGTTAGTCGATTATATCATTGAATTGCTATTATTCAAATCAAGGGTAAAGTTCAACTAATATTGCATTAAAATTTTACATTATTTTGCTGTGATAGAGTGTTACACTATTACCTTCTTTGATTTTTTGGAGAGCTTGATACAAGGGTTTCTTGTTCGTCTTCTTCAAGTACTAAAATAAAGAAACAAAATCCAACAAGAAATCATAAATACGTAGTACTAGCCATTTCAAAAATAAATATGACAAATTTGTAAAAAGAGAGAAATATACCGACTTCTTGTAAACAAAATTATGTATTGTTAGAGACGGGTTTTAAGACGGATACTATAAGCATCTCAAACTTGAGATAAATTACTAAAATGTTGTCTCTACGTAATAATTGAGATGGAAGTGTATATGAAGTTCTATCTCAAATTTGCAACGGATTTGCCAAAATTCCGTCACAAACATTTTGAGATGCCCTCTATCTGAACGCCCTATTTTCATCTCTAATCATAATTGTAAGACAGATTTTGACTAATTATTTACGAAATTTCTCATCTCTAGAAAATGTATGTACCTTGCCAGTGTAGTGAATAAGCCTTTCGGCGGCTAAAGAAACGAGGACGAAAACCAAGCATACTATGGCCACCACCCATGTTGGTGTCGACTCTAAGTTTGCTTCTGCTCCTTCACTCCCGGCCATCTGTCTTATCTTCTCTGTTTAGAAATCACAAACAAATGCTCAAGGATTTAAGTAATCAAGTAAAGCAATGTTTCATTTATATATATAATGTACGTATAATTATGACATTATGAATCATATCATAGTATACAAAAAGCTTGTAATATGAACGAGTCTTTTGACTTTAGCTTTTTGCAAAGAACACATTTGGTGTGTTATTTATATTATTCAAGAATATGGCATATCTTACTTATGGCCATATGGGTATTAAACAATATCATCTTGACATAGTATTGCTTTTATTTCAATCTTCTTAATTTGCTGTTAAAGTGTAATTTGATTCTCCAAGTTTTAAATTAAGAAATTTATCCAAAGTGATTCCTATTTTATTTTTAATTAAGCATAACTGTTTGTTAAAACATTGAGAAATTAAGAAAAATCTTTGAAAATGCTAAGAAATTTGGCCAATGAAGTGAGCCTTACACAATGACAGTTATTTTTTGGAAAGTTATGTTTTGGCAATGAATGACCGTGTATTTATGCAACATGAAGTGGAAGCTGCAATGCTTAATTAGCGCGAATTCGGCCAATTATATAAGAATACATATCTGTAGCAACAAAATTTATGATTAGAACAGAAAGAATTATATTTACAAGACACTAGTGGAGTGTCACCCATGAACAAAATAAAGGCTATAGACAATTAGCATTAATTCCCTCATGTTAGAATAGAATATATAACTCTCACTATCCAAAAATTAACTTGGATGAATCTGTACAACCTCATATAAACACCTTGTTTTCTTCTAAAAAAACAATTTGCCAGTTGCCATGGAAGACTGTCGGTTTCTTTCCTCCCAAGCACAATATCAGACATATCAACGAATGCGACTCACATGAGCAAATGGCTCAGGAGCACTAGTTTCTTTTGAAGATTTCACTTCATCTGGACTTCCAAACACATTCCAAATCCGCAAGGTCTCATCCCCTACAGAAGCTACTGAGTGGCCGTCAGGACTCTGTAACATAGATTACAAAAATATCAGTAAAATACAAAAAAGTTAAGGTAAATTGTCAACAAATCATGATAAATTAATTACCTGAGACATGAAAAGTACTCTAGAGGTATGCCCAGTAAGCTCTGCCATCTGCACCATAGATGGATATTTCCACAAAGTCAATTTGTTATCAGGAAGCCCATGCGAGCTCAGAAGCTCACGGTCATTATTGTTCCACAACAAAGCAGAAACCTGGGATCCAGTATCAATTGAGTTCAAACATGCACCAGTATTAATGTTCCAGAATTTTATGCATCCATCAGCCATGCCTCCACCAGAAGCCAGCATATTACTCTGATAAGGACACCAAGCAAGAGCTTTAACTGCAGCTGTGTGGTCCTGAATCCTGTGCAGCCACTGAGAAGCTGAATTTAAACCTGCCATTGATCGATCCCAGATGTGTACAAGATTGTCATTGCCTCCACTGACAAGATATCGACCTGAAGGTGACCATTTTAACCCACAAACCTCATTCCGGTGTCCTCTGTAGGTTTCAATTATATGATTCCTAACCCTTAAATCATTGTTAATGATTTTGCTGTCTGCTGATCCAGTTGTGAGGATGTTATTGTTCCAAGTCAGTGTACCAACGCGAGCTTGGTGGCCATCACTTAAAGTTCTCAGCTGCAAGAACCAAAAAAAGTCAGAAATTGAAAAACCCAGACATAAAAACCTAGAATATATAGTTGTGCTAGTTATTCACCTTTTTGTTAGTTATAGAATCCCAGACCTGAACTTCTGAGTTGTTCAAGCCAATGGCAATATTACGACCATCAGGCGCCCAGCTCACACTCGTTACTGGGCCTTTATCATCAGATACGGTTTCAAGCTCCCACGAAGTATGACTGGATGCATCCCAAAGGTATACTGTGTTTTCAAGAGCAATAGCAATAACATTGCTCTTACCCCAATCCAGCAAATTCAAGTAGTAGTCATCTACCAGACCAGGGCAATCCAACATACGTTCTGCAATCTGTTTACAACACCAATGTCAAATTTCGGAGTTTATAACCAAGCAACAACCAAAAAGGCCAAGGACATACTAACAAACTAAGCAATTCAAGAGATAGCATATCCAAAAAATATCAAAATGGTACTTCATACATATCATTTGACAATTGACATACGATCACATACTCCAAAAATAAGCTATAAAACTCACCAAAGCTTTCAATATAATGCCTCATTATTTTGAAAAAAAGCACTCATAGTAATCCGTAATTCATAATGTTTTTCCTCGTTTACTGTTCTTAGGAAAAATGTTGCCAACATGCGCGCTTTTTCTACACTAAATATAAGTAAATAAGTATTCAACTTATAATCTTACATAGAGGATCACAACCATAATCATAAATAACATTTTAATCATGCAAGAAAGATAAAAAGAACACTAAGGTCTGATACAAAACAATTCGATAAAAGATTCAAAACAAGTCCATCATTAGTCCCTAAACCCTAGAAATAATTGTCCGTGTTAATACAAAACAATTCGATAGATTCAAAACAAGTCCATTATAAGTCCCTAAACCCTAGACATAATTGTCCGTGTTAATACAAAACAATTCGATAACAGATTCAAAACAAGTCCATTATTAGTCCCTAAACCCTAGACATAATTATCCGTGTTAATACCAAAATTAGATGCATAATTGGATAAACCCAATCAAAATTAGTGAGAAAAGTGAACAAACCTGAGGAACCCGACGATGTCTTCGTTTACCAACAGAAGCACCCTCCAATTGGGGGGTGGAAATAGGAAGTGGGGCAGGTGGCTTGTTACTGAATGCAAGAATTCTTGATCTGTTCATCCCAAAAACCTCCTTCATCCGCTGCCGATACGCCTCCTTTGACGGCGATGTAACAGAACTATCCTTCTCTTTATCCTTCCATCCTTCTGTCAGCATGTAATGCGCATAATCAAAATCGATAGCTGATCTATTCGGAATAAATCTATCCAAATCCAACTGTTTTTCATTCAAATCATCACAAAAACACAAAATTTCAGTAAAATTAACCTAATTTTAACAATAAATCGTATTTAAAAACAAAAAGAAGATGAATTCTTACGTTTTCTTTGGTTCGATTGTGAATCAGATTGTAACGAATGTGACTTGACATCAGACTCTTCCCTGATCCAGGGCAGGAGGGAGAAAAGGATGACATGATTTTCAAGTAAAAGATATTTGTGATAAACTTAGCGGTATTCCAACTACTGGTTGCCGCCAATTACTGGTTATGTTGCCGTTGGAGAATTTTGAATTTTTGAGAGAAGGGAAGGAGATAGAATAGAAAAGAAAAGGAAAGATTAATTTGGGAGGATTAATGAATAATGAGGTTATTTTATTGACGGGAGAAGGTCGATATTAACCGACTTATAATAAGCCTAAAAATTAATAATAAAAACAAGGTTGATGTTAACCGACTTGAAGAAAAGGGTATTTTACTATTTTAGGTCACGGTGAGTAATTGTTAAAAATTTAAGTGTTACAAACTAAAGGGTAAAAAAATTGGAGTGTTTTGTGAAAACATGGTAAAAATGTAAAATTTATAACTACTTTGATGTATAAATGCATAAAATTCGGGGGTTTTTATTCGACTTCCTCAATCGCTAAAACGCCCGCGTATTTATCATAAAATGACGATTTTACTCTTTTAAAGAAAATTACCCCCATCTCCCTTCACCCTTCCCCTTCACGTTTTTTAAACTTTTTTTTTGAATCGAAATTAATATATAAACAAATAAAAATTTTAAACTACCATTTTTAAACAAATACTTCTAACAATTTTATTTTTTTCAATTATATTAATTATTTTAATTATGAAATTCAGTAATTATTCAATTCTTTTTTTTGGCAACACTTTTTAAAATATTCGAAATTAAAAACGAAATTATAAACTTTTTTATTTTTATTACATTCATTTTTACCTAGCAGGAAAAAAAATTTAATTTAAAAAAAAAATTAATTCATTTTTTTTTAAAACACAAGGGCCGCCCGGAATTGGCGGCCCGGACCATGGTTGGTCCCCCGAAATTGGCGGCACGGACCATGGTTGGTCCACCCGGAATTGGCGGCACGGACCATGGTTGGTCCATCCGGAATTGGCGGCCCGGACCAAGGTTGGTCCCGGAGTTGGCGACCCAAACCATGGTTGGTCCACCTATATCCATCACCCGCTTTTCACCCATCTAATTCGAATTCTCGTCTGCTTAGTTACAGCGGGTGACCGGATTATTTGATAATCCACTAAATATTTCGATCCCTATTTATTACCCTTTCTTCTTTAACAAATCAATCTTTTCAAATGAGAGATATTTAGAAGGCAAACTAGATTTACCCCGAGCGATGCACGAGTTTTTTTAATTTAAAAATCTTGTATATTTTACGTACTATAAAGTAGGATACGCAAATTTTGAAATAATGAAATGTGAAGCATTGGAGTGTAATGAAATTAAATTTAGAATGTGAAACAACTAAAATTAATTCTGAAATAAAATAAGCATCTAATTAAGGAGGAGAAATGAAAATGATAAATATAAATGATGACCTAACAAAAAAAATAAAAATAATAGGAGTACCAAAGAGATGACACGTGACATCACTTTATGCAAATATTGAATTTTAAAATATTAGTATAGGTAGGATTAGAGTCCTCAACAAGAGTAAAAGGAAAAAAAGTTCCTTAAAAGAAAACGAGTAAAAGGACTGAAATGTCCTTATAAAAATATCCATTTATCCATATGAACACAAGTCACTTGAGGCCGAGACTTCTAGCTAGCCACGAGTCCATGACAAATTGATAACATATGGACCTAATTTTCTATTTCCTCTTCCTCCCCCTCCACAAATTAGAAGGTGCACACATTTTTTTCGGGTTGAGAACATATTTTTACGGTTTAAAAGTACCTTTTTACAGTTTATAAGCATACTTTTTAGTTTAAAAGTCCATATATTATCTATTACTATATACTAAAAGAGACACCAGGAATAACACGTGTCACTTCATGGTGAAAAGATTTCCCGCCAAAAACTCTTTCCTAAAAAGACATATTTATCTTTTTTTATTTTCTCTCCTTTTGTATAAATGTTTATATATGGAAAAAAATATAGGATTATGGATTATGCCATTATTAAAATTTTGGTAATATTTTAGTCAAATTGTCATATCAATAATAGAGAATGTTCTTACTCAATATTTTGGCCAAAGTAGCATATTAAATATATCAAATATTTTAGTCAGATCATTATATTAAACATATAAAATATATAATACGTAGTAAGTTAAAATATGATAAAATGAGTACATTCGAGATTATTAATTACGCAATAGATTTAAGGGATAAATACTTCAATTAAAATTTTATAAAAAAGATAGTCAAATAATAATTTTCAAATATCCGTGCGTGCACGGGACCTAATCTAGTTTACTTTTAAAACGGAGTTAAGCTAATAAATGGGGTCTAACCTTTTGAACTTTTCACCGTTTAGGACCTATAGCTTTTTTTTCACCGTTTGGGACCTCATTCCCCTTTTCCGGCCAAATTTAACTAGAGTACATTAAAAGGTTAGGTCCTTGGGTTAAAAGGTTAAAGTAAATCAAAAGTTTGAGGACTAACCTTTTTGTTTTTTCACCTTTCAGGACCTGAACTTTCTTTTTTCACCTTTTGAGACCTCATTCAAGTTTTCATGTAATTCCAATTCAATTATTAAAGTTTCTAATCATTAACATATAATAAGTTCAAATTGAAATGATATGTAACTTAATTCATAAATTTAGCCCATATATAAATTGATTTGGGTATCAAATAATCTAATGAATAAAGAAGAAAATAATTATTTACAAGCTGATCGATCATATTTTATATATTCGGTTATGGTGTCCAATGACAATAGAAGAATTAAGCAATTTATATAGTAGAGTACGATATTCATACAATTATACTCAAAGGTTTACGGGGATGGTGGAACTAAAAATACACTACGGAATTTTCCGCTCCGGGACCCAAGTTGTTAGGAAGATCCGCCATTGATGGTATATCCTCACAATTATTTGTGGTTTGTTTGAAGAATATTAGTAATGTCCACACAAAAACGTAAAAATAATAAAAATAGGTTAATTTTAAACGAATTCTGATTTTGATCACAAGTTAATATATCATACTATTTCTTGATTGTTTTATGACAGTAAAGACAATTGGATTATTGATGCTCATATTTGATGAGGTACTTAAATGATTTATGCTTAACTCGATCAAAATTAATCAGCAATTTCCGAATTAAAATTGCTGACCTCAAATTTTCTATAAACATATTCAAATCAGTTGTTATTGGATTACGTAAATTAAGTTTCAACTATTAAAGGTCTTATGAATGAGTAAATATTATCTATGATGTTTGGAGAAGAGTACTATGTAGTTTTAATTGTATGATGGGGTTTGGGAAAGATGAATTATTATTATTATTATTATTATTGTTAAATATATTAATAACAATTATTACATAATAATTAATAAAAATAAAAATATTAATAACTATTATTATAATTATTAATTTGAGGGTTAATTTTTTTATATATAATAAATAACGTTGGTATACAAAATATGGATATGAGGTCCCAAAAGGTGAAAAAAAAATATTCGGGTCCTAAACGGTGAAAATATCAAAAAGTTGGATCCTAACCTTTGTCTTAATTTATTATTTGAGTGATAGTATGGTTAACGGTGAGTTAAACTATGGTTAACTGGCCGGAAAATGAACATGAGTCCCCAAAAGGTGAAAAAAAAAGGTTGAGGTCCTAAAGGGTGAAAAAACCAAAAGGTTAGACCCCAACTTTTATCTTAACTCTTTTAAAACGGATGTACCTTTTATGTGAAAATATGCTTTTAACGGTAAATATATGCTTTCAAACAATAAAAATGTATTTTTTAAAGGCGTAAAAATACAAAACCGACTCGGTTGTACGTAGGGTGTACCTTCTACCGATTGCTCCCCCTCCCTCTTTCTCTTCTGTAGATAAAAAAATCCCCAATTCAATTTAGGGTTTCCTTGTTTCTTCACCTCAATCACTCGCATTTTTTGCTTTTCATTCAATTAATTGATGATTTGTTATTTTGTATTGCGTCGCCATCGATTTGTTTGAAACTTGGGTTTGGTTCGTTGTTTATCTCCTCCACACGATCTTGGGTTGTTCTAAATTTCGGCGTTCACGGCGGCAGTAACGAGTGTTCCAACGATGGAGGAGGTGTTGCTACTTGGTAGGGGTTGAAAGGAGGAAGGACCGCTGAAAAGGACGGCTAGAAATACATCATTTTCTCCAAATGCAAGCTCGAGTTCTTAACTGGTATAGTGATTAGAGTTCCAGAGGATGCCTTGAAGGCATAGGTATGGGATTATATGGTAAAAAAGTTGTGCTACTCTCAGTACTTTCATTGCCTACAGTTATGCTTTATTCTTAATAAATCCATTTTTGAGATTCTGTTTCCTGATTATCAAGTGAAGTTATTCAAGGTCAGAAGACAATTTTACTTCATAACACAAAGATCATCCAATAATAGGATTACAGGAATACAGGTTTTGGGATACTTTGGTGATTGTGTCAAAACTGTTCTAAAATTTGTTTATGCTATATGGTGGTGTTTGCTAAATAGCGTTTTTGAATTATGCCTATAAAATACTTTAAATGGTAGTATGATGTTAATGTAATTACTATGAATTCTTTGACCGGCAACCAACAACCAACAACTTGATTCTAGCCTATTAGCTCAAAATGGTAGAGCATCGTGTGTTGACACACGAAGATGTAGGTTCAAGTCCTACATAGGCTACATACAAGCTATGAGATTTGGAAGTCTTAAGGAGTTGGGTAGTGTTTCTCAATGTGTCATAAAGAATATATGTTGTGTCCTCATCATCCCTAATTTTCTAACTCTTATAGTAGTTAATTTATCCAAAGACAGCACCCTCAACATTATTCATGTAACTACGCTAGCAGCGAGTTTGAGCAACATAGGCAGCTGCTGCTGCTGGTAAACTATTCTCAGAAAATGAAATAATAACATTGTTGTTACCTTGTTTTCTGAAATATTGTCAAAGATATTGTTCTACTAGTGTCATATGCAGAAAGAATCAAACTTGAACCCAATCTGAAAAATCAACAGGAGGTTAGGAGAATCTTCTTAAGATCAGAAAAATAAATACAAGAAAGAGTTCAGAAACTTTATAAAGCTACCAAACCCAGCCCAAGGGTTGCTCCACCCAGGTGGTCTAGATCAGGTCTGTTACTCTTACTAAGTTGCTCCCTAGAAAACTAAATCAAGCAACAGCTTACTATAAGAGTCATATTATCTTGCTGAAATTTGTTAATAGAGGTGACAAGTTTTAGACTTGTCCCGAATCCTGATTCATACAAGTCTACTTTTAAACAATGGTCACAACAGGTTTAATATCTTCTTCATAACCTGATCAGGAGAAGTGTGTATAAAAATACCATCTTCACAACAACAGATGAGTGCCAACAGTGGAGAATGCCATTCATTTATTGAATCTTGACATATATGCCACCTTGCAATCGGATTGCTCGGCAGTCAGAAAATCATTCAAGAGATAACAGACAGCCTGTGAGGCTGTGATATGCTTATAAAACTGAACCCAGAACAGAGGGTGTGTGGCTGTGATATGCGAGTATGAAACTATGCTTTTGGAATTTGGAAAGGTAGTATATGAGTCAATCTACTAGGGATTGTTATACTCCGTATAAGCTCAGAGAACGCGATCATAGTTAACGTACAAGATGCACAAACTGAAACAAGTCTTATCAGGGTAATACTCCTTCTGTACAAGAGCTAACATTGGGATACATCCACAAAGCAAATGGCATTTAAATTTTACTAAACTCAAGTAGCAACAGCAGGTTTACTTTGCATAGTAATCAATTTAGTTGACAATGCAGGCCAGACTAATTTGAACCTTAATGACATAACAAAAACAACATAGATGAGACTAGAAACAAACTTCATTCTGTTTTATTAAATTTCCTCGAAACTAGATCTACTTATTCGACATGATACATGTCCACAACAACTATCCCTACATTTAACAAAGAAAATTCAATTCTATCTGTAAAGAAAGATCTGCATCAGTGATTTGCTATTCTTGAATTCTACTGATCAGCAGTCGAAGTAGTTGCCTTACATGAGAAACAGGATAGCATGCCTCTCAACAAGCCTAGTTGATAAACTGGCTTAACAACACGATCTTGGCACGATATTTCATAGTACTTTACGAACCGGTGACCACTATCAGATGACGCTACTGGTATGAGTGTGTCCATAAGCTGAGTAACCGTTACTACTTCTGCAGCTGAAAAGCCATGTTCTGTTGCAATTCCCGCAAGAATTCCTTGAATTGTATCACTTTCACTTGAGTAAACATTTTCAATCACCACTTCACTTTTAGATGCAAACTTAATCCACAATGTCAGTAATATCGAATCAGAATCAGAATCAGAATCAGATTCAGCATTGTCATTGTTATTGTTGTTTACTTTTGTCCCTCTTAACCAAAATGTCTTCGGTAGTAATTTATCCACTTGACCAGGCACAACCTTGAAACTTTCTGTCAGACTCTGACTATTAGTTGGGGTGATAGGAATAGTAGTTTGTGCAAGAAACGGATCATCCAAGAGGACAGTCGCCGTGGGTCTGTCAGAAGCAGGAGCCAAACACCTTTCAATGAACTGCTTAGCCGCAGGATCAGCCACTCTTCTTAATGAATCAGGCATTATACCCGAACTAGCCTTCATACGAGCATGATATTTGTTAACATATTCCCTATATGGAATTTCAAGGGTGATCATCTGTAATACGCACATCCCAAAAGAATAAATGTCAACTGACTCATGACATGGTTCTCCTACTGAAACCTCTGGTGCAATAAACAATGGTGTTTCAAAAGTATCTGCACTGTACTTTTGACCAAGAATCATAGCCAGACTGAAATCTCCAAGTTTAACAGTGCAAGTATTACCATTAATAAAGATGTTTTCAAACTTAACATCACGATGAATAATTGGTGGATTTTGATTGTGAAGATATTCCAAACCTCTAAGAATCTGTATGCACCAACTCTTGATAGCAATATCATCTTCAAGAAAATGTTTCTGAAGATAATCTAACAAATTACCAGAAGTAGAAGGTTCAGTAATCATGTAAAGTCTTTTCTCCTTAAAATCAACCCAAGAATCATAGCATCTAACAATATTATCATGCACCAATGGTTTCATGAGATTATGTTCATTACACAAACTCTCAACATATTTCTCGTTCTTCAACATATCTTTTGTTAATAATGTCTCAGACCAAGCGATTTCGAGACCATTAATACCATCAAAGCCCTTGAAAACTACTTTCTCAGCATCACCTCCTCTTGTTCCTAAGAGCGTGCCATATCTTACGAATTGTCCGACCAAATCTCTGTCGCAGATTGCATAATTTGTGTTGCCTTCTTCCTGTGAACTTGAAGCCGCCATTACTAACAGCTAGCATGCAATACAGAACCAGAGAATTGAATAAAAAAGAATTGGAAATGGAGGAATATTTATATTGTTATGGGGTTTAGTTTTGGATAACAGTGACTGGCGACTTATGAGAGGAAGTTTTGTGGAATAATAAACGAAAGATGATGAATTGACGATCGATGATTATTGATTAATGATTTCTATTTATAATAACAGTTTGGATTAAGTCGGTATTCAAGAAACTGAATATACCATTTCTTGATTTTCATTTTTATTAATTAATAAATATAATCCAACCAACTATATCTGTTTATTAATTTTCGGTTATTTTTCCTTTTTGAAAAGTAAATCTGTTTACTACAAGTTGTTACGTTCATTTAAGTTGCACGCTTAAGCCTCGCTAATTTAATCTTGAATAATTTAATCTGTAACGTTTAGATGTTCTTTTACTGATTAACCATGTCTATTATTATAGGATATATGATATTTATATTTATCTTTTTCATTTTACAAAAGTTTGTTAGTGAGTTTGTTGCAAAAGCAATGTTGGCTTCTCTTCCAAGCTAAGAAACTTAATCAGTAAATTCAAGTTTTCTTCAACTATTTTCTCTCTAGCATTCTGAAACTCTCTTAGATTCTTCATGGTATCAGAGCTGAATCTCATTTTGGAGATTTAGGTTTTCGATTTAGTGAATCAATACTGCACGAATTGCTTGGATTGCTGCGAAACTTCTTGCAATTGCGAAGTTTCTTGCACAATTTTGCGATTTCAAATCTGCGATTGTGATTGTATTTGATTGATTGTTGATATAATGGCGACTGATAGCTTTGAAACTCATCAAGATTCTTACCAAAACAATGGTGAAAATGGAGGTAATCTTGATCCTTATTTCATAGCTAATTCAGACAGTCCAACTTCTTCTTTAGTTTCTGCTGTTTTCAATGGTTCGAATTTCTTGCGATGGAAAAGGAATGTTATGAGAGCATTGATAGCTAAAAACAAAGAAGGTTTTGTGAATGGAGGAATTATCAAACCTGTTGTGAATCACAAAGATTATTGTAAGTGGAAACGTGCTGATTTCATGGTAGTGAGTTGGATTTTAAGCTCTATGAACAATGAGTTAGCAGATGATTTTGGATACATTGATAATGTTGGAGAATTATGGAAGGAATTAAATGAGAGGTTTGGACAGTCCAATGGACCTTTGATCTATCAACTGAAGAAGGAAATTGATAGTTTAAAACAAGATAATATGACTATTGTTACCTATTATGGTAAGTTGAAGAAGCTATGGGAAGAAATGCAGAGTTTGAGGGCATTTCCTACTTGTATTTGTGGTGCTTTGAATAGCTGTAGTTGCCAAATCTTGAAGAAAATAGCTGAGTTTGAAGAAGAAGATAGAATGATGAAGTTTTTGTTAGGGTTAAATGGAGGATTTGAAGGAACTGTGACAAATGTGCTATCCATGGATCCTTTACCAAGTATAAACAGAGTTTTTGCTATCACTCAACAAATAGAGAAGCAGAAACAAGTCAGTGGTGCAGCTGTTGAGGCTAGTGCTATGAGTAGCAGTGCTATGGCTGCTCAATCATACAAAGGTGATCAATCTCAGAGGTTTGCTAGTGTAAAGAAAGACTGGAAAGAGATAAAGAAAGAAAAAATGCACAAGATATGCACACATTGCAAAGGTAAGGGGCATACTGTGGATCAATGTTTCAAGCTCATAGGCTATCCTGATTGGTACAACACAATTAAGGCCTCAAAAGGGTCACAGTATCAAGCAAATGGAAGCAGACTTGTTGCTAATGTAAACTCAGCTGCTGATGTTGGAGATAATCCTCTTGATGATCAGTTGAATGGTTCTGCTGGTTCTGTGAACAATGAAATGATCAATGCAATTTTCCAAGAGGTTTTGAAAGCAATGAAAGGCAAGCAAGTTCAGTATAGTGATACTTCTGGAGTTTCTAGTTCTTATGCAAACTATGCAGGTATCATTTCTCACTCTTTTAAATGCACTGTGAATAAAATGCTTAATTGTGGATTATGGATTGTGGACTCTGTAGCTTGTGATCATATGACATATGATGAGAGTATTTTGATAAACAAGAGACCACTTCAAAAGACAATTAAAGTTGGCTTGCCTGATGGAACACAATTGAATGTTGACACAGTTGGTGATGTTGTTCTTAGTGATAAAGTGGTTTTGTCAAATGTGTTATTGGTCAAAGGTTTCAAACACAATCTGATGTCTGTTGGTAGGTTGATTGAACAAACTGGCATTCATGTTATATTTACTGGTGATGGGTATTCTTTCCAG
The DNA here is from genome assembly GCF_020520425.1 of Spinacia oleracea. NCBI lineage: Eukaryota > Viridiplantae > Streptophyta > Magnoliopsida > Caryophyllales > Amaranthaceae > Spinacia > Spinacia oleracea. The sequence continues at coordinate 20,335,942 of NC_079489.1, forward strand.
GACCCTTCTAGTTCAGCTATGCTTGGTGCTGGAAACAAGACTCAAGGTCTTTACTACTTTGCTAAACACACAAATCTTCAAGATCTTAAGTGTAGTGGAAACACAGCTGCTACTGTAGTACAGGATGGTAATACTCATGTAAATACTGGTGTTTTGCCAAATAAGGCTGCTACTAGTATGTTTCAGTCTAAAATGGATAACAGGAATAAATTAGATCTTTTACATGCCAGATTAGGACATCCTTCTCTGTCATTAATGAAGTATGTTGATGAAGCATATTGTAAAGGATTTACTGAATATAATTGTGATGTTTGTTTTCATTCAAAGCATCATAGATTTCCATTCAAAAAGAGTGACAGTAGAGCATCTGAATGTTTTGAACTGATTCATCTGGATTTATGGGGGTCATATAGGGTCAGAAATTTAGATGGTTCAGCTTATTTCTTGACTGTGTTGGATGATCATAGTAGAGTTACGTGGACCTTTTTGCTTCACAACAAGATGCAAGTAGAAAAGGTGGTGGCAGATTTTATCTCTATGGTTGACACTCAATATCACAAAAGAATAAAAAGAATAAGGTCTGACAATTGAACTGAAGTAGTGAAAGATTCTTGCAGAGTTTTGTTTGCTAGTAAAGGTATCATACATGAAAAAAGTGTTCCTTATGTTCCTCAACAGAATGGTAGGGTTGAGAGGAAACACAGAAGTCTTCTTGAAATAGCTAGAGCCTTAAGATTTCATGCTGGATTGCCTAAGAAGTTTTGGGGAGAATGTGTACTTACAGCCACACATTTGATAAACAAAATTCCAGTTAAGGTGTTGAATTGGAAAACTCCATTTGAGGTTATGTTTCAGAGTGTTCCTGTATATGACACACTAAGGGTCTTTGGCTGTTTATGTTTTGCTCACAACACTCAAGTAAAAAAAGATAAGTTTGATTCTAGAACTAGGAAGTGTATTTTCCTAGGCTATCCTGCTGGTTATAGGGCTTTCAAGCTTTATGATATGGATACACACACTGTCTTTGTTTCTAGAGATGTCATCTTCTTTGAGGATGTATTTCCATACAAATCTCAACCTACACATAATCCCGATATTTTGAAACCTGTTCAAACAGTTCATTTTGGTTCTGAAGCCAATTCTCATTCTGTTGATCTTGCTTCTGATATACAGAATCATATTCACACTGAATCTCCACTTTTATCCTTAAACACTTCTCCACCACATTCATCTCAAAATTCTTTACATTTTGCTCCCAATTCTTCTTCTTCTTCTCATAGTTCTGGTTCAACACACAATACTGAACCTGAAATTCACATTACTTCTCCTAATACTCAACTTAATCAGTCTCCTAATATCATACAACCTATTGTTCCAACTCTTGTTACCAGACAAAGTTCCAGAACAATTAAACCTTCAACTGCTCTCAAAGACTTTGTTGGAGCATATATTCCACACAGACATGACACTTCTTCTTCTGAATCTGTTTCTTTTGCTGTAAAAGACTGCTCTCTTGACAATGATTGTGATGATCTTTGGTTAACTGATTTGGCACTCAATAGCTTTGACACTTGGGAATCATTAGTTTTTACTGTGTTTCAGTCTCCCAATGATCCCAAGCATTACAATCAAGCTAAACATGATGCTAACTGGTTAACTGCTATGGATAAAGAAATCCAAGCCTTGGAGAGTAATGATACTTGGGAACTTACTCAGTTACCCAAAGATAAGAAAGCAATTGGCTCTAAGTGGGTTTACAGAACCAAACTCAATCCTGTTTATACAATAGATAGGCATAAAGCTAGATTAGTGGCAATTGGTTATCAGCAAGTGGAAGGAAAGGATTGTACTCAGACTTTTTCCCCTGTTGCTAAATTAGCTACTGTGAGAATTGTCATTGCACTTGCTGCTGTAAGAGGTTGGCCACTATATCAGCTGGATGTCAATAATGCCTTTTTACATGGCTATATTGATGAGGAGGTTTACATGAAGCCACCTCCTGGTTATCTTAAAGCTCAGCCTGGACAAGTTTGTAAACTCAAGAGATCCTTATATGGTTTGAGACAAGCATCTAGGCAATGGAACAAGGAATTGAACAAATTTCTGATTTCTCTCAACTTTCAGCAATCTAAGCAGGATTATTCTCTGTTTACAAGGACTTATGATGCAGAATTTCTTGTGATTTTGGTTTATGTGGATGATATATTGATTACTGGTACTTCAAAGGCTCAAATTGAAGAAGTGAAAGTTGCTTTAGACACTGCTTTTACAATCAAGGATCTTGGTCTGCTTGCTTATTTCCTTGGTATTGAAATCGATAATGGTATTTTTCTTTCTCAAAGAAAATACATTCAGGACATTCTAATTGATGCTGGTATGGAAGAATGTACTCCTGCACCAGCTCCTCTTTCATGTGGTCTAAAATTGTCCATTGCTGATGGGGTTTTGCTTGATGATCCTGATGTATATAGAAGGCTTGTTGGTAGATTGCTTTACCTAGGCATCACAAGACCTGATTTGTCCTACTGTGTGCAGCATCTCAGTCAATTTGTTCATTCTCCAAGAGTTCCTCATCTCAAGGCTGCTCTTCATGTCTTAAAGTACTTAAAGGGTATAATAGATAATGGTTTATGGTATACAGCTGATTCTAATACAGAGTTAAGTGCATATAGTGATGCTGACTGGAGTGCCTGTCAATACAGCAGCAGATCTTTAAGTGCATATGTTGTCTTCCTTGGCAACAATTTGGTTTCTTGGAAGACTAAAAAGCAGCGTAGTGTGAGTAAATCTTCAGCTGAGGCAGAGTACAGAAGCATGTCTGCAACTGCCAGTGAGCTTGTTTGGATTCAGGGATTACTTGAAGACCTTCAAGTTCACATTTCATTGCCTGTTAAGTTATTGTGTGATAATACTTCTGCTGAACATTTTGCCAAGAATCCCATGTTTCATGACAAGACCAAACACTTGAAAAGGGATATGCATTATGTTCGTGAGCAAGTAGAGGATGGTTTCATTGAAACTGCTCATGTTTCTGGTGCCCTACAACTTGCAGAATTGTTAACTAAACCACTTGCTTCTTCTCGACATCAGTTTCTATCTGCCAAGCTTGGACTTGTATCTAAAGTCCAGCTTGAAGGGGGAGTATAGGATATATGATATTTATATTTATCTTTTTCATTTTACAAAAGTTTGTTAGTGAGTTTGTTGCAAGTTAGTTAGGGTTAGTTGCTTGCTTGTATATAAAGCAATGTTGGCTTCTCTTCCAAGCTAAGAAACTTAATCAGTAAATTCAAGTTTTCTTCAACTATTTTCTCTCTAGCATTCTGAAACTCTCTTAGATTCTTCAATTATCCATTTTGCAAATCTTTTAAATTTATCAATAAACACACCAAACTAATCTACGGCCCACAACTCTCTAGGGAGTTGGTGCATGTCCACCTAAATAACTAACTAAAAACTTTTGTTTTTACGTATTCTTTTAAAATGATTGTGGCATATGTTTCTGAAATTAGAGCTCATTAGGGATTAATTACGGTTAACTAGGATTATTAAGATGGATTAGGGATTAATTACGGTTAACTAGGATTATTAAGATGGATTAGGGATTAATAACTATAATAGTGTTAAAGGCCTATAAAGTAAGAGAAAGAGAATGAAAAATCAGAAATATTGTGGATTAAGAAGGATAAGGTAATAAGTTTTCATGTCAAAAAATAGTTTAAATTAAAGTGTAAACAACATCATGAAACAGACTAAAATGGAATGTGTAAAGATCATTTTGAAACATAGGCCGGTATTATAATCAAATATTTTTAGAGGTAATGTATGTGTTACTTTAAGTGTCTATTCTCTTTCTATGACTAAGTTTCAATTTTTGTCAATTTATTATAATTATTTTAATTACAGTTTGTTTTGTTATTGACATTATATTATATGTTACATTATCATGTATCGTAGATTGTTCTCTCTAAATGTTGTTAGATTAACTTAGTAATAACCGTATCGTATACATAATGTGGTTCTATTTATTCATATATGTATATCTTACAGGACTTACACTAATTAAACAAAAATTTATGAATATGTATAAATAATATAAAATTTCGTAATACCTAAGTTATTATATGTCGAGTAATATAACTTCTATTTTATAAAATGCTCTCGCGCGGGTCAAAATGCTAGTTACTCCTTATAAAATAAGAAGGTAGAAAAAGTTGGACTGAGAGGAAAAACACATAACAACAGCCAATGAAAGGAAGATTAATACGATTATAATGTTTTTGGGTTATAAGAAATCAACAAGCACCAGTGGTCTAGTGGTAGAATAGTACCCTGCCACGGTACAGACCCGGGTTCGATTCCCGGCTGGTGCATAAAAATCAGCATGCTGTGATGAAATTGCGCAGGTGGCACTGGGTTCGCCACCATCTTCAGAAAAGTATCTGAAAAATACAAGTGCGCTTAACTGAGCTTGCTGTTTTTTTGGTCTTTCAACACAGGTCACACTTTTCTTGCTCTGGTTAGAACTCAGGGAGCAGCATTGCCTTTTCTTGCTCTGGTTAGAACTCAGGGAGCAGCATTGCCTCTAGAGCCTAGAGGTGGTCAGGTTTGGAGTTTGGACAGTTAGTTTTTGGCTTTAAGGTTTTGCTCTTGATACTGGTTGTGAATTTTTTCTGTTGTTAATTTAGATGTATTTTGTGTTTATTATAAATGAATTATTTGTAGAAGTGTATTTAGTTGTTTACTTCATTTAATTGAGATGTAGGTGGCTTTGCAACTTTGATAATAATCTAAATGTTAGATTATTGACGGAAAAATCGTACAAAGGTCGGATAATTAGTGATACTTTTTTTCTTTTTTTTATAGGATATTTTGGATAAAATCACTTTTTAAAGTTGCAGTTTTTGAAATAACCACATTATATGTTTTTTTTTTTTTTTTAAATAACCACCTTAAACTTTCTTTTTTTATGAATTCACCACCAAATGTTAACGGACGTCCAAAGTTCCGCTAGTAGGGCCCACATCTAACAACCATATTTTTTTCCCTCCTCTTTTTCTTCCTTCTTCCTCCATATGAACTGATCCTCCATTAAAACACTTCTCTCGAGACAAAATTGTCAAAATTTCGCAAATTTACACTCATTTCTCTCCCAATTTTTCAAGTACAATTCATCAGCGATCAATTTTTGGCACTTTCCCCAAATATCAGCATGGTTCACGTAGTTAAAATAGGTAAATTGAAATTAGGGTTCTTAAATTGTTCAATTTGGGGATTTAAACTCAATTGATTGGTGTAAACGACGTCGTTTCGAAGCTTAACCATTTTAGTAAATGGTGTCAAGTTTTATTTTGAGGTGCTGAAATCTAGGATTTTACCCAATTCTTATACTTTTCCTTCGTTGTTGGGTTGCTGTGCTAAAGTGGGTAGTTCTAGAACAGGTTTAGTGTGCCATGTTCAACTCATTAAGAATGAGTTTGATGGTGTGATGTAAATACATAATTCTTTGATTCATATGTATGCTTGTTGTGGGATGATTGAGCTTGCCCTTAAGATGTTTGATGTTATGCTTGAGAGAGATTTGGTGTCTTGGAATTCAATCTCTGATGCCGAGCAGTAATGAAAATGGTTGGAAAGGTGAAAAGAGCAGAGAGAGAGTATTGAGTGAAAATGGAGGAGAAATTTGGTGAATTTTTTTTGGACGTTGGTTGTGTGGGCCAATAACGGAAATTTGAACGGACGTTAGATTTAGGTGGTGATTTCCTTAATTTTCAAAGTTTAAGTTGGTTATTTTTTTAAAAAATATATAAAGGGATTATTTCAAAAACTGCAACTTTAAAAGGTGATTTTATCTAAAAAATCAATTTTATAAGTTAATGAAAATTTATAGGTCCCTAAGAAAAAAAAGTTGAAAATTTTTAGGTGCGAATGAGCCACTAGGGCAATATAAATTACAAATGAGGGCGGGGGATTCGAACCTGAGACCTATTGTACACAGGCCCTCAATCTTAACCACTAGACCAAGACATCATTGGTTGAAAATTTATAGGTGAATGTTTTTAAAGTTAGACCAAAATGTTGAAATGGGGCAATATATCTTTTTATTTTTGAGGAAAATGGTGTTCAAGTACTGAAGTGTTGGTGTTCGCATAGTCCTTCCCGTTCCTCCTCCTCTTAAAACCCTCCAACCACCTCTAGTCGGCGGCGCCTCTGCCAAATACCTCTAGTCGGTGGTGCTCTCCTTCTCAGCCTGCTGCTATTAACGGTAAAATTACTTATTATGTATCGATTTTTCTTTATATATTGGTAGTAGTCTCGATCAATTGTCAAAAATCACGCATGAAAATGGAATGTTTGAAAACTAGAAATTGATAACGCTATATGAATATTCCATTGATGTATTTGATTAAAAGTTTGTTTTACACTTCAGTTTTCCGGGTCAAGTGAAGAATGGGTAAAGCTTCAAGAGACAAGAGGGTTTGTACATTTCCTTTTTATCTTTTTTCACATGGAACCACCAATTAAAATCAGGTTTTCTTCATTTAGTTTTTGTTTCATTGAAGGTAGCTGCTTTAATCTTCCAGGATATTTACTACAGAAAGGCAAAAGAAGAAGGATGGCGAGCTCGAAGTGCCTTTAAGCTCCTTCAAATTGATGAGGAATTCAATATTTTTGAAGGTATGAATGTATGATGTAACCCTTACTAAAGTTTTGTACCTCTTTAACTTATTTGCTTACATTTGGCAGTAAGACTTTGATTTGGAAATGGGTTGGTGGCGGAATTTGCAGGGGTGAAGAGGGTAGTGGATCTTTGTGCAGCACCTGGTAGCTGGAGTCAGGTTTCGTTTTATTGCTGTACTTCTGTCATTTGTTTTACTTAAGGTTGTCTACTTTAGTGATCATAAGTTGATGCTAGTATACAATTAACAATGCAAGGGCATCCTATCATCGAATGCATTTCATTTTGTCCTCTCAAAAACACCGACTATGCGAAGTTGGCCTGGATGATATAACCTAATATATTCACTGACATAGAGCTGGAAGTGATGATAGGCTATTCTTTAGTTTCTTTTATGTGCCTTTTACGCTTCTAAGTTTTGGAAACATGTACATTTACCTTTGTCACTGATAAATGTAAAGGCCAACAGATTAAGTCAAAGCTGACCAAATTTTGTATGAATTCTAGATGAGAATTTACATAGTAGAAATCTTATTGTTTGGATTCTGCTTTGTAGGTTTTGAGTCGGAAGTTGTATCTCCCAGCGAAGCTTTCACCTGATTCTAGGTGTGTTTCCTACTTTCTTATCTTAATTTGGATTTTCTTTAGGGTTCATATATTTGGTTGTTGCAACCATTAAGTGTTTGACTAGGAGCTGACGGTCCTTGTGATCATTTTTTTAATCTTAAATTACTCTCACACGAAGGAGTAACTTTGTCTCGAAACCTGTCCGCCAGGGGCGTGTGCGGTGGTAGTGTGTGTGTGTGTGTGGGGGTGGGGGGGTTTAGCCCCTACAACAAATTAAATTGTTTCACAAATAATACAACGTCATATATATACTGGGCTGGATCAGTGGAAAAGTAGTTGACGTGTTGATAGTGCTGATGAATAGAGCAGCGAGTTCAAGGTTAAGCAATTGGCAATGTTTTTTTCATTCCTTGTTCTTCTTTCCGTATGAATATTAATTGATTTTAGTTAGTAGGTTTCTACCTTTGCGCTTTTTACATTTCTTTGTCTTTATTCCTATTGAGAATTTGAGACTATACTTTTATTCCGTATTCTTCTATTCTTATTGAGACTATACTTTTAAAACCAAAAAGTAAATGTATGTACATTATTATTTTCATAAACCATCAGAAAATATGAACCCCGTACTAGTATTTGTATCCTTTACTAATAATTTGCAAAATTTCAACATAAGCATACTGCCATTTCTGTCCATAGCTGCATTTGTTTAGCTTCTTCATTTTTGTATCATATCTCGAGCTTACACATGTAACTATGGCTCATTACTTTATGCCTCACATATCTATTGGCCAGGGGTTAGGGTGGAAGGGAATTTACTTCGTGGCTTAAACATTGCATGCATGCTCTTCACAGAAAATTACATGCTCTGCTTCCATGGATAAAATTAGTAATTGAAATGAAATGGCCCCAACAATGATTTGTGCCATGTTGCTGAAGTTGTGGCCTCTGTGGATTTAAGTTGCCCTTTTAGGAATTAAGAATGTTGAATTGTTTATGCAGAAAGTTCTACTCTTTAATAACGAAGCATCAATTAATGATTATGCTATGTTACTCAGATTTGCTAGAAGTATCAGACATGGGTGTGTGCCCGATGTAAGGCATTCCCATTTTATGTGAATTTCCCTAATTTTGGCTTAAATGAAGTGTCTAAGTGTCATATTAATGTCCGAGTGTCAGTATCTAAAATGGTACTTGAGGTGCAATGAAGACTCTAAAATTCTTTTCTTTTTTATTACTTTTTTTAATACAAAATATCCGGCTTTTAAGCATGGATAATACACTTGGTTTGTCATTAGATATCGTGTGTATGTTTTTTTCTACATGTAATGACCTGGAAGTCATCGGATTGACACTCTACTAACCCTCACTAGCTTTGACCAAGGAAGATTCTTGAGCTTTATCACATGGATAGGGTTCCTCCACCCACATGGCTTGACAAAACAGTATCACCTCCTTTCGAAAGCTTTACTGCCCATAACCGAAGTATCTGTTTGTTTTGGTGCCAAGTGCCAACATGTCATTGCTTGACACTTGGCCCACCAGTAGGCTTCCTTCCCATATAAGGTCCTAAATTTGATCGTACCTGTAGCCATCATGTCAAATTGCTATAGTAAGCACATCATATCAACTTTGGAATGGGACCTTAGTTTGACCTACGCTGTTCATGTCCATTCACACGCTTTTGCAAGTTCCTAATGATCATGTGGTAATGGGTGATATAGAGCCAAGATGACTTTGTTTTAATAAAAGTTAGGAAAAATTGATTGTAATAATCCAACCTTCTGAGAGTTTTCTTACAACAGTCTGACGTTTGGGTTAACTAAGAATAATACAACCTTTTGGGGATATGTTCTTTAAACAGTCCCTAATGACCTATGGCTGGTTTTTTATATAAGTGGAAAATATATTACGTGACTTACTTTTCCCAAAAATCATTTAATTATGACAAGTGTTGTATCTTACTAGTCATTCATAATCTCTCATTCCCTTTGTCTCTCTTCTTCCTCCTCTCCTCTCTATCTCCTCCCAGTTTTATTTACTCTCGGTTTTTACCTTTTACATCTACATAGACACTACCGGGGTACATCATTATCCCTCCAACTTTCACATCAACCCTCTTCTCCTCTTTCACCAACGACAAAGACTCCAGCAACGGCCGCCGAAGTACTGAACCCAAACTCCCATGAAGAGGATTGGTGCTGGTGACGTTGATCAGGGCCCTTGATTTGAGAGTTAGACCCATAAATTGACCCCACCGCAGCAACCTCTGCGAAAACAATCACACTTGCTGCTACGCGCTCTTCTTGTTGAGTTGTTGTTGTTGGAAATGAATGCAATGGAGGTGCTACTAAATAATGCAACGACGACGACGACAGAGTTGGTTTAATTTCGTTTGGGGTTTTGGGTACTAAGGTTTCCAACAATGCGGGCGTTCAATCCTCCAAACATTCTGTTATTAGGCTCAGTTCCTGCTGATATCTAGTGGCATTTTGAGGTTGGTGATTGTATTGGTGGCGGGCGCTGCTCCGGCCTCCTTAATTTTTAGTGGTGGATTTGGCTGGTAGTGCTTTATGTTTTGCTGGTGGTGGCAGCGATAATGGTGGCTGGCGGTGCTCTAGGGTGTACTAAGAGCTAGCCAAGGAGGCTAGGATGAACGGAGTAGAGGAGAGATGGGATAATTCATTTAACTTAATTTAATTGTTTAAGAAATAAAAACCAATAAAAACATGACACATGGACCACTTTACCTTCCAAATAGGTTAAATCCGGCCAGGGGCTGTTTAAAGAAGATACCCCTAAAGGCTGTTTTATTCCGAGTTAACTCAAAAGTGGGATTTTTTTAAGACGAGTGTCGAGCGGGCAAAGGTTGGATTATTGAAGTTCATTTTTTCCTAAAAGTTGTAAAAATGTTGATATTTTGAAAATATACTTAGAGACTATTCCAACAATGTTTTACATTAAAAAATGTGGTCAAAATTAGGATAGAATAGTGTAAAAGTCCCAATTGTTGCGATCATTAAAGAATGGAGGACGTAGTAGATACATAGTACTATAAAAGGAATGTTTTTCCTTATTAGTTATTTTAAGTATGTTAAATACAATTCTTTCAATAAAGAAAAACATCTTGATTTTTTTTTTTTTTGCAAGCATTTTAGTTTATGCTATCCTTTTTTGTTTCATACTTCTTGGTTTTTTATTTAGTATAAAGTAAATAGATCTAGTCAACCTACCTTAACTCTTTAAACACTCAAATTAGGTTTAGTTCAAGTAAGGTTTTAGCCGAGCTTGGTTGAGTCGTCTCAACTGTCAAGTGTTCTATGAGTTGGCTCAATTCAATAATGCCATGCATGAGATGAGTCCTTTTAGCTTGTCATTTGTCACGCTCTGATCTTGTAATTCTTTGTTCTTGCTAGTCAGTAACTATTGCCCGTGAGTGTGCTCTTGATAATGCTATTCCCTATCCAAGTGACATCCATATTTATGGATACACTCTACTTTCATCTTTAACCTGACACATGGAGGTATCCATTCCATAATCTCCACATGACAAGTGGCACCCATAAGTGTGTTAACCTCAAGCCAGAATATGTAATCCATGATCTCCTGTAGGATACATTGGCCCTATATAGGAAAGGAAGAGCAATCAGAGAGAAGATCCTTCATAAGGAGAGACAATTGGTTTTTCAATACTTCTTTTAACAAGTTGGTGGTCGATTTTCCATTTCAACCTTGTTACGGTTTCAGTGTTTCACCAAATTCAAATGGTGTTGATTTTACCATTTTTCAGTTTTCAAGTAGTTTTTACTTATTTGTGATCAGTTTATCAAGTTGTATGGTACAAGTGTATAACTAACCTCTGAAATCTTCCAAACCAAATACAGAGCACTTAATACTGGCAGTGATACCAAACTCAGTAAGTTATGGTTTAATTTTAATTTTATGGTGTGGAACACCATAGTTACCTCATTATATATTGCCTGAAGGATCTTATCACTCTGAGACGCAGAATCTTGCAAAACTACCAGACAATCTGCGTCTTTTCAGCCTACTGGGTCCTAACTTTATAGCTACTATTGATTCTAGGCATGCGTTCAAGCCATCCTTCTTTTGGGAGTTCACTTAGGTTTAGCTTGTCAACAATATAGAGTCTCTAGGACTTTACCAAGCAATATGTGTAGCTTTCATACTTGCACAATGTGCTGAATCTCTAAGTAGCTGGCTACTCAATGAAGGGAGTCTATCATCACTCCTTACGTGGAGTTACTTCCAGGTGTGGTACCCTTGTCCCCCTGACATGTGACCTTGATCATGGTACATATGCCTGGAGGCATTTACTATGCTGTCAAAGTAAGAACCTGGATGTAAAGGCAAGGTAAAAATATCAAACATACCAATTACCAGCCTTGGATTAAAGTGTCTTGGCTGGGCTCTAATAGACCTTTGAACTACTCTCCCTATCCCATATTAGTTTTGAACACTTATCAGTGCAAAAAGTTGTGGGAAATAAACTATTGTTTAGGTTATCAATTATCAAAACTTTTGGGCATAACTATGTTATTTTAATAAAAAAAGTAGGTGAGTAAGGAGATAGTGGGTCCAATAGAAGAGGTAAGCAATAATAGAAAATTAGCTGGACCATGCCAAAATATGAAGTGTTCGGACTATTTGAGGACAGATGGAAAAGGAAAGTGTTGAGACTATTTGGGGGATGGGGGACATAATTCATTGGATGACTCTTTGAATTTTGTTTATGATGGACAACGTGTTACAAATTGGACAAAAGTCACAAAACCAGCCCAATATCATTGAAAAATTGAAATTATGATGAATTGTGTTTTCTTTTCCAACTTTCACTGTAACAAAAAAATAGCATTTAAGCGGATGATGTTAAAAACCGTTGATGTACTATCCCACCATACATGTAAAAAAAGATTCCATAATGATGCTGTAAACCGAAGTTGCTTTATCCTGTCATGCTGTTCATGCCACGTACCTAGACCTTTAGCTGATTTTAACAATGGTGTGGGTCGACCATACCCAGATAGGTGGCTGTTGTTTTCTTCTGCTGTGCCAATCTTAAATACAAAATATAGAGTGCACAGAAAATGGTTCACAAAAAATTACCTATTGAATTGGTGTAATTCTAGAAATATAGAGCTGGAATTTCCTCAGAGGTCTCTCATGCACTTGCTAAATATTTTTCACCATTAAATCAAAGCTCCGTTTGCATCAGCTTGTGAAATGTGGGTGTTGTACTTCAGGTGTGGATTTTTTTGCAAATGGGTGTTTTATTCGTTCTCATAAGATCGAAACGATGATGGAACTCATATATTTAAAAACTGCTCCACAGGGATACTGACCCTCCTCTTATAGTTGCTGTTGATTTGCAACCCATGGCTCCAATAGATGGAGTGATTCAAGTACAAGGTGACATAACGAATGCAAGAACGGCGGAAGTGGTAGGGTTTTTTCTCATGGTTTTATAGTATTTTTGCATAACTTTCTATGATCGATTGATGATGTTTAGTTGTTTGCTCCTCCGTCCCATATTAGTTTTTACACTTTCCATTTTCATCCGTCCCAGATTAGTTTTTACACTTTTATTTTGGGAAAGGTCCACAACTATTTTAATACATCTCTCTTTCCACTACCATAAAGTAAGGGTCCTACTCTCTCTCACGTTGCATTAAAATAAACACCCCACTATCTACTTTTCAATAAAATAATACCCCACTATCTACTTTTCAATAAAATATCTACTTTCCCATCTACTTTTCTAATAAAATAATATTTGATAACCAAATAACAAATTATCTCTTAAAACTATGTGCCATGATAAGTGTCGAAATAACCTGGGACGGAGGGAGTATTTTATGTGAAGTATGAATTGCTATTCTTAGATTTTGGAGCCACTCTCCAATTTTCTTCTGTCAAATTATGTTTCATTATTGCATTAACCATGAAGCTTTTAGCTTGAAAATGATTTCACTCTATTGGATGTGGCCTTTGATGAGTGTTGTTGGGTGCTTATTGCATCCTTTTTTTCTTGAAGTTGCACTTCCTATGAGCATGAATGCCTCAGTCCATTATTTTGTTAGGTTGTGTTAGTAGAGTTCGTGGTTGTATCTGTCTCTCTAAAACTATAAGTTGTATTATGAGCGGAGTTGTCTTTTGATGGTTTTCCATGCATGTTTCTCATTTCTTTGTGTTGATAGCTGATTAATCTTAGTAGTCAGGCTTGAATATAATTTTTCATCACTAGTTTACTTAATAGGAACCCACCCTCTGAAAGGCTGTACACAGAGGGAAAGTTAAGGGTTTAATGGCCTGATTTATATCTTAGATGTTGGCTTGATAAGTATACAGCTTATATTTTTGGTGATTTCTCCTTGACAATGAAACCATTTTTACCATTCGTTTTTGTGTAATGGCACCAAATACCCATGGACCTGTCAATTTCTCCTTCATGCACACTTTGAATAGTATATTGTGGGCGTTACTAGAAGTTTTCTATCAGTTTTACATTGTTTTGCATGTTGGTCATGTGAACTTGTGGCTAACTAATCTTCTTTTCTTTTGTCAGGTCATTCGACATTTTGATGGATGTAAGGCTGACTTGGTTGTTTGCGATGGTGCACCTGATGGTTAGCTTATCTCACAACTCTCATGCAGTATAAGCTCTGTAAATTGGGTTTTATAGCTAAATATACTTTCTTATGTCTGAAAAGAAATTGATTTGTAATTACTTCAATAGTTCAATGGGTTATTTGTGTTGATTTTTTAGTCTTCTTGATGTACAGTTACTGGACTTCATGACATGGATGAGTTTGTTCAATCTCAGTTGATACTGGCGGTAAGTAATTTCTTACCAATAGCTGGTGCATCACTAAAGAGAATAAATTACTGGTTTTGATGTGCTTTTTGAGCCAGCTTTGCTATGTTCAGACTTTCTCATCACCAGTACAGCAGTACTCATATTTGCAACTGTATCCTAAGGATGATTGTGTTCGCTCAGGCTTGCTTTATATGTTTTGAATCTAAAGAAACAAAGAATGCCAAGCATCATAGTGAACCTAACTGAACCTGAACTGTAATTTTCTAAAGTGAAGGTCATTAATGATTCACGTATTTGGAATACATCATTGAATAACCCCAAAGATTGTTGACTGTCAGATTCACTACACTGCATGTGAAGTACAGAATCAAGAGAAATTTCCTGTAAGCTCTATCTATATCTAATAGGCCTTAACATTGCCAGTTCTAGGTTCTTATGAAATTATGAAATATAATTTTATTTATAAAATATAATTATTTTCTTTAATTATATAGATTAGCAGAGAGCTGATAAATGCAATTACAAATTGTCTTCTCTTCACATTCAACTTGTTTTTTAATCAACCTCATATCAAACAGATCAATATAACCCAGAGGATGCTGTTCTGTTTACATGTATGTTCTTATTTTCTGTCTATAATATGGCTGCTGTTTTTGGAGAAGACGTCTCTGTCAGCAGATCTAATTTTCTATTCACAAGGAATGTGGTTCTGTTAGATATATTTAGCCACCTCTAAGGCATCATGGTTTCTCATCTATACATTTCAAGTTATTATAGCTTTTAAAAAATACAAAATAAAAGCTGAAGTTTCACTGTATGATGTCAACTACGTAGTATGCGCTTACCTAGAAAAATAAACACTGAAATTCCACTATATATATCATTTCTCCTGGGAAATTCTGGTGCAGTTTTTCATCTTTCTTCAGAATGTTTGGAATTGAATGGGGGCATGTATTAGCGTAATGAACTTGTATCCTTCTTTGGTATTATTTGTTTGTTTAAGTTCTTCTTTTGGTTTGGAAAACTGACTATCTTGGAATTTTGTCCTTAGGGTTTGACAATTGTTACTCACATATTGAGGAAGGGAGGGAAATTTATTGCAAAGATATTCCGTGGCAAAGACACTAGCCTCCTTTATTGCCAGGTGAGAACTGACACGACAAGATTTTACAAAATGTTTTTAACAAGATTTTATATACGATAAGTCTCCTGTATCTCTCTTTTTTTGTAAATTATATTCTAGCTCGCCCCAGTTTCAATGTCTTACTGTTTTGGCATGTCTCAGAAGACGAGCATTCCTCGTTGACTGAACTAACTTTACTTTTGTTTACTGTTGTCGTTTCACATTGGTACTGAGATGGCTTTCCTCTCTAAACTGAAGAAGGCTGGTCAAAGTTATCATCTGTTACTGTTATCAGCTCAGCTAATTGATCAGAGCCCTTGGGGTTTATAGAATCCATAGGTAGCGAGGCTTTCCTGCTGGAGTTCTGACTTCCATGGGTACCTCTAGATAAGTGGAACTCGCTTTGAGCCTTTTACTCGGTTTGTTGAATTGCCTTTCTTAATAGTTTACCAAAAAAATTCGCCCATCTCTCCTTAAAGCCATTTCTTGTACATCACCCTAATAGAAACGGGCCATTTATTTCAGACAGATAGATTAATTGCTGTTCAAGTTAATTGAGTATACTGTTTCTTAATCTTATCGCTCTCCCCCTCTCTGGAATGAGAGGTGAGGGAATTTGGCAGTTGGCTTGAAAACTATACTCTAGACTTGGGAATCTGGCATTTGGCTGAAAAGCAATATTCTAGACTTGTCTTTAATAGTTCTCTTCTGGTTTTGTTGCATAAGATACACTTCTTTTTATAAATCTGATGTCGTTTGGCAGTGTTCTCAAAGATACCTTTGACGGATTTGTCACTTTTATGTACTGTTTTAGGATCTCTAATCCTAATCAAATGTACCTCCACATGTATCTGAATAATAAATACAAACTAACTAGTATAACCATATGTTTGTTTTATGGTGAGGTTGTGTAATTATAACTTATGGTGTGGTTGTGTAATTATAAGTTTATAACTTGCGATTTGTTTTGTATAGAGAAGCACGACAAGAATGTATGACGGCTATAACCATATATCTTTGAGTTCATAATACTTATTAGTTTTCGCATTCTATAACAAGACAACATTACAAGATTTAAGAAATATGGAGCCATTTCCGATGGAGCCAAAGATTCATTTGTTCCTTTTGGCTGTGGGATGTAATGGACTAAATCAAAATGGCTCTTAAAACCTCTTCGCTTCCTTTCCTTGAAGTAGAAGATGGTCGTCCCGTTGTCGTCCCGTTATTGCTTTTGGGTCAATTAGAAACAACCTCTCTGCAATTGCAGGGGTAAGGTTGCGTACGTCCGACCCTCCTCACCTCGTTTCTTGCGGGAGCCTCTTTGAGGCAATGGGGTAATGATAATGAAATGGAGCCTCTGCAAACCATATAATGAATATACATATAAAAGAAGTCACAGGACTAGTTCACAGCTGCTGTTAATGGGCCCATCCGCTTATGGTCGTAAGTATAATGATATTGCAATGGGTTAAGGGGTATGATCTGTTTTTCAATTTTTTTTTACTGAGCTGCGAACTAGCAGTGATATCTCAATATTTTCCATAGAGGTGGCATTTGATCTGCTTATTAATATTTCACTGCTTGTGAATTTTGGTTGTATCTTTACTTTGGTTTACCAACTTGGTGAATTTTATTTATTTTTATATTGTTTACAATTTTCCTTACGATTTACTTACAGATGTATAATTTTACTCAAATAAAGGAAAACATAAAGAGTATTATGTAATCACAAAAGTAACATGTGGATTATCAGACGCCGCGTGTGAAAGAGAACTGCAATGATTTTCTCGTGTTAAGTCAATTGTATTTTTAGGCAATTATAAGTTTCCCGACTCTGTGGTTGGTAAATTTGTGACTGTCTTGGATGCTTCATTCAGTAGTCAGTACACTAGCGTCCTCTTTCACATTGTGTTAAGGTTCTTTCTCACTTTAGCTTTATGTATGATACTATGTTGCTTAATATAGTATTCTAAATGTGTAATTTGTGGTAAATGTTTATGCGTAGTCTCTCTGAAGGTGTGATTTTTACCTCTGTTTTCGTTGATCCTGTTTGAAAAGGCAATAGAAACATGTGAAATACACAACAGTTATCATGGCATAACATGTTAGCATGAATAACTCTTTTGGTCAGAACTATGGTATGACCTCTGAATATCCCTTTGATTTTGTTTCTGTGCTGCAGCTGAAACTATTTTTCCCAAAAGTGACATTTGCAAAACCAAAAAGCAGCCGTAATTCTAGTATTGGTAAGGGGAATCTATGTATTTGTTCCTTTTTAGTTTATCTTTACGACTATAGCTCATGTCATTGGAGATTTGTTTGCCTGTTTCTGTACTGTATAGGATCTTGAGCGCAGTGTAGTCTTGAGCATTTGACTATATCTTTCCTTGAAAATTAAGGATTAATTCAATTTTTTTTCGAAAATTTGATGTGAGACCTGTTAGGCTATCGTCTTTTCTACCAATTCATTAAATCAGCTTCGGAAATCTTAACATGTCCCCAGCATCTCCACTTAGCGGATACATGAATGTTTGTAATAGCAAGTGTTAGGGTGCAGGCTTAGATGTTAGACATTTCAGGATTTTGTTAACATTTTCAAGAACATGTATGCTGGATTTTGCGCACCTAACACCTTTACCTAGTACTGTTGCTATAATTCCCTTTTGTTCTGTTGCCTATGGTAATGCAGAACCGATCTGTATGATATGATCTTGATTTTGTTTTCCATCCGAAGATACTACCTTTGATCTTCTGATTTTTGACGCTGAAGATACTGAAAGAATAACTGTCCACAAATGATTGTTTGCAGAGGCATTTGCAGTTTGCGAGGATTACTCTCCTCCTGAAGGGTTCAGCGAGAAGGATTTATATCGTCTTCTGAAGGAGATCGGGAGCCCCTCTGGAGCGGATAATCTAGGTAAGCAGTGAACTTTAGCTTGTATTTTGCATCACCTGATCTTTGCAAGAATTGCATGCTTAATTGCTTAGGTAATGCCACTGCCTCCCCCTCCCCCTCCTCCCTAAAAAATGAAACGGTAATGCTACTGTTTGAAATGTAATCGACCACATTGCCAGCCATATATTCAAGTCATTTTGAACACTGGTGGGACATGCTTTTCGTATTTATAGTTTAGGACCTACACTATCACATTCATTGGTTCATGTGCATATTAATCAATTTTGCAGATTCCTAGTTTGAACTCAGGTTATCCACTTATACCATAGTGTAAGCAATTTGAGCAAGTTGGTAAATTTAGTGTTTGAAGTATCTGTTCAAGGCATGCAATCGTAAATTGTAGTCAATCCATAGTGGTGCACTATTATCAGCCAAAATTAACGGTGTAAGAACGATTTTCTTTTGCCCCTTTATTGGCTTTTAATTTATGGATGAATTTGCATCTGTTTGCTTCATATCCTGTTGCTATAGATTGCAGCAGTGGGGTGGTTTAGAGGGTATACGTATAAATGTGTTTATAAATCCATTTTTTCTTTGGAAGACCCTAATGGGTACCCAAGCCTACCAGCACTAGGTCCACTGGGTTAGGCCCAATTCTGGCCTGTCCCAAACTGTTTAAGGTCCATCTAGCGGATGAGGGTTGTGGGTAGAATTTGTAATGGCCCAAACACCGGCCTAAGTGCTTAACCCATCAAAAGTGGCCTACTCGGCCCGGATCGGTGTGACCTGATTGTTTGCTGACCACCTTTATTACCAGCCTACAGGTGTGACTCATATCAATCGTATCTACAGATTCAACACTACCGTAATTTTAGTCGTTGAGATGCACCTACAATCAGATATGAGAGCAACTTGCAGTCTTGCTTTGATTGCGATAGTGGCTAACCACTGACTATCTCTTCCCCTTTCCAAAATCTAAACCCTTAGTCTAGTCTTCTTCATTCAAAGCTGTTAACTTCACTAAAAAAAAGAAGTATCATGACCTTTACTTAACTGCACGTAATAGTTACGGCCCTTTCGATCACCATAATTGTATATCAGTGCCATGGCAATTCCAAAAAAATCACCATCTCTTACTTATGACCTGGATATGGATAAAATCATAGTTTTGATATGTTAGAGATTAGTGGACCAAGACTTCAGATATTTGGTCCACCAGTGGTTAGAGTGTCTGCATGTTTTAATTACTAGGTGCCCACATTTTGTACCTATCTTACCTCCACCAAAATTACCTTTATCCAATAGATAGTTCATTTGAAGACTATAGACTGATTTTCCTTCCCTGTTTTCATTGAGGAAGAAAAAAACAATCGACTGTTGACGTTCTTATCTTTCTCGTATTTAAGATACTGTCATACCCTACTAAAAATTCTTGACCCTTACATATACAAGTGGAAAACCTTTATAATCATGATTCACAAAAAAAAAAAAAAAAAAAAAAAAAGGAGAGAGAAAAGGGGGGAGACATGCTTAGTGTAAACTGTAAAGTGTACCTAATAGACATTTTTCTTTTCGTTGGTTCATGTGCGTGCTCTTCATGCATCTTACAGGAATTCTTGTGTTGCATCATTAGGGCCTTTTCGATATCATTGCTAGTATTCAGCTTTGTCGTTTTGCCACGAAAACTAAAAACAATTTCTGGGTTCCAAAAACGTGTTTTATAAATATTTTAAAACACTTCTCACAGTGATAATGTACTAACTTATTTGCATTTGAGAGCATACAATTATGCAACCCACTGTCAAAAAGATGATTGAAATCCAAAAAGTTTTTACAAGCATACATTTTCTTACCTGTTTCCTGTCTTTAATGAATGTTGTGTATGTTTTTTTTTTTTGCTTCTGTTCTTGTTATTACAGATTGCGGCAGTGCATGGTTGGAAGGGCCAAATAAGGTATATATTCCATTTTTGGCTTGTGGAGATCTTTGTGGATATGACTCGGATCGGTCATACCCGTTGCCTCAAGTTGCTGACGGGACGACTTACAAGAGCTTGGATCCGATACAACCTCCAATTGCTCCACCTTATAAAAGGGCTTTAGAGCTCAAGAAAGCTGCTAATCAAAGCGTCCGAGAACTTGAAGATCTCTCCCTTGATTCTTCTTAGTGGAAAAACACAAATGCATTTTTGTTAACTTTTTGGTTTGAGTTTCAATTTCAATTTCTTCAATAGTTGCAACCAGTAATGTTTAGTTTATTGGCCATCTTGGCTTCTTGATCGGATTGTTGTATGTTATTCAACTGTAAACTTCGAAATTTTGTTTCCCCTATTATACAATGAGATACCGTTAGATACACCCTCCCTACTTTTCCTTCACAAGGCTATATTTATATCTTAATCCATCACTACATTAGAAGCCACGTGTTTATGGTACTCTTGTACTCCTTTCGTCCCTAAATGTTTTTGCCATTTACATTGTTATTAAGGAGAAGAGAACATTACAAATTAATTATTCATCCATGTTTAATTAAAAGATACATTTTTTTTTTTATAGTAGTTAGTATTTAATTAAAAGATACACTTTTATTTTTTAGCATGTCATCGCACTTTCAGTTATATTGATATTTATCTCCTTTTGTGGTCTTTATATGTACTCGCATTATCTTTTACTATAATAAATATTCCATCTACTATCGCACTTTCAGTTTATTTTAATAAATTCAACATCTCATAAAATTACGTGTCGGTCAAAGTGTATCTTTTAATTAAATACGGGAGTAGCTGTAAAGGTTGTGAGCCAATAGAATTTAAGGAATAAAAATGTCAACCTATTAATTTATCCAAACTTAAACCAATTGAATTACAAGGTTAAAAAGGAAAGAAAAGAATTGAGAAGATCATTTTAGGATATCTTAAGAAGATGTTTGGTATGGGTTTTTTTTGGGGTTGGAAATGGAATCAAGTAATAGTTACCGTTACGGGTTATTTGGTTAGAGGTATGGATTAACCATTACCATTACTCGGCGGTAACGTATTCCTCCATTTTGTTTCCGGTCAAAACCCAGAGGTGACGGTTAACATTTCCCCTCAACAACTCTTCCTCCTTCACTCCATCTCCGATTCTCCTTCTTTCTCTTCTCTCCCCCTCTCTCTGTCCTTTGAGTTTGAGGTTACTCTGATGATGATGATCAATGATGATGATGCTTATTAATTTGTTTAATCAAATCTTTTAAACTTGTTGATGATGATGATCATTTATGATGATCGTGCCATGCGGCGAGCTTCACGGTACATAAATGATTATCGATGACAATGATGATCAATGATGTGATGATAGATTTATATTTTTATTGTGTTCATATATATACTTCGTATTTTATTTTATTTTGTAAAAACTGTTATTGTTGTTATTATTAATATTATTGTTAGAATTCGTTATATTTTGTAGTTGATTTTCATAAAAGCTTTGTCGTTGTTATATTATTATTACTAGATTTTAGCCCGTGTGATGCACGGATTCTATTAAATTGTTAAGTTCAAATAAAACTCCTATATACACCAACTGTTATTGATTTTGGATTGAATTTCATTTTAGATATATTTTTTAATCATTAGAATGTTTGATTTTGAATGAAGTTGTATATGTGTATTATTAGTAATTAATTTATTAATTAAAATATATACGTGACACCTAATTATTTATCTATATGACACTCAACTATTTTAATTCAAAATAATTTCGAAATCTTATTTTTCATTGGCCGAAACGATTAAATTTTCTACGTGGCGCTCTAATATTGGATTAGTGTTTGACTCTGAGTTGAATTTTATTTTAGATTAATATTTGATTTTGGATGAACTCTATTTTAGATTTATTTTTTAATTATTGGAGTGTTTGATTTTGGATTGAATTTTATTTTAGATTAGTATTTGATTTTAGATGAACTTTATTTTAGATTTATTTTTTAATTATTGGAGTGTTTGATTATGGATGGAGTTGTATATATTAGTAATTAATTAATTAAAATATCTATGTGGCACCTAATTAATAAATTATCTATGTGGCACTCGAATTTCTTAATTCAAAAATAAATTAAAAATCTTATTTCTCATTGGCCGAAATCAATAGTAATCCTATGTGGCGCTCTAATAATTCAGCAAATATGTCTCCTATATATATATACTAGATTTTAGCCGGTGCGATGCACGGTTCCTATTAAATTGTACGTTAAAATAATACTCATACTTCGTATTAGATTAGATTGGTTTTTTTTTTATATTAGATTTTTTTTATTCATTATAGTGTGATTTCGGATGAAATTGTATTTAAGAAATATTAATAATTAATTTATAAAAATATCTACGTGGCACCTAATTATTTAACTACGTGGCATTCGACTTTTCAATTCAAAAGTAATTTTGAAGTCCTATTTTTCATTGGCCGAAACCATTAGATTTTCTACGTGGCGCCCTAATATTGGATTAATGTTTGATTTTGGATTGAATTTTATTTTATATTAGTGTTTGATTTTTGATGAATTCTATTTTAGATTTATTTTTTAATTATTAGAACGTTAGATTTTGGATAAAATTGTATATGTTAGTAATTACTAATTAATTTAAATATCTACGTGGCACCTAATAAATTATATACGCGGCACTCGATTTTTTAATTCAAAAATAAATTAGAAATTTTATTTTTCATTGACCGAAACCATTAGTAATCCTAGGTGACGCTTTAATAATTCAGCAAATATGCCTCCTTTATATATAATATATATATATATATATATATATATATATATATATATATATATATATATATATATATATATTATACTACCTCCGTTCCTTAATGTTCTTTACGCTTACTATTTGCACGAACTCTAATGCAATATTTAACCACTTATATATCCATTTCCGTATGTGAAAAAATTATTAAAATTTAATATTTTGAAAATACATAACGAGACCAATCTAACAAGATCTTAAATGATAACATTTTGATGTATATAACAATGAGAATCTACGGTCAAAGTTTTCATACTTGGGACACATATTCCAAAGCGTAAAGAACATTAAGGAACGGAGGTAGTATATGCGTGTATATATATATATATATATATATATATATATATATATATATATATATATATATATATATATATATTATATATATATATATATATATATATATATATATATATATATATATATATATATATATATATATATATATATATATATATATATATATATATTAGATTATTATTATTATTGTTGTTGTTATTTCTTTTTTTATTGGAGGGGTGAATATCAAAGGGCAAAAACGTATTTTCCTGTAATAAATGTTGGTATTTTAAGAAATAAGTCAAAAATCCCTTATTTATTTCCCTACTCTATACGGAGTATTACTTACCAAACGTCAAATAAAGGAATCTTACGTATGTGATTCCTTTCCCATAATATACCAAACAACTAAAAATGGTAATAGTTAACGTTACTTTTTCCCCTTCTTATTTGTTTCCATTCCATTCCCTTTCCGACATTTATACCAAACAAGCCCTAAAAGAAAATGGGAAAAACATTTAGAAATGGAGGGAGTAGTGAGTTATTTAAACTTTTTCGAACTAAGGGCGTGTTCGGCGGTAGCGTTTGAGGTAGTGGGTAGCGTTTTGACCTAATCAAGACGCTACTTGTAAAATTTGTAAGTGTTTGGTAAAGTAGCGATTTAGGTAGCGGTTAGCGGTTGAGGTAGCGGTTGGGCAGCTTTTGTCAAACGTTAAAATTAGTAGCGTTTAAGGTAGCGGGTAGCGTTTGACAAGTTTATAACAAAGTTTTAAATAATATTCTTGCTTTTATTTTTATTTTTATAATATCAACCGTTACTTTTACCGAACACTCATATTAGTTACCGCTACTTCAACATCTAACCGTTACCCGCTACTATTCACCGTTACTCGCTACTTTAACCGCTACCCGCTACTCAACCGCTAACCGCTACCCGCTACCGCTAATTTTGCCGAACAGGGCCTAAACGTGTTAAAATGAAAGATAATTATGTGATTTGTATCCAATATTACCCATCAAATTAAGTGGTACATTTCCAAAATCATGTACTCGGTGTATGTTTAATTATAAGGGTTCCCGTTAAAAAATATATACGGAGTATATATTTTAGGAGGAAGTATATATATACAAAAGATCTTGTGCGCACAAGGTGTACAATAAATTTATTGTACACCAAAATAACTTTTACGTAGTTTTTGTAACTTTTACTATATTTTGATTAACTTTTATATTATAACAAAAAAGGTTGATAGATAAACATTTTAAACCGTTAAATAACTAACTTTATACATTATTAGTGATTTTGATGAAATATTTTTTATAAAAATGAAAAAAAAATGTAACTAAAATTTTTATAACTTTTACATATATAAAGGTAACTTTTAAGTATTTTAAGTTAACTTTAATTTCGGTGTACAATATTTATTGTACACCACTTGTAAATAAGAATTTGTGATATCTATAAGGGTTAAAAGCAAGTCGACATTAACTTTAGGAGGAAGTAATACATTGAGAAATCTTAATTTGAAAGCCAGAAACATAAAATTGGAAAGCAATTATGAATTACTTCGTCTTTTTTTTTTCTTTTCAAAATCAAGTGTTTTCAAATCCTAAGCTAATTGTTAAATTAGCCTGTCATGTCACATAACATTCCAAGATGTTTTCTTTCCTAGCTAGTTTATGTCTCAATCGTTAGCTATTAGCTTGTTATTTAATTTAGTCATACTTGTACTCAATGTTTTAAATTCAATATTATTTAGTGAAAGCTTGGCTAAGCTAATTTCTTATTTCAACTCCAATGGTCAAGCTAGTAGGTTGAGATTTCTAGAAATTGCAAGCAAGTCCCTAACTATAAGCATTGGTGTGCTCTTGTGCTTGGAAAAATGTTGTGCGATTTAAGTAATAACTAAAATAAAATTAAAATTAAATGTTTAATTGTAAAGTGGACCCATTTAAATATCATGCTAGTTTGATAAATCTTTAATTAGCCGCGTTCGCTAATGCATATTCAATTATTCCTGCTAATATACAGAACTAGTATTCTATGCACGCAATGCGTGCAGATATTTTTAAAAATCTGATTTGATATATACGCAACTATGTTCGAACGTTTTATAATTTTTTTTAACAATTTTTATTAGTGCATTATCAATACCTTATGTGGACACTTAAGTGCTAAGTTATTAAACTAAAGTTTGATCATAATGAACTAAAATATTGTGTTTTTTACTTGTTCATTTTTTTGCGTTTTTTTGCCGCAAAGTGCTTAAGAGTAAGACTAAGTTTAATTTTGTAATAAAAAAAATGTAAGATTGAAGGTATGAATTCCAATTTTTTTTAACTGCCTTATCTAATTGCTTTCATGTTTGCTATAGGAATTAAATTAAATTGTTGTTGACTTTCGGTTGTCACGTGCATTGAAATTTTGTTTTCTACAATATGAGTTAAATTATCAGTTTTTTAGAATTATTATAATTAAATTAAATTAAAACTTATTAAGGGTATTATAGTCTATTCCATAAGGGGACACCAAAAGGTCATTTACTAAAATGACCTCATGAATTCCCTTGTAAAATAGAGATATATATCTTATATGCACTCGATGCATGTGAAATTATTAAAAACTTAAAATTGTATTTTTACTTAATATTGATGTATGGGCGTAAGCAAAGATCTTGTACATACTACGTGCAACTATATTCTTATAGTCTTTTCTACACAATCATATCTTACCATTATTATGGAAAATAAATGCCATAATAGTTTCCTAATTTTATACAAAGTCAAAGATCTCCAAATATTAGACCATTAAATTTACACATATGGGGATTAGCCCATAATGCTGGCAACAAAAAACTTCCTGATTTGTTATTGATTTTTAGTTTTTAAAATCAATAAATAATTAGATTTTTAAATCAATAAATAATAACTTTTTAATTGAATTTAATTGTGAAAGTTTAGAGGGCAATTTAGTCTTATCTTAGAGGGACACCAAAAGTGGTGTTACTGAAATATCCCTCAGCTCCACTCTTCACTTATATAATAGAGATTATACATATTTAAACATAACTAAAAAAAAAAAAGTGGATATTTTGAGACGAATTTGACAAATTCCCCCGAGCATTGTTTTCTTAATAATAAATTTGAATAGCGTTAAAGTCAAATTAAGTCAAGTAAAAAAAAGGGAAAAGGTACATATCATATTCTCATGGCCCCGTTTAACAATTAGTTATTAGTTGTTTGTTCTCCCTCCGTATTTGTTTAGGAGCTACATACACATTTTCGGCCGTATTTTGTTATAAGTTCCATTTCTATGTTTAGTAACTTCTACACAAAATATTACACCCAAAGTCCCCTTCCCCCATTTTTTATTATTTCTCTCTCTTATGGTCCCATTATATATGTTCACATCATATCTGTATACTCTACTAAAACACAGAACGCTCAGTCTGAGGCTGACAAGTGTCCCTGTGTAATAATTTTTAATTTTTTTAAAACTAAATTCTACCAAATTTACATTATTATATACGTTATGTACTTTTGGTATAATCTACTATAGAATATTCAATTTTCACGGAATTAGTTAGCCTATAACATCTACTATAATCAACTATAAAATCTATTATAATCTACTATAGAATATTCAATCTACTTTTTTGGTTGTGTGTAACAAACTTACATTATTAGATTGTTAGAATATACTTAGCAAATCTTTTGATTCTAGAAAATATTTATACGTACATAAATTTGGTATACTATTGATTTAAGTGCTATAAAAAAATGGCTGCAAACTTAAAATAGATCTAACCAAATTCATATACCGGATAAATATTTTGATATTGTCGTAAAACTATATGCCAATAAATCAAAAAATGATACACTAATTACTTATATTTGGTAAACTTTTTAAAAATTACCCTACGGGTAACGTATGGTTTCAATAATTGCAAACATTTTAGTAATAATCCAAATGAGTTTTATACTTTATATTATAATGAACCATATTTTAAAAAAATATCTTTATAGTGGAGTTTCACGGGTACTTTATGATATATAATAAATAGGTAATATATAACATTTTAATATATAACTTAAAATAGATCTAACCAAATTCATACCGTATAAAATCTTTTGATATTGTAGTACAACTATATGCCAATAAAAAACCTGATACCAATTAATTACTTATATTGAATTGTCTAGGGTTTGCAGTGTACTACGTACTCCCATAAATATATAAGACACGTCTATTAGTTATTGAGTAGCATCTATATCTATATACCTTACTAAAAGACATGGCACTAGCTACGAAGCTAACACGTATCCCTATATTTTAGTATTTATTATTTACTTTTTTAAACTTACATATATATATATATATATCAAATAATTATTTAAGGTAATCAATATATTTTACAAATCTATTTTATCTTATACAGAATATTTGAAAAACTAAAACAATTATATTACTTTGTCATACTTAAAAGGAGTTTTCTAATAATGATCTATTATTTTGTCAACCTTAAATAATTATGATTCCCAAAAAATTTAGAGTGACCAAATATAACTAATAATGTATAATATCTTATACGTAATATAACATTTTAAAAAATAGATTTGACCTAAAAATAAGTACAACTATTGAATGAGGAATAAGTATCATGGAGTATGATTTATATTGCTTGCATTTTGTAATAATCCAACTATTGAATGTGGAATAAGTAATAATCTAAATACCCCGATTCTATATTTTAAAACGGTTACTATATTAGGCGGATAAGCTTATGCCAATTGCAGAGGATTTCATGAAAATTAAATTCTTGTAGTAATAATCAAAATATTTGGTATGCTTTTTAAATATTACCCATATCAAATACGGGTAATATATGGTTTCCAAATATTTTCGTAATAATCCAAACGAGTTCTATACTTTATGTTATAATGAACCATATTTTAAAAAAAAAAATCTTTACAGTGGAGTTTCATGGGTACTATATGAAATATAATAAATAGGTAATATATAACATTTTAAAAAAATATATTTTATTTGTTTATCTTATTATATATTATAAAAAAAGTATATATTACATATAAATTAATTAATAGATATATTATTGTCAGATTAAGCTGACTGCATTTCATGATAACAATGACTTATCAATATGAAAATTTCCATGAAATACATCAATGTTTTACATAGTCAATCTCATGCATAATATCTTAATCATACAAGTATTACCTTGCATAATACTATCTTAGTATATTTTACTTAAATAACGTACATGGACATTTTATTTGGAATGCAATTTTGTGTGCCACTTTTATACACAATAATATTGTTGACAACATTAATAACATACATACATACTCCTTTAATCCTTTATACAATCTCATGATAAATTCTCACGCATTTATACAATGGAATTATGAATATCTTTGCATATACTCCATCCGTCCCAAATTACTTGTTACACTTTCCTTTTTTGTCCGTCCCAGATTAGTTGTTACACTTCTAAATTAGGAATGACCCAACAATTATTATATTGTCTCTCTCTTCCCACTAATTTTTTTTCTCCCCACACCCTCTCTCATTCAATTTAAAAATTACCCCACTAACTCCTATCACATCTACTTTTTCAATAAAATAACAAATTGATAACCAAACAACCACTTATCACCTATTACTTTGTGCAAAGGTAAGTGCAACGAGTAATTTGGGACGGAGGGAGTATTAAAAATAAGACCCGTGTGATGCACGACTTACAAATTTTAATTGTAAGTGCGACGTTAATTTTTTTTATGGAAAAATATATAAACTGATTTGACAACTAAAACAATTAGATATTAGTCATACTTTTCTATTTTCTACTTTAATTTTTTTTATTAACGTGTTAAGAAGTATGTAGTTGTCCCGCTATTGATTAACGTACTGGAAGCACATCAATAAGATATAAAAACTATCACCAAATAAATTTACTAATATATAAAATCTTATGACTTTACGAGTGCGGAGTATTCTCAGTTTCATGATATTATTATCTTCAATATCTCCATAAAATATTTTATATCACAATTAAAATAATAAATTAAAGTAGGTGAAGCGAGTTGAATAAACATTTGTCTGTCTCCACCCTATTAGACGTACGGGAATATATAAGTAGTGATTCGACGAGTGATGGATATTTATAGAGATAAAAATGTATTCTTTGTGGTGACATGGTATGTGGTTTTTCTTTAGTTTTTGCGTTTTAGCAAACATAATTTTTTTCCTTCATAAATATCCACAAAGTATAATCAATTATTTATTTATTATTTTTACCACATATATAATAAGTGAGCGGAACAAAGAAAAATGGAGGGTGGGTGCATTCTCTTCACCTTATTTGAAATAAATTTTTCGAATTTATCTGAATTTATCTAAACTTACTAGACTTGGAACTGATTAAATGTAATGAAATTTATGGATTTGATTAGACCTGATTTCAAGAGAATAAACTTGATACCGGGAGGGTACTTAAAATGGATACGGATAACACAATAAAAAATGAGATAGTATTTGAACTAAATATCGAATCTGAAATGGGTCGGGTTGAACAGGTATAGTTAGGTTACATCGGGTTCAAGCTTAACTCGGTTCAAGTTTTTATCGATAGGTTCATACAATGTGAATAAATTAGTAGCGGAATGAAATGGGTAGTGGGTTGTACTTCGGGTCACGTGAATTCGCTTCCAAATTATAAAATCACAAATTCTAATATTTGAGGCCTTAATTAGGGGGACAAAGGCAATAACTAACTTTTAAAGTGTTAAGAATTTAAGATCAATAGTGGGATTAAAAGGGTTATGGGTTATAAACGATTCAAATTAAATGGGTTATAGGTTGTAAACGTTCGGATTAAGCGAGTTACGCGTTAAAACAGTCCGTATTGTAAACGAGTTTTCCTTGGGTTCAAACGATTTGGATTGAAACGGATTGGGTCATTAACAGATTTCAGATCTATATTCGGTTCAGGTTCAAACGGGTCGGTTTGTTACGGAGCGGGTTTGCTATCGGGTTTCGGATCTTAATCAGGTTAATATTTTTCGGTCGGTTCTGGTTGAATATAATCGGATCGGGTCTTAGGTTCCAGCTCGTAGGTTATTAACGATTTGGGTTCTAACCGATCGGACCAACCCAACGGGTTCAACATTTCAGCTTGAGAATTGACATCTCTCACAATACAGGATGATAACTGGCTTTTAAACCTAACATGAAGCTATTGGTGGTGCGTGAAAAGGAATAAAAAAATCTACGTATTTTTCTATGTTTCTTTTCTAAATTAATTTAACTTTGCACTTAAAGTTAAAATATATAAACCGTACATCGCGGGTCCTATACTAGTTACTATATACTAAAAGAGACACCAGGATTGACACATGTCAATTCCTGGTGCGATTTTTTCCCGCCAAAAGATTTTATTTTTGCTTTTAAATTTCTCAAATTTGGTACTAAAGATTATATTAAAGCAATATTTAAATTGGTCATAATTTTATTTTTCCTTTTTTAGTATTAAGTTCCTTAAAATCGGTACAAAATTAATAATATTTGACCATAAGTAAGATTTAGAATCGCAATCAACGACCTTACATATAAAGGTTGACAAAAGTTCTTTCAAGTTCCTAAAATTCGATACTACAAAATATATTAAAGCAAGATTTCAGCACTTAAGTTGGTCATAATTATAATATGATTAATTTGGTAAAGAATCGTGAAACTGCCAAATTCCTAAAATTCGATAATATCTCTATTATATAAGCCAGCTCCTGAGGACATTTTAGTAAATTAACTTTTCGTGTCCCCATTTAAAATGTCTAATATACCCTTCCCACTTCAGCTCCTACCCCAAACCCTTCGCACTCCCTCCCGTAGTCCCGTTCGTTTCCTTCTCTCTCTCTCTCTCTCCTCCATCAGATCTTCTCCTTCGATCAATCGATCTTCGCCGTCTTCGCTTCTCAAACCTTGCCATTTTTTCTCTCAAACTTTCTTTCTCCTACTGCTTCTCAACCGTCTGCTATCACCGCCGTCTCCACCATCACTCTGATCGGCCTTCCATCGACGTCCACTTCTCTACAACCTAATCACGTTTTCCCTAAATATCTCCGTCGAATAATTAAGGCAATTATTTCTTTCAATCTCTCTGTCTTTTGATTAATGTTTCAATTCATTGAAATTTCGCCTGTATATTGTTGTTATGGATCTTGATTTATCTTATTTTCACAGTAATGTTTAAAAAATGTGTGCAAGTTTCGTGATTCTAGCTATTCAACTTGCTCATTTGAGGGTTTTTAAATATTGTGTGCAAGTTTCGTGAACTATGCTGATTATATGTGTTCATTGGTTGTTAATTGATGTAATTAGTTTCCTTTGTTCGCATCCTTCTAATTTTCAGTAATTTTAATTCAACTATGCTGATTTTGTTGCTGATGTTATACTTGATAGAATGCCAGCAATATCCAGCTTCAGAAAAACGCTTAATTGTTCTAATTCTTTGTTAATTTGATGGGATTTTTCTGGGTTTTTTCAGGGAGGAAGGAAATAAAATTATGCCGCGATATAAGGATGAACCTCTTGATGTTCGTGTATATACCGTCTGTGGTGAATCAAAGTTCGTATTTTTTTTGTTTAAATTACTTTCTTCTGGGTAGATTTTTTATTTAATTTTGCAGTTTTAGTTTAAATTTGAAGAAATTTCCCTCAAAGTTTGCCTGATTTATTAATTATAGGAAATATCCAATTGCTTCTAATTATATACCGAGGTTGCAGCCTGAGTTTAAGGAGATGAAGTATGATGCAACATCAGTGGTGAGTTTCATTTGATTTAATTTTACCAATTTGTTTTTACCTATTTGTGAATTTTTATTTTTATGGGATTTGACAGTTGGCCGGTTGATTTTGGTTGAAATAGTACTTGCTTTGATGAAATTCAAAAGTTCTCCGATATAAGGCTATATATTGGTATTGATTTTGGTTGAAATAGTACTCCAATATACCGCTGTAAAAATTACTCAATATTGTTTGCAACAATTATTATCTGGATCGATTGATTTCTGGGAATATTTTTCCGTGAGTCAAATTCCGGGTTTTGTTGATTTTTGCTGGAAGAAAACAATTATCATCGGTCCCGTTCGTTTTGTGTTTGATCTGTGCATATTAACTGTTTAATTTTGATGTAGATTTTATAATTTTGAGGATTATGCGATAAATTAATCTGATTCGTAGTTGTATTCAGAACCTATTTATTTATGTGTTTTCTTTTTTTGTAACAGTAATAGTTTCCACGTTAAGGTACGAGGTTCATGTTTTTGTGATAGGTCATAAATTGGATGTTTGTGCTTAATTCAGCTTGGTTCGGTGTTTGCCAACTCTTTTTTGATATGATTATGAATGAATGAATTGGTTGTTTGATTAGTATTTGAACGATTATGATTTAGTAGAGGTTTGTGAATGACTTTCTGTTTTGGGTTTTGAATTAATTATATTTTTCAGGTGTCTTTGATTAATGCCTGTCCTTCACATGAGGTTTTCAGTTTCGCATTTGGTGAAGGGATCGGAATAATCTCATTGCTGGTGGATGTAAAGCTCAGGCATGTAATCAAATGTTCCTTTTAGTAATTGGAATTGGTGGTTTTATTTCAGTTTTAGGGTTTTAATTCCAATTAGTAATTATCTCTTATTTTTAATTTTCTGGGTTTAATTTCAGTTTTAGGGTTTTATTTCCAATTCCAATTTTTTTTTATTTCAGTTTTAGGGTTGATTTCTTTAGTTTCATCCCTTTCAGCTATTATACTTTTGTCCATGTAATTCATAACCATCACCGCTGCACGGCTAGAAACACAAACAAATAGTCTGATTAAATCAATAATCAGACACTATGCGCAATTGTGTACTTTCTTCAACTAATGCATTGTTACATTTAGTTATGATTTTACATTGTTTAGTTAAGCTTAGTGCCTGTCAATGTTCCATGGCTTCTTGCTCTTCATTACGTTGCCCTTTGGCTTGCCCTTGACTACTTTCTGCTTGATCTTTTGATTATCCAGGGATGAACAACAATTTGGTCCAAAATGGAGCTCCACAAGGTGGTGCAGGAATGAGTATGGTTGGGTTGAGAGGAGGTGGGGCAATTGGTGTTCCTGATGTATCTCCTGCAGCTTTGTCATCTGATGGTCGTGGAAGGAGCAATGGGGATTGATCTTATGTTTCACCAGTTCCATATAAGTTTGAAGGTGGTCTTAGAGGGAGAAAAGGAATTCATGTTGTTGACAAAGTTGTTGAAAGGAGGCCGAGGAGAATGATAAAAAATAGAGAATCTGCTGCAAGGTTCTGAGCACAAAAACAGGTTTTACATATTGTCCTTTTCTTCTTTGCTTTACTATCATTTTAAAGACTGCTATGTTTTGCTTGCTTGGTTATATTTTTATTTATTTATGGTGTATCTTTAAGCTTTAAATGCAAGATATTCATGTTAAGGCTGATTGGTTAAACATTGGATGGAGTAGTTTGCAAGCATATTGCAGTTATCATAGTCCAACTTTGTATTATTATTCTCATATTAAGAGAAATTAATAGAATTTTAATTACTAATAGATTAAATTGTGTCTGTTTATGAAGATGTTATAGTTTGACATGAATCCTACGATCACTGTTTTTGGTATGTCAGTCTTTCCCTTCTCCGCTTCTTTTAACTTTTGAATGATTCTTTGATCATGTTTATGAATTTTGTGTTGGGAATTTGAATATAGTCTGTCTGGATGACTTGGTTAATTATATTTAGTGTTTGGAAAATTGTTGAAGGTTGTGTGTCTGGAGTATTTTTGTTGTAGAATTCGAGTAGGATCACTTATTCACGTTTGTATATTGTTTTGAAATTATACGAATCTGTCTGATTTTGTTTCTTTATTTTGTTTAATGTCGATGATCTCAACGAGATTTTAGATTTCTTAGTCATTGATTTGTTTTTAGTATGACTTTTGAAAAATAGTTAAGTGTTGCAATTAGATGGGCTGCTATGGAATTTAAAATGAGTCAATGATAAACAGAAGGAAAGATAAACAGAGGGAAAGATCTGCTTGAAGTATAACTTAGTACATATATCTTTCCAGTAAGTCTGAAATGTAAACAGGCTTCCAGAGATGAAACACTCCCTTCCTACAATGAAAAATTCGAAATATATCCAAAAGGTTGTACAATTGATGACTATCTCCTTTTCTACTCATACAATGATACAGAGCCAAAACATCTATCATAGATGTTGATACATATGAAGTAAAAGGACTCAATTTCTGATGCTTATTCAACAACTTAGTCAATTCATGAAGTACCTCCATAAATCCAATCAAATCAGTAAAGTGAACTGATTCACTTAAAATTTTGAACATATAATGCGTGCAGTCTTAAATAAAATCAAAAGATTAAATTGTGTCTGTTTATGCAGATGTTATAGTTGGTTGCTCACCTTGATATCCATCCTCAAATTTAATTATTGTACACCATTTTATATGCTTAATTTCTTTACTTTGACATTATAGTTTAGATTTCACTTCTCTAAAGGCACAATTAATTGAGTACAGGCTGGTAGCTTCTGCATCTGCCTTGCTGTTTTCAGATTGCATTCAGCTTTTCTTTTGGTCTTTTATGGACCAGGCTGCTGTTTGTTTGTTCTGGTGTATGCAGGGGGTTTGGACACCTCTGCTTCTGGTTGTAATTGTAGCTGTTGCTTTCTCTACAGGCTGCTGCTATGGATCCTGTTACTTATGCAGGATGGTTCTATTGCTCTTGCAGTGTGGTTTGCAGGCACCTTCTCCGTGTTTCTGGTGTGCAGGCTCGCTCTGCGTGCTTCCTGTTTGTTGTGCTTTTGCTTTGAGTTTCCGTTAGGCTGGTTTGGTTATGCCGCTTGCCTCTGTGCAGGTTGGATGCTAATTTGCTGCTTTGTATTTTGTTTTGTTGAGGGTGCGGTTGTGCTCCCTTAACTGGTGTTTGTTGCTTCTATGGTTGGATTTTGATTATTTTCTACGTTTTGGTAATAAAGTTCGCTGTTTTACCCAAAAATACAAGGATGATGTATAATTTTTCTTTAGATGAACTTTGTGAACAATATTTGTGGCATATTATTTTTGGTGATTAGTTGCAATTACACAATTTAAAGTTCTTATATTATCTCGCACGCATCGCGTGCATATAAGACTAGTATAACATATTGAAGCAAGATTTCAGCACTTAATTTGGTCATATTTTGATAGAGAATCGTGAAACTGCCAAAAAAAGAAGGAAAACGATATAAATTCGCAATTTACGGTGCACGTTATGGGAATTACCTATTACAGAAATTGTATACATAAAAAAATAAAACGAGATCTTCGAAAATTCATACAAATTTTTTGCTACACGTACATTACTTTCATTCTTGAAATCAACTTCTATCACAAAAATCACACAAAAAAAGAATATATTTGACATTTTTAGACTAAAAAATAAAATCTTTGAGAATATCTTCATAAAGTATAAAAACCCATGAAGGTTAGAGGTTAAAAAACCACAGTCCTTACATTTTAGTACAACTGGAACTCCTTGTAATTTTTTATTTTTGAACGAGTTAGTACAACTCTGACCATTAGCCAGTTGAAACTACCTAACCACAAATATTTTATTTATTTTTAATACTAAGTTACTTACATATTTTTATTAAGTATCAAAAAAAAAATTATATAGACTTATAATCAATGTTACTGTTATAATCCATGTGGTCATAGGGAATAATGGGATATAAAAAAAATTATTTAATTTATAATCTCCTTACATTTTGATGTGGAGAACTAACTAAGTTTTATCCATTCCCTCATAATTAGCGAGATTATGGGCTTTAATAACTTGGTGCCTTTCAAGCTTATTACATATAACTACAAGATACAACCAAACATGTTCAACTATTTTAAAATAATATCCGCTATTTACTTTTAATTATCTATTTAATACGGAGTACATAGATTCTTCCACTTCTTCCACTTTAGTTATATTTAAAAAGTTTAGTAATATTTACTTTCTTCCACCTTCTACTCCCTCCGTCTCTTTTTGTTCTTTACGTTTGGCATATTTCACGCGTTTTAACGATTAATTAATTTGCATCGAGATTCCTCAATTTTTTTATTTAAACAAGATAAATTACGTTTATTTATAATGTTTTCACTTTTATCAAAATTCTGATATTGGGAAATGAGAAAAAATTTAATGTCCCAATGGAAAAGTGTGAAAGATTAAATGACCTATGAATTTAATTGGTTAAAATAATAATTGGACATAAATTTTGATAGAACTAGTTTAGGGCCCGTGCAACGCACGGCTACTACTAAAACAATTTATTATTTTAATAGTAACTAAAAGACTTGTGATATTAGGAAAACATGAGAGTAAAAAGGATATATGAAAAAGTATAAATTCAAAATTGTGTAAAAAAAAATATTCAAATGAACTAAATTTGCACTATTACTATGCAAAGTTAGAAATTATAGTCGTTTACTTGTATGTAGAACGATCTAACAACGTTAACCAAACCCGAATGACTCAAGACTAATTTTCGAAAAGACCCGAGCATAACTGAGTTAGTCAAATACAACATATTTTGAATTGAGTAAAATCTTGATAAATAAACTTATATGTTAGTCTACTTACCATGCATTATTATTTTAATCAACATTCTTACTTACCAGTTACCATGTATTATATTATTAATAGTAGACTAGCATTAGAAGTTCATTTATCAATATTTTTTATATTTCTTATCAGATTAAAAAGTAATAATAATACATAAAGGAAATTATATCATAAAGGAAAAAATAATATTGATTTAGCTTTCCTCCAATAATATATTATGCAATACACATCTATGGTAATTAAAATATTTTTTTATCTTAGTTTCCTAAAAAAACGTAATGTAATTTATTTATTTTAAAGTAAAAAAAACAAAAAAAAAAACTTTTTGGCGGAAAAAAATCACACCAGGAAATGACAAGTGTCATTCCTGGTGTCTCTTTTAGTATATATAGTAGTAGATACTAAGTCATTTATGTGATTATATAAAAGGAAAGGAAATTTTGTGAAACACTACCTTTAAGTTTCGTGGTTTTGTGAGTTGCTACCTTTTAAAAACTTTTTAAAATTTAACTACCTTATAAGTTTGGTTTGTTTGATTAACACTACCGTTTGACGTTTTCCGTTAATGTTATCCATCGTGTATTTCTTCTATTCTTTTATCTAGCTCTATTTATTTGCCGTTTTGTTCATTTTACATATTAAATAACTGTTATAGTGGGGTTCATTGATGGAAAACATTAACGGAAAAACGTCAAATGATAGTGTTAGTCAAACAAACCAAACTTATAAGGTAGTAAAATATAATTTTCTTTTTAAAAGGTAGCAATTCACAAAACCACCAAACTTAAAGGTAGTGTTTCACAAAATTTCCAAAAGGAAATGTAAAGAACATTTTGAAATACCCAAAAAGGAAAACGTAAAGAACAAAAAGAGACGGAGGGAGTACATTATTTCGGATTACCGTGCGTGGCACGAGTCCTAAACTAGTTTGTCACTATAAATTATTCTCCCAATATCAAATATTTACAATAATGATTTACATATCCACCACTTACATCATTATTATGGAGTATAAGAAAATCAACTTACATTCCGCAATATTTGTGTATGTCAATATTTAACTCCTAGGAGTAAAAACTAAGGAGGGAGTATGACCTTATTTGGCTAGATGATATCCTAGTTATATTCGATGGTTTAACTAGTCGATTGTATTAGCATAAAAATATTTGGTAAATAGATATAAGCTGATAGATACTTTTTACGTAAAATGACCGATCTTCCCCTTAAATCTTTCTTTTTCAAACCTCATAATCAATTTTTTCATCACAAACTCTTTCAAAACTCATCTAAACCAAAGAATTAGCCTAAAGGACAATAAAGCACAGAATCCCTTTCTCAACTGTTAACCACTAATTAATCAAAAAACATTAATATAGAGTTAATATTTAACAATGACGGTGCCTCGAGCCCAGCAGTAGGCCCAACAGAAGACTTAGTTTTTAACAAAGTATGTTTCCCATGTGCTACTCTAACTTACATTATTGTGCAGATCACTTCATTAGATTGCCAATTTCTATTATTGAAACTTATGAAAATGTATCTCAACTTGTCTGAACCGATCACACCTATGATTTAAACTGATAAGATTTTATTAGACCTGATTGTCGTTAAGACTGTGGGTTTGATGGAGGTCGTGGCTGAGCTTAATGATTCTCAATCGGAGCTCCTTTTTCTGCGGTGTTGTGTGGGAGTCGGTCGTTTGTATTTCTCTTGACGGACTTGTCCGCCTCATATGCTCGGGTCTGCTCCTAATTCATTTGATCTCGCCTTAAGGAGGATTCTACATGATATTGTTGTGGATGGTGGTGCGGGCTTTGGAGATTGGCAGTGGCGGTGTGCCACTCTACCTTTTCGGTTGGGTGGTTTCGGAGTCTACACCGCGCAGGATTCTCCCGCATATGCTTTTGTTGCCTCACGTCTCTAGTCTCTTGGTCTCCAGAACAGACTGCTTGGGCATGGTGGTGACTCTGTTTTGGGCCTTGCTTGTGATTTAGCTTTAAATAGCTTTCGGGATTTGTGTCATTTCGATCCTCTCGATCTCTTCCGTGTGGTACCAGCCCCCTGTTTATGAAAAAGTTGGCTACAGTGTACTTTGATATGGTAGAGAAGAAGATGATGGGACAGCACAACCCGAGTTCCAGAGAAAAGGCTATACTCATTAGTAACCGAGCTGCACACTCCTTAGACTTCTTGAGAGCCCTCCCAATTGAGGGGTTAGGGCAGACGATGCACCCAAGACAGTTCAGGTGTGTTTTGTGTTATCGGCTTGCGATTCCTATGTTTCCTCCTGACTTTACGTGTCCTTGCTGCTCTTCGAAAATCATAGATCGTTTCGGGGATCACACAGTGCATTGTGGTAATGATGTTGGCTTGAAATTCCGCCATAACTTGGTTCGAGATGTGCTAGGGGATATCTGTTCGCAGGCGGGGGTTATTGTGCAGAAGGAGGGGCCTTTGGGGTTTATATCTGAGGAAGGGAGAGATCTCCGTCCTGCAGATCTTCTTGTCTACTCTTGGGACAAAGGGAAAAATGTATGCTTAGACGTCACAGGTATCTCTCCCTTCACCGGGCCAGGAGTTGATGCTTTTGCTCCTGGGGTTGCTATCGCTAATGTTGTTGCCAGGAAGCAGAAGAAGTATGAAGCGAAGTGCATAGGCAACGGATATGGTTTTATCGCTTTTGCTTTCTCCACCTTTGAAGAACTAGGGAGTGATACCCTCGAGTTCATGTCTAGGGTCTCACGGGTTGCTCAGAGTAACACGACTGCTGCTAACATTCGTTCTTTTCTTTTTCATCGTTTGTGTTTTGCTTTGAATAAGGGTGTCGGAGCCCAGTTAGTGGCTAGGCTCCCATCCAACTATGTGTAATCGCTTCCTTATATAATAATATATAATAATAATAATAAATAAATAAATAAATAAAAATAACAATAATTATTATATAATTAATGATGAATAATAAATTATAATAATAATAATAATAATAAAACTAGTGTTGTCCCCGTGCCATGCACGGCTTTTCTTATGTTTTAAAGATGAGTTTAATTTTCAAATCATCAAAAAAAGAGTAAATGTCTTTGATTTCGTGTTTCACCGAGAAAACAATGAAGATAGAAATATAAACTACTATATTACTTGAAATTAATAGAAAAACTAAAAGATAAATGGCAAAAAAAATTTGGACGTGAAGGGACATGAATTATTTTGGTGGTGAAGAGACATGAAATTGGAGAAGGAAGGGTATGAAATTTAAATATAATAAAATGAAAAAATGCTTTCAAGGAAGGGCATGTGGCACTCTACATTTGTTGCAAACTTGCCTGCTGCTTCCTCCGTTCCACAATAGATGGATCGTTTCTCATTTGCACGTATGCCAACATGCTTCTTTAAACATTAATATCTCTAAATGCGTATAAGTAAACTTATAAAAAATTGATATTTGAAATCTTTCATTAATACGAATTTAACAAAATCTCACTTGAGTATGTTTTTTTTTACACAACAGTGAAATAATGATTGTCAAAGTTGATTGATGAATAGTGTGCAAATGAGAAACGATGCATCTATTGTGAAACGGAGAAAGTATTAAATATTACTCTGTAGTATAGATGTGATGTTTTATAATTTCATCAAACTACCATAAGAGTATGGCCAGGTTTTTAAAAAACATATTAGTTGGGTAGATATCAAATTGGTGTTTCACTTTTCATTATGTTGAGAATTTCGTTGTTTTGCAATGTTTAACCATTTCAATCAAATAATCATATGAATGGGAAAACAAAGAAGATGGTATTACATTGTTATGCCATTTTGAAATGTGATTAAAACCCAAAAGGAAAAGGAAAAAGACAAGAGTTGTGGTATTAATTTGGCAAACCCCCAATGAGGGGCTAATATTATTATACTTGTACTATGGATAAGCATTTTAGGGTATCCCATAATAAGAATTTAAATTTGGCAATTACAATCTAATAAAGTTTTTTTTTTTATATAAGAAGGAAAATTTGGAAAACACAACCTAATAAAGTTTCATATTTTTCAATTACAAGCTCAAACTTCTATTTTGTCAATTACAATTTTAAACTTATACATCCATTTTAAATTACAAACGGAAAATCACCGTAATGTATTGTCATAATGTTATTATAAAAACAGTTACATAATTTCTATAAAGAAAAATTGAATCAAAAAATAAGAATTAAAACCAAATAAATCGAAAAGATTTTTAAAAAAATGGAAAAATATGTTTTGTAGATATTATCTAATTGTTTTTTTAATAACATTTGACATCATCTTCCGGTGATTTTCGCCGGAAATTGATTTCGGGTTGTAAATTTAAATGGATGTATAAGTTTAAGGTTGTAATTGACAAAATTATAAGTTGGAGGTTGTAATTGGACCATAGTGAACTTTATTAGGTTATATTTTTCAAATTTCATATAACTTATAACCAGGTCTAATAAGTTTATAAACTATAGCTCCGTATTATTATTATTATTATTATTATTATTATTATTATTATTATTATTATTATTGTTAATGTTATTATTATTATTATAAATCAAATGCTAACAAAGTCAAATATTTTATAAATAGTTAGTGGGAAGCCAAGATACTATCTAGTTAGTGTTGTTATTGTTATTATTGTTATTATTATTATTATTATTATTATTATTATTATTATTATTATTATTATTATTATTATTGTTAATGTTATTATTATTATTATAAATCAAATGCTAACAAAGTCAAATATTTTATAAATAGTTAGTGGGAAGCCAAGATACTATCTAGTTAGTGTTGTTATTGTTATTATTGTTATTATTATTATTATTATTATTATTATTATTATTATTATTATTTAATTAGTTTAATTATTATTTATTTTTATTAACTAGAATAAAAAGGTGCGTTGCAAGGGTTTAAAATTAGTTTAATTAAATACAGAGTTGATGATCCATGTATTTTCTCTCGCATCTTGTTCTCATTAATCGCTATATAAATTGATTATTAGGCCATGTTCTTTTGAACTTAATTTCAGTTCCTTTCTCACCGAGGCATAGAGGTTAATAATGAATGTGACTATTGTGGAATGATAGGAGAATCGACCCAACATATTTTTAGAACATGCAGCCTTGCAAAATTGGTTTGGGAATTAAGTTCCCTCACAATTTGTTCGGACAAAGATGGACCCATTGCCTTTGAGGAATGGTTCCAACGATATATCCTGCTTTTTCATAGCGAGGATGGTAAGGACAGTACGAGAATTGACACCTTTGTGGCGGTCTTATGGAGTTTGTGGATTGCTAGAAATGCTAGAATCCATAAAAATGAGGAGGGACATGCAAGGAGAGTTTTGATTGGTGTATCACAAGAAGTTTGTAAGTGCAATATTTTCAAGAACAACCAGCTTGGACCGGGAAATAATGATGCTTCATTGAATATACATCACCTAGTTCAGCCCCCTGGATTCAACCACGTTCAACTTGGCAAGGAACAATCTTTTTATCCTAACTTTGTTTTGCAGGTCGATGGATCATGGGACAAACACACAAGGAAAGCAGGAGCAGGATGTGCCATCTTTAATCCAACCACAAAGGCAACAACAGACGGGGAAGGATCATATGGGTTAGCACTCACACCCTTACAATCGGAAGCGCAAGCATGCCTTAATGGTATCTTATGGTGCAAGAACCAAGAAATTGATGAGGTTTTAGTCTTAACGGATTCAACAACCTTACTATCCAACTTGGATGCTACATCTAAGGAGCCAAACATCACCATATTATGGACATTAGCACAAATCAAGGAGGTAGCTTCTACCTTTAAGGCATGTGTCATCATTAAAGCTGATCGACAACAAGTACAGAGGGCGCACAACATTGCTAACAATTGTCAAATAACCGGGTTTTCTTTTTCGTGTAACATAGTATAAGGAACTTTAGCTATTGTCAAAAAAAAAAAAAAAAAACAATTCAGTTCCTTTCAGTTCAGTTCAACTCCATGCTGCTACTACTGCTACTGAAACCTGCAAAGTCACATCCAAACATGCATCTTTACCCTGAAATCAATTAAATAGTAAAAGGTCAGCAGGTCTAAGATCCTTCCTAACCTCTGAGAGGAAACACATTGGAGCCTCCTTGCGCACCACAATCCCAACTTTGAAACAAATAAAAAAGAACATCACGAACTAAATTATGCCTGAACTTCACACCCACTTCACTAGAACATTGGACAACATGATCTCCTCATTGGTCCATCCTACGAGCATTAATTGCAACTCGGGCAGAGACTACCTTTAGAGAACAAAGGTATCGTGAGCCTTTATCACAACACAGAGCGGAATCGATGATGGTTCATCCTATGCCCAAGCCATCAATAGGTATGGTGAACAGAAAATCAACATCAACATGTCTTGGGCTTAGCATGTACCTAGCAACGAGGTTTATTATTGTTTACTACTACTATTATTGTTATTTTTTTTTTGAGATAATACTATTATTATTATTATTATTATTATTATTATTAATATTTATTATTTATTATTTATTATTTATTCATTCAATTCAGTTCAGTAAAAAAAATAAAAAACCCAGAAAAACAGGGCCTGTGTAATTTTTTTAATTGTCGACCCTACTCTATAGAAGAAAAAAAAAATTCCTTATCGTGATCCTAGTATCCTACCATGTGCCGCCTAAATATCATTAGTTTAATACCAACTGTTACCTTTGGCTTTATGGACTCCCTTTTATTGTGATTTAAGTAATACTTTGTGTAACCCTACCGTTATACTTTTTCCTTGTTCAAACTTAAAGAGTACAATCCCCTAGTTTTAAATATATAGCTTACATACCTTTATATAGTTTACTCCCTCTCCTCTTACTTTTTGTTTAAGGGTGTTATTTTATTTTTTACTAGTCTTTTATGTACGCGATGCGTGCGTGAAGTTTTAGAATGCATGTAGGTCGGTATTGAAAAATTAATATTTACTATCGTAAAATGATTACTTTTTTTTTCTTCTTTTGAAATCATCTTAACCATTTCTTAATACCTATTTCAAGACTTTGTAAAAAATAACTAATTGAATAGTTAAGAAAATGGTATGAAAGATTTATAGCAACAAAAGGCGTAAGTTGAAAACTTAAAAACCGAAACGATAGATTGAGATCCACCAAATTTATAGAGACAATTATGCATGATCATAGTTTGAAAACTAACGCAAATGATGCATAAATTGAAAACTTAAAAATCGAAACAATAGATTGAGATCCACCAAATTTATAGAGACAATTGTGCATGATCATAGTTTGAAAACTAACGCAAATGATGCATAAATTGAAAACTTAAAAAATGAAACGATAATAATTCCGTAATTAACTAATATTTCAACCAATTTCTTTTAATAATTTAACGTAATTATAAGAGATTGATTATCAACTTAAAGTCTTAAACACTCCCTTTTGCCTTTTATAATTAATGGAGTAGTAATTTAAACTTTGTAATTAGTAGGGCATTAATTAATTAAATTGTGAATTAACTGAGGGTATCATTAATTGTCTTTTTCATAGGGGACACCAAAAGTGTGATTACGAAATTACCCTCAGCTCTTCCCTTATATAATAGAGATTTTTGCTTAAAAAACTTCTCTCTCTTTCTCTCTTTACCTTTCCTCCCGTTTAAGAAAATCCAAAAAATCCCCAAATCCTAGCGGAGGCCTTTTGCTCGCTAATGGTTGTAGCTTTAATGATCGTCGATGACCT
The DNA here is from genome assembly GCF_020520425.1 of Spinacia oleracea. NCBI lineage: Eukaryota > Viridiplantae > Streptophyta > Magnoliopsida > Caryophyllales > Amaranthaceae > Spinacia > Spinacia oleracea. The sequence goes on from NC_079489.1 coordinate 20,380,560, forward strand.
TGCGTATAACTGACATAGTAATAGTTAGGTGTTCGATCCAGCACCTCCGACAACGGTGTAGTCGTAGCTGCAGTTGCGAATCCAGAAAGTGCAGGTAGTGGGGTCATTACTTAAAACTTAATGAAAATTTAACTGAAATAAAGTATTAAAAAAATTAATGAAAAATTAACTACAATTAGGCAATTTTTTTTTGGCAAGTGGGGTCACGTGACCCCAATTAAACCCCTTCCCTCCGCCATTGTGTAGCTATCAGTGGTGTTTCACCGACGATTGAAGAACAAGAGGTAAACAAGTCTCCTTCATCAAAACTTCCAACTCTTCTTAGTTCGATTCTCTCTAGCCAGTTTTCCTAGGGGTAGTTGGTGGTTTCGGATCAGCCAAGCTCAACTTTGCCAAGGTCGTTTCGGGAGGTTCTTCGGCCATATTGATAGGTTAAAGTCGTATAACATAATCAAAGATAACCTAAATCCACTAACCAAATAACAAGGGAAGTCACAATCGAATCCACAGGGAAACATCGTTCTTCCTACTACCAATTAAAAGATCTAGACTATTGATAACAAGAAAAATGGTTAATTTGGGAAATAAAACTACGACAATAATTAAATAACAAGAATATCAATAATAAAAGGTCTATGACATAGGTTCACCAATGAATAGTACTCCGGGATTAGACACAAAAATTAACAATCAATGAAACGATTAACCAGATTAACACGCTCTCTCGAGTCGATATTAATTATTGAATTAGAAATAACAGGCTCTCACAATTTATTAAAACTAATTCTACCTATTGAAACTAGTCCGATCCTAACATCAAGTTGCATCTCTCGATTATTAACTCAACATTACGCAACTATAAAATTAAACCTGCGTAAATCTAATTGCAAAGCAATAAAACTAGACCTGATCAAAAGGCGGGCTTGGCCGAGGGAATGAAAATCTGCCCATTGTGTCGGGTCCGCTCGGGACAAGCTTCCGGCCAATTGTGTTTGCCCAAAACCCGATATTTCGGGCCAAAATTAGCAGGATTTTTGGGCCATTTTCGGGGCAGGCCAAATTTATATCTAAATTTGTTGTTTTACGTTGCCCAAAGCCCGCAATTTTTTTTTAAAAGTTTAGGACAGGCCGGGTCAGGCCCAAAAATTGGGCCGAAATATTCTTCCCAAAACCCACTAATTTTCGGGACGGGTCGGACCGGCCCGGCCGGACCCATGATGATCACCTCTAAATAAAACCAATCAATAGGAAATTAATCAACAACACCAACAATCAACAATAATAACTCATCCCTTCATATTAATTCATGAATCCCAAAACCCTATAATTAAAGTACTCACACATATTTAAAGTAAACCAAACAAACATATTTAATGAAAGCATAAATGAAATTGAATAATAAAATAGGGAATGAATCAATATTGAATTGATGAACGAAGAATTAATTGAAGTTTGAAACTTGAATTGAATAATGAAAGTGATTAACAAAATTTTAAGAGAGAAAAAAAAACTAAGTAAAACTTAAAAGTGCCCAAAATAAGATCGATTACAAATCCTTAAACTTGAGTATTTATAATATTCCTAAAATTAAATATAAAACCGCATCATTAAATGGAAAACACGCGGCCTGGGTTGTCATCGCCCGATCGGGAAATGAGCCGCCCGATCGGGCGAACAACTTGTCAAATAGCATCAGCAGCAGCTTGTAATCCCCCGTAAATTTATAAATTTTATTAATATATTTTAAGGTATATTATTTATATTTAAATAGAATTTATGAATTTTAAGTAATGAATATATAATTAACGTATATTTATTTTATTTTAAGTACGTTCTAAATATTTAACGATTTTTGAACTTTATTATATTTATATATTTAATGTATATGTAATTTCATTTAAATATATTATAAATATTTTAACGGTTTGCGCAATCAAGAATAATTTTAGAATTATATGTTGAAAAGAATTTGAATTAGGAAAAATCGTTGAATTCGGAAAAACAATCCTATTCGATTTGACTCAAACACTAAAACCCAAATCCTAATTCTAGGCCCAATTGGGTAAAGTCCAAATCAATAAACCCAAAATAATCCTCCTTCCTCTTTTCTAATTAACGTGAAAACCAAAACAGGAAAACTATTTCCAAACCCTCCATCCACGTAACTGCTCCTCAACCTCTCTGCCTTTCTCTCCACGCTGCTGTCCCAGCCGCCGCCGCCACCCGACCACCGTCGCTCCTCCTCCTCCTGTGCCCGGTATTTCTTCTCCTTCTCCTCTCATTCGCCTTTCTTTTCGTTCATTGCCCAACCTCTGAATTTGGTTGTTTTGTTCTTGCTTGGCCATCGAACCAGAACCACCTCACGCACCACCAGCCGCGGAAACCACCACCACCACCACCTGGTTGCTGCTGCCTCACCGCCCCTTGCCGCGCCGGCTTGCTGCACCACTCCCGTCGCTGCAGCCTTGCCGGTCAGTGTCTTCCCTTTTCTTATTTCTTCTCTTGCGCGCTACCACCACAACCGCCGCCCACCAGTGCGGCCACCACCCTGCTAGCCGCCGCACAGCCGCGACCACCTTGTCCGCCCGGCAGCTTCTTGTTCTCTCTCCTTTTGGTTATTTCTTAAACCCTAAGTTATTTAAATCTTTTAATTAAGTTTATTAATTTGAATTTATGCTCTTGAATTTAAATTATGTTCTTGAATTTAAATTTTATGTTTTTATGATTTAACTAGAATTTTCAGATTTACATATTATGTTTAAATAATGAATTTAATAACGTTTAATAATTTAAATTGCGTTTCTTGAATTTAAATTATAAGCTTTATGCTTTAATTGTGGATTTCTGAATTTTAGGTTTGCATAATTAAATTACTAAGTTTCAGATTAGGTAATTGAAATGAAATAATGATTTTAAGTAGGGAAATTCCCATTAGTACACTTGTACTATTGGCTTCTGCCAATGATACACTTATTTTTAATTATATTACCAATGGTACACTTAAGGTATCGACTTCCTTATTACCATGACTTATTCCATTAAATATTTAAATGTGGTTAACTGGGTTAAAACTTAAAAAAATAAAAATAAGTAAATCTCACATTTTCCTTGTTAGTACACAAGCTGTTTAGGAGTACTTGACAACATTTAGCAAAAAAATCCAGCAAAAATGTGTGTTATGTTTTACAAAAATAAAGTCTCAATTAACCATAAAATTAGATTTTTGGTTGGGATTGTGTCGGTTGAGTACTAATTTGAGAGTTCACTTGTTGTGATTCTCTTGTTGTGTCTTCCCCCTTATATATGGACCTAACGTTTTAGTTGCATTCTCTGCTGCTCTTGCTATTGCTACTACAAATTCAGCGACTTTTGCCGCCTTTTCAGTAGCTTTCAGATTTAAGTGTAGACTGTGTTCAGTTTTATTTAGGTTTTTAGATGATAAAGGAAGAAGAAAGGAAAAAAGAGGAGGAAGATGTTTTAGGGTTCTGCTTCAAATTAAAGTGTTATGTTTTCTTCATTTTATTTTTTAACCAATGGTTAACTATAGTGAAAATATCTAATGGAAAAGTTCATCGTAATAACATTATAGGTGTATTATTGGCAAGTCAATTTTTATTGAGTGTATCGTTGGCAGAAGTCAATAGTACAAGTGTACTAATGGGAATTTCCCTTTTAAGTATTAAAGCGTGGATTTTTAAGGTTTTAATATTCTAAAATCATGGTAGAGTGATTATAAGTTATTAAAGTTATTATTTTTATGATTTTAAGAACGTTGATTATGTTTTATGGACGTTTGAAATTATTTTATATTGCTGGAAATTTTAAAAGGAATGTTTTATTGGAGTTTAGAACGTTTTGGGATCATTAGTTTAATAGTTATTATGCTTGGAGGTTATTTAGTTAAGTTTCGAAGTTGGGAATGGTTCAAATAGGTGTGGGGCCTTTTATTGCTCGTCTTTCGTAGGAACGACGCGAGTCGGGCCTCAATTCAGAAAGAGAAACCAAAAGGCCGGGCTTATAGAGATGAGGCCTTTTGACGAAGCCAAGTCAATTTCGGGCCACCAAACCCTGCAACTGATGAGAAGGCCGACTTTCCAAAAGCATAGCTTTAGCTATTACATCCCTTTTAGTTGATCGCGATCCCACCCACCCTCTTTACCTTTCCTTGGTGGAGTCCAGTCCCCCGGAGGACTTAATAGCACTACTTAGTGACTAGGAGCAGAGAGCTACGCCCTTTCCAAAAACTTCGCTCCGATCGCTTAAGCGACTACGTTCCTGCCTTTCTTGGTCGGACCAACCCAACCGGTTCTGCAGCTCACTCTCTTCCTGGTGTTCAGGTAAGACAGGAACTAGATCCTTAGTCAAACAACTAGGCTCTTCCTTCGTTTTTTTCTTACTTATTCATGATCAATCGATTTCAAAAAATATCTCGCTTCTCCAATCCGCGATAAGCTAAATATGTTTAGGGTGTATTTAGAGTACTTTAGTATTGTTGTAAATTGTTGGATATTGATTGGGGAATTTTATTGGTTGTTTTTAGGCGGAGAATTCTTTGTAGGCGACTTTTGAATTCGTTAAAGTGGCCTATCAGTTTGTTTACACAAGGTACGTACATACCTGTGTGCTTGAAATGTGTGTGATTTGTTGAAACCATGTTGAAATTGTTGATGAACTTGGTTATTTTGAAAGTGCATGTTTAATATTATTGGATGGACATGTTGAGCATATCGTTATGAGAATTATAACATGTTAGTATGGATTATTGATGCAAGCATGTCAGTTGGGAACTTTATTTTATATACATTGATTAAGATCGATTGATCGTTGTTCCCTTTTAGTTTTTCACTACTTTATGAGGGCCGAGGACCTTGTTTAGTTAGTTGAAACCTTATACCCACATAGAGGGTTGATCAGTATTAAAGGAAAGGTTGAATTAATTGGAATAAGTCTTGATTGACATCTCTGTGATCACTTACTTAATTCCAAGATAAAAACAGTCGTGAATAAATGTTGTTTGTATGCCTTATTTGATTGTTGAGTCACAACATAGTTTAATTTATAAATCATGTAAAGTGAAACTGAGTAGCAATAGCTTTAGACTATGCACGTATAAAGTGACGGACAATCAGGAGTTGGGGTCATGGGTAGCCTATGGCTTTTTCTGGGGCCGGATTGATCACCGGTTCTATTTTATTCAAAAGTCCCTCGATATCGCAGGTCATTGAGGTTTCGGAGTCGCGCCTGTACCTCGTCTTCCTTAGTGAAGAAGAAGAAGTTTCTAATAACAACTCGGTCCATTGACTATTTCAATTAAAATAAATTTTATTGTTATAAAAGTCTAGTCCAGTCTAGCCTAGTCTAGTCAAGTGTGGTCGTCAAATTAACATGTTTTGTCTGCCCTTACTCGTGTTTTATTAGTATCATGTTAGGTTTGTTCGTTCAATAGTATCATGTTAGGATTATTATTGTTTTAGTATGTAGTACTCAGCTTTGCTGATTACGTGCTTAGTTTGTGTGTGTTGATCATGGCTATGCCTTATTGATCCTGTGATGACCCATCTTTGGTGAGCAGTCTCTAAGGATCAATAAGCATTGCCCATCCACAGGTTTGAAGATGATGCATCATGGGGATCGGGATTAGAGAGCTTGTATTTAGTTTTGTTTTGCTAAGTGACTTGGTTTGTTAATTTTGACTTTAAACTTGTCGTACTATTTATATTTCCTTATTTTCGTTGGTTGGTTTTTGAGATTAAACCTGTAATCGATTATTCATAAACCTAAAGTTAGTTTTATCTTTTCCGCTGCAAAATTCTGAATAAGCCGTTACGTTTTCACACGGGCGATAATGCCTTGATCATTCTCTACGTTTTATATTAAAAAGTTATTTTAGAAGAGAGAGAATTGTCGGGGTGTTACACAGCTAGCACAACAACCACTCTATCAGGCGCCCTTCGCCCCGATCAGGCGCGTGTTGAAAGTCCTTTTCCCTTCAATTATCACCTGATGGGAGCTCATCGCCCACAACTCCAAGAAGAAACTCGGTGTCCATCAGGCACCGGGCGAACGACGTCCGATCAGGCGCGCGTAGAAGCACCAATTTTCAATATAATTCGTCCGGTGGGTCTCCATTCACCCATGGACCACCGGGCGACCATCCCCAAAGGTCCTGGGACGCCTTAATTTCTCTCTTCAAGTCACTGAACCTAACTCTTAGGGCTCGAACATAAGCATCATAGGCTCCTTAGAGTTGACTAGCTAGAATCATCTCGAACTATCTCGGGATCGTATAATGACCCGTAAAAACCGGGAAACAAGCCTAAAAATGCCAATTTATCCTTAAACAACCTGGAAACTCAAGACACACTACACAACGCATATTAGTACTAAAATAGCTCCGAAGAGCTCATTTAAGACCTAAAAGTACAAAGGGAAGGGGGTAAAAATATTATAGAAAATGAACATATCAAACTTTCCCAAGCTAAACCTTTGATTGTCCCTAAGAAAAGAGCATCAATGAGACATACACAGTCAACTCACCCCAAGCTTAATAGAAAAGATGAACGATGAATCAAAGATCAAACCAAGGCAAACAAATATCATGATTGAATTCTCTAGTCCCTATGGTCACACATCAACTTGTACAAAGTTCACACAAGGATCACAAGGCATTCGCAAACAATCAAGATTGGGTCTCACCAAGTGAATCACTCCTCTCGTTATGTGGTGGGCTAAGAGAACCAAATGTGGCTCGTCCACTCACCTTCCCATTATGAGCATGCATACTATCAGATGAGTAGTAGCCCCTCCCAACTCACAACACTCGTGTGTTTGAAAGTTCTCCTAAACACTCCACCTACGCAGGAGTCGACTAGAAATGCACATAAACTCTTTGATACTTGATAAACTAATGCATGCTTTCAACCACGAAGATTAAAAAAAGGACTTTTATTCAAGCTTGTAATGTTGGCTGGGTATAAACAAGGGGTGAGGAAGAATTTGGACATGTAAAGGTAAAGTCTAACTTGGGGAGCAAAATATAACCAATAAAACCAAAGAAACCAATGCCAATCACCCCCACAAAACCACGCATTTAACAATTTTCAACTTTCAACCATAAAGGGGAAAAGCACTAAAGAATATGAAACATTGATCTACTTCCACCATTTCCTTGCCTTTTTCTAACTAGGAAAACAACTAACATGTTTTTTTTTTTTTTTTGAAATAATGACGAAAATGAAAACTAAGTGTGTACAAGCTATAATGCCCATAACTACAAGCTTTAGATGCCACCTAGTAATTACACCTCTTGCGGATTCACTTCCCACAAACACAGGTACATCACCTTGAGTATCATAGGCCTAGAAAACCAACCATCCCAACAAAAAGAACCAATACCAGCATATGATAGCTCCCCCAAGCTAGACTTGGGACAAATAATTAACCAACGGGGCTAATAAGGGTTATTTTGTGGTGTTAAAAAAAAGAACGGTCAAGGCTAAGCATGGGAATGAAAAAGCAGGAACAAATGTATCTATGATCTTTTGGAGGCTTCCTAAAGAATGGTCTTTCATCATGCGCAAATTATAAGTGTGTCAAGCATACTAACAGTCAAAAACCAAAGACTCGGATCAACATAACACCAGGAATTAAGCACTCAGAAGAATTTAGGCTCAAAACCTCACAGCTAACCACCATCCATCAATATGCATATCACAAGTGGGACAAAGTTGACCTTCATCAAGAGTCAATGCAACCATAGTTCATATGATAAATAATCAATCCATAATGCTCACCTGTCTTATCACCTGAATCATCAAAAAGTTTGGAACCGAAGGGGCACATGGAATTAACTGTCTCAATCTCATCAAAAAGCACGTATTTTTGGAATTTTAATTTTTAAAAAGCGATAAAGTAATATAGAAAGCAATAAAACACACCAAAGCAATAAACTAAGAACACCAAAAAGAAAGAAATAGAATGAAGGTAGAGGAGAAGAGAAATCATATCTAATAATATACACGGAAAGCAATAAAACACACCAAAGCAATAAACTAAACATACCAAAAAGCAAGAAATAGAATGAAGGTAGAGGAGAAGAGAAATCATACCTAATATATACACGAAAAGTTAACACCCCCCAAGATAAATCAGACAATGTCCTCATTGGCTCAAAGGGATATGAGACCATCAAATCATCCTTGGTGGCTCGGGCCACCATCATCCATATCATCTTCAAGCCGACCACCATGGCCACTAGTCCCATCTCCATTAGTGGTTTCATCTTCGTACCCCGGGAACCCATCATGCTCATAGTAGCTAGTGGGGGGAAAGTACCCATAGCTCCTGGTACTCCATAACCCCCAGGGTGATAACCAAACCATGAAGGGTGCTGAGGCACCTGAGGCACAATGTCTTGTCGATCAAAGTGGTCATAAAATGGGAACACGAACCTCTGGTGATCACTTTCAAAGTGATGGAATCAAGAAGTGAGAGCCGCTTGATTGAGCTCAAGCCTCTCCATACTGTGCTCCAGAGTGTCATGCATCTCTTGTGGAGCCGGGCTAGCATTAGCCTTACCTTCTCTCTCGGCGTCCTCCCCTAGAGAAATGGGTACGAGGCGCTGGCTCAGGTTGTCACTGAGGTGGTGCATGTGGTTAGGGTTTTCAAAAAGTGTCCCGTTCCGAAAAACCTACCGAAATCGACCGACATCTGAACCGAATATATCCGGTAAGTAGAGGCTCTTGAAACCGATCTGAACAGATCCGACATTGATCCGAAATCCGATTTGACCCGTGAATCATGACTGAACCCGATCCTCCAACAACCCGATGAGACCCGTAACCCGATTATTATCCGACTAGTTTTAACCGAACAATACCTGCATCGGACCCGATAGAAATCCGAAAACCGATTTTACCCGATAACAACTGCAATCGACCCGACCCGATAAAACCTGACATCTGGTTTAACCCGCATTGTTGTTGACCCGATCAAAATGAATTTTCAACCGAATTATCACCAATTCGAGCCTAATCTATCCGACATCCGAAAATAACCCGACTCGATTTAACCCGATAACCTAAAATTCACTACCCATATTTCGTAAAACTTTGTGTCAATGTTTCTTGATAAGTGTAAAGATTAATTTTGGACGGAGGGAGTAGATTCTAAAATCATTATTTGGCATGAAATATTATAATAATAAAGTGATCTGAATTTGATAGTGAACTAGAGAGTAACACAACCCATAAAACATAAGAATACAAGACAACCAAATCTCAGCTCGAACCGCAAACCGCAAACTCAATCTGTAATTGACTCGGATATGAGGTACGACCGATCCAAACTTGACCCAAACCCGAGACTCGCGATCCAAACTTGACCCGAACCCGAGACTTTATCTGATCCATACATGACCCGTTCCCACAGTAAACCGATTAAAATAGTAACTGAATCCGACATACACCCGAACCCGAGACTTATCCGATCCAGACATGACCCGCACCGCCAGTGAACCGGCCAAAATAGAAATTGTATCCGACATACACCAAAACCAAATTAAACCGATACAAAACCGTTTGAACCCGAACCGGTTCAAACCAAACCCTAGATTTAAATTACCTGAACCGAAACCGAACCCAACCAGAAATAATATATTGCCCGACTTCATCTGAACTCGAAGTTATCTGAACCAATCCGAATTGACCCGAATATAAACATTGACCCGACTTTATCCGATTTTGACAAGACTCGAACCGTTTATATCCTATCCAAAACAGATTCGATGACCCGATTTGACACCCCTACATGTGGTAGCGGGTTGACATCATCGCCAACTAACGGCAGGTAGTGGGGTCGGTTGGCCTGATACTTGGTGCGACCTTCTGAGTCAGGCAAGAGGAAAATTCTCACCCTCTTATGCATCCAAAACATGTAATTAGGCCGAAGAAATTGTAGCTCAGAAGTGAGCTGACCCATTGATCCGAAATAGGTCAAATCAAGCAGGTTAGGAACTGGGACCGACACATAATCCCGCTCTGCAAAACCAACAATAGTTATAGCAAGATGGGTGATCAGACCCCCAAAAGTAATTTTTGTGGTATGGCGGGATATGGCCACCGATTTGAAGTGACTAGCCATGTGGTGGACAAGATTCATTTTATTACCGTTATCCGAACCATATACAAAGCCACCCAAAATTTCTAATTCAGAGCTCCTCACATTCTGAGCCTATTCTCTACCAACAATGTAAATCCCAAGAATCGAAAAAAGACTATGCATACAAATGTTGCATACTAATTGGTGTATAATCCCCGGTTAATTTTCCCCACATGTCACGAAGATGTAGTTAATCAAAGCTTATACTCCGGGCTACGAAGCATTTGTTCTTGGTCCACCCTCCGGAACATACACAATACGCACTAACGTGTTTGTAATTCTTACGTGTACGGTGCATCTTTATATGTGCTTGTTAATTGCTAAAAGCATCGTGTTAAGCATTCCCTAATGCATTTGTTTTTCCTTAATTAATTGTTGGTCAACTAATCGTTTATGTTTAATCCCTTGGGAAAATAGTTCGAGTAAACTAAGCTACTAATCCAGTTTCCTAGTTGGCTTAATTTGTAAGTGTCTCCTTTACGGAGTATAATTTTGCAATATATCACTACATTGAACAATGTTGATGTTACGAGATAAATGCCACAAATGTCCATCAAAACAAGACTTTTAGAAATTGTTTGGCATGTACTCGCAATTAATATTGATATACTTCGTATATTATATATCTATAAATAAATGTAGAAAGATTTTCAAAGTTTCAATTAATGAATTAATTCTCCACCACAAATATAAATGGTTCGTTTGTCTACTTTCCACAACATCAAATTACTTCACCCGTTAATTATTTTTCTCTTAATCAACGTAAGTACGTAACATACCAAGGCATCAAGTCAATACATGCTTTTATGTTACGGTTATTTCATGAAATGCCCCTGAGGTTTCACGAAATTCACCAAATACCCCTGCGCGTTTCAAAATACATAATATACCCCTATTTAAACTTAAAGTGCACCAAATACCCCTAGACTTAACGGCCGTTAGTGCTCCGTTAGGATTACTTTACCTTTATACCCTTACTCACCCAATATTCTTCTCTCTCCTCCCCTCTCTGTTGTTTGACCCGTCTGCCATCATCTCTCCATCATCTCTCTGTTTTTTCTTTTTCTTCTTGATGATTTCAACAGAAAAAAAAACTTGCACAATTTTTTGCACTATCTTCCTCATATCATCATAACTCTATTTCTCCCAAAACCCAGTGCACTATCTTCCACATATCATATCATCATCATCATCATCATCAATCCCATAAACTCTATTTTCTCTTTAAACCTAAAAATTTTGTGGGAGAGTAATTTCTTACCATTTAAATTCAAGCCGTTACATAATTTCGTTCAAATTTGGCTCGATTTCGTTCAAAATTGTTGAATTTTGAGTCGATTTTGCAAGCCTAACCCTTGATTTCGAATTTGGGGGTTTTAATTTGTTATTTGTTTAATGTAATTGGGCATGTATAATTGATGTTAAACACATGTATATACTCATTTTTCTTATCATATAAAAGAAGCAGCAGCAATTTCATAAGGGGTCTGATTTTTGTTGCGTGATATAGGAGAGTAGCTGCAGCGACTAGAACTAGGGTAGAGTATAGATTAGGATAGAGGAGATGAATAGAAAGCTGAATTAGTATCTGCAGATTTTGAATTTTGTTTTCAGATTTTGATTTCTTTTGTGTTTTGTTTTTATTTTTCGTTCTTGAGTTGCGATTAGGAGAAGGAATAGCAGCAGCAACATCGTAGGTAGAGGATGAGCATCAACAATTAGCATGAAATTAGAAGTTCGAATTAGAGGCCTAGTGAATCCATTCTTTCTAGTCAATCTTGGGCATATATTTCACTGTTTATAGATCTTCCAACAATTGATGATTCCTACCACGGTATTGACATCTACGGCTACCAAGATGAGCTAGAGGTTCTGGGGGTTGTAATTGGGTTTGAAGAAGGAGCCCATTTTGTTCTTCAGTTTACAGATTTGCCATTTCTTCGGGAGATAGAGTCTCAATGGAAAGATATTCTTCAGTTTACAGATTTGCCATTTCCCGATGAAATTTACTATGGCAACCGCGTATCTGAATATGAGGATGAGCTGCAAAGTATTGAAGTAAAAGTTTCTTAAGTAGAGGTTTTCCCACTTAGTTTGGAATCTCTGTATTCACTCGTGGTGCCATCATTTGTAAAGAGATATTACAAATTTTTACACGAGTATTCCAGGGATATAATAATTCCTGATGAAGCTCACAATCCTCAAGTGTGGATACCTGACCAAAATGATTCTGACAAAGGCCAATGGATAAGTTCAAAGGTCGGCATAGGATACACTGATTATGATATGGAATTGCTCCCTTTATTTCCTCGAGCATTTGGTGTAACTGAAGTTCCTGATTAGATCATTATATGCAGTTATGGCGTAGCTGGCTAATTGGGTATTTGGTGCAAACAAATTTACAAATAGGTGTATATTGTGCAAAAAGTTTATAAATAGGTGCATTTGGTGAATTATAAACATGACTTAACGGAGGACTAACGGAAAGTCAAAATAGGGGTATTTGGTGAACAGTACGAAAATAATAGGTGTATATTATGTATTTTGAAACACGCAGGGGTATTTGGTGAATTTCGTGAAACCTCAGGGGCATTTCATGAAAAAACCGTTTATGTTATGCAGTAGAATGGACCATTAACTACGGAGTATGATTGTAAAGTGTAAACGACTTAGAGTACGTACTTATCCAATCGTCAACAATAAGCTTGAAATCTATAATCGATATGTAACTTACATAATCAAGTCAACACATGATAAAATAAAGTGGAAGACTGTTGTTGTAAAACACTCGATAACTACTCATAAAATTTTATACTCCGGCGTTTTATCGTTTTACTCCCAGCACTATACATAAAATATTCTTCGAATAACATACGAAATTATTCATAACTATATTTGCAAGAACGTTTTTGTGCGACGCTTGATTTGCAATAATAAAATACTCAATATTTCACCTTAATATATCATTTCTTTCATAAGGACAAAATCTAGTAGAATAGTTGATTTATTGGAAAAGTGTAATTAGATAAGAAGGTGTGAAGCGGAGAAGGGGAACCCTAAAAATCTAGGAGGAGCATGAACATGTTGCCATCTCCAATTAACACCACCCTTGTTGGTGTTGTTGTTGTTGTTATCCACATTTTCTCTCTCCAAAATTATCATCCCTTCCCCACCACAATTCTCCCCATTTCCCATCAAAAAAATCTTACCATTTCCAACATCAAGCAACGATACCGACGATGATGAGGACCACAACTCTGTAACCCGTTTCGGAATCGAACCCAGATTAATCCCTTTCCAAATCTTATCCTCCCATTGAAACTCCTTTATTTCCCCTCCTACGATATACCACCACCGTCGTTGTCCTTCTACGATTACAATGGCGGTGGATTTCGGATTATTTCCGGGGTACGGCCACACCCCGGTAACAATCTCCCAAGTATTCGATTCTGGGTTGAATACTTCAGCATCGGGTTTGAATCTCCCTTGAGATTCAGTCCCGTAGCCACTTATAACCCAGAACTTTCCGTCCTCTGTTAAGGACAAGCCGTAGCTTTCGTCCCTTTCTACCGCCATAGGCGGCAGGGCTTTCCACTCATCGGCCACCACGTCGTAGGCCTCTGCCGACCGGAGAGCATTCTTCTGTCCGTCATGACCTCCGGCGACATAGACCGTCGAAGGCCCTACAGCTGCGCAGGCGAAAAACGACCTCGCCGTCGGCATCGGAGATCCTTCCTTCCATGTACCGACGGCGAGGTCGAGGACAAGGACCCTCGATACGGGCTCCAACGTCGCTGGATCCCACCCGCCCAGCACGACTAATTTTCCAATCGTCGGCAAAACAACACACTGCGAAAATGTGGGGATTGTAATCCCAGCTAAACAACGCCATTCTTCATTATTCGTGTTAAAAACGTTCAGATTGTAAAGCAGCGGACCGCTATGAACCGTTTCCTTGACATCAATCATGTCTGTATCTCCGATGACAGCATCTTTGTCTTCAGATGACAGCAGCGGCGGCGGCGGTAGTGGCAGGGGAGAAAGTGGCTGAATTAGAAACACATGATTTTCGGCCAAGAGACCACGGCGGCGGTTGGAGAAGAAGGAAGGGTTGGATACAGTGGACTTCCATAGATGAGAAACTAATCTAATTGAAGGATGAGAAGTAATTGGTACTCTTAATAAACATTCCAAAGCTAAATCATCTGGTAATCCAGGGATTAATTGTTCAAATTGGAGAAATTCCATTGGATTAGTAGTACAATAATCTGCCATTAACCGAGAGAAGAAAGGATTTGATTGATTTGTTGTTGTTCAAATTAGAAAATGAAGGAAACTTTTGGAGTGAAGAGTGTAAGGGAGAATATATGAATGTGAAGTAGAGAGCAGTGAACACAGAGTGGGAAAAGAAGAGAGTATTTATAAGGGAATTTCAAGTTTTTAACCGTGCTCATTTTACAAAATTACAACTTGATCGTACAAGTTTTGTCATTTGACATTCAATTATCGCTGATTCAAACCTCCTAAAACTACGTGTCTATCAATATGATTCCATGTGTTTTTTTTACAATTTCTTATTTACAATTGCAACTAATAATTCGATGGTGTACATGTACAATTACAATATTAAAAGTTCAATTGTTCAAACAACTGTAATTAAATCTAATAAATTTGAAAAAAGTAATTACAAGCAAGATAACTTAAAGGGCAACTAGGGATCAATCTCCCGACCATAGGTATTAAGGAGTACATGTTGGGCTCTCTACCGATATGGTGATAATACATATATGTTCATGATCTGAACCGATATGTTGATGTGAACTGATTAGATGTCAAATAAATAATATGTGAAACAAGGATAACTAAACAGAGCCTTGATGAGTTAAACGTTTACTTTTTTATAAATTTGTTTTTTTTAAAATAAATAAAACATTGCATTATGTTTTTCCAATGTAGTAGTAAGGGATCGTACGTGTTGTGCATGGCGGGGGATTATAATTACATGGCTAAGTCGCAGGGAGTTGGAGCAGTGATCCATTTTTGGCAAAGTGCAAGCATTGATATGAAACTTGAAAGTTGAAAGACATAAATCTCAAATTTCACGTCTTAATTGGTCGAATTAATAACAAATTTACAACATTTACTCCTTAAAAAAAATAAAAAAAAATACAACATTTACAAAGTCTTCATGTTAAAACGTATCTTGTACTCTTGTAGTCATCACTTGACTTATGAACACACACACAGCTGGTAATTGAGTTATAATTCGTACTCCGTATCTTTTAACGCACTTTGTACTTTTGTAGTAGTATGGTATCACATGCTGCTGCGTTCATCGTTGACAACAATTTTTCTTTTTCTTTATTAATTAAATTTGGACCAATTACTGCTAAGTGTACGTATACATGAGCTACACAGGAAAAAGCACGGTACATTTCGAATACCTATAACAGCTTAGTGGTTTATATACAGCGTATGTGCTACATTTTATTTGAAAAACATGACAAAACACGGCATACCAAATTAGAGAAAATTGGTCTAGACATTTACACACGTCAAGTTAGCGCCTTGGCCCTTGGGCATCTGGTCTTACGTTGTTGTTCGCCCTTTCAAAAATTATGCAAGTATGTCACAACTCATTAATCACCAAAAATAGCCTTAAAGTTAGAGTAGATCGTGGATTTCGCCGGAAAGTTGAAATGTTCATCTATATCCATGTCATTATCTATCTGACATTTTAACCCACCGTGATTGTAGTTGGCAAAGTTGAGTAGATCGGCATTATTTTCTGTTGTTCCATGTACCTTGCACTGTTGCACGTACATAGTTGTTTATTGTGTTATTCCATGCACCATGCACATGGTTGTTGTTACCAAGCACAATTTTCTCTGGGTGATCTAAGCTTTATAATTGGTGCGATTGAGGACAGTACTTGTAGACACTTCATTTGTGTCTACCCTAAAGTGTCCTATGATCAAACTTGATTGATTTGATTAAAAGGTCGGAATACAAAATATGTGGGCCCCACACTCACAAATTAGACAAACAAATCATTTCTTATTTCACACAACATTCTTCTGGGCCTAATCCAACTACTAAACCCTAACATAACTCACTTAAGATTTGAATTTGGTCAAATAAGTCCGATGTAACAAAAATTGAGCTCATTCCATCAATAAATTCTTGATTAGCCAATGAAACTTTGTTTGTTGGATAGCCCTTCAAATAACATTTTCATTAATTTATCATAAGTTCAATACCGGCTTTGGATTATAATAAAAACTTGATATTTAAAAAATATTCGTTGAGATGAATCTAAGAAGATACCACACGGCTATGTTTTTCTTAAGTATAAATCACCAAAGAAAGTCAAATGAGCTTGTGTGAATAATGACCACAAGTCAATTGTGTAATATAAATAAGAACAAAGAAGTATATGTTTAAATAAAATTTGATGCGGTGTTATTTTTTGAAGGAAAATGCACTAAGTGATATAGAATTGATAAATGAAAACGTTCAGAATGTTAAAAGTTCTTTCAGAAAATCAGAGAGGGTACATTATGCAAGATTTTATTATCTAAAAAAATATAAAAAGGATAATCTTAAGGGTGTCAAATGACATGTAAAACTTTCCCGTCTTAAAATACTACTCATAATATAGCATGTAAAATTGATAAAAAACTATTTACTTAAACCACTCCATTGAAATAAAAAGGAGAAAATTGAGCCCCTTACAAAAGAAACTACTTAAATCATGCCATTGATATGACAAATTTGTTTCAAAATTATGTTTCTATATATACAAATGCAATCGCATGTTTTGATACAATGGTTAGTTATCTTGTTTGAAACATTAACTAATTATGGTAAAGATTCATAAGACGGAAGAACTAAGAAAAAAAATTGTGTATACGGAGTATGTTTCTTTAATCCATTTTCAATTCTCATGTTGCATGATAGCCATACGACATTATAGTATTTGGGGTGTTTGGTTAGAAGAGTTTTGAATCAAAAAAAAGATCTCAAAGGATTGATCATTTCAAAAGGCTAATGAAAGTGTTTAGGGAAGTGTTTTGATTAGAGCTTTGGGATGAAAAGGTTAATTATGAAGAAGTTCAACACGCGAGTATTTATATATTTTTTTAAAAGAAGTTCAATGTAGGAGTTTTTCGTTTAGAGATTTAAAGAAATTGTAATAAAACAACATCTTTGTCCTATATGATCTAAAATTACAAGTCTTATCAACTTACACCATTTTATACCAACGCCCTTATGGTCCATAATAATATACGAAGAATTCATCCTCCGTTCCATAATACGAAGTAATGCTCCATCCATAATTATGATACTGTTTATAATTAAAGATAATCTTGTAAAATATTTCTAATATATAAGAAAAAACATATTTATGTAAGGTCTTGTTTGATTCGTTTTAATGAGTACTTTAAGAAATTAAAATTTATAACTATTACTAATGCATAATTAGAGATAAAAATGATACTTCATTCGTTTTTTCTTTACTTGCATCATTTGGATTGGGTAAAAAGATTAAGAAAATTGTAAATATCGAATTGCCCATATGATAACAAACAAAATAGAGAGAAAATGTTAGGTAATAATGGTAAATGTGGAATGTGAGTAAGGTAAATTGGGTATTTAACGTGTGAGCACACCAAAAAACAAGTGAATATGTACCCATAAAAGGAAATGTTGCAACTAATATGTAACTTTCACAAAAGGAAAATAGTGCAATTAAGTAAAAGAAACCGATGAAGTATAAAATACTAGTCTTATATGCACGCGATGCGTGCGAGATTTTATAAAAACTTAAAATTGTATTACTACCACTGAATATAAATATTAGAAAATATTCACAAAGTTCATGTTTAAAAAAATTAAGGTTACACTATACATCTAAATAGTGAAACAGAGTAATTATGTCTTTACATGAAAAAGAGTCTAAATCTTAGTAACAAAGTAAAGAAATTAATTAAATCAATTTTCCCCAACAGTAACTGAGTATTTGATTGTGAAGACCTTAGTTGTAACAAAATCTAGTCGTTTGGATTTCAGTTACTATTGGGGAAAAGTAGGAAGAATCACTGATAAGGTCTACACTCAGTGCACTCTCTATAACTTTCACCACAGTAGACAGTTAGACACATAGTAGGCCTTCTTGCTGCATCAGTAGTTCTACTTCTTTGCCATTTTGCTGCATATCATTGCTGTCAAGAAGATCAGTTAACTGGTGTGCCTCAGCCTTCCTTACTGCAGCACCATATTATTTAGCCTTCTTCTGCAGGTGCAAGGTACTCTCAAGTTCCCCTCATTTGTGTCATCTGCATATTCGTCGACACAACACTTGGTTATATAATGAAACGGTTGCATACGATAGTTAATGTACGATATGCATCTCTATTATAAACAGTAACAACACTTTGAAAAAACTATGATTTGAAGAGATTGAATATTGGGATAGAGATAACAGTTGATTTTACATTATACTGGAAAATGAAACCAAATTGCACAATATAATTCAGAAAATGTAGCCGGAAAATTAACAAAATTGAAGCGATTGCAACTATTGAAATTATACGGATTAACAACGAACATATCATGAGAAAGATCTACAAACAGTTAATAAAGAAAATTACAACAAAATAAAGAACCGGAATTGAAACTGATCAACTGACAGAGCAAAGCAATCTCCTGCTCAGTTTTGGACTTCATCTTAGCCCTATACTGACAAAAACTCCGAAACTGATACACAAACTCATCAACCATATCCCACACCCACTGATTCATCAGCTGCATATTGACAACACCATGAAGAAAAACCTAAAAAAGGCTACAATAATTATCCCAACTATCAATCCCCATTCATCAAAATAAACTGAAAATTTGTTCTTAGTCTAAGGTCTAACAGTTCAACTCCAATTACTAAGCTACGATCCGGCAGCTAATCAATTAAAAAAGAGTGGGGAAGATTGCAGGATCTCTCTAGGACCATAAACAGCGGCATTTACCCATCTCGAAAACAGCTGAACTACACCCAATTACCAAATTCAAGCTTATAAAACAATAGGCAAGAAAAAGTTAACCATTGTTGTTAAAACTTACGTATACTGGATCTTTTCATAGGAGCATAGCTCCGCACGCATCCCCGGTTGTCAAATGCACAAACCTCCATACTCCCATTCCCTGCACTCGCATCATCCACCGTTGATTCATCATCATTGGATACCTCAGTCTCAGCCAACCCTCTAGTTTACCAAGTAACAGGGTAAGTTTTTTTGAATGAAATTATTCTTGTTTTGAGAATCAACCAAAAATGATCAGGTTTAGCTCATTTATTACAAAAACAACAAAAAATGAAGATTCAGTCTCTAAAATTTAATTTTGTTTTCATAGAAAAACTATCCATATCAAACACAAATTCACAACAATCTTAGAATATATAATAAATCGGAGTAGAGAAGAGGAATGAACCTCAAGGGCTGGATTTTCCGGAAGGTAAGATCTGACATTTTTCGATCTGAGTAAAGGGGTTTCAAATTTGTTTAATGCAGCTATCAATCAAAATCTGATACAAATTAACTAAAGTCAGTACCTCGTACTCATTTGATAATGCAGACATCAATCAAAAATTCAAAAGTGAAGCATATACGGTTTCCTTACCCTCCACACCCCGACCCCCAGACCCACAATAATTACAAATCACTGTTGGGTTAAATTTGTCACAGGGAGAGCTTAAAAGACGCTGTCATTTCATTTTGTTTATGGTGTGACAAATTCGGACACAACCAAATTGCCAATTTGTCTATATTCTGAACAGCTACGTTAAACTTCAGAAATAAGAACAGCAAGAACTCAAATCAGTAAGGCACCCTAACTGCAGATGTCTACATGGTAATCCATAAACTTCGAGGGTCCAATTCAAGTATTCTAAAGATTGAAAAACTCTGTCATCCAATAGCCAGAGAGTAACGATAAATCTGCAGCTTTTTTACACTCACACACCTCATCTCTTTTTCTATCCGGTGTGTATTCCCAAGTGAACTAACCTATTATATCCATGTTTCACTAAGTCACTACGGTTTCTAAGCAAGCTCCTAACATATGTTACCGAAATGTCCCTCCCCTCTTAGGCCACAACTCAAAATCCGGTGAGTGACCAAAATTGTAACAGGCCAAAATGATCCACACTCGACAATCTTTTTAAAAAAGTATCAAGCTAAAACAGTTTATACTCATAATTAGCTATTTAAACACAATATCAACCAAAATTATTCTCCACCACTGAACATTGTCCCCAATTTGTCATAACAACAAAAATCACACAGAAAGTGAAAGAAATTAACCTTCAAAGTGTCGGTAATCTGACGACCTTGAAGTCCATCCTTATGCAAAGTCCATTTATTCTCCGCACTTTTCTTCTTGGAGAAATTCGGCAATCCAATCACAACTCAAAGCCTAGGCACAGAAGCAACATACACATCAAAGAAATTAACTGAATTAAACCCACCATACATTCAACATTTATAGTACCACATTAGTACCACCAGACATTGACCACCATCTCCCCATTTCAGATGAACAAACAAAAAAAACTATGGAAATAAAGGAATAAGCAATCCACTAATATCTCGCATTAAACGAAAAAGGAAAGAAAATAAGGCTTACAGAAATAGTATCAGGATAGCACCAAGGAATTAAAAAAAATATGAAAATTAAATAAACAATTTTAATTACATCATGTAAGTCTAGAATTTGCTAAAAATGTTGATCTAAATAGTGGGTGCTAGATTTTAAATTGAAATTAGGTAAGATGTCATTCCATTTGATTATTGAAGACCCTGTTAAGATATTCAAACAAAAATAGGAAAAAACACACCAAATTAACAAAATATCCAGAATCAATTCGAAAAAATGAAAATTTAATAAAAGTTGTTGGAATCTCACCAGAATTCCAATTAGTTTATTTTGCATTTGCAGAAACCGCCATGAACGACCAATTTTCCTTTGCATCACAAAAAAATACATCAGATGAAATTGATTTCGAAACAATTTGATAAACCTAATTGAAATTTGCAGTAGAGAAAAAGAGTACTTGGAAGTGATTTGAAAGACGTAATGATCGCCGAAATTGGTTTTCATTTCCGGAAATACTCGATCTCGGTCTGAATACTTGGCCTGAATACTCGATCTCGGTTGCTGCATCATTTCCGGAAGCGATGGAAGGCCGACGACGGGAAGCGACGGAAGGCCGTCGATGGGAACCGATTGAGGATGGAGGCGACAGGGACGCGATATGGTGAGGACGACGGCGGGGAAGTGTGACCTAGGAAGTGTAACCCTACGAAGGTAAGAGGAGAAAGAGAAACAAAGGTGAAAGGAGGAGAGTGGCTCAGACTCTCAGTAAGAAAGAGAAACGAAGGTGAGAGGGTATTTTCGTAATTTTGTGTGGACACGAAAAGTTGAGTTACCGAAACTGTTAGGTTATGATACATATGACATTTACATAGATCATGCGGAAACAACCATTAACCCAGGAAACATATTATTTACACATAATCATATAGCATAATTAGATGCATACTCTTTGTTGCGTGCCTTCCCTAGCTGCGCCCGAACCGAACAAGAACAAGTCTTTTAGGACTCCAAGTGTCGTCCCTCCGTAGATAGTCCACAGCACGTCCGGATCCGCCTTAAGATTGACCAACTAGAATCGCCCTTAAGGTACTAGAAAATTCGGCACTTTTATGAGCAAGATGTGTTTTAATTTTCTCTCAAAAACTCACTTTTGAATACTTTGAAACTTGTGTATAAATTATGACCCCTAGGCCTTTATTTATAGAGTTATGGAAAAGGAATCGTAATCCTAGTAGGATGCGAATTAATTGGAATTAGAATCCTACATGAATTCTATTTAATTAATTTATCCAATTAGGAATAGACATTTAATCATACACTGACTCTTGCAGATTCAGGAATCACGCATGAGCACAAACTCACACACACACGGCAGCCACAAGGCTGCCCATGCGCGTGCGAGCAGCAGCCCGCGTAGCACGGCCCACGCAGCCGCGGCCTCTTGGCGCGCGCTGGGCCTGCCTTGCGGTAGGCCTGGCCGCTGCCTTGGCTGGGCTTTGTGGCGCGCATGCTTGCTGGGCGATGGCCCCGGCTTCGTGCTGGGCCTTCGTCCGGCAAGCCTCGTCCGATGCTAATTCGTACGATACGCTTCCGATTAAATTTCCATTTCCGGAATCTATTTCCGATACGAACAATATTTAACATTTCCGATTCCGGAATTAATTTCCGTATCGAACAAATATTTAATATTTCCGTTTCCGGAATTATTTTCCGATTCCGGCAATATTTCCGATTCTGACAATATTTCCGTTTCCGGTAATATTTCCGATTCTGGTAATATTTCCATTTCCAATAATATTTTCCGATACGTACCATGTTTCCGTTTCCGGCAACATCTACGACTTGGATAATATTCATATTTCCGATACGATCCATATTTCCGTTTCCGGTAATATCATCGTTTCCGGAGTATTCATTTCTTGCCTGTGACGATCTTAGCTCCCACTGAAACCAAGATCCGTCGGTTCCGAATATTCATAGATGGAGTATTTAATGCCATTAAATACTTGATCCGTTTACGTACTATTTGTGTGACCCTACGGGTTCAGTCAAGAGTAAGCTGTGGATTAATATCATTAATTCCACTTGAACTGAAGCGGCCTCTAGCTAGGCATTCAGCTCACTTGATCTCACTGAATTATTAACTTGTTAATTAATACTGAACCGCATTTATTAGACTTAACATAGAATGCATACTTGGACCAAGGGCATTATTTCCTTCAGAAACACCCTCAGCTGTTCCTTTATATAATAGAGATACAATGTCAAACGTGAAAGATAGGATCTGAAATATCATTATGGAAAACACAAAATTTAAAAATACTTCGTATGCAAAATCTATTAACGGGGTACAGATCAATACTATGAAACTCCTTAATTATCTATTTTTATACATCATCGCATACATGAAACAGTGATTTTAATGCCGTGTTAGATAATTACATTCGGTGTAATATCGCATGACTCTTGAGATATTTATATGAGTATATGACCTTGCATATTTTTTCTATGCACTTTCAACTCCAGCGTTATCTAAAATTATAAATAAATTTACAATTAGGAACTTCCTATTTATCATCCAGGAATTACCAAATAATAACATCAGATAACTTGAACATAAGAGAGAATAATATTTACGAAATAATGGGGACGGTTTCCTTAAATGGGTGTTTCAAAATAACAGGGACAATGTGCTTTTTTCTATTTTTGGTAGAAGACTCATCATATTTAATGCATTCACGCTATTTTTTTCCCACTTTACTTACAACATTCAACTCAATCTATTTTTATATTATGTTTTTACTCATATTTCTACTCAACCTATTTTTTTATTCTTTTCTTACACCACTTCACTCAACCTAATTTTTTTTTCTTACAACATTCCACTTTTCTCATACTTATTTCTTACTTTGTCGCTCGATGCTTGCTCTTGAACATAAGGTAAGAGTTGTCATCCTTATTATGTCCAGAGGTGTTCCTCGGTTTCAGAGTTCAACTGATCAAATAAACAGATAATCATAGCCTATGATTCATCCGAGCACGGCCATGCATTTCACAGTTTCTAGCTCTCCGAGTGGCCTTGTACAACTTTTAAGCATCTCTTCCCGATTTATGGGAGGACAATCCCAATCTTGCGATCTTGAGATTAGACTTCGTTTGATAGGTGATTACCTGAGCGTTGCCTTTATAGCCTCCTTTTACGGTGCGACGGTTGGTCAACGTCAAAGCAACCAGTTCTCAAACAAGTAATCTCAAATCACTCAGGTATTGAGGATTTAGTGTCTAATAATTTAATGAAATTTACTTATGACAGACTTTCATCTCTTACAGTAAAGTTTCATAGGTCTTGTCCGATACTAGTCTTCCCAAAGTAAGTATCTATGCAAATGATTATGACATTGCCATGTCCACATAGTTCAAGAAACAGAACTACTAGTCATCTTGCATTCTAATCGTCTAACGTTTTCTATGCGTCCAATTTTATAGAAAACTCCGATTAGGGACCATTTTCAACCTTTGACATTCAAGTTCACTTGATAGACATTTCTTAGTCACAGGACTGGTCCTGACAGTCTATCTTGAATATATCGTCAAGTTGAAGGGACTCATCATTTAATAAACCACAAATTAAATGGAAAAATGAATTCCTTTCATTTATTGTGAATGATTAACCAATAATGTTTTACAAAGATTTAAACTCTAAAACTTTAAAACATTAAACAGAGACATCAAAGCCATTCTCCAATATGCTTGATTCCCATAGCTGCAGTGTGCGAGTTGTGCTTCGCTTGCGGCAGAGGTTTAGTTAATGGATCTGATATGTTGTCATCAGTTCCAATTTTGCTTATCTCGACTTCTTTTCTTTCAACGAACTCTCGTAGAAGGTGAAATCTACGAAGTACATGCTTGACTCTCTGGTGGTGTCTAGGCTCTTTTGCCTGTGCAATAGCTCCGTTATTATCACAATACAGGGCTATTGGTCCTTTAATGGAGGGGACTACACCAAGTTCTCCTATGAACTTCCTTATCCATATAGCTTCCTTTGCTGCTTCATGTGCAGCAATGTACTCCGCTTCAGTTGTAGAATCCGCAATGGTGCTTTGCTTAGCACTTTTCCAGCTTACTGCTCCTCCGTTGAGGCAGAAGACAAACCCAGACTGTGATCTGAAATCATCTTTGTCGGTTTGGAAACTTGCGTCCGTATAGCCTTTAACAATTAATTCATCATCTCCACCATAGACCAGGAAGTCATCTTTGTGCCTTTTCAGGTACTTCAGAATGTTCTTGGCAGCAGTCCAATGCGCCTCTCCTGGGTCTGACTGGTATCTGCTCGTAGCACTGAGTGCGTACGCAACATCCGGGCGTGTACATATCATAGCATACATTATTGAACCAATCAATGATGCATATGGAATCCCATTCATTCGTCTACGCTCATCAAGTGTTTTTGGGCACTGAGTCTTGCTTAGAGTCATTCCATGAGACATGGGTAGGTAGCCTCGCTTGGAGTCCGCCATCTTGAACCTATCAAGCACCTTATTGATATAAGTGCTTTGACTAAGTCCAATCATCCTTTTAGATCTATCTCTGTAAATCTTGATGCCCAATATGTACTGTGCTTCTCCTAGATCCTTCATCGAAAAACATTTCCCAAGCCAAATCTTGACAGAGTTCAACATAGGAATGTCATTTCCGATAAGCAATATGTCGTCGACATATAATACTAGGAAAGCAATTTTGCTCCCACTGACCTTCTTGTATACACAAGATTCGTCTGCGTTCTTGATGAAACCAAAGTCACTGACTGCTTCATCAAAACGTATATTCCAGCTCCTGGATGCCTGCTTCAATCCGTAGATTGACTTCTTTAGCTTGCATACCTTTTTAGCATTCTTTGGATCCTCAAAACCTTCAGGCTGTGTCATAAACACAGTTTCTGTTAAAACACCGTTTAAGAAAGCAGTTTTGACATCCATCTGCCATATTTCGTAATCGTAATATGCAGCGATTGCTAACATTATTCGAATAGACTTTAGCATTGCAACTGGTGAAAAGGTTTCATCGTAATCCACACCGTGGACTTGCCTGTAACCTTTTGCAACCAATCTAGCTTTGAAAACTTCAAGTTTCCCATCCTTGTCCTTTTTCAGTTTGAAAACCCATTTGCTTCCAATGGCTTGGTAGCCATCTGGCAAATCGACCAAATCCCATACTTGGTTTTCAGACATGGAGTCTAATTCAGATTGCATGGCTTCTTGCCACTGCTTGGAGCTAGGGCTCGTCATAGCTTGCTTGTAAGTCGCAGGTTCATCACTTTCAAGTAATAGAACGTCATAGCTCTCGTTCGTCAAAATACCTAAGTACCTTTCCGGTTGAGATCTATATCTTTGCGATCTACGCGGGGTAACATTTCTAGATTGACCATGATTCTCACCAGATTCTTCTAAAGATCTCTGAGTTTCATCCTGAATGTCATCTTGAGCATTCTCTAGAGTTTGTTGTTCGACTCGAATTTCTTCGAGGTCTACTTTTCTCCCACTTGTCATTTTGGAAATGTGATCCTTCTCCAAAAAGACACCATCTCGAGCAACAAACACTTTGTTCTCAGATGTATTGTAGAAGTAATACCCCTTTGTTTCCTTTGGATAGCCCACAAGGATACATTTGTCAGATTTTGGATGAAGTTTGTCTGAAATTAATCGTTTGACGAATACTTCACATCCCCAAATCTTAAGAAAAGACACATTTGGAGGTTTTCCAAACCATAATTCGTATGGAGTCTTTTCGACAGCTTTAGACGGAGCTCTATTTATAGTGAGTGCAGCTGTATTTAGTGCATGTCCCCAAAATTCTAATGGAAGTTCGGCCTGACCCATCATTGACCTGACCATGTCTAGCAAGGTTCTGTTCCTCCGTTCTGACACACCGTTCCATTGTGGTGTTCCAGGAGGAGTCAATTCTGATAGAATTCCACATTCTTTCAGATGGTCATCAAATTCATAGCTCAGATATTCACCGCCTCTATCAGACCGCAGTGCCTTAATCTTCTTGCCTAATTGATTCTCTACTTCACTCTGAAATTCCTTGAATTTGTCAAAGGATTCAGACTTATGCTTCATTAGGTAGACATAACCATACCTACTGAAGTCATCAGTGAAAGTGATAAAGTAGCTGAAACCACCTCTAGCATTTGTACTCATTGGTCCACATACATCTGTATGGATTAAACCCAATAGTTCATTTGCTCTTTCTCCGACTTTAGAGAAAGGTTGCTTTGTCATTTTGCCAAGTAAACATGATTCGCATTTACCATAATCCTCTAAATGGTTCTAGAATTCCTTCCCTTTGAAGTCTTTCTAAGCGTTTCAAGTTTATATGGCCTAATCGACAATGCCACAGATAGGTGAGATCTGAATCATCCTTTTTGGCCTTTTTGGTATTTATGTTATATACTTGTTTGTCGTGATCTAATAAATAAAGTCCATTGACTAATCTAGCAGATCCATAAAACATCTCTTTAAAATAAAACGAACAACTATTGTCTTTTATTATAAAGGAAAATCCCTTAGCATCTAAGCAAGAAACTGAAATGATGTTTTTAGTAAGACTTGGAACATGGAAACATTCTTCCAGTTCCAAAACTAGCCCGGAGGGCAACGACAAATAGTAAGTTCCTACGGCTAATGCAGCAATCCGTGCTCCATTTCCCACTCGTAGGTCGACTTCACCCTTGCTTAACTTTCTACTTCTTCTTAGTCCCTGTGGATTGGAACATAAGTGTGAGCCACAACCTGTATCTAATACCCAAGAAGTTGAATTAGCAAGTATACAGTCTATAACGAAAATACCTGAAGATGGAACGACTGTTCCGTTCTTCTGATCTTCCTTTAGCTTTGGACATTCTCTTTTGTAATGGCCTATTCCATCACAATAAAGACAGCTTGATGTGGACTTGTCCTGCTTTGATTTAGCATTGCCCTTGGACTTTCCACCTTTCTTGAATGGTCTCTTTCTAGCCTTGAGTAAATCTTTGGCTTCACAGTCCAGTACTACTTCAGCCTTTCTGACAAGGTGAATAAATTCTGCAACTGTTTCTTCTCTTGGTTCACTTAGGTATTGTTGCTTGAAGCGACCAAACCCACTGTGTAGTGAATTGAGCAAGACAGAGACTGCCATCCTTTCGCTTATTGGTGTTCCTAGTAGACTTAGGCGATCAAAATATGAACACATAAGATCCACATGGAACCTCAGTGGGACGCCTACCCTCTGTTTGGTGCGAAGGAGCTGAACATGTGTTTCTTGGACCTCCATCCTATAACACCTGTTGGGAGAACTAACCTTTAGCCCAGACATTGATTCAATCAACTCATGGACGTTCAGGTCCCTGTCCTCCGTACTTCCACGACAGATATCCCTCAGATTCTTGATGAGCGTAAAAGGTTCATAAGCTACAAACCTTCTAGCCCAATCATCAGGGATATTGTTCAGCATGAGACTCATAACCTTTTTGAGATCCGCATCCCAGGCGTAAAATCTCTCAGGGGTCATGTCTCTGGCATAGTAGCTTGGCATGGGATGTGATAGTACATACTCAAGTCCATTGAGTTTGACTATTTCAACTAGCTTAGCTTCCCATTCAAGAAAATTTGTCAGGTTCAGCTTGACCATAAGCTCAGAACCCATGATGATGTTTTGATTGTTGTTTGCCATATTAAAAACTACAATTGAAAAGAATAAACAAATAAATAACCATTCACAGTTTCTCTTAATAAACTTAAATTCTAGCATACATGCATAATTCAATGTTTATTAAGCATTTTATTCAAGTTATGTGTTCCGGCAGGTGTGAATAAAATGATTCCAAGATCCTAAAATCATTGAAGAACTAAGCACAGTTTGTCGACTTAATCCTAGAACATCTTAGGTAAGCAAAAGCCTTTTGCTAATAGTCTAGAAACTATTCTTGGTTGATAGGTACGTCTAAGAACTTATTAGGTAAACCTATCGAATTTGCCACGACATAAAAGGACTCCTTACTTATATCGTTGAGTTTCACCAAAACTAACATGTACTCACAATTATTTGTGTACCTTGCCCCTTTAGGACCAATAAGTAACACCTCGCTGAGCGAAAACTATTACTAGATTGATGTAAAGGATATCCAAGCAAGTGTATATTTTGGCATGGCACCTTTTAACTCAATTTTTAAGTTTGGAACTTAAGGCTCTTACTATGTTGGTTAGATTTTAAGTGAACTAAAATCCTTAATCATGCAACATAATCAAGCTTTTGATCTCATGCAATTTAAGACATATTTAAAGCAATAAATAACTTAAAACATGCATAAGATATTTGTGATCTAGTATGGCCCGACTTCATCTTGAAGCTTTGACTTCAAAGTCCGTCTTGAAAATCTCCGTGGGAGGCACCATTTTCTTCAAATAGGATAAGCTATAACTAATTACAACTATTTGATGGTTCGCAGACCATATTTGAATTGAAAAATAACTTTGGTACTTTAGACCAATTACATTCAAATTAATGGTACGCAGACCATATTTTCTATCCTATTTGGGCCATACTAGTCACTTCATAACCTGCAAAACAGTACATATACAATATATACCATTCACCCATTCATTATCATGAATGGCCCACATAGCTGGTTAGTAAAACACATTATGCATCACGTAAACATTTGCAGCAATTAATCAAGGGCACCAATAATCTACCAATTATTCAGTCCTTATTAATTCTAATCGAGTTGTTTTAACCTTAAGGATTTGTAGACCTAATCAAGAGTTTATGACTAAAAAGCGCTCCCACTCAAACCAATAAATTCATATGCTTTACTAATTTTAAACATAAAATTGTATTTCTAGTCTAACCGGAAACATACAAATTTAATTAAAATTTAAGGCTCATATAAATTTATAATTGAATCCAAAAATTTAATTTAATTTCAGTCGCATTTAAATTAATTCATGATTTTAATTTTAGTAAAATAATTAGAATAAATTCCATTTATTATAATTATAATATTCAAAATTAAAATCCAAGAAATTAATTCAAATTATTAATTTTAAAATTAATTAAAATTACGTGAACTGAAATTTTCAAATTAAACATTCAAAACGATCTAATCGTAACGCAAACACCCTACGCGTTGCACGCCCATGGGCCGTACGCACACAGCCATTGCTGGCCATGTGCGCGCAGCCCATGCGCTCGTCGCATAGCTGCTGTTGTCTCATCGCAAGCCTCCGCACAGCGCCCCATCGCACGCGAGCTATCGCTCGCAGTGCGCGCGCGAGATCGCTCGCTGGGCGCGCTGGCTCGCTCGCTGTGCGCGCGAGCCATCGCTCGCTGGGGCGAGCCATCGCTCGCTGGTGCGCGACATCGCTCGCTGGGCGAGCGACATCGCGCGCTGCGCGCGCGAGCCATCGCTCGCTGGCGCGAGCCATCGCTCGCTGGCGCGAGCCATCGCTCGCTGGCGCGAGCCATCGCTCGCTGGCGCGAGCCATCGCTCGCTGGTGCGCGACATCGCTCGCTGGGCGAGCGACATCGCGCGCTGCGCGCGCGAGCAGTGCTGGGCGCAGCGCTCGTGGCACGCGAGCTTGCGCTCGCTGCGCGCGAGGCTGCGCGCACTTGTGCGAGGCAGCGCGCGTTGTGGCGCAGCTCGCTTGCTGCCCACATGCGACTGCCTTGGCTCGCCCTTCGCCCATGCCCATTCGTTCATTCCTCGTGGCACACGACACAAGGCAGGGCTGCTGCCTTGTGCTCGTGCACTACGCCCTTGCTCATTGCATTCGTGCCGCACGGGCGACGAGCTCCCTTGCTCGTCGTCGCATGCCCGCATTATACAACACCCCTTAAGGGTAACACGAAGCGTCCATTGCTTCGTGCGTGCAAGTTTTATGAACGAATCGCATAAAAATTTAAAATTTATATTTAAAATTAATGACAAATTAATAAATATTATTAATTTCATAATTTTAGGGCGAAAAAATCGAAAATTTATTATCCAATTGATTTCCGATTGTTATGGATTCAAGTCTAGGTCATAAAAATTTAAAATTTATCGTAAATTTACAATTTTTATGGTGGTTTTTAATCATAGGTTTCTAATTAAATTACAATTAATTATGAAAATCAAATTAATTCTAAATTATTCTAATTTTCAACAAATTAATCATAATTACAAATTAGATTGCATAATTAACAAGACTAGGCATTCAAACTTGTTAAACATATGCAGTAGGTCAATCAAAAATTCAAGATTTATCAACAAGAATCGCAAATATTTAATTTAACATCTTAAATTTACGAAATTTTGCA
This sequence comes from Spinacia oleracea, assembly GCF_020520425.1. Classification (NCBI taxonomy): domain Eukaryota; kingdom Viridiplantae; phylum Streptophyta; class Magnoliopsida; order Caryophyllales; family Amaranthaceae; genus Spinacia; species Spinacia oleracea. The sequence continues at coordinate 20,411,709 of NC_079489.1, forward strand.
TTCGAAAAACTAAAACCTTCGAAAAGTCATAGTTAGGCTTCGAATTTGAGAATTCTGGGTTCGGCAGAAAAATACTATTTTTGTCAAAATTTTAGAATGCCTTTTACATGCGGAATTGACACAAAAATCACTCAATTCGGATGAGTAATGAAGAAACTGCCGAAAAACTGCGTACATATAATTAAATAAACGCAATTTGCAATTAATTAACAATTACGAAAATTAATCACCCCTTTTAATTCTTGCAAATTTGTAATATTTAACCATGTTCATGCAATTTAGATTATGAAAATAATAAGGGGCTCGTGATACCACTGTTAGGTTATGATACATATGACATTTACATAGATCATGCGGAAACAACCATTAACCCAGGAAACATATTATTTACACATAATCATATAGCATAATTAGATGCATACTCTTTGTTGCGTGCCTTCCCTAGCTGCGCCCGAACCGAACAAGAACAAGTCTTTTAGGACTCCAAGTGTCGTCCCTCCGTAGATAGTCCACAGCACGTCCGGATCCGCCTTAAGATTGACCAACTAGAATCGCCCTTAAGGTACTAGAAAATTCGGCACTTTTATGAGCAAGATGTGTTTTAATTTTCTCTCAAAAACTCACTTTTGAATACTTTGAAACTTGTGTATAAATTATGACCCCTAGGCCTTTATTTATAGAGTTATGGAAAAGGAATCGTAATCCTAGTAGGATGCGAATTAATTGGAATTAGAATCCTACATGAATTCTATTTAATTAATTTATCCAATTAGGAATAGACATTTAATCATACACTGACTCTTGCAGATTCAGGAATCACGCATGAGCACAAACTCACACACACACGGCAGCCACAAGGCTGCCCATGCGCGTGCGAGCAGCAGCCCGCGTAGCACGGCCCACGCAGCCGCGGCCTCTTGGCGCGCGCTGGGCCTGCCTTGCGGTAGGCCTGGCCGCTGCCTTGGCTGGGCTTTGTGGCGCGCATGCTTGCTGGGCGATGGCCCCGGCTTCGTGCTGGGCCTTCGTCCGGCAAGCCTCGTCCGATGCTAATTCGTACGATACGCTTCCGATTAAATTTCCATTTCCGGAATCTATTTCCGATACGAACAATATTTAACATTTCCGATTCCGGAATTAATTTCCGTTTCGAACAAATATTTAATATTTCCGTTTCCGGAATTATTTTCCGATTCCGGCAATATTTCCGATTCTGACAATATTTCCGTTTCCGGTAATATTTCCGATTCTGGTAATATTTCCATTTCCAATAATATTTTCCGATACGTACCATGTTTCCGTTTCCGGCAACATCTACGACTTGGATAATATTCATATTTCCGATACGATCCATATTTCCGTTTCCGGTAATATCATCGTTTCCGGAGTATTCATTTCTTGCCTGTGACGATCTTAGCTCCCACTGAAACCAAGATCCGTCGGTTCCGAATATTCATAGATGGAGTATTTAATGCCATTAAATACTTGATCCGTTTACGTACTATTTGTGTGACCCTACGGGTTCAGTCAAGAGTAAGCTGTGGATTAATATCATTAATTCCACTTGAACTGAAGCGGCCTCTAGCTAGGCATTCAGCTCACTTGATCTCACTGAATTATTAACTTGTTAATTAATACTGAACCGCATTTATTAGACTTAACATAGAATGCATACTTGGACCAAGGGCATTATTTCCTTCAGAAACACCCTCAGCTGTTCCTTTATATAATAGAGATACAATGTCAAACGTGAAAGATAGGATCTGAAATATCATTATGGAAAACACAAAATTTAAAAATACTTCGTATGCAAAATCTATTAACGGGGTACAGATCAATACTATGAAACTCCTTAATTATCTATTTTTATACATCATCGCATACATGAAACAGTGATTTTAATGCCGTGTTAGATAATTACATTCGGTGTAATATCGCATGACTCTTGAGATATTTATATGAGTATATGACCTTGCATATTTTTTCTATGCACTTTCAACTCCAGCGTTATCTAAAATTATAAATAAATTTACAATTAGGAACTTCCTATTTATCATCCAGGAATTACCAAATAATAACATCAGATAACTTGAACATAAGAGAGAATAATATTTACGAAATAATGGGGACGGTTTCCTTAAATGGGTGTTTCAAAATAACAGGGACAATGTGCTTTTTTCTATTTTTGGTAGAAGACTCATCATATTTAATGCATTCACGCTATTTTTTTCCCACTTTACTTACAACATTCAACTCAATCTATTTTTATATTATGTTTTTACTCATATTTCTACTCAACCTATTTTTTTATTCTTTTCTTACACCACTTCACTCAACCTAATTTTTTTTTCTTACAACATTCCACTTTTCTCATACTTATTTCTTACTACCTATGTCACTAAAAGATTGCTCCATTTGACTTTCACGGTCTCCAAAACACGACTTAAAACGTAAATACTTTTAATTCTACATGGGTAAAAATTATAAAAAGTTGATATTCCGAAATATATTATATTGAAACGAATCTAATAAGATTTCAACATGACTATATTATTTCTTACAGGTTATTGTGAATTCTTGGTCAAATTTTCAAAGTTTGACCCAAAAAAATGCAATGGAGCAATCTTTTAGGGACGAAGGGAGTACTTTTCAATCATTTATCTTGATTGTTGTAAAGTGTAAGTGTACACATTATTTCGAAACGAAGGAAGTAATACCTTAATTACGGTGCGTTTTATTCACCTGATTTTCACTTATTTTTCCTGAACTTATCTTATCTGAACTTAACTTATTTTAGTTATAAATTTTATTTGGCCAATCCTAATTTTTCCTGAACTTATATTATTTGGACTTATCTACACTTAACTGAACTTATTTTTCCTGAAATACGTGAAAATAAGGTGAACAAAAGAGAGCTTAGCTTACTCTATCCGTATATTTTTAGGGGTTACATATACCACTTGCGGATGTATTTATTTAGGGGTTATATTACTATTTTTGGTAATTTTTTAACCCAATCCTAAATCTATATCTCTATTCTATAAGGGAACATTTGAGGTGTAATCCCCCTACTTTGCTTTAAAAGGATTCAATGTACTACTGCTTTCAAAGGATTCAACGTACTACGTATATCACCAAGGTGCATCTTTCTTTTAGGAAGTCCATGTGCTAAGAATAAGCGTGCTTGGCTGGGAGTAGTCTTAGGATGGGTGACCTCTTGGGAAGTTTTTCCGGGGAGCGCGTGAGTGAGGAAAAAATGCGTCGGAAGAACTAGTGGTGGTTAGTGGGCCAGTTGTTGGTCCAAGATGCTCATTTCGTGACAATCGGTTCCGCCCTAATTAAGGGTTGGGGTGTTACATGAGGTAAATTTAATAATTGCACTTTTGAGGTCCACCTACAAGTTCATATTTTATTTCAATTAAAAAGCTGAATATTTAATGAGTGCAGTAAAAAATCAGGAAACTCAACCCAATAAAAGAAAACGGTAGTAAATAAATTATGGTAATTACATTCATGGCATAATTAATGCAAAAATTTAGACTTGCAAAATGTACGTTGCATATTGTCTAGTATCACCGCTTTCCCATCCTCTCTCCTTTTTTATGGTTTATTTTCTTGGCCATAGTAGGCTGAAAACTAGACTATTTTCGTCCCTTGTTTTCATTTAATTAAGCTATTGTTTCTTAAATTTAATAGATTTTCACCATATGGGCGAAGTTCACCCCTTTTTTGTTGAGCTATTGTGGAGTTAGTTTTAATATATTTGTTTGTCGTTCACTCGCAGTGGATTTATGAAGAATTCGTTCGTTGGTAAAGTTTTACGCGGGATCGCAACATATATTTCAATTTTCCAAGTACATTCAGATGAATCAAGGGGAACTCGTCCTCGCAGCTACAATAAAACGTTAGACCCTCTCTCTGAGAAAGCTGTAGGTTCCAACATTATACGCGGGAGACGTTCTAAGTGCAAGATCTATTCAAAGACCATAGTTTTGATGAATGAAACCTTTATTTGATTCAAATTTTCATGTATTTGTTAGATCTATATATCTCTTGTAAATTTCGTATGACACTTTATTAATGAATTAATTTTTCTTTCAAAAAAAATATAAATCTACGTTACATAAAATTGAAACGAAAGAAATAAAAGTCAATAAATGATTCTGTGTATTACGTTCAACCATCTATAATAAAATAACTAGTTTGTGGCCCGGGCGTTGCTCCGGGTTTTACTTTTAGTGGGATTTACTTATTTTAAATATGTGCGTAAGTGGTGCTATTATCTGATTTCCATGCAAGATCAGTGGCCGTTCAACAAACTTCTTTCCCATATCCGAAAATCAAAACAAAGACGAGTTCTCTTCTTCATGATTAGTTGATTATTATACTCTTGTCAATGTTTCCCTCTTCCGCAATCATAATTACACTCGATTACCCTAAGTTTTTTTTTATTTTTCAAGTTTAAGTTGAGAAGAGAAAATTTGTACATTTATAAGTTAAGTAATTAATTCCCTTTTGTTTTTTTTCCCATTTAATTTATTATTATTCATTTTAAAAAGGTTGTATTTATTATTTAAATAGAAAAATATAACATCATTGTGGCTAGCTAAGATGGTAAGAATGGTAACTCTTAATTCAAGAGGTCTAGTGTTCAATCCTTACTACATGCTTTTTGGTTGTCAACTACATGTCATGATACTTAGTAGTGGTGATGTGGCGTAATAAGGAGGGATCTACGTGACACATATACGTTTTTTTAAACGCCTTTTAATATATTAGTATAGATACCATCTAATATTTTAAATTTCCTTTATTCTCTCCCTTCAATTACATTTGACTTTTAAATTTTCTAATGCCTTAATAAATCACTCCCTTAAATTAAAAAAGCTTATTGTTTTATGACATTGAATTTACTTAAATTAAAAACTGGTTGTTTAATGCAAATCACCAATTACGAAAAACTAATATAAATGATGGATTAATTCATGCAATCTCTTAAAATACATAAAAGGAAGTTAGTCGATCAAATTTGATACTACTTACCAATTATATTAACATTAATTGTAAAAATTTAAAGAAAATTAGTTAGTAAATCAGATTTAATCACAACAAAAAAAAGTCAAAAATAAAAAAAAGAAAGTCATAATAAAACACTTAATCACAGTCAAATATAATCTTTGTTGATCACTTTATTTTTTCCTTTTTATATGAGTGTGCCACATTTTTATATTGTCATAACTAAATCATATATTTTAATTAAAAAAACTTAAACAAAATTCAGTGAATCAAAGAACTCGTAACAAAAATACAACCCCAATTATTTTAATGTCTAATTTTTCTGTAGATGAACTTTGCGAATAATTTTTTATACATATCATAATTTTTTTATATATATATTTTTGCATGCATCGCGTGCATTAAGACTAGTATCTATACTATTATTAAATCTCCAAGACAAAGCATGCTGAGTCGCCATGTGTCACCTTCTCTAAATATGACAAGGTGCCACATCAACAATGACATGTAGGGTGTGTTTTTAACACTGAGAAACAAAATGTTTTTCTTAGGGTTCGAACACGGGACCATCATGAAGTATAGTAGAAAGCTTACCATCTTAGCTAAGTAGTTATGCCTTTTAACTCTACTTAAATATATTTAAGTTGGATATGATTAGTGTGTATTTATACTATTTTTTACACGTGTTATGTTATTTGATAATTTTCACAACATAGTACGTGATTGTAAGAAAATGTAATTTTGTTACCATTATTGAAAATGATTTCGAATAATTCCTACATCTTTAATTTGTCCATTTCACATATAATAGAGCATGTTATTTCATTCGTTAGTCAACAACTGTGTTAGCATATACTCCATGGATCATAACATATATATAAATACTAACATCCCAAAAAGGATTAAGAACAATATTACTAAAAAAGAAACGTAGTACTACGTACAATGATAAATCTCGGACACTATTATGAGGGGGGCCAATAGAAGAATTAAGCAATATAATATGCAAAATATATACAATTATTAGAGCCGTAAATAAAAACACACTACAAAATTTTTCGCGCGCGGGCCCACCCGAGCCACATAGAACATCAGCCACAAACTACGTACAACACACCACATCCAAATAAAATAAACAATTTCCGGATAGTTATTTAAAAAAAGGTAAACTCGCATACCAACACGTGTAAACAGTGCGTAGAAAAATGCTTCATATATTATTCAACATTGTAATCCGGGGCATCGCCCGGGACTAACACTAGTTATATTATTAAATCTTCGGACAATGTATGATATCTGTCCACATGTTAGCCATTACTTGGAAAATGACGTAGCGTCATGTCACCCGCTCACGTTAGACATATTGTTACCTCACCATAAAAATGTTGATTTTGATGCTCGAACTCATGATCTTGCTTTCAATGATGTAAAGTTTTAACCACCACTCCAATTCATCAACTTATGACTTTAAAACCATCCAAAAAGAATATGGGCTATAAATGTTAATACTTTAATGACCAATGTTTGAGTAACCATTTATGATAAAGAAAAAATATCTTTATATACTTTATAAGTTTTTTGTTTTTGAAAGTTATTCAAATCATACATGGAATTGTTAAAAATAGGTAATAGAAAATAGGAAAAACAAACAGTGTACTTTTTAGCTAGCTCAATATGTTTTCCCCCCCTAAAAGGTTTGTAACCCAATGTACAATTTGTAACTTAAGAAGTTTCTTTTAAGGTACTTTGTACTCCGTATAAGTGAAATACAAAAAATCGTATTATAAACATATTAAGTAAATTACTCAAAAAGTTTGTCATATAATTTTAGTTCTTTAAACTATTTACCTCATACGTAATGCTCCGTATAATGAAACTTATAGTATATATCAGTAAAACTTTTTGTAAAATAATTTCAAAATCATGTAAATATTCGGGGTTGGGCCTAAACACTAGTTATTTAATATATCTTTCCTATGTGGCCACTGCTCCAATAAACTCCATCTCTTCTTAGATTAAAATACTCTTTCCACCATCTTTTTCCTATTTGTTTATTACTTCCTCATCCATTTACTTTATTATTTATATCAACTCTCCTTTCTTAATACTCTCTCCATCTCTAAATATTTTTCCCGTTTCCTTTTTATGTGTCCCAAAAATGATCTTCCCATTTCTTTTCTTTCACTTTTTATCTCCTCTTTGTAAGTGTGCTTATAACATTGTAGTTCTATTGGTTTATCAATAAAAAACTTTGTTATCTCATTTGTTGGTTTAAGTTTGGATGGATTAATGAGTTGACACTTCTATTCCTTCAATTTTATTGGCTTACAACTCTTACCACTATTTCGTTTTCTTGTGAAAAAGAATCGAAAAATAAAAATTACCATGTACCTATAAAAGTACAACAATGATTGCTAATTTTGTAATGTTCTCTTCTCCTTGACCACGTAAAATTAACAAACAAAAAAACATTTAAGGATAAAAGGATTACTTGTGCCTGTCAATATGTACTCTCTCCCTACCAAGCAATGCCTTGGCCTAGTGGAAAAGATTCCACCTTTCAACCAAAAAGTTGAGGGTTCAATCTCTACTAGGGACACTTTAAGGGAGGATTCTCCTTATCATCCCCTCCACTCTCAAAGTGTCTAGCCTGCTAATCCGGACAGGTTGATCCGTGCGGGGTTCCGACCCGGTAGGTCACTTCATCTTACCTTAAAAAAAATGTACTCCCTCCATATTTACTTAAAAATATACACTTTTTATAATCAGCTGTATTTAATTAAAATATTCACTTTTCTTTTTTGGCACGTTATGGTCTCCATTTCCAATTTATTACTTTCTCCGTTCCACAATAGATGCATCGTTTCTCATTTGCGCATTATTCATCAATCAACCTTGACAATCATTTTTTCACTGTTGTGTAACAAAAAACATAGTCAAGTGAGATCTTGTTAAATTCGTATTAATGCAAGGAGTCCAAATATCAACTTTTTATAATTTTTATTTATACGCATTTAGAGATATTAATGTTCAAAGAAGCGTGTTGGTATACATGCAAATAGAAGTGATGCATCCTTTGCGGAATGGAGGAAGTAATATTTATCTCCTTCGTTTGGTCCCCATATTTACTCACATTATCTTTTACTATGATAAAGTAATTCACCCACTATCCACTTTCATCTTCTATTACATAATATTAAAACAAACATCTAAGATGACGCGTGTCACATCCTGGCGCAATTTTTTCCAGCCAAAATATTTTTATTTACTTTAAAAAAAAATTACATTACCTTTTTAGGAAACTAAGATAAAAATAAAATAAACATAATTCAATTACCATAATGTTACTACAAAATATATTATTGGAGGAACATTAAATCAATATATTTTTTCCTTTATGATATGATTTTATTTTTGTATTATAACAACTTTTTAATCTGATAACAAATTTAAATAATTTGATAAATGGACTTCTAATGTTAGTCTATGTTAATAATACATAGTAAGTATGAATGTTAATTAAAATAATAATACATGGTAACTAACATTAGAAGTCTGTTTATCAAATTAGTTGTACTCAATTCCAAGTATGTTACCTTTGACTACCTCAGTTATGCTTTGATTTTTTTTTGAAAGTTAGTCTTGGATCATTCATTCGGGTTTGGTTAATTTTGTTAGATCGATCTACATACAAGTACACAACTATAATCATTAACTTTATATTGTAATATACAAATTAAGTTCATTTGAATATTTTTTTACGCAATTTTGAATTTATATTTTTTTCATATATCCTTTCTATTTTTACATTATCCTAATACCACAAGTCTTTTTTTTAGTTACTCCGTGCTATTAAAATAATAAATGATTTTAGTATTAACCGTGCATTGCACGGGACCTAAACTAGTATTTTAATAAATTCAACTCTTCATTTAAAATTAAGTGCCGATCAAAGTGTATCGTTTAATTAAAAATTAGAAAAAAAATTAGGGAGGGAAATATTTCAAGGGAGTTATTGCGAGTACAAAATTGTAATGTGTGTGGCTCAAGGTGTGGAAGTAGTCATCTAGATAAGAGTGACAAAGACATGGCCCACTTTATCACTACGCTACTTGCTGTGGCACGTGAAGTAAACCCCCTTTTCCTTCTAGAAGATTTTCAGATATTATTTCCAATATAATTTTATGTTTTATTTTTAATAATTCCAGTTATAATTTGATTGATTTTTGGGAGGTGCCGAATGACAGCCTATTGTTGTCTGTACACAAAAAGGTCACAACAAAATACACTGATTTGTGTCTTTCATCTAGAAGCTTTACTATTTTAGTTGGTTCAATTATTATTTTTTGTTTCCTTGTTTTTGGCCCGCAAAATGCAAATGATTTTCAAGAAATTCAGGATTAAAATGGTCCATCAATAAAAACCTTTTGATTTTGAATTATTACCAGCCATTTTTAGAACGATAATGATGAATTAGCAATGCCCCACAACCTGATATTTTCTCCAAATAACGTACAGTTGATCGCGACATATGTTTGATAGAGGATGGTTCGGGATCCAATCCGTGGACTATGGACCATGGAATCCGTGGACTATGAATTATGGTGCACAATGAGCATGGTGGACCAAAAGAACATATGTGCATAAACAAATAACATGACATTACGACAAAAGAACAGACGATAAAATATTTCACTTTTTTGTTATAAAAAATAATATATTATTTCACTATTTATTAAAAATATAAATAAAATATGCATTCATGTTCTTTTCACGTAACCAAATGTTCTTTTAATTACGAAGTATATACCAGTGTTCTTAAGGTGCACCATGCTCATTGTGCACCATGATCCACCTTCGAAATTGCGCTCGGGATCCGATATTAGTTTTGATCAGGCCTAATCAGGCTCAACTTCAGATCTAAAGGTTAAAAAGTTGAGTTTTAGTTGAGTTTTTCAAGCAACCATGAGTTCAACCAGTTAATATACTCGTAAGTTAAACTTACAACTACAATAAAGTTTAAGAATTCAAATAAATTAAACCAAGAGAATAGAACACACCCTTAAACTTCTTCTGAATGTCGCTGACTGCACGCTTACATTAGTACTTTTGTTAAGCATAACATCACTAAATTGAAGTAACAATACTATTATTAGTTCACTTATAACTTTATAAGCAATGCATAAGGAAACAATCTCGGGAAGAATTCGTGCAAAGTCCGAACCCTTACATCGATAAACTGAGATTACTACATCAACCAATTTTGCCTTCGTTATTGTGAAACGATGATAATACTCCCAATGAAAACATAACTGTAGCACAATATTTATGTTGACCTAAGAAACTAAAAAACTACTGTACAAAGTATTTCAAATGACACACAAGACAGTGAAGCACAACCATCATAGTTGGGGAGCAACCAATTCCACAGTTAGATACAATCTGTAGAGAAAAGGAATTGAATGAACGAATTTAAAGTGAATTTACAAAATAAATGAAGATTTCATACGCTTTCCATTGAATGAACGAATTTACACCTGTTAAACACCCATGATGAATTCCTTTCCTCTGCAGATGCTTAAATTTCACTATCTGAACTAAAATGGCTCAAGATTCATTTACTTTTATAAAAAGTTAAACGTGAACCAACCAACCAAGGGACAAACACAATATTAACATGTAAACATTTTAAACCCTTACTCAAACGTTTCAGCTCCAATCAAACTTCAAACTAATAGAATCATCCATCCATCAGAGAAGTTGCCAATCGTCCTCTTGCAAACCTCCGTCATTGTTTGAATGCAGTATGTCATAAGAATCATCTTCTCGGATTTCACCAACACCACCACCACTCATGCTACACTGACTGGCTTCCTTAATGGCGTTACGGCTATGTGTCACAGTAAATAGCGGAGCACCATTTGATTCATCAGCTAGCTTAGAAGCTCGAGAGCAGAAATCATCAAAGTCATCTGATAATCAACAAAAACAATGATGAGCATGTACGTATCTCTGTTTGAGAGTTTTCACAGCAATGAAGAAAATGTTTAAATGATCTCCCCTTCATTTGGAATTCAAAATTACTTAATTTGTCCATTGGATGGATTTCTAAGACTACGCTTGCGATCCAACTGTTCTCTACGAGAAATGTTGCAAAACAACCAAAAAGAAACAAAATTTGGAAGAGATCTTGATAAACCTCTAGGAAATATTTTAGATTATGAATTAGCTACATTTGGCTTAGACAGCATCCCTAGACAGTTGTAAATTTTTAAATCAGCAAGCTTCAGTTCGACTTTAAAGTTTAAACTACTTCAAGTAGCAAGCAAGTACTGCTTTGTAACAGGTAAAACTGAAACTCTCTTCTGCAGCACCATAGTACCAATACGAAAAAGTAATTCCCTAGAACTTGCCGATTAGGTTCCTCTGTATCACAAGCCTGCCAGCCACTTTCCCCATACTATTCACACTATCAGTATTCAATATCCTTTTTCCTTTTTTTGGCAGATGTTCACCAAGAAATTATCTTTCATAGCTAGGTTGTGGGAACCAACAACAAAAGATCTACCTACTTTACTATTATTACAATACACAAAGTTTATGCATTCTAATTGGATGTCTTCCAAAATTGATTTCACTTCCTTATCTGCTTTGTTATGATTCGTGATGCCCATGATGAGTTCCTTAAGATTCAGTATCCCTATCTCGTAAATCCATCACCATAGGTACAGGATGTCTGATCGTCAATATATAGGCAACTATAAATTATCTAGTCTCAGATTCTACATAATCAGGCATTTGGTAAAGGTATTAAATCCTAAATACTACATTTGACAGATTGATTAATCCTAAATACTCCCTCCGTCTTTTTTTGTTCTTTACGTTTGATGTTATTCACGCGATTTAACGACTATTTAATGTGCATTGAGATTACTCTATTTTTTTTATTTTTAGCAAGAAAAATTACGTTTATTTATAATGTTTTCACTTTTATCAAAAATCTGACATTGGGAAAATGAGAAATATTTAATGTTCAATGGATTTAATTGGTTAAAATAATATTTTGGTTAAAATAATATTTGGGCACAAATTCTGATAGAATATTAATGCATTATGTGATAATATAAAAAGAAATGTAAAGAACAAAATGAGACACCCGAAATGGAATACGTAAAAAACAAAAAGAGACGGAGGGAGTACTAGATTTGACAGATTTATTAAATACTTGTGGCATTTGGTAAAGTATACTCTTTTTCAAATTCTAAAGTGAGGAGCATATTGAAGAGTTAATATGTTTTAACATTTAAGATGCACATTTAACCCTGGGAATATCTTATTTATCTTTAGATAGGACAAGAAGAATTTTAGCGTAACTACTTACTCGGTGAAAGTTTCTGGTTCTTTATATGCTTTTTAATGATATTAATTTTAAGGTACCAGATTAGATCCCATGAAAATCATATCTTATGTCGAAGAATTCTGGAAAGGTATGATAAGGCTAGGAAAGACAGTGATTTCCCCAACAAGAGCTTCGTTATGACAATGTAGATCCCATCCCACCAGTGCCTAGTAGGTAATGGTGCTCCTAATTCCCAACAAGTCCAAGTAAGCTTTCCCCTTGTGGATAGCAAGTATTGATAGCTAATAGAAAAAGAGGAAAAACAGTTCAATCAAGAGAGCAGCTGAAATGGGATGGAAAGTCAGAAGGATAGATTATGGATAGGCAGCAGCCATCAGGTTAGTTAATCAGGGGTCCGTTTCTACAAGTGCCAACCTAATGCATCAGGGCCCTTAGCTAATCAAGGATATGTTTCTGCTACTGGAGATGATGGTGCATGGCCATTTTTATTTAAAGAGAAAGAGAGTTCCCAAAATGCAAATAAATTCATTTAACTTCAAATTTTCTGAATAAATAATAGTGAGACAATTAGAGGAGTTCCTGCTGATTAAGATGGGTGGTCAAAGAAAGCTGGGTCCTTAAATATCAGACATTATAGTTCTGACATGCATATCAGAGAGCTAATGGCCAACGTCAACTAGATAATCCAACTTCCAACTAAATAAAGGTGATCTGGTTATTGGGGAAACTGTTAACACTTAACTAGGCTGGAAGAGAAGCATAAAAACTATAAAATAACACGATAAAGATTAAATCATTAATGGTGGCATGTCGTAAAAAAGACAGCTCAAGCTATTTGAGGTAGATCCCTAGAGACAACAACGACCAAAGAAGAGAAGGCCATGAATACTACTGTTGTTAGGATCTTCAAACATACAAGTGGAAAGTACTGGATGTTCGACCGATGATCTTGGCTGGACTTTAAGGGCTAACGCACTGTGGCGAGTCTGAAATGATATCACATGTAAACATACTTCCTTTTCCTACCTGAACTTCATAAATCACTTGTTTAAGATCCACCATTGGGATACGAGTATTTTTCAGCGTTTCAGGACAAAGAGTATTAGAAGTTGTCTATTTTTTAGCACTTTTGTGAAGGACTCTCCTTTAACAGCTCACATAATGGTCCTGGAACCCACCACACAAGCAGAGGCATATCGGAGTTCACAAATTGTCCTAATTGATTCATACTTTGGCCAGTCCAGCATTTCCCTGGCAACAATATGGAGCTGATTTTGTCTTGGGTGATAAAGCGATTGATTATAGTTATCTAAAATCCAATAGCACCTAGTACAACTGTACAAGTAGTTCCAGGCTCATATAGAAATGACCTAGCCTAAAAAATAATGAACTTTTTTACATTATGGTTGCAAGAGGCAGAAACAGAACTAAACACTACCAAGAAATAGATTATAAAACCAGAACCATATATCTGCATACCTCTGTCTCTGCAGTAAAATCCAATTGCCAATGACGGATCTATAGACTCCAAAGGAATATGGCGGACCACACTGATGCAAATTGAGTAAATGAGTAACTTAGTCAAGGAAATCCAAGATAAGGATATAGGAAATCTAACCCAGTAAAGACCTTACTTGCTGTGGAATGATGAAGTATCAGCCTCTATGTCATCTTTTGTAATGTTAGCTACCTGCAAAACCATGCAAGCACAGTGAGACGTGAGAACTGAGAAGTCTGATCAAATTCATTTTCTGCAAGAATAACTGCCAATTATCAAAAGGGAAAAGGCAAACTCAAAAACAAAATCAGAAGCAAAATCTACAATTACAACATTTCTCTTACTTTAAAATAAACCCTGGATTGCAAAAGAGCAGAAAGAGAAAATTTATCATGAATTTTCTACATTCACGTTTTTCCAAACTTTGGAGTGATGAAAAGCAGAGATGAATGGCTGTAGCAAAGATGTGTAACACCTTGAGGGATAAAATCAGAAATGTAGATACTTGGAGGAAAGTTGCTGTCGCGAATACTGAGGATAAGATCAGGGAGAATCGATTATGTTGGTTTGTCATCACATTTTCATGTAGACTAATGTTGTTTAACGAGCAGAAAATGTGAGGATATGACACCCTTCAAACAAACCAAAGGAAAGGAAGAATATTGATAGAGTATGTACTATGTAGTAAATAGACACTAATGTAATTCCACTAAAAGATACACTTCAGCCATGTAATTCTCTCAATCAGTTCCAAGAAATTCAACTTTTGCCTACTATTCCTAGCAAAATTTCACATTATCATCAACTTCACCCTTTAAAGCTGTGGTACCCAGCATAGCAACTTACTAATAGCATGGAAGAACAAAAACTTGTTCAAGTATCTAAAACCACATCTAAAGTATAGGGATTTGCAGTGTGTGTAGCAAATCATTACGTTTCACCAGAACAGCATACAAGATTCGTTAAGATGCATGATTACCTATGATCTGTTAGGTTTTTACATGTTTGTAAAAACCAGTATAATTCTGAACTATATCTAGCTATGTAACTTGGTAAGAATTCCGTATCAGTGAGAAAGCAAGCTTGCAGTCTTTAATGATTAAGTCAGTAAAAGTTATACAAGTATAAAGGATGAAGACGTTGGTCATTCTATAACATTGTACCTTAAAGATCCACAGACTCTAATCATTAGCTGATATTTAAGCGAGCCATATAAGAATTGCCGCCCTTAGAATATTTTGGTTTTTAGTTATAACTTATAACCATTATGAGCCATGTGACATCACTGACATGTGAAGTTGTCCTAATGAAAGTTACATGGTAGATGAAAGCTTAGAAAAAAAGCCAAGCATAGGAGTCTAACAGGAGAGTGTTAGACTTCAATGAGGTGGGCCTTGGGTCCTAGAGTGCGCCTTGAGATTTTTTATACATAGGTAAGTAGGCTAACAACTAAAGGATATATGATGATGACAGAAATGAGAAAGGATATGCATGGAGCAACACAACAACTACAGCATGATAAAAAGACACACATAGCACTGAAAAGATGAGACTGGTTGGATCAATTCTTCTTTTATGATCAATCCTCCATAGTCTATTCCAACCCAACGTCACCTAATGATATGGATTTGAATATCTATGGTCAAAATTCAAAGTCAACATCATGGTTCGAGTTTACAGAGTTGTACGACGGAAAGTAATCATTAGCCATTAGCGTACAAGGAGTCTTCTAGGCTTATTCTTAGTTATTTAGGATAAGTCATTCTTTTAATGCTTTAGTAAGAGTCCTATACAGTTTCGCTAGTCCCTTAAGGATTGGAGTTTAAGTGTAGAGAAAAGATGTATTTTATTTTTATTAGGAGTCCTACTATAATTAGATGTTTGTTTTCTACGTAATTTAGAATTCTTATATTGCCTATATAAGGGCCTTGGGTTGTTATTTTATTTACAATGATTGAGATTAATAGAGTTTTGTGTTTTGTGATAAAACTTTTGAGAGTAGGTGAGATGCTTATTCTCCCACACTAGCGTTCTAGTTTGGTTTGTTGTTTGGTCCATTTGATCAGATTGTTTAGTTTAAGTCCGTTCGATTCTAAATTAACACTCGGGTTTTGTGAAGTCCGTTAGACTGAGCAGAATCATATCACCCAATACATGATTCAACATTATACGTGGTACGGATACGGGAATAGGGTATGCTACTACCTACTAGCTACCAATGCGGTTCCCTGGTATATTTATATTATCTATTACACAAACAATTAAAAAAATACTCATCCCTGTCACAATTTCATTGCTACATTTTTCTTTTTGGTCCGCCCCAATTCATTCAAATATACGTCTTAAACGTAGGTGTACCCTATTTTCTTTTCATGTTCCTACCACTACTTTCGTCCCAATTTAGTTGTCACATACCTTTTTTTTACCTTTTACTTGATGCCAACTACTCCCTCCGTAATTTTTACTTGCATCACTTGAATTTTGACATTATTCATATACTAAGTTTGACTTGAATTTTTTTCCAATATATAATAATCAAAAGTTATTATGTAAAATGTTGATGGATTAGTTACAATACATATTTTCATAATATCAACTTTTTATAATTTTTACAAATACAAAATTAGAGATTTTTAATGGTCAAATGATGCATTGGCAAGTGTGCCGGTCCAAGTGATGCAAGTAAAAAAAACAGAGGGAGTAAATCACATTAAAAAAAGAAGTCAAAGAACTTTTGCATTCAATCAAAAAGAAAAAATAAATTAGAGGAGAGAAATAAAGCTGACCAATCCCTTAAATAGAGTATAAAGGGAAAGAGAACAATTTTTTTTTAAAAAGGCGGTCATTCTTTAAATAGGAGAGAGACAGAAAATTAATCTCTACGACTCTACATGATTTCTGTTTTTAAAAATAAATCTTTACCCCTCCCACCCCACCTTGATCTTCCATGAACGTTCGATCTTTCTCTCTCTTTCTACATGTGACGAGCCAATGGGATTGTTCGATTACCCCAATAATAAAGGGGTTGGTGTTGGAAGAACCATCATTCTCCAAAACTAAGGGCGTGTTTGGTTCACAAGCTAGTATGGGTTTGAAATAAGGAAGAAAATCAGGTGGTATTGGTTTAAGCCTTAATTCCTTATTTTCATAAGAAGAAAAATGTTATTAAAATTGCTCAATCGAAATTAAGTACACCAAGAGGACAAGGGGTCCTCGGAAGAGGCCAAAAATTAGAACTACAAGTTAGCCCAATTCCTTTGTATATCACCAATAGAGTAATGTAGGAAAGCCCCACCGCTTTAGCACATAAGAACCTAATAAAATTACTTTATCCCATAATAGATCCGTGGGAGTGTGGGACAACAACATTATTAAAAGTACAACCATTCAGTTCCAACAACACACACCACAAATATTCTATAATCGCATTTCGCCAAAGCACCTTCTTCTCCTTCCAGCACCAAACCCAACAAAGCGAATGTGCAACCATTCCTAAATACTCGAAGGTCTAACCCAAGATTCATAAAATGCAAAGGAGTTGTTTCCAAATGTAGTATACCATATCATAGTCAAGGAAGACATGTGAGCATGACTCATTATTAGCCTGACAAAGCAAGCAAATGCCAGGTAATATAGCTGTTGTTCTTGGGCGTCGTTTTTGGAGTATATCATTCGTATGAGCCATCCCAAAGCCAAAGTCCTTACAAAAGCTCTCACCTCTAAGGGGCCTTTCAACTTCCAAATGAAATTCGCCAACGGAAAAGGGATACTTAGGGGAACAACTCAAAAGAATTAAGAAATATTTACATGAAAAATCCCCAGAAGAATGTCAGTCCATACTCTGAATCCTCCACTCATGCAGATATAGGGCGTCCTTAAGTAAGGGTATAACCGCCTTTAAATGGCTAAGGGATAGCGTTAAGAACTCCCTCATCTTCTTCACTTAAAATCCGGAATACCAAGCGATGCCAGCTAGGAAGCTCCTCTGAGTTAGCTCTCATGACCGGGGGTAGAACACACAAATGACATCTACTCAAGGAAAAAACGCTGGTTTAGATACCTGTAACGGAAAAAGAAGAAAGAGACGATGGCAACGCGCCTCATACAAGAGGGAAGGGGTCTCAACTTGTACATATGTTGCCTGCGCAAAAAAGTTCTTCCCTCATTCCATAAAGTAAAGCCACCATACCTTAATGCTTTGCAAGCACTAAGCGAGTAAACAAAAGCTTCTCTTTAGCTATTAGACTGCCCTCTCTCGGCTAGATGTTGGCCAGCCTACTATAAGGATCCCATATCCAGCAAGTGTAAGTCCTATTCTCAGTCATGGGGTGGCCCCTCAAGTGTAAGTCCTACGGATTGCCATTACTAAAACATGAAACTAGAGTATATGGAGAGAAGATAGGTTGAAAAGGAGAGGAAAATAGGTTTAGAACTTAATTCTTAATAGCATATGTTTGGTCTTGTTCAGGAATCGATATTTTTCTTTTATTATTGATACGGAAATTTTGGTATTAATCATACCCAGGTCCCCCCCTAGGATTTCTAAACTCCATACCTTGTGGGTTTAAGGTATGAGTTTAGATATAGAAATTTCTTAATCAAACACTAGGCATGGGTTTTAGGCTTTTATCCATTACAAACCCACAACTAATACTTCATTTGAGTGAACCAAACACCCCCGAAAATAGCATAACCGATGAATAGCTAAGTGACAATCAATCCTGGGCCCATACCTCCTGCTTAAAGTACCTAAATTTCTGAATCTAGGATCTTGGATTTTTCCCATAAGTTAAATCCCTAGCTTAATCATTTTCTCAGTTATTTCTTTGAATGTGAGCTTAGTTTTAAAAGGTGCACCAAGGAGAAAAAGTCCCTGGAGCGGTGGAGCCTAGGCGCAAGGCAAAGGCTCGTGCCGTTCGTATGCAAGGCGCTACAAATTGTTTAAATATTTTGCGATATTTATTTTCTAAAAGAAATCAAAATAGTAATTAAACTAAAATTAAAAGTCTTTTTGAGAAAAAAACAAACAAAAAGGGGACTAAGGAAGGTTCGTCACACCTTACATAAAACAGTTACTTTAAAATAAAACAAAGAGGAGTTTACATGACCTGTCGCTGAAATAGACAAGGAAAAAATGGAAAATTTTGGGGTTTTCTCTCTCCTCTTTTCACTATACGAAGTGGTAAATTCTAAATGTCAGGGAGGCATTAAAGTCACATTGTTTAGGCCTTTTTTTCAATAAAAATATTACTTCTCAACAATTGGAGCCTTATACCATAAGGCGCATAAGGAGTTGTGCCTTGAGCCTCGGAAAAGGTGCAAAGGTGCGTGCCTTTTGGAGGGTGCCTGAGCCAGTGCCAGGACCCGTGCCTTGAGCCTTGGCACGACCTTAATATTCACTCTAAACACTAAATATGAATTACCCTTGCTTTCTTACCACTACCAGTCACCTAAATCTATGTGGACACAGACACGAATAGTGGAATGCTGGAAAAACAATCGCAAGTGATCAGTGTTTTGGGACGTGTCACCTGGTTCACAACAATCACAGGGAGCGACCAGCGGACCAGATAAACTATTTTAACCTCTGTATATGCAGTGTACTGCATAGCTGCCTAATACAAATGTCATGCCAATTGCCAACTTATCTGTTCCTTTATCTAAAAGTTTTAATGCATAAGCAAGTAAAGGCACAAGAAACGATGTTGAAGTGTACATTTACCGGCTGAACTTCATGGGGATCCAGGTAGAACGCATTTTCGTCTTGCACACCAACAATATAAGTTGAAACACCAGGTTTTCCACCCAAGATGCCAAGACTTTGAGGAAATTGAAATGTTGCCCCCAATAAAGGAACATACCTGGCGACACCATTAATAGACAATTAAACAACAGAAACACAATATGAAACCAATGAAGCCAGTAAGTCGTATCAAGCTAACTAAGAAAAGAAAAAAATACAATCTCTTTCTAGACCAGTGGCTACTTTGATGTAAGATCAATGCTTTATTGGTTGTGGTTTACATTGAAACCATAAAACGGCACAACAACAAAAAAAACTAGACTATCTAAAACAAATAAAAATTGTGGCAATATATCTCAAGGTCTGAATATAGAGGGTTATTTGGTTTTTCAAGCAAATAGAGGAAGAAGTATTCACAAGTTGTTTGGTTGACAACTTGACATGAAATGGATGAAATCGGGGTAGTGGAACTTCCTTGTGAAGTTGAAATTATCCTCCCCTTGGTAAGGCACAATTCCCATGAATTATAAATGATAAGCGTCAACCAAACATTATCAAGCTATTTCCTAAGAAATTGACAAGAATTAACTACCCATGAAATGGAACTTCCCATGGGAAGTTAATACCCACCCGAACCAAACAAGCACTAGAATTTCCTGATTTGAATAATCAACTATACTGAATAAAATACTGAAGCTATGCAGAATCAAAAGGAAGAGGCAATGAATAATATGTATGCTAGCTTCTTGCCACAAGTAAATTCAAAGCTTCACACATAATCACACAAGCAGACGAACGTATATGTTAAACGAAAGGAAGAACATCATAGACATTTACATAGATTATCATTGCAACAAGAATAGATCTTTATTTACAGAATTGTTGTAACCATGTCTCACACTGACCCAAAGGATGGTGCATCCCATAATTAACCCATATTCTTCACAATAACTTAAACTACAGACCAAAATCATAAAAGATAGAGAAAACTCAATTCTTCTTGTCTCAGTAGAAGAGATAGGAAAAAAAACTCAATTATTCTTCTCTCAGTATCAGAGATAGAAAAAACTCAATTATTCTTCTCTCAAGATACAACCACCAGTTACAGAATTATAGTAATCATGTCTCACAATAACCCAAAGGATGGTGCAGCCCACAATTAATCCATATTCTTGTGTAAGTTGGATAAAAACTTCAAATCATAGGAGATAATAAAAAAAATAAAAACCAAGATATAGTCTTTATAAGGATCGGGTGTTCGCCTATTCTTTAATTATTATGGTTGGAAGGAAAACCAGATTTTTTGGAAATATCAACACTAATTGAGAAGCTTTGTGGCCTTGTGGGACATTATGGTGTACATTCCATCCCTTTGGTGAAATTAAGTGTTTGCAGTTTTTTTTTCTCTAATGTTTATCATCATAAGCAGGTGCTTTTATCCAACAATATCTTCCAGAGGAGCCCTTGCCTTCTGCAATTGTTGTACCTAAAAGCTCTTCAAATAAAATAATTCCTTATCCATCTTAAATGAAAAATAGAATAACCAGGCATTTGAGTATTTTTAAGAATGTCTCTTTCGTTATAGAAAATACTTGAACTCAAATAAGTTTGCATTTTCATATACGCAATTTCCCCAGAATGTTTATCTAACATCATTCCGTTCTTCCAATTCCCAGGATTTTATAACAAGAACAAATTTCTTCTTCTTGTAACAATTCCTAATTGGATTATGCATTTAATACTCATTGTTTACGATTTTGAACATTCAACATGGGAACTTAAGTTGTTTGACTATGTGTTTATTTCTGAATTTCATTCACATTTCCTACGTTTTGGAGAATTAAATTTTCTGTATTTTGATTCAAATTTATAGAAGCCCAACTACATCTATTACATTATACTAAAACAGACACCAGGAATGACACATGTCACTTCCTGGTGTAAAATTTTCCCGCCAAAAGTCTCTTTCCTAAAAAATAATATGTCTACTTTATTTATTTATTTATATTATATCCTTTTGTATAAACTCTTTATGTATGGAAAAAAATATAGGATTATTTAATATGACAATATTAGACGATTTTGATAATATTTTAGTTAAATCGTCATATCAATAATAGAAAATAAATTTACTCAATATTTTGGTCAAATTAGCATAGTAAGCCTATCAAATATTTTGGTCAAACTATCATATTAAGCATATAAATATATATAATACGTAGGATAGTTTCAAAAAAAAATTTTAAAAATTAATACAATAGGGCGGAAATTGCATATTAGATGATTAAATGAATACGTACAAGATTTATTAGTTACGCATTAGCTTTAATGGATAAATATTTCAGTTGAATATTCTATAAAAAAAATGGTAAAATAATAATTTTTGAATATCGGTGCATGCACGGGACCTAATCTAGTTCCAAATAAAACTGAACCCATGTCAAGAAAGAAAATAGTAATTGTAGTGTCTGAAAGGAGTTGATAGGCCCAATTCAATATATACTTGCAAAGTTGCGTTACAACTAGCGCAAACTTCTGCCACATCAGATAGAGAGATCAACGGCCTCATCTGACCAAACTTTCAAATGACCCACCAAACATTCAAGACCTTCTAGCTCCTCACAACTACTTTTTGTCAAATGCTCTAACTTACTATGCAGCTAAAAAAGTGATTAAGTTAGCTATATCTAGAAAGAAAGTTAACACAATAGAAATCCTTATTAGAATATCCCGCAATTTCAGAATTGGAACCTTCAATGATATATATGCCATGATTTGGGGTAAGGTTTCACTTTCTAATAATGAGGTTATGAGGGGCATTAATTTAAAGGTTTTATGATATAAATAAGGATAACATGGAAAACATATCGAACCTGGGATTAAGTTTATCAAGTCCAAGAACTAGAGGAACTAACAGAAGAATAGCCGTCCAATCAGCACCACCAGAATGCTCACGGCAGCAAGCAGTTACATCTTCTATACAAACAACAGGAGCCCCGCCTCTTTCACCATCTTCATCCCCAGAAACAATATAGACAGCCATTGGCAGTGACTTACCAGCCCGGGCCAGAGTTTCCCATGCACGACATGTGGCATAGGGGCCAATCCATGATCCAGCAGCTAGGCCATAACCCTTTCCAGCTTCTAGAAGCTTGTGTATAGAGAAAGCTAATTCTTCAGAATCACCAAATTCGTGCAGAATTTCGAGGTACCCTTGATCAATTTGCTACATCAGATGAATACACCATTACCACTGCATTCTAACTTTCAGATCATACCATAATAACAGACGTCTTCTATCCTTATCCTCTTTATTCTTTCTTTAAATAATTTTTGAGAAATATACAGATATCTATTCTAATTAAAGTGATAACCAAAGACAATTTCCCTTTGAAATTTGAAAATAAAAATATCTTGTCACCAATGACACAATGCACTAAACACAACTTATAAGCCACTCGATCTCACCTTATTCACAGATTTCCTCCAAGATCTACCAAACCGATGAACTATTAATACCTGCAAATTTTGAAAATTAGTCCACACTCCAACATATTCTAGTAATACAATCCAAGAAAGCTAACTTATCTCGCTAGAGATCAATTTTAATATACTCACTTGAGCAGCAAGCATTTGACTGCTCCGAAGCATGCAGCCCCAATTAACATCACTAGTATACTTTGAATCCCCAATGGCATCAAACCCTACAATACAACAAGAACAGTAATAATCAATCCCAAAGCTTCTAAATCCCTTAATTAGGGTCAACAATATAAAAAAAAAAAAAACTAATCCGCGTCAAAAAAAAATACGAAGTATACAACTAATCGAACCTTTCCTATAAGTCATCAAAATCCTCGATGAAAAATCCTCGACAAATGCAGCAAATCCGCTGCTACTAACAGGATCACCACCAATGGCATCATCAAGTTTATAGCAAACACCCAACAACCAAATATCACTTGTAGAGGTGACAGCACTAGACTTAGTAAACCCGAACATATGCTCCTTAATCCTCCTCATCGATCCACTCGCCATAACCCTCTTTACAGCAGCCGCCCAACCATTACTACTACAACAATTACTAATCTTGGTCTTATTTCCAACCCCCTTCGTCTCACGAGAATTCGAACCCGTATCCAGTCCCTCCTCCACACAAGGCTCAAAAATCGAGAAAGCGGAAACAACAATTCCAGACAACAACGACGAAGCACTAGTTGATGGCAATAATGACGATTTGTGATCGGAAGAATTAGAAGCAATGCGTTTGAAATTAGGGGAAATTGAAGAGGAACTAGTACCGGGAGATGAATTTGCAGTACCAGTACTCTCAAACAAATTCTTCATCACCTAAAGTTCTACTTGATTCATAGCTAATCATGCTACTCAAATTAATCACCTAATTCTGATTAAATTAACACCTAATTAAGCACAAATTTACAATCTTTGCCGGAAATTATCAGTGATCAACCTAGGAATCAGGAAATTGCAAATTTTCACCTGAAATTGAGAAGAAGAAGAACAACAAAAATTGCATAAGGATTGAAATCGGGCATAATAATCAGAGGAGCAACAAAATTGAAGAAATTTTCTTAGAGGAAACGATAGAGAGGAGAAGGAAAGCAAGTCACCTGAGGAGATTGAGGTTTCGCCGGCGTGGAGAAGAATTGGGGGAGGAGAGAGAATGGCGTGCAAGTCTTGGGCGTTGATTTCCCTTTGGAAGGGTGAACTGGTATATTAGACGCAACGCAATCAAAGGCTCTGGTTATATTTTAATCCCTGCTTTGCATCAAAATTAAATAAAGCTCTGTTTTTGCTCTGGTTATCTTATGTGTTCCCTGCGGAATTCATTTAATTTTTTTTACGTACTATAATAAACTTATCTCAGTTTATCTTGTTTTTTTTAAAAAAAAAAACTTAATTTTACTTTGCATGTTAAATTGGTCGGCAAAAAGTACGAAGTACTAGTTTTATGCCCTTGCGATGCACGATTTGTTAATATCTTATTTTGAAACTTAAACTCTAGGTTAAATAAGATAAATGTATCATAACTTTTTGTCATATATCTAATATTTGTTGTTAGGTTAAACTCTTTTTGATGATGAGTAATAAAGATTATGTCTCATACTTGTATGATTGTATCCAAATACCAATAGAGCTAACCATAAAAAAGATAAAAACAATCCTTATTTTTTTACGTGATCTTAATTATATTAATCCTAACTAAGCTAAACAACTATAATAAACATATGATCATCACATTTGTCAAAAGTATTGAAATTTTGAAACTCTGCATGACTGCACCACGTAACATTATTTTTAATGTGGTCAAATGCGAGTTAGGCATAGAGTTCGTGTGGTTGACTTAAGTTTCCCACAGTTGTTTGTGCTTTAGGTTGTGTTGTTTTGTTTGATGTAAAATCTACTGCACGCTCATTCATGAACATGATAAATATATTGTTGCAATTTTACAAATTACAACCAATAAAAAATAAAATTTAAAAAAGTACGTTCAATGTGGAAAAACAAATGCAAAACCATTATTGTAGGCTTGTAGGACTAAACTCAAATCCTAATGCCATTCAGTTCATTATAGAATATGCATCAGGAGGAGGATATAGGGTTTAATACATATATCTATAGAGAGAGATTAAAAATGAGATAACAAACTAATTATAGATCAGACATGTATGAATTACTCAATTTTTATTGTGGAATTTAATATGAAGTACATCTTATCTAGAAATCGTTTATTATTTTCTTATAATGATAAAATAATATTGATATGTGATTCGGATACATATTGATATGTTCGTTGATAAAATATCAACCCTCATCCAACGAAAATATCATGTGTGTTAACGAAAATATCAACCCGGCCTCACTCCTAATAACATTTATATTTTCTTTCCTTAAAATTTACATTTATCTCGTTTATTGTTTTCCTTAAAAAAATCAAACGTTTTTTTGATGGGAGGAATTCACAATACACCTCGTGATTTTATATACTATGTGATCCATCGGAGTTTATTATCTTAAAAACTCATAATTATTAAAAAGATAAATTTAATTAGCTTACAATATTTGTATTTATCTTTTCTTTTACTTATTTTTGATATTTATCTTATAGATCAATATCATCATATCGGAGTTTATTATCTCAATAACTCTAACTATTAAAAAGATAAATTTAGTTAGCTTACAAAATTATTCTGATTTTTATAATTATACAATATAATCCTACATGGATGCTATCAATGTTCTTGAAAAAACTCCCCTTTATTTATTTATGTATATGTTAGATTTATCTCAATTTATCTTATTGATCAGAACTTATCTAAATTTATTATTTTCTCAAAATTATTTAATAAGTAAAAATAAATTAAAACAAATATACCTTTAGAATCCAATTAGATCACATTAAAAAATCCTAATAGTTTGTTTGACCATTCTAAACTCGCATAATCTTCTCTATTAGTCAATAGACATGGTTAATGGACAACTTAACCCAATAATAATTAAGGTCAAGTTAAACGGTTTTTTTGTTGGAGAGAATTTTTAGGTGACAAATTTAATACTATGGTATAGCCAATACTTTAGAAAATTAAAATGGGTAAGACAAACATTTATATATTCCGTCTATAGTCGTCTATAGCTTTCAAGTCACTCGTGCTCACCTTTATCTCCCTCTCTCAATTTTCCTTGCTTGTTATTAGACTAGTTGTTGGACCGCGCACGGTCCCCCAAGATATCGAAATCAAATGGAAAAACGAACTAAACAAATAGATAGAACAATTAATATAACAATAAGCTATTAGTTGAGTTTCTAAGGTCCTATTTGCAAAAGGCATTAGTAAAGAACATATATGTAGCATATAGCTACTTATTCTTAGAAATTCTCAAAACTAAAGAAAGTTTATACACAACAATTAGTTCGTGGCTTACTAAACAAATGAAAAGGTTTACTGACGTTCCAAAATGCTCTTCTGCTTCTTCATGAACAAATTTCTTGAGGCGCAATTGCAGAACAATGTTCCTAGAAACAGTTGTCGCTAGGTTAATTTTGATTAGGAATTAGAACGTGCCTAGTGTTTCGAGCACATCTTTGAAGTCCTTTTGATCAACCTGACAATAGACATGCTTCACCAGTTGGTAAGTATATCACAAAATTAAATTTTAGAATTAAATTAAAAGTATAGGTTAGAGGGCAGATCTTGTATATTCTAAATATTTTTTAAGAATTTTCAGAGAACGTGTTAAAAAGGCATTGTGTCGGTATGCCAGTTCCATCACAGACTCGAAGTTCAAAGTATCTTCCCTTTCTTATGTCTTGTGTGGGTTGACAAGTTTTAAAGGTTCTTGTTAATTGCTTGAGAAATCATTGTTTTTGGATAAATAATAGCATACTAAAAGCTCTTATCCTAACTTAAACTGGTATCCCTATATCCCCCCCCCCCCCCTCATTTTTAGATCATATCACAGTGAGATGAGATTATACACTTCCTTAATTTGTTCCCAAAGGAGTTCCAACATATCTGTTTTCAGGGATTCCAACGAATATATACCAAACTATAATATCATCCCTTTCCATCTCTCCCTCTCCTTCCCAACCCCCTTATCTTCTTCTCTATTTGTGTTTTATGGTTTGTGAATTCTGAAAGGTTTCTTCAGAATTGTCTATGCGTTTTGGTTATGTATGCATTGAGGTTGCGAGGAGTGATTCAGGATTATTTTTGTGTCAGCGGAAGTATACTCTTGATATTATTTCGGAAGCAGGTTTGTTAGGCGCAAAGCCGTGTGGCTTTCCCATTGAACAAAATCATCGTCTTGGCCTAGCTGATGGGCCGTTAATGAAGGAGCCTGAGGCTTACCGTCGGCTTGTAGGCGCCTGGTCTATTTAGTTGTGACTCATCCGGACCTTGCTTATGCGGTCCATATCTTATCATAATTCATGCAGGAGCCTCGAGTTGACCATTGGGATGCAGCATTGAGAGTTGTTCGGTACTTGAAGGGTACATCAGGGCAGGGTATCCTATTACGTGCTGACAGTAATTTAACTTTGCAAGGATGGTGCGACTCAGATTGGGCAGCGTGTCCCATCACTCGTCGTTCTTTAACAGGTTGGTTTGTGTTTTTAGGTCATTCACCTATTTCATGGAAGACAAAAAACCAACACACTGTTTCTCGCTCTTCCGTAGAGGCAGAATATTGCTCCATGGCCGCGATTACATGTGAATTAAAATGGTTAAAGGGATTGTTGTTGAGTTTAGGAGTTCATCATCCTAAAGCTATTCCATTATTTTGTGACAGTCAGTCCGCTTTGCACATGGCTAAGAATCCGGTTTTTCATGAGCGCACAAAGCACATTGAGGTTGATTGCCATTTTTTTCGTGATGCTATAGTAGATGGTGTGATTGAACCATCTTATGTATCCACTTCCTCACAGCTCGCTGACATGTTTACTAAAGCTCTTGGGAAGCAACAATTTGATTTTCTTCTTTCCAAGTTGGGCATTTTTAATCCCACACATGCTCCAACTTAAGGGAGGGTGTTACGAAAATTAAATGTTATACCTAATTAATTAAGAAAGTAATAATGTTCTAGCTGTTATGTAAGTTACAAAGTATTAAAAGTATTAATGTTGTAGTTGTTACGTAAGTTAGAAGTATTAGGAAGGTTAGTGGGTTTAGGAAACTCTTTGATTTCCTTATCCCAGTTGTTTCGTACGCCCTGCTTGGCAATTGTGGGTGTATAAATACTCTTGTTCATCAATAATATTGGGGGCAGTCTTTTCCCTTATATAATATTTATCACTTATGAATCAGAAAACAGAAAAGAGAGAAAGTGAAAAAAAAATGTGGAAATTTGTTGCTTATAAGGTTTGAACCTTGGTTGATTGAATAAGTATGATAGAGCTTGCAAAGGGAAGGAATGCAAAATATTTCCTTAGGAATAGTGAATTTCATGAATTTGTGACTCAAAACACTATTGATAAGCATAGTGTTGCAAATGTGAGTATTTTAAAGGTTAGAGATGTGCAATATCAATCGGAACCTGACCCCTTTTTGTCCATTTATAATATAAACTAATCCACATCTGACATCTCCAATAACCATATAACTAGTAAATAAATCATGATGGACACCTAATTTTTTTTAAGTTTGCCATACAAGCTTTACAATATTGTCATAATATTTTTTAAATTATACATGCGATAAGACACCTAATCCCCAATTATACTTGAAATTTGTGAGGGTTATGACCTAAAATAAAAAAAAGAAACACACTATCAAATTTTTCGTCGGGCCCGCCCCA
Source organism: Spinacia oleracea (assembly GCF_020520425.1). Taxonomy (NCBI): domain Eukaryota; kingdom Viridiplantae; phylum Streptophyta; class Magnoliopsida; order Caryophyllales; family Amaranthaceae; genus Spinacia; species Spinacia oleracea. Next base: position 20,440,638 of record NC_079489.1, read on the forward strand.
AACTAAAGATCCGCCGCTCCTCATTAAAATTCCGGTTGATTTCCTAATGTAACTAGTTTCGTAATAATCCCGTCAAAAAAAAAAACAAAAAAAAAACTAGTTTCGTAATGCTAAACTCCCAATCCCAACTCGCATCATATATATACTCCGTACTTGCTCATATTCTATCATCTCCTCCTTTATTCCGGTGAACACGCTTCCTAGTAAAATAAAAGTAAAAAAAATAAAAGTAAAAAAATTAAAAGTAATAGACAAGATCAAAGTAGCAGAATCACAAGAAAAAAACCATTTCTCCTTCGAATACTTCACTCCAAAAACTGACGATGGCGTCAAAAACCTCCTCGAAACAATGGAGAGAATAGGGGCTCATGTACCTTGTTTTTGTGACATTACTGGAAGCACTCCTACCTCCAATGTAACCCTTGACACAGGGGCAGAATTAGGGGACTGGCGGGGGTCATGGCCTCCTCAGCTCATGATATGTTTAAAAATTAAATACTCCCTTCGTATTTTAAAAAGAGATACACTTTGATCGGCACATAATTTTAGGAGAGTGAGTTGAATTTATTAAAATAAGATGAAAGTGGGGTAGTGGATGAATTATTTATTATAGTAAACGGATGATGTGAGTAAGTGTAGGGTCACAAGAAAGAGAGAAATATTAATACTTCCTCTGTTCTTATTTAAATGACACAATTATTTAGTCACGTTTGCCAATACACGATTTCAAACAATAATATCTTCAATTTCGGATAAGAAAAAATTATAAAAAGTTGATATTTAAAAAATATTTATTGAGACGAATTCAACAAGACGCCGCACGACTATGTTTTTACTTAAGTATAATCCACAAAATAAAGTCAAATGAGGTTGTGTGAATAGTATCCAAAATCATATTGTGTCATATAAATAAGAATGGAGGAAGTATGATGGAAGTGGGGACCAAAACATGTCAAAAAATGAAAGTGTATCTCTTTTAAAAATACGGTCGTTTAAGGAAAGTGTATCGCTTTTTAAAATACAAAGGGAGTATGCATTATAAAAACACATGTCTAATATAGCTCGAGTGATTATTTTTCCTTAAAGCTACGTTTAGTTTGACGTAAAACGTTTTTAGTGAAAAATGATCTTCACATTTCCAAATTAGTTTTCCTTTGTTTAGTTTCTTACAAGAAAATTAACAGAAAAAAGAAAATGGGAGAAGATGAGAGAAGATTTATGGGGAAAATGAAGAGGGAGGTAAGAAAGAAAAATGAAAACCGTAGTTTTCATTCATTTCAAATGGAAAAAAAATTTCCTTCTTTGAGTGAGTTATGAAAAATTGTCTTTGATCCCTTGTCAAACCAAACATAAAATGATTGAAATTAGAAAACCGTTTTCCGCAAACAAAACAGGGCCTAAAAGTTAGAAGTTGTTGGAGATACAAATTGGAATCTTATCATTTATGATTCCGCCCCTGCCTAGACATAACCAACCGTATGCAAAACAATGTTTGTGTTGACACTATGGTGCACATTACATCCACTATTGTTGAAGAGATTGATAAATGATACTCCGTAATGCTTTAGATACTGAGAGTATCAAGGGTTCAAGTACATGGGTTTGCACAATATAATGTACTTGCTCTTCGCGGTCGGGAACTCAGGATACGTTTATACCGGTTGAAGGCAGATTTAATTTGTAAGCGCCCTGGATCCAGATCATATTTTCTTTTAACTCTTTCTTTATTTCCCCATAGGATGATGATAAAGGTCGCAAGTTGCGACAACATTTAGTTGTCGCAATCTTACGTGTCGGGGTTTAATTGGTACATATAAGCGCCACGTAGACTATGAGTCATCATAATATTTTTACTATCAATGCAAAAATTTTACTATGAAAATATTTAAATAAGGTAATCAATATAAAGAAAGAAACAAATTAGAATATTAAGATTTTCCTACCATTATTTTAAACATGTATAGTAGGATATATAAGTTAAATATTTTAGATTCCAATTTAAATCATGACACATAAGCATGCCATGTCATCATTGTGACACGGTTTAAAGGTTGCATGTTGCGACCTTTATCATTTTCGTTCCCCATAATTCGTTTTGATTTAGCAGTGTTAATAAAAAGTAGTATTACGTACGTAGTATTAGGTTAAGCAAACGAGGAGCAAATATGGGGATTACGTACTATGGAATTGCGGTTGCTGGTTATCCAGGTGAGCCGGGAATATCATGAGCGAGGCTTCTTGAGGGCCTTAGTATCATTATTCAGCATCTTTTATTAAGAGGATTGAAGTTAATGATCAACACAGGTAATGCACGACAACACGAGTATATTTCTATATCATTTGTGTTATATTTCAAATTATTTGTAAATATGTTGGAAAGTCGCATGCTTCCTTACGTTATTTGATTCACTATGCTTATAATTTTTTTAATAAATTGGTACAAGCTAGAGGGTTTTTTTTATGATATAAAACAAATCTATAGGCTCTATTACTCATCTATACCTAGTATTTAAAAAGAAAAACCATAGATTATTTAAAGCCATGTGACATCTCATTATTAGAAGCCATGTGACATCTCTCCTTTCATCCATCATTTTGTTTTGTTTTTTTTTTTTTCAAATATTCTTCATTGTTTCTATGTTTTACAACTTCTAATGTCTCTTCCACTCCATTTTCCTTATTCAACATCAAGTTATTAATACTGTACTATACTCATTAGTCTCTTCCACTCCACCCCTTTAACATCCAATATTTATTCAACATTATAGTTTTTATATATTTTATATTTTTCCAACCTTCAAATCCATCTATTTAATTCATCCGTTACCAAAAATCACAAGTATTCACTAATTAAAACTTCAAAAGACATCTGAACAACCACTATACAACCGCCCGTTCTTTGAACAGGCTCAAAAACTAGTGAGTAATAATATTGTAACCCTTTAATTGTTTTCTACTTTTCAACTTGGTACGTTGATTAAAAACTTTGACCATATTTAGTACTTTAAATATTACATAAGAAATGTTAGTTTATGGGATCTGATAGAATTCGTTTCAATGTAATTTTTTCAAATATCAAAAATTTATATTTTTACCTAATTAATGATATTAATGGTTAAAGTAATGCATTGAAAATCACAAATAATGAAAATTTGATGAATTTTACGGAAGAAGTGAGTAATTAATTAGTTACATCAAAAAGATTATGTCAAAAAAATTAACAGGTTGAACAATGATCAAACACATCACCAAAAGATTATTCCGTAAAACGCTTTGTAGGATAACACAATGTCACAATTCAGAAATAACCAAAATCTATATATAAAGTGCACAAGTAAACTGATACTATATTTATATATAATATTATAAAAACATACAAAATTGTATTATCGAGTAAAATTTATCTAAAAACATACAAAATCGTCGAGGATAACAACAAACTCATCATCTAGAATTTTGATAAATAAAGACCCTGTAAAAATAATAAGAGATAAATTTTGCTAGGAAGTAAAAAGATAAATAAAACTCGGTAAAAGATAATAAGAGAAAAATAAAGTAGATAAATAAAGACCCGGTAAAAGATAATGTGAGATAAATGTTGAACATTTTTAAAAGATATTACGTAAATAAAACTCAGTAAAAGATAAAAAGAGAAATAAAATTAGACAAATACAAATCCGGTAAAAGATAATAAGATATAAATTTTGAATTTTTTTAATAGATAAATAAAGACCCGTTAAAATGGTCATACTCATTCATTATAAAAACAATCATTGTTCTAACTATTGCTTAAAGTTGAAAAAACATCTCATAAAAAAATAAATTTAACCCGTGCAACGCACGGGCATTAAATCTAGTTTTAATACAACTAGTATAGTACCCGTGCGATGCACGGTTTGTAATCTAAATATAAATTTATATGAAACTTAAACTACAGTGGTAGATAATAATCATCATAATAGAGGTTATAGATATTCTGCTAATTAAAATTAATGATGGATAATTTTGTTGTTAACATATCTGTCGTCTTATTTATTAAAAAAATAAAACAAAAGGGTACATAGACAACCTAAAACCCTCCCCTCTCACCTGTTTTTTTCGGTAAGAGTTTTGAATTTTAAATCTTTTTTCTAGAGAATTCGACAATTTGGTTATCTGATTAATTAGAGTAATTGAGTAAATAAACAAAACGTTATACTACATATGTAGGATAGTATTTTATCCCTCCCAATTTAATCGTCACATTAAGTTTTCACGGAGTTTTATATGATAAGTAGATTTTGGCTTATCTATTATATTTTAACACAAAAGTAGTTGAAGTGAATGACAGAATAAGTGAGACCTTAAATTTTGATAGTGAGAAGAGAGATGTAATATATTAGTGAGTTCATGCAATAAAAGAAGTATGAAAAATAAATTGATGGTCGAAAAAAGAAAGTGTGACGATTAAATTGGAATAAAAGGAGTGTAAAAAAATGTTGATATATTTATAATGAATTAGATGAAGGATAATCAAGGAATGCAAGTCCAATCTAAAATCCATCACCGCTTCATCACCGCGTTGGATCATACATTTTTTAACCACATCACCCACCAAACTTTCCTCCATCCCTGCTCGGCCATGAGATGAATCCGCGGGAGGGTCTCCAAAAGAACCCGCCCCGCAAACAATCTAACATCCCTATATTCGGTAGATAATTTACTTTTTTTTAGGGGCAGTAGATAATTTACTTTATTTTTCAGCTAACTTTTGAATATATTGACATAAGGTTATTACGGGGTATTAAAATTGATTGTGTTGATATTAAAAAGTGACATACATTGTTAGGATTTAGTGAGTGTATTCAAATCCAATAAATTTAAACTCGCTCCATCTCCAAGGTGGGTAGATGATATCCTCAAACCCGCTCATCAACACAAAATCTCTATTTATTAGTCAATATTAGTCAATCATCTATGTCTATCTTTGTCGTCGACCCAACCTAAAACCAAACTCGCCCGATCATAAAGTGTGATGCATGCATAACATATTGCAATCCTTTACATAACATATTCAAAATATTTATGTTGTGCATACTTAATAATAATATAATAATTTTATTATAATACTACCACCATTTTTTGCCAGCCTCACAATTTTGACTAATTGTTTTGGTTTGAGAGGAATCTCAACATTAATTTTAATCTATTTTTTTCAAGAAAATTTTATTATAAGTTGTTTTATTGATCATTTCCTTAATTTATCATTTTTCTAAATTTTCAATTAAACTTATTTACTTTGCTTAATTTAAGTCTATTCTTTAAATAAATAATTACTTCTTAACAATATGATTTTGTTTGAAATTAAAATTTTATTGAATAAAATTTATAATCAACTATTTTCTTAATTAACTTCATTCACATTCAATTACAATTAATAGTCAATTCAAAATTTACTTGAGTCCATACATGTTAGGTTCTTGCATTTTTGGTTTTGTGACAGATTGCATGTCCTTTGAAATTTATTGTTGGTTCTAAATTGCAGAATTTAAGGGATAAACTAAGTACTCTATTCCCTTAATTATTTACACTGTAATTTTGACTCTTAAATATTTAGTTTTACCATGTTTTTGAATTAAAAAAATGTAATATGTATTAGTTTTATCAACTTTTGTCAACAAATTAATAAGTGCAAATTGAGATGAAATAAAAGAAGTTTGAATTAAATTAAATCCATAAAAAAATTTAGTAGAATTTGAAAGGAATAAAAAAATGAAAATTATTTTTATGCCCTTATTTTCATGAATTTGTGTTGATTTTTTACTGTACATTGCTTTTTGAGCTAAAATTTTAATGGCATCTTCTATGCTTTAATGTATGGTATACAAAATGACAAAATCAATCAAATCATTGAATTTCAACATTTGATATTACTCTAATTTTGTTATAAGGGGTTTTTGTAAGTTTTATTGATTATTTCCCTCTTTATATTGTCGACATGCTTATTTGTTTTCTTGGATTAAGTCATTTTCTTATTTATAACAGAGGTAATGTAGTTTAATTAGTAACTTAATGGGTGCATTTTAATCTTTTTACATGGACACCAAATCATCTCATCTTCCCTTATAGAATAGAGGTCAATATTTGGTGATATTGGTAAATGGTGTAGATAGTCATACAAAGCTAAGTAGTACTTGGTAATTCAAATATCTTTAGATAGTCATATGGGTAAGCTAAGAAAATTTTAGAAAATAGTCGTGCGAATACTTTAAGATGATCATGATTATTCACGGCAATATAAATTATCATTTTAGGAAATATTTTACTTTTTATATAGTTTGATATTAGTTATAAACTTAGCTTATGTGAAAAAAATATCTTAATTACACATACTATTGGCAATGTATTTCATGATTGCAAATTTACGCATATAAATGCCCTAATTAAATATGCATGTTGAGATGGTTAATAGTAGATGATTAACATTGATCATAATTCACCATATACGAATACTACACCAAAAATCTATTATGTATATATGACTATGACATAATTCGATTACTGCACTCGTATCACTTATATTAATTATATTGGAGACCATTGTATTTTCTTATTATATATGATAAACGACATTAATAAAAAAAATTATTCGCCAATATTGTAATTTCTAATTTCACAGCTTAAGTAACCAAGTAACATATTAGCATTTTCTTCTTTGCAAGTTAATTTCCATAATTTATTACGTGATATATATAATAGCGTAGATAATCGAAACATTCGTGCAATAATTAATTAAGCTTCTGATTACGTGCATAAATATATGTCCATATATTTTACATAGCTAAGTCAAAATAATATAATGACATGAATATTTTTTTAATTAAATAACAATATAATCAGTTTTTTTTTAGGTTTAGGAAAAAATATTTAGCATAATATATGAATCTTTAAGAATGTAATATTCAAAAAACCTTTCAGTTTTAAATCAATAATCTCCTCTCTAATTTTTTCTCAATAAGACAAAATAAATTTAGACTAATAATTATTTTTTAAAATTAAAAGAGAGGTCAATCAATGAGTGACATTTGTCATCACCACATTGATTTCCTCTCTTTTAGTATATTATATAGATGGAGAAATAAATATTACTTGTATATCGGAAGAGTCCTAATTAACCACTTCTAAGTTTTGTATTAATTTATTATTAATACAGGATTTCCAAAATTTCAACCTAGTTGTCTATCATGAATTCATGATGAAAAAATATCATCTTTTACTACTTTAAACTTTTGCATAATCTATATTTTTAATGATGGTTATATATTTACACGAAAAATATACAACTAAAAAAAGTAGAACAAAAACTTATCTAAAAGGCCTGCCTGGCCCCCCTTGACAACCACGTCTGACTTCGCCCCTGGCTGGAATAACATATTCTATAATTTTGAAAATAATTATATTTAAGTCTTTTTTTGGCTAGGGCTCACTCTCTAGCCTCTTAAGCTAAGAAAGCGGCCTAGTAGATACTCTAGTGTTTATCTTTACCAAAAAAGAAAGTATTCTTTTTGACAGGATTGTACATCGTATAATCGTACGTATTAAGTCTACAATACTAATATGTTTTTGTTACAACTATTATTGCGCACAACTAGTAAAATATTCTTCTTTAATTAGGTTTTTTTGGTGTGAATTTGCGAATAAGCCTCGAGAACAATTATTATAAATTTTACAAATGAGGCGGAGGATTCGAACGTGGGACATATCGTATACAAATCCTCAATCTTAACTACTAGGTCATGTCCACATTGTTAATTAGTGTTTCGGAAGGATATATAATTTATTTGACAGTTAGCACTTAACCCCTCCGACTATAGAATTAGCGTTTTCATCATTTTTTTTTTTGACATAGGAAAAGTGAACAAGAAACAGAAAAAGCACTACATAACAAAATTAAAAAGAAAAGACAGAAAAAAAGAAATCTAATCAGGGTCTAATGGGTGCAGAGTAGAAACGATCCCGTCTATAACAACAGACTTGGCACGTGTGTGAGTTTGGTGTACATGCGCTTTCTCCACCTTGTATACGATGCATTTGTGAATCAATTTCCCCCCGTGAAGGAGTTTGGAGATTGTCCAAGCCTGACTAATGTCTGAGTGGCCTCCATGAGTTTGGTGCACTTAACCCCTCCGTGAGTACGAAGATGGAGGAAGTTGAACGAGAAAGAGCTCATTCCATTCCATATAAACAAGCAAGAGCCTCAGCATGCGAGGTTGAAATAGTCATTCCAACTGCAACGTTTCCCATATCGAAATCCCACTGATTTGCAGCTAAAGACAGGGCCCAACCCATGCCTGCTCTACGACACCTCTTCTTCCAGGCTTCATCCACCTGTAAACGGAACTTTGTCTGACCTTCATCTGTTCTGCCAATATTAACACGCAAAAAACCAGTAGGATAAGCCTGCTGTGGAGAAAGTAAATCTGGTGATTCCGTACCCGTTAAACAAACCTGAAATTGATGGATTGCAACCCGAATATGAGAAAAAACCATTCCCATATTTCCTATATGAGCACGAAAAACTGTGTTGTTCCTTGTGATCCAAAGGCCCCATGAGGTTGCGATAAAATATGGGAGTCTTTGACCTTGTCTTTCATCCAGGCTGATAAATAACCGGATATAGTAGAGAAACCAATCTCGAAAATAAAGATTCTCATTAAAATTTGAATGGATATCCAACATTCCATTCTTCAAAACTTGTTGAGCTAACGGACATAGTCTAAACAAGTGTTGTAAGTTCTCTTCTACCAATCCACACATTGGACAAGTATCATCAACTAAGATACCTCGGGAACTTAAATTTGACTTGATAGAAATCATCCCTACCATCAATTTCCAGATGAAAATTTTCCACTTCGGAGGAAGGTTAAGAGACCAGAGAAGTCTGTAGAAATCATGATGTAAATTCAGTTGGTCATCCTGCTCTAGTTGTTGAAGATAAGCATAACCATTCTTTATTGTAAACTTTCCTGACATATGATGAGGCCAGTAAAGGAAATCCAATTCTGGCGAGTCAGAAAGTTCTGTAGAGAGAATACTCCGAGCATCCTTGGCCTCAAAGTTGTTCTAAACTTTCCTAGAATCCTAACCAGTGAATTCAGGAGCCAAAAAATTACTAACCTTCCAAGACATTGCTTCAGAAAGTCGAACATTAGAGGAGAAAACATATATTCTTCCTTCCACCCATTTATCTTACCCAACAATTATTCTTGAGTCTGAACCAACTTTCCAAGCGCAACCATATATTAACTAGCAAATTATCTGCTTTCCTAATTCCCCTATAGCCCCAAGAATAATTACCTTGTAATGTAACAGTTTTACATGTTTCCATAGGCGAAACTCCCTGAGCATTATAAAGTTTAGCAAGTAAAAGTTGGGGATTATTATCAAGCCTCCAGGCCTGCTTCATTAAGAAAGCATTGTTAATAGTAGAAATTTTCCTAACACCCAAACCACCCATTCCTTTAGGAAAATGGAGAATTCCTTTTCAAACCCAATCCATGCCTTTTACACCATGTTTTGCCCGGCCCAGAAAAAACCAGCAATCAATGAGTCAATCTTATTCGCTATGCTCTGTGGAATTTCCAAACAATTAATTCAGAATATGAGAAACCGTTGAAACAACCACAAAGTTGATAAGAATTAGTGTCTGTTGTTGTGACAAAGAGATGACATTCCAAGACGTTAAAAGATGAGCTACTCCATCAATAAGGAAATGAAAATGCGGGCTCTTCTTTCCAGTAACATCTATAGGAACCCCTAAATGAGGTTGAAATTGGTTCACCTTAGGCAAACTCAAAACCAGGTTAAACCTTTCCCAATCCTCGGAATATGTGTTAGGGCTAAATTTTACAAAGGATTTTTGTAAATTCAGTTGCTGACCTGAAATACTACAGAAGCATCCAAATATTGACAAAATATTTCCACAAGCTGGGTCTGTAGCTTTGGAAAAAAATAATCGCATCATCAGCAAAGAACAAATGAGAAATGCTCGGGCCCCTCATAAACATTTTAATACCCTGAAACAATTTCATCAAAGTTGTACATTGGAGATTGTAAAGCAAAGTTTGCATGCAACTACAAAAGAATCGAAGAATCATGATACTACGGGAGTACTTCGTTAATATGACAATAGAACACAATTCTATTTTGGTAATATGTCCCAAAAATAATCAATACTCGCAATAGTTGATAGAACACAATTCTATTTTGGTAATATGTCCCCAAAATAATCAATACTCGCAATAGTTGATCAATAGTTTTAGGAGCAGAGTTGAATATTTAAGGAAATAAATAAACTACTTTGTAAGTTGCAAGTGGATAAATTGGGATATTTTTTCTATTGTTTTACAAGAACAATGAGTCTTTTATATTTGTTGGTGAATGGGGGAGTTTGGGGTGTCATTTTTTTCATAATTTTTTTTTTCTTTTTGACGGGATTTCATTTAGTGATGTGAGGGTGTGGATGGAAGAGCACCCATCTGATGTCATATTTTTCATTATTATTGTTGCACAACTTATTAAATATTTATGGGGGCCATTGGAGAGAGAGAAATAATAAAACAAGTGTGTACCCTTTTTAAAAAAAAAGTATTGCAAATATTTCGAAACGGTCCAAAAAGGCAAGTGTTGCGAATATTCTAGAATGGATGGAGTACGAATAATTCCTATCCCTCTTCATGCATAGTGAAATACGAAATTTGTGTCAGCCTAATGGTTAGAGTTTGTACGTGTGTCCACCATGAGTCCATGACCTTAAGCTTGTGTTAGCCTATTGGTTAGAGGTCGTTTGTGTTAGGCTAGCAAAATTAAGATAATTACAAATTAAGCTATAGTACGCATAAATAGATGGGGTATGTAATTTGAACAAGGTAAGTAAGTTGGGTCTGGGAGTCATACGTAATTCATACAAAATAGAGTATAAATTTCCAGGCCAGTTTAAGAATTAGTATGTAGTTTTACATGTGATTAGTGGAAGTGATGGTTTCTATGATATATTGACCACCTTGCGCTTACAGTTACACGTACTGGTTGTTTCGATCTGTAAATGGCTTAGGTTGATACAGGTGCTAATCTTATCGTTCCCACAGTTGTTTTATGATACATGTACGTTTTTCTCAAGTTTGTTAATTAATTTACTTGCCGTGAAATTGGAATCAATTGTCCAATTCTACTTTCCTGGCATTATGCCCATCAATAGCTACAAAAGATTTCTAGGAATGATCACTAGTTTACGTAAAATAAAGCTAGTTTACTTCTCTGTTATATAATTAGACAATTGACTCTTAGAGTATATTTGAAGGTTTCATGCTTTAACCTAACTTGCAGTACATATATCATATATGTTGTAAATTCCTCAAGATATCACCAATGCATAGAGCATTAGAGCCGATTAAGGACAACGATGATCAAGCCTATGGCACACATTTGGGAACCGAACACCTGCATCTGCATGTATACCATGAATAATATATGCGAAAATGATAAAGGTCGTAACATGCGACCTTTAAGCCTTGTCATAATGATGACATGACAATGCTTACGTGTCATAATTTAAATTGAAAACTAAAATATTTAAATTATATAATCGATCTATTATACATGTTTCAAAAAAGTTAGAAAAATCTTAATATTCTAATTTGTTTCCTTATTTATATCGGTTACGTTATTTACATATTTTTATAGTAAAAATATTGAATTGATACTCCGTAGTAAAAATATTCTGATGACACATAGTATACGTAGCGCCTATATGCACCAATTAAATCACAACACGTAAGATTGTGACAACTAAATGTTATCGCAACTTGCGACCTTTATCATCACCCTAATATATGAAGGGTCTAGCAATTTGGATGGTAGGCTGGTAGCTTTAAGTAATACAAGAACCCTCTTTCGTAAATTAACTAATTGCTTAATTGTGATATGTTAGATTGATTTATATTTTGCAGTATATAGCGCTTCCTCTCCGGAGAGCTGGACTCCAAAGAAGTTGATGAGGTCCACACATGCAACTCTGTATACGCTGTCATGGAGAAGATCTCTTAAATTGTACTCGTAGTTTCTACTTTTTTATAACTCAATGCGAATGAGTCACAAGAGCATTACAAATTACAAATTACAAATTACAAACGTGGGAGAGATATTCCAACATGTGATTTATCATCAATCTTTACCAACATCTATCATCTCTATTATTTAAGTACAAGTGTTAGCAATGTTGTTTGCGTATACGTATAAGAAATGTAGATGGATTATTTGAATACAATTTTAAATTGACTTTGCAATCTTTGCCAACTAATGCCAAGCTAGAGTGCCAATTTACTACGTTGAGTTTTTGCTAAGATTCCTTGCAATTATTCAATACTCCAAGTACTATTTTATTAATTATATAGTCAACACAAAATAATAATAATAATAATTAACGATACAATTATAACATTTATATATAACATTGATCATCTCAGCTCCTCTCTTATTCTGGTTTTTACAAAAATAAAAATAAAAATAAAAATAAAAATAAAATGAAGGTGATAGACAAGATCAAGGCAGCAGAAGCAGAGAACAAAAGCCTCTTCTCTTTCGAATATTTTGCTCCAAAAACCGAGAATGGTGTTGAAAATCTGTTGGAAACAATGGAGAGAATGGTGGTTCAGGTTCATGCACCTTGTTTTTGTGACATTACTTGGAGTACTCCTACTGCTAATGTAACCATGGAAATAGCCAACCGTATGCAAAATAGTGTTTGTGTTGAAGCTATGATGCACATTACATGTGCTAATATGCCTGTTGAAAAGATTGATATTGCTCTTGATACTATCAAGTCTAATGGTTTGCAAAATGTTCTTGCTCTTCGCGGTGATCCTCCTCCTGGAGAGGATCAATTTGTTCCTGTTGAAGGCGGATTTTCTTGCGCCCTCGATCTCGTATGTTTTCTTTTTTCTCTGATCCGACGCAAAAGCAAAAGCAAAAGCAAAAGCAAAAGTTAGGATAATCTTCTCTCATTACCAAATTATCTAAAGACATAAAATATGATTAAGGGTTTTGTTTCCATACGTACGGAGTAATAGATCAGATTCAGATTTGATGAATGGTTAAGTTTTCTCAGGTTAAGCATATGAGGAGCAAATATGGGGATTACTTTGGTATTGCTGTTTCTGGTTATCCAGGTAAGTTTTGCAACATTCCTTGATTTAATTTTGCACATTTTTTTGTAATTCACATTTTGGTACAAATTTGAAGTTGTTTATTTAAGAATACAACACAATTTACGCGATTTAAATGGGGTGAAATTATCTACATGATCATATATTATCTGATTTATTGTTATATGTTTTAAAATAATTCAGAGGCACATCCTAGTGTTTTTGGACCCGATGGTGTGGCGAGTCCCGAAGCATATGCTAGTGATTTGGCTTACTTGAAGAGAAAGGTAATCATATATCCAATCTACCTTTGTCCAAATTAATGTGCTACATACACCAATTTAGTAATGGACATGCAACTGGACTAAATTTGTAGGATTTGATCGATAATGAAAAACTTTCGATCAGATTTAGACTTGACAAAGTCCAATTTAGTTATTTAATTTACACCCCTACAAAACAAGATATAAAATAGTCATTTTGATAAATAAAATTGTTATTTGATAAAAGATCTTAAATTATGACACTATCATATATATATAAAGTATATTCCATATAACACATGTATCAAATGGACTAATTTGACAATTTTATTTACCAAAGTGACCGTTTTTAAAATTTATTTACCAAAGTATTTACTAAAATGACTATTTTGACTTTGAGGTAACTCTCATTAAACCTATATGATTTGGTTTTTTTATTTATTCATAGAAACCGGTCTAATTTGGGTTTGTTTACTTCTTAAAATTTAAAAATAGTCATCTTGGTAAATACGTCGATCTTTACTGCGTTTATGCTCGCCCTAATAGTGGATTTCCACGGAATTTAATTTACTTTTCTACTCTTTCGTAATGTTGTTTAGTCGGCTTATGTCAAAAAAAAAAATAAAAAAAAATAACAGGGGATTTCCACGAATGGCTTAGGTCGATGCGGGTGCTGATCTTATAGTGACGCAGCTATTTTTTGATACGGATATTTTTCTCAAATTTGTTAAAGATTGCCGCCAAATTGGAATCACTTGTCCAATTGTTCCTGGAATTTATCCCATCATAGACTATAAAGGATTTTTACGAATGACTGGTTTATGCAAAACAAAGGTACTTGTATTTACTTTTCTATTAGACTATATGTTGTATACTACGAGCCTACCAGTAATATAACTAACTTGTGTATGTGTTTTTGGCTTAAAAAAATGTTGGTACAGATTCCTGAAGAGATCAGTGATGCATTGGAGCGAATCAAGGACAACGAAGATGCAGTGAGAGCCTACGGTATTCGTCTCGGAACAAAAATGTGCAAGAAGATTTTGGGCAGTGGAGTCAAACACCTACATCTTTATACCTTGAATAAGGAGGAGTCTTCATTGAGAATATTGATGGTTAATTACTTCTCATACACCCTCCCTCTTTTATATAATCAACTGCTTGGTTGTACGTAACGCAGCCACATAAGTCTGTGTTAAATACGGGCCTGGGCCGCACCCGTCACCAAGAAAGAGAGTCCTCTTAACAAGATCGTAGGAGGTTCCACCTTAAAACCATATTGCAATAAGGGGAGTAGTCCCTTGGCCTTATTAAGTGATTAATTCTCTTCTCTTTTGTCAATGTGGGACTCTCACACGTGATGTTTCATAGGTCAGATCTTAACAGTCTGTCAATTAAGGTCATTGGTCGGTTACCGATCCATTCTAATCGGATAATGTTTTGTGCAGAGTCATTGTGCCCATATGAATTAAACTAGTCTTGCACGCGTGCGAAAATATATAAGAAAGCAAATTACGTAATTAAGTAGAAAAAACTTAGAACATATTACATGCACCCGGGTGCACCGTACACCCTCTTACATTTTCTCTTTACATGTGAGGAGAAAATGTTGATGGGACCACTAATAGGCATAAAAATACCCTTGAATGCACGGTGCTCCCGGGTATACCTAATCATCATTTTCAGAAAAAACTATTCAGAAAGCTTCTCTAAAGAAAAAGTAGACATCAAAAACATTGGAGGATGGATTTTTATTATGTGCGTTTGATTGAATTTTGTTTAAAAATATGTACTACAATACTTCCTCCGTCCCGGAATACTCGACCCGATTTGACCGGCACAGAGTTTAAGGGACTTAAATTGACTTATTTAATTTAATAGGTAGTAGTTGATAGTGGGTATTATTTTAATGTAGTTAGTGGGAAATGTGTAAAGGGGTGGGGTTGGGGGAGATCGAGTAAGGGTTGAATTTTTAATTATTTTTTGTATGGAGTAGGGGGTAGGTGGGTTAATAGGGGTGGAGTGAGAAATAATATAATATTGTTAGAATATTTCCATTTTTAGAAACAGTTCAAGTATTAAGGGACGGCCCGATAAGGAAAACAGGTCAAATATTCCGGAACGGAGGGAGTATGATTTATTATGACGTGACAATGTCAAAATGTGGCATAATAAAGTACTTGAAAGGAAATTTAAAACTAAATTATGTGATTAATATGGAGTATATTTAGCTGTGTTAAATATTTGATCGAGTGTGACTTTATCTTTTTTTATTTTTGACTTTTTATCGACTGTGTTAAATTTGATTTACTGATTTCCTTTATATTTAGGATACCAAAAAATCATTTATGATAATGACTTCAAGAATTTCCTTATGCAATAGAGAAGAGATGCATAAACATTGTTTTTATAGTCATATTTATAGGATTTCGTCGATAGGATCGGATCAGTATTTAACGGCCTAAATATTTGTACGTGTATATATGTTAATTTATAAATAATTTTCTGGTTTTGGATTCTAGAGTTCTAAAATAACTCTACAAGGTAGAGTTTGAGCATTATCAACCATTGAATGAAAAATCAATGTCTCGTATATTATCTTTCGAAAATTCCCCCTATTTTTTCTCAACAATATCCTCCCTGATTTCCCCTTCCCACTAATATGAGTCATTGATTTGAAAATGTATGGTTTAGATACAACTTTACTTTGTAGGATTTTATTGAAACTCTAGAGGATCCAGACTCTAATTTTCTTCTCTATAATTATTGTAGAATCTTGGATTGATTGAAGAGTCCACAATTCCAACGCCAATATCGCAGCTTACTCCTCAAGATGCGCCAGTGAGCATTCCCACCTCGGCGAGGATGGACTCTGAAGATGTAGAGGTCCAGAAAACTCTGTATTTGTAGCATTATAGATCGTCTTCATAAGCTGCTTTGATCCTTTAATTAATATAACTGTCATTAAAACTTTTCTTATTCTTCCCCTACCAACAATATTTATTTCTTGAATGTAAAACAAATGATGTACTTAGGCTCCGTTCTGTTCAACTTATTTTGTTTGAATTTATATGAACTTTTCTTAACTTATTTAAACTTATTTTATCCGAAAAAATTATTTTGACTGAAATAAACTTATTTGTGTGTTAAAATATCTGGAAAAAACTTATTTTTCTGAAATTATATTATCTGAACTTAACTGAACTTCTATTATCTGAACTTAACTGAAAAATAATTTTATCTGAAATAAGTCAAAATAACTCGAACAGAACAGAGCCTTAACTATTACTGGTTGACAATTTAAGGATCTTTAACACAAGAAAAAAAATGAAATGAAAAAGATTCCATGCGATTCTGTCAGCGTAATATTAAACTTAGTATTTTTGAATCAAAAAAAATCTTATTTATATGTGGTGTACAATAAATATTGTACTCCATGTCGGAGTAAAACTTGACTAAAAGTGTTTAAAAGTTATACCAATATCTATTTTTTAGTCATAATTTTTTTTAATTCAATAAAACTTATTCCTTCAAAATTATTAATAATGTTAAAATAATCATTTATAAATAATTTATCCATCATTTTTTTTTGAAAATTTGGAAAAATAAATAAATTAATGGATAAATTATTTAGAGGCCATAAATAGTCTCACCTTTGAGTTATGAGGAATAATTGATAATATTATAAATAATTATTTTAACATTATTAATAATTGATGGATAAATTATTTATAAATGATTATAAATGATTATTTTAACATTATTAATAATTGATTGATAATATTATAAATGATTATTTTAACATTATTAATAATTGATGGATAAATTATTTATAAATGATTATAATCATTTATAAACCAGTGGATTAAATTATTATTCCTTCAGGCCATAGGCGACACTAAAGGCAATTTAGAGGCGACTCGCAAAGGTGTTTTTGTAGTAGTGAATCCACCATTTACCCATTCTTCTATAAATAGTCTCACCTTTGAGTTATGAGGAATAATCCAACGTTTAATTAGTAGGTATCTTCTCACAACATGGTATTTTACCTACAATCTAAATAGCAGGTTAATTTTTTTTTGTTCTCAGGTTAAACATGCTATGTGTCACACTCTAATTACGCTAATTTAAATTTAAATTTAAATTTATTAAAAACTCTACCATTCTCTCCCTCCACTACCCCTTTCTCTCTACAAAGGCCCCCATGCACAGCCTCGCAGCAAGGCCAGCAACACCCCAACATCCACAAACCACCACTGCCCATTATCAACCACGCACAACCAAACACCCACGCTTCATCATTGCCCCTCATCTCGCCAACAACCCCATCAATAACCCAAAGACAATCCACCAAAAACGAGGAAACACAACAAGTACGTAACCATAAAAATATTTTTGATTCGAATTTCTTAAGTTTCCACCATTTTTATATGAATCAAAATAGATTATAGCAATCAGAGTATTACAAATAAGAAAAATCACGACTTCTCAAGTTTAAGATTTGCCAAAATTGCAACCTACAAATTGTAGTTCTTAATTGAAAAGGGGGAAAATATTAGAACAACTTGGGTAGAATTGAAGAACTTTATCAACAAATTGCAGAATAATCAAATAACTTGAGCATCGTAGCTCGAATACCAAATGCTGATGTTGTTAACTTATGTTGAATGAGGTGGATTATACTTGAAAAAACATTGTCTCTAGTGGTGGATGGAGGCTAAACTTCAAAGGAGGAGAGAAATGGGACAGGTGGAGCGACAATGAAGGGAATGAGGAGACAGGAAGAGAGAGATTCTATGGGAAAGGGAAAGGAGGTCATTGAAGCTGGGGGAACCCATGAAATACAAAGTATAAGATAGTGTTTAAAAAAATAAATCAAAATTAAAATTCATATTAAATAAATTTAGACCAATAAGAAAGAGAAACATGGCATAATTACTTATTATTTCGTTTACCAATCGGTCATGATCTATTTTAGGAAGATACCTCTTAAACGTTGTATTATTCCTGAATAACTCAGAGGCAGGACTGTTTTAAGAAGAACTAGAAAAAGTTGGATTATTTTTTAGAAAAATTTCCAAAATAGACCTTTTATATGCCTAATTTTGCGAGAAAAAACCTTATATAATTTTTCTGGCAAAACAGACCTTAAAGAAAATAAATTTGCAAGAAACAACCTTAGTCCATTTTTTTTTAATATTATACAAAAAATACAATCATGCATGTGGGGTCTTGTTTAATTCGTCTTGATGATTACATTAAAAATATAAAATGTATAATTCATATGTACTACTCCCTCAATTTCAAAATAATTGTCGTGTTTAACTTTTTTGCAATATTCATATACTAACTTTGACTCTATTAGCGAAAAAACCTTCTCTCACAAAAACATTTTCTTACAAAACCCTTATCTTCCTTCTCTCTAAAGAAACACCAAAAATATAACCCTGACCCCCACCCCTTAGCTCGTCGACGGTTTGAGCACCTCTAATCTCGTGTCGTCGACGAGCATCTCCCAGCTGCTAGCATCTTTTCAATTTGACGGTGAAGTTTAGGATATCTACTCCGAGAACTCATAAGATGTTTTGTGTTTGGATCTACCCTTGCAAGGAAGTGGCGTTATAAACCCAAGTTACACCGAAAACCGTCTTGTTTAGTGAACTCGTGGTTTATTTCACTCACCAGTAAAGGTAAAGTTAGGGTAGAATTTCAATCTTTGGGGAACGATTTGTCTTCTTGGTTTGTAAAAACGGTAATCTGGATTTCGAGGAGGTTGAAGCCATTAACATAAAAGATCACCTTATCGTCATCATAATGTACGCTTTAAAAGGCGGAGTCTGACAGTAAAGGTAAAGATATAGTAAGGGCTTCTGGTTTGGTGTTATCGTGACTAATTCGAGTGTTTCATCTTCAATGTCAACAAGCAAGGGTTTATTTTAATTTCAAGTTTTTTTTTCAGTTCTCTTCAAAAAAATCACTTTAAATTAAAAATAAAGGTTCATCCCACCATCATTCTCCCTCCTCCCCTCCAAGGGCTCCGACCCTCCCCCCTCCACAACCCATCTTTCTCTCTCCTATTTCCTAGCCTTTTCTGTTCCCCTCCCACCACAATATGGCTCTCCCTGTCCTTCATAACTCCTCCATGAACATTTTCTCTCATCCTCCTCAACTACTTAATAGTCATTTCGAGCATCGTCTAGTGTAATCATCATCAAAGTGTTACCGCTCGGCATCAGATCCACCCAAGATTGCCATACCGGGCTGTCAAACCCATTATTTTTCACGCGGGTTGAGTTAACGGGAAATACATCATTCAGGGTTGGTTCTAGGTTCATGTTGTTCTTGACGGTATCAAGATCATTCTTATGGACCTCACATTTGATAAAAACCACGATTGGAGTGGTCTCGGGTTTCGTATTCTTCAGTTGGGATTACTTCCATTGTCATTGCTTATGTTTTGAGTTGATTTTTATTCACGTTAAGATCCCTGTTTTTTTTTTTTGGTCATAATTTTCGTATAACTGTTATATGATTTAATCTAATTCCATAGAAAAGAATATGATCTTGTCTAAGTATTAGCAAAATCTCCTTCGCGGGTTTCTTTTGGACATAGTTCTTCTCTGCCATGGGGTTCTATTAATAAGATGATCAGAGAGAAAGTTTGGAAGAGTGGGTAAATTGAGAGAAGAAATGATGAGATTGAAGGAGAAGAATCCACCTGCGTAGGTTTTGGCGGGGGTGATGGCGGTGGATGTAGCTAGTAGTTGAGGGTGGTTGAAGGTTTTCGTTGGGATAATCCGATGATGTCCTTTTGTGTATCAAGGATGGTGAGTGATAAAAATATTTTTTTTTTTAAAGTTACCTAATGTTCAGGTTAACGGTCGGAAGGAACATTTAGAGAATATATTCCCTAAAAGTTAGATTATTTTGAAATACAAATAGCAGGACTATATTAAGAAGATCGCCTAAATGTTGGATTATTAAATTTATTTTTTCATATATATTCTGTCTAATATTCTGTCTACTATGATATTCCCTTGCTTCCAGCCGGAGTTTCATGCCGATGACCTTGCTTGTTGTCGTCAAATAACACCTTCCCCTCACCGCCGACCTAAAACCTTCCTTAAAGTGCATAAATCCTTGTACACAACCACCTTTAAGCGTTGCAACCCTAGAAATCTGACTATGAAGATGATTACAATGAAACCCAGAAACATTTCGATGTCTCTCCTCAAGAATTCCAAAATTCACTAAAATTTATTTTTTTGGCAATAATTTTCCTAATCAGACGACCAACTCTCTTGCTCTGTCGTCGGTACCAATGTTGGCTTCCCTCTTTCACTATCACTCTCTATCTCTTGTACGTGCTTTGATGTATTTCGACAACGGTGAATCAGATAAGAGAAGGGGGAGCAACAGTTGGCTGGTGGCGTAGGGAGAAGATGGGAGGAGAAAAATCGTATTGGTGGTGGGGTTACTGTGTTTCCAGTGATGGATGAGCAGTGTTGACTTGGTTATAGTCTATGGCCTGCGATGAATGTTTTTGGTGGATGACTGTAAGGAGATTGGGTTTTACTGGTGCTCAAGGTGGTCGCTTGGAGGAAGGAGGTGGTGCTAGCGGAGGGTGATGGTTGAGTTGAGAGGAGTTAGAAGAACATGAAGAAAATGGGAAATTGAAAATCAATAACGGAGATTTGTGACTAGTGCATATAACATGACATTCTTGTAATTAAAATGGTAAGAATAAAAAGCTGAAAATTAAAAAAAAAAAAAACGAAAATATTAAATGAATAGATCTTACATCGATTAAATGAATAAAATTTGACATTTAATAAATAAAACTTGAGATTAAATGAATAAAAGTTGAATTTATATAAATATCTTGAAAGTCTATTTATTTACGATTATGCCACCTTGCTTTGTATTATGCATAAATAATAGTTATTGATTTGGGATCACCCGGAGAAAAAGATGTTGGCTACCATGGATTTACTTCTTTCTTGATAAGGAAATAGGAGAGAGAAAATAAAAATAAAAAAAAGGAAAAAAAAGTGTAATTAATTATGGTTAATTAGTTCATTAGAGGCTAATGACTAACGTAATTAATTATTATTTATGAAGGGAATTTGTATGTACTTCTGAAAATTTAGGGATATATATGTATTTAATGTACATTTGAAATTTAGGGATATTTAGGGTATTTTTTTAAGCATAGGGATATTTGGTGAATTTCATAAAATTTTGGGGTATTTTATGGAAAAACTGAAAAAAGTTATTGTATGTCGAGTAACACAAAGAATAAGTTTTCCAATACTTTCAATAATGCTTTCGACCTTTCGTGCATGGCATATATGTGTCCAAAAGCTAGTTAAATTTAAAAGTACACATCGTCAAACTTTTAACAAAACACTCCAAAGGTAAAACAAGAAACATTTCAAACAAGAACATTAGAAACAAATGGTGCAAACTAAACATACCATTAGGTTGTGCCGGTCGAGGTAAGACACGACCCAAAGGGGGAAAAACACAACAAGACACAACACGTCACACCTTGACTTGACCAAACACGTTAAGGATCTGTTATGTTCAGCTTATTTTCCCTTATTTCAGGGAAATAACCTTAGATAAGATAAGTTTTTTTTTAAAAAAAATCTAACTAAAATAAGTTTTGATAAGTTCAAATAAGTTCAGATAAGGGTGCGTTGTATTCACCTGATTTTCACTTATTTTCCTGAACTTATCTTATCTGAACTTATCAAAACTTATTTTAGTTATAAATTGTACTTGGTCAACCCTTATTTTCCCTGAACTTATCTGAACTTAATTGTATTTTATATGAACTTATTTTTTTTGAAATGAGTGAAATTAAGGTGAACATAACTGAGCCTAAGTTCAGTTAAATTCATATAAGTTCAGATAAGATACTTTCAGACAATTAAGTGAAAATAAGGTGAATAGAATGCACCTTAAATTAGGTTAAACCAGGTTTAATAAATACGTAAATAGGACACGACATGACACGGCACGACACGACACGACACATAATTAGTGATCAGGTTGACATGAACATGACATATTCAGATACAAAATACGCGTGCTCTTCATAAAACATGACCCAACATATATAACCCACATCCATTATCCAAGGACTCCCTGGGTTGGGATTCCATAGCAAATTTAGTTATAGTTTGGTGGTATATTTGGTATACCAGAAATGCACTAGTGTTTAGAAATAAAACAAGGTCAGTCACGGAAATTAGTTGCTTAATCATTAACCACACAAAGACATGGTCCAGTGTCGAAGAAAAAGACTCGCCTTCCTCCGTTCCTATAAAGAGTGCAAGTAGTGCAAAAAAGAAAATAACGCGGATTCGTCCTCCTTCAGGCTTCTTCAAATTAAATTTTGATGGAATAAAAAGAGGAAGCTCCACAACATGTTTGGGTTTTGTTATTCACAATGAAAAAGATGCGTTTTTAGTGGCGGGAGCCAAGGCTCTTCACCCGGAGGACTCCATCCTATTTGCTGAAGCTGCACACTCCAAGAAGGTATCAAAAGTGCGATGGGGTGCACAAATGTTATTATTGAAGGGTGTAACTTGGTGTGATCAACTTGATGAACCGGATTTGGCAGGTTCCGCCGGAGATCAGTGGGCTTGTAGAGGATGTTAGTCGGGATTTATCGAATTTAGATTCATTTTCGGTCATTCATTGTTATCGGGAGGCCAATCAAGCGACATATTTCTTGGGGCCAAAAGGAAGATTTTGTCCTACTATGTCGTTATGGTTTTCGTCTTTTGATCATTACCTCTCGCTCATCATCCGAAAGAATGAGTTAGGTACTTAGGTTTGTCCTCTCACCATCTTTAGGCTCGTTTGTTTTAGCGGAAAACAATTTTCGTGGAAAATAATTTTCAAGGGAAAGCATTAAGGGAAAATAGTTTTCCTTTGTTTGTTTCATTTCAATAAAAATTATAAAGAAAAAGAGTATAGAAGTGGAAATGGAGTTAAGCTAATAAATGGGGTCTAACCTTTTGAACTTTTTACCGTTTAGGACCTATACCTTTTTTTTTCACCGTTTGGGACCTCATTCCCCCTTTCCGGTCAAATTTAACTAGAGTACATTAAAAGGTTAGGTCCTTGGGTTAAAAGGTTAAAGTAAATCAAAAGTTTGAGGACTAAACTTTTCGTTTTTTCACCTTTCAGGACCTGAACTTTCTTTTGTCACCTTTTAAGACCTCATTCATGTTTTCATGTAATTCCAATTCAATTAATAAAGTTTCTAATAATTAACATATAATAAGCTCAAATTGAAATAATATGTAATTTAATTCATAAACTTAGCCCATATATAAATTGATTTAGGTATCAAATAATCTAATGAATAAAGAAGCAAATAATTATTTACAAGTTGATCATATTTTATATATTCGGTTATGGTGTCCGATGACAATAGAAGAATTAAGCAATTTATATAGTAGAGTACGATATTTATACAATTATACTCAAAGGTTTACGGGGGATGGTGGAACTAAAAATACACTACGAAAGTTTCCGTCCCGGGACCCAAGTTGTAAGGAAGATCCGCCATTAATGGTATATCTTCGCAATTATTTGAGGTTTGTTTGAAGAATATTAATAATGTCCACACAAAAACTTAAAAGTAATAAAAACAGGTTAATTTTAAACGAATTCTGATCTTAATCACAAGTTAATACTTCCTCCGTTCCGAAAATATCGCACCATTTGTTTTTTTACACTATTCACACTACGACTTTAGCCATTTTTTGTGATTTGTACGCAAGGAAATTATAGTCATGTGGGATCATGTTAGATTCATATCGATATATATTTTCTAAATATGAATTTTTTATAATTTTTACTTGCACACGATTTGAGATGTTAAGTGTCAAAGTAATGGTTAGAGGAGTAAAAGTCAACCATGGTGCGATATTTCCGGAACGGAGGAAGTATATCATACTAGTTATTGGATTATTGATGCCCATATTTGATGAGGTAGTTAAATGATTTATGCTTAACTCGATCAAAATTAATCAGCAATTTCCGAATTAAAATTTCCGACCTCAAATTTTCTATAAACATATTCAAATCAGCTGTTATTGGATTACGTAAATTAAGTTTCAACTATTAAAGGTCTTATAAATGAGTAAAGATTATCTATGATGTTTAGAGAAGAGTACTATGCAGTTTTAATTGTATGAAGTGGTTTGGGAAAGATGAATTATTATGAATTATTATTATTATTATTTTTATTATTATTATTATTATTATTATTATTATTATTATTATTATTATTATTATTATTATTATTATTATTATTATTATGAATTATTATTACTATTATTATTATTATTATTATTATTATTATTATCATTATTATTATTATTATTATTATTATTATTATTATAAAGAAGCGATTACACAAAGTTGGATGGGAGCCTAGCTACTAATTGGGCTCCAACACCCGTATTTAAAGCAAAACACCCTTATTATTATTATTATTATTATTATTATTATTATTATTATTATTATTATTATAAAAATCAAATGCTAACAACGTCAAATATTTTACAAATAATTAGTGGAAAGCCGAGATACAATCTGGGCCCCACTCCTCTGGCTATAGCAAATCCTATCCTGGTGAAAATATGAGCAGCAACACGAGCCCCAATGTCTTGTGCCCTAGAAAACTTCTGAATCCGCTTCAGCAACGCAACATCATCCTTATCCAGCTCCCCCAAAGAAGAGAAAGAGAACGGAAGAAAGCCATAACCAATGGCCCTGCACAACGTGATTCGTACTTGACCCGCTTCCGAATAGCCGCATCAGTCACAACCCGGCCCCGGACAAAGCCAGACAACCCATATTGTGTCAAAAGAGATGATCCCGTCAAGTCAACACACACATCACTACCCCGATCCCTGTAAGGTTATGATTCATATGACAAAACATAAATCATGCGGAAAAACCATAAAGCCAGGAAAGCATATTATTTACACATAATCATTTAGCATAGTTTAGATGCATACACTTTATTGCGTGCCCTCCCTAGTTGCGCCCGAACCGAACAAGAACAAGTCTTTAGGACTCCAAGTGTCGTCCCTCCGTAGATAGTCCAAAGCACGTCC
This sequence comes from Spinacia oleracea, assembly GCF_020520425.1. NCBI lineage: Eukaryota > Viridiplantae > Streptophyta > Magnoliopsida > Caryophyllales > Amaranthaceae > Spinacia > Spinacia oleracea. The sequence goes on from NC_079489.1 coordinate 20,466,228, forward strand.
GGATCCGCCTTAAGCTTGACCAACTAGAATCGCCCTTAAGGTACTTAGAATTTTCGGCTATTGTAGGCAATTATATGACTGAATTTTTTCTCTCAAAAATCACTTTGAATACTTGAATACTCGATATAAATTATGAGCCCTTAACTCATATTTATAGACCATGGAATAAGTAATCGAATCCTACTAGGATACGAATTAATTAAATTAGAATCCTAGTAGAATTCTTATTTAATTAATTTATCTTTTAGGATTAGGAATTTTAATCATTAAACAAATCCTATACTCTTTAGGTTTCGTATGTGAACACAAACTCTACACGAGCATGACCCGCAAGCGTGCAGGCCATGCCCGCGCACAGCCCACACGGCCGCTCGGCCCACGCGAGCTACAAGCCCACGCGAGCTGCAGCAATGCTCGCAGCCCACTGCTCGCAGCTGCGCGCGCTGCCACGGCCAGCTGGGCCTGGCCTTGCGCTGGGTCTGGCGTGGCCTTGGTTGTTCGTGTGGCGCGCTTGGCTTGCTGGGCGATGGCCCGGCTTCGTGCTGGGCCTTCGTCTGGCAGGCCTCGTCCGATGCTAATTCGTACGATACGCTTCCGATTAAATTCCCGATTCCGGAATTTATTTCCGATACGAACAATATTTAATATTTTCGATTCCGGAATTAATTTCCGTTTCGAACAAATATTTAATATTTTCGTTTTCGGAATTATTTTCCGATTCTGATAATATTTCCGATTCTGACAATATTTCCGTTTCCGGCAATATTTTCGATTCCGGCAATATTTCCATTTCCGATAATATTTTCCGATACGTACCATGTTTCCGTTTCCGGCAACATCTACGACTTGGATAATATTTATATTTCCGATACGATCCATATTTCCGTTTCCGGCAATATCATCGTTTCCGGAGTATTCATTTCTTGCCTGTGACGATCTCAGCTCCCACTGAAACCAAGATCCGTCGATTCCGAATATCCATAGATGGAGTATTTAATGCCATTAAATACTTGATCCGTTTACGTACTATTTGTGTGACCCTACGGGTTCAGTCAAGAGTAAGCTGTGGATTAATATAATTAATTCCACTTGAACTGAAGCGGCCTCTAGTCAGGCATTCAGCTCACTTGATCTCACTGAATTATTAACTTGTTAATTAATACTGAACCGCATTTATTAGACTTAATATTATATGCATACTTGGACCAAGGGCACTATTTCCTTCAGTCTCCCACTTGTCCTTAGGGACAAGTGTGCATTTCCTAATTCCTTTGTCGCTCGATGCTTGCTCTTGAACATAAGGTAAGAGTTGTCATCCTTATTATGTCCAGAGGTGTTCCTCGGTTTCAGAGTTCAACTGATCAAATAAACAGATAATCATAGCCTATGATTCATCCGAGCACGGCCATGCATTTCACAGTTCTAGCTCTCCGAGTGGCCTTGTACAACTTTTAAGCATCTCATCCCGATTTATGGGAGGACAATCCCAATCTTGCGATCTTGAGATTAGACTTCGTTTGATAGGTGATTACCTGAGCGTTGCCTTTATAGCCTCCTTTTACGGTGCGACGGTTGGTCAACGTCAAAGCAACCACTTCTCAAACAAGTAATCTCAAATCACTCAGGTATTGAGGATTTAGTGTCTAATAATTTTAATGAAATTTACTTATGACAGATTTTTATCTCTTACAGTAAAGTTTCATAGGTCTTGTCCGATACTAGTCTTCCCAAAGTAAGTATCTATGCAAATGATTATGACATTGCCATGTCCACATAGTTCAAGAAACAGAACTACTAGTCATCTTGCATTCTAATCGTCTAACGTTTTCTATGCGTCCAATTTTATAGAAAACTCCGACTAGGGACCATTTTCAACCTTTGACATTCAAGTTCACTTGATAGACATTTCTTAGTCACAGGACTGGTCCTGACAGTCTATCTTGAATATATCGCCAAATTGAAGGGACTCATCATTTAATAAACCACAAATTAAATGGAAAAATGAATTCTCTTCATTTATTGTGAATGATTAACCAATAATGTTTTACAAAGATTTAAACTCTAAAACTTTAAAACATTAAACAAGGATATCAAAGCCATTCTCCAATATGCTTGATTCCCATAGCTGCAGTGTGCGAGTTGTGCTTCGCCTGCGGCAGAGGTTTAGTCAATGGATCTGATATGTTGTCATCAGTTCCAATTTTTCTTATTTCGACTTCCTTTCTTTCAACGAACTCTCGTAGAAGGTGAAATCTACGAAGTACATGCTTGACTCTCTGGTGGTGTCTAGGCTCCTTTGCCTGTGCAATAGCTCCGTTGTTATCACAATACAGGGCTATTGGTCCTTTAATGGAGGGGACTACACCAAGTTCACCTATGAACTTCCTTAGCCATATAGCTTCCTTTGCTGCTTCATGTGCAGCAATGTACTCCGCTTCAGTTGTAGAATCCGCAATGGTGCTTTGCTTAGCACTTTTCCAGCTTACTGCACCTCCGTTGAGGCAGAAGACAAACCCAGACTGTGATCTGAAATCATATTTGTCGGTTTGGAAACTTGCGTCCGTATAGCCTTTAACAATTAATTCATTATCTCCACCATAGACCAGGAAGTCATCTTTGTGCCTTTTCAGGTACTTCAGAATATTCTTGGCAGCAGTCCAATGCGCCTCTCCTGGGTCTGACTGGTATCTGCTCGTAGCACTGAGTGCGTACGCAACATCCGAGCGTGTACATATCATAGCATACATTATTGAACCAATCAATGATGCATATGGAATCCCATTCATTCGTCTACGCTCATCAAGTGTTTTTGGGCACTGTGTAACGCCCCGACTTCTAATCAATTTTATTGAGTTAATTAATCTATAATTAGCAGCGGAATCCTAATTTAGTCGGTGCGTCACATGCCGTACCTCTCTATTGAGAGATACAAGGCGCATAATTCAATATTAAAGTAAACTAATATTAATGAAACAAAAGACTCGTGATATTAACTAAATTGTCATAATACAAACCGTAAAAATTCTTAGAATTAAAGCTAGAGTTTTATTACATAATTAACTACTAAGTTTATTTATTCAACTTAAATAACCTTGCTTTAACGGATACGTCCTCACCACTAATCCATCCCGTTGTCCTCTTCGGTACCTAAAACCAAAAGCAATATCATGAGCCGAGGCCCAGTAACAACTACCCTAACAACGTAAATTCATTTCAATTCATTTTATTTGCAAACAGAAGAAGAGTAGAATATTGTAAAACCTTTTTGCAAATCATTTCATAAAATCTTTTGCAATTCAAGATAAACAATAAGATGAAATATTCCATTATATTATTAAAAACATTCATTCATGGTTACTGGCAAGTATGAACAGAATGTAGGACGTCTCCCACCAGATCGTACCATCATAATCAGACAGAAACAGACGTTACCCATTATGGGGTAGCGGGGTACGAGGGTACGTGCACGACCATAATCAGAATCAGAATCAGAACAGAACAGAACAGATCAAATACTGCCAGAACCTTGTCTTTCACTTTTCATTATCATGTTTCGTTTCTTATTCATGGGTTGACAGAATAACATTTCATAATCATAAATCATGCTTCGCAAATCTCATAAAAATCATAACTGAAATAAAAGAGAATCCCACAATCCAAACAAGAATCATCTTATAAACATGGTTGTAAATCATACAGCATTTCTCAAATTCATAAATCATTTCCATAAACGCATTTGTGAAGGGGATTGTGGGTGTTAGCAATAGATGTTACCTCAACCTCTATTAGCACTCGTTTTCCTTACTTTCGATGAGCCGTTCTTCTTGAGCTCCAAGGACCTCTTCTTGTTTATTAAATAATTAATATTAGTAACTCGATTGAATTAATAAAACGACTTATAAAATAAAATTATCTTTTTAACTTTTCGAAAAACGTTAATTATAAAATAATTAATAGAAGTACTTTTATATTCTTAATTTTCAAAGTTATAAATTAATAAACGTTATATTCTTAATAATAATAATAATAATAATAATAATAATAATAATAATAATAATAATAATAATAATAATAATAACAATAATAATAATAATAATAATATCGTTAAAATTTATATTTCAATAACAACGACTTTATTAAATAATTAAAGTAACTTCAAAACACAGAAAAATAATTAAAACGTTATAGTCTAAATAGAAACGAAAACGAAAATAAAAATAGAATAGCAAAAATATAGCAATAAATAAATAAGGCTTTAGAAAATGAGAATGGGCCAACTTACTCTTTAATGGGTCAAGGGAATATGAACGTGGGTCCTTTAAATTTACTATTTTGTTTTTAAAGACCATATGTTGGTCTTGTTTACAGAGAAAAGGCACGAGGAAAGGAGGAGGGGAAGGGGGAGTTGCGTGAGGTTGGTGCGCAGCTTGGGCTGGGGTGGCGTCGGTTTTGCAGGTGGCAAGGAGGGAGGTGGCCGCGGATTTTTGGTGGTGGTGGTTTCCGGTGGGCTGCAGCGAGAAGGGAGGGGAGAGAAGGGGGCCGCGAAAGAGGAACGAAGACAGAGGGAGGAGTGGGCGACGGGAAGAGGAGGGAGGACGGCGAGCAGGAGGGCGGCGAGGTGGCTAGATGCCGGCGCGAGGCCGCCTTCAGGTGGCCGGCGGTGGTCGGTGGTTGTAAAAGCAATGAGTTTTTAATTTGATTTTTAAATGAATTTTCTTGAATTTAAACTTGCTGAAATTTTGAGGATGGGTTTGCAATCGATTTGTGAATTGAATTGAGTAAATTCTTGCTCTATTTATAGGTGAAATGGTGTGAGAAATCAGATTGAAAATCAAATTTGATTGGATGATTTGGGTGGTGATTCTTGTGGAGGAGAAGGTTGGTGATGGTGTTTGGATTGATGGGTTACACGTAGAAGAAGATGAGCAGTGGGTTTGCAACTTGCAAGAAGCTTCCATGGATGTATGATGATGAACATGGTGATGATGGTGAAGAAGATGATGATGCGTGATGTTTGATGATGGTGGTGTTGAGATTTTTGTTTCCCTTTTTCTTTTGGGTTTAAAATTCTGATTTAGGATGGCATTTTGATGGGCTTGAATGGCTTATTTGTTTGGGCTTGACTATGTAATGTTGAAACAATTGACCCAATTAATTAGAACAAGTTTTAGAAAAATAATTTCTCGTATCAAATTACCACGAATTAAGTTTTAAAATCATAATTTCATAAATAGATATAAAAATAATTAATCATAATATCAATAATGAATATAAATTAATATAATTTATAAAATATTAAAATCGATTAAAACAATAGCTTAGTAAATCGATAAATTATAACGTAATCCAAAACGTTTTAATAATATAATAATAACCGAAAGAATAAATATAAACGAAATTTATTTCACTCGTTTTAAAAAGAATTTCAAAATTTCGAATTAAGACTAATTGTTATTAATAAATATGTTTTAAAATATGGGGTATTACATCCTTACCCCCTTAGAAAAAGTTTCGTCCTCGAAACTTGGAGCTCAGAAGAACTTGCATCAATAACGGTGCACCAGATTAGTTATACTTCCAAAATATTCATTTTCAATATATAAGCACAAACAATTTAGTATATTCAATCAAGGTCGTTCATACATTAATTCTTATTATACCTATCATTCATGAGAAAAGGTGAGGGTATTTTGATTTCATTTGGTCTTCGACTTCCCAAGTGGCCTCAGAAGAAGTATGATTAGCCCATAATACCTTAACCATACGAATTACTTTGTTTCGAAGTTGTTTTTCCCTATGATCGAGTATCTCAATCGGTTTCTCCTCATAACTCAAATCGTTTCGCAGTCGCAGAGGTTCATGTCTAATCACATGACTTGGGTCGGGGACATACTTTCGTAACATCGACACGTGGAATACATTATGTACTTTATCTAGGTCTGTCGGTAAGGCGAGTCGATAAGCTACCTCGTTGACCCTATCCAAGATCTCGTATGGCCCAATGTACCTTGGACATAACTTTCCTGACTGACCAAACCGCATTACTCCCTTGGTAGGCGATATTTTCAAAAACACATGGTCACCAACAACAAATTCTAATGGTCTTCTTCGTCGATCAGCATAACTCTTTTGTCTGCTTTGTGCTGTTTTCATTCTCGACTGAATCAATCGAATCTTATCAGTCGCTTCTTGAATCAAGTCAGGTCCTATGATACGAGCCTCATCAATATCACTCCAACACAAAGGTGTTCTACACTTTCTCCCGTAAAGCGCTTCGTATGGGGCCATTCCAATAGTTGCTTGGTAGCTGTTGTTATACGAAAACTCTATCATTGGAAGAAACTTTTCCCAACTTCCTTGGAAATCCAAAACACACGCCCTGAGCATGTCTTCCAAAATTTGATTGGTCCTTTCTGTTTGACCGTCAGTTGTTGGATGGAATGCAGTACTAAAGTCAAGCCTTGTTCCAAGGGCATGTTGTAATTCTTTCCAAAACTTAGCTTGAAATCTTGAATCGCGATCAGAAACAATCGAGCTAGGCGCACCATGCAAGCGTACTATAGTGTTCACATATAGTTCTGCCAGTTGATCTAACTTCCAGTTCGTCTTAACGGCTAAGAAATGCACTGATTTTGTTAATCGATCCACAATGACCCAAATACTATTCATTCCTTTTGTGGATGGGGGCAATCCTGAGATAAAATCCATTGATATTGCATCCCATTTCCATTCTGGCACGTTCAAGGGTTGCAATAATCCTGCTGGTCTTTGATGCTCTATTTTGATCCTCTGACATGTTAAACATTTTGCAACGAAATCTGCAGTTTCTTGCTTCATATTACTCCACCAGAATGTTGGCTTCAAATCCTTGTATAATTTGCTTCCTCCGGGGTGAACAGAATATGGAGTGTTATGAGCTTCTTCTAAAACTCTCCGCTTCAAAACTTCATTCCTTGGAATGCATAGTCGTCCTTGAAACCTTAAGGTACCATCTTCTTGGATGACAAATCCAGGTGACTTTCCTTTCTCTACATCGTTCCTTATTTTCTCCAACTCCAAGTCTCCAATTTGAGCTTCCTTTATCTCGTCCAACAAGGTTGGCCTTACTTCCATCATGTTCAAGCATGCACTTCCTTCCTTTCGGATTAACTCCACTTCCATTCTTCTTAAGTCTTTAGATATGGTTTCGGGAAGCTCTAAAATTGAGTTGACACGCGATTTTCGACTTAAGGCATCGGCCACGACGTTGGCTTTTCCAGGATGATACAATATTTCAAGATCGTAGTCTTTGAGAAGTTCTAACCACCTTCGTTGCCTTAGGTTGAGTTCTTTTTGAGTGAAAATATATTTGAGGATTTTATGGTCGGTGAAGATTTGGCATGAGACACCATACAAATAATGTCTCCAGATTTTGAGTGCAAACACTACAGCTGCAAGCTCTAAGTCATGGGTTGGATAATTTTGTTCGTGAACCTTAAGTTGGCGAGAAGCATAAGCAATGACCTTCCCATGTTGCATCAAAACACATCCTAACCCAAGTTTGGAGGCATCACTATATACAACAAGGCCTTCGGTGCCTGAAGGAAGAGTAAGGACGGGTGCGGTAGTAAGACGTTTCTTGAGTTCTTGAAAGGCTGACTCGCATTGTTCGGTCCACTCAAACTTAGTGGTTTTCTTCACAAGTCGGGTGATTGGTTGAGTTATTCTCGAGAAGTCTTGTACGAACCTTCTATAATAACCAGCTAAACCCATAAAACTCCTTACTTTGGGAACATTTGTAGGTCTAGGCCACTCAACAATTGCTTTTACTTTTTGAGGGTCCACCGAAACTCCTTCAGCACATATGATATGACCTAAGAACGCTACCTCTTTTAACCAAAATTCACACTTTTGTAACTTGGCATATAATTGATTCTCTCTTAAAACTTCAAGGACTTTTTCAAGTGTTCTTCGTGTTCCTTTGGACTTTTGGAGTATATCAAGATGTCATCAATGAAGACTACGACAAATTGGTCCAGGTAAGGTTTGAAAACTCGGTTCATTAGGTCCATGAAGACAGCAGGGGCATTAGTTAATCCAAAAGGCATGACTACAAACTCATAATGTCCATATCGGGTTCTAAAGGCGGTTATATGAATGTCTTCGGGTTTTATTCGAAGTTGGTGATATCCCGATCTCAAATCTATCTTTGAAAAAGTGGTTGCTCCTCGAAGTTGGTCGAACAAATCATCAATACGAGGTAAGGGATATCGATTCTTGATGGTGATCTTATTTAACTCTCGATAGTCAATACATAGCCTCATACTTCCATCCTTTTTCCTTACAAACAAGACGGGTGCTCCCCAAGGTGAAACACTAGGTCGAATATACCCTTTTTCCAACAGTTCATCTAATTGTTTCTTTAACTCTTGTAATTCTGCGGGTGCCATTCTATAAGGTGCTTTAGAGACAGGGGCAGATCCTGGAATTAGGTCAATGTTAAAATCTATTTCTCTTTGTGGGGGCATGCCAGGTATTTCATCTGGGAATACGTCAGGGTAATCACATACTACGGGTATTTCAAACAAGTTCGGTTCTTTACTCTCCAAGACATTGCAAAGATATCCATAACAACCTGTTTTAAGTAGCTTCAGGGCTTTCATGGTAGAGATTACCTTAACTTTTGGTTTACCTACCCTATTTCGGTATGACACCATTTTCCCATCTAACCCTCTAAGGGTTACTCTATGGTGAAGGCAACTTATGTCACCATGATACTTTGACAACCAATCCATTCCCAAAATCACATCAAAGTCAGTTAGTTCGAATTGGACTAGGTTACTCGGGAATTCACATCTTCCTATAGTGATTGGACAATCCTTATACATGACATCACAAGCCAAAGATTTTCCCGAAGGTATGGTCATAGACATGCTAGAAAATTCAGAACATGGTTTCAATTTTAGGCGTTTAGCAAATGATGAAGAAATAAATGAATGTGTAGCTCCCAAATCAAAAAGAACATAGGCGGGATTAGAATGGATAAGGAAAGTACCAGTAATGACATCATTATTTCCATCAACTTCATCTTTCTGCATCACAAACACCCTTCCATTTTGCGGAGGTTTGCGCGGAGGATTACGGTTGAAGTTTCCATTACCACCGTTTCCGCAATTGGGGCCATTTTGTCCATTCCTGTTGTCGTTTGGGTATTGGGGTGCTGGTCGAGGGCAATCCTTAACTTGGTGTTCCTTGCTCCCACATCTGTAGCATTGTCCAGTACCAACTCGACAATTCCTTTCAATATGACCACGTTTCCCGCATTTGTTGCACACTTGAGGCCTGTTAGAGTGTTGATTATTTCCTCCATAGTTCCCAACATTTGGTTTCTTGTAGGACCCATGGCTTGAATTTCCTCCATGAGTGTTTCCTTTTCTCTTTGCATTTCCAATTATTTCTTCTCGCAGTTTCATCATTCTCTCCACGTTGATAGCTCTATCATACAACTCTTGATAAGAGTTGCTCAGGTAAGAAGATAGGCGCTCGCGGAGATCGAGGTTTAATCCACCTTCAAAGCGGTTCATCTTTTGCCTATCGGTGGAGACCATATCTGGGGCAAAACGGGAAAGCTCGTTGAATTTCACCGCATACTCCAAGACTGACATTTGTCGTTGCTTAAGATGGACGAAATCCGATTCCATTTGCAATTGCAGAGATTGTGGGTAAAATTGGTTTCGCATGGCTATCTTGAGCTTACCCCAACCAAATTCAGGATCATTTTGCATTCCTTTTGCGCTCTTCCACCAAAGATCGGTTTTCCCTTTTAGATAAAAGACGGCAAAGTTCACCTTATTCTTATCCGGACATTGAGTAGCGTCGAACAACTTCTCCATATCGCTAAGCCATTCCTCAAACTCCGTTGGGTCCGGTTTTCCATCATAAGTAGGTGGCTTATGGGAGGCAAACTTCTTGAACATGTTGGAGCATTCTTCTTCTTCAGTTCTTGTCTTTTGGCGATTCCCTTGTATAATTTCCATCATCATTAATTTTAACAATTCCATTTGATTATTGTTATTATTTTCGACTTGGGCGTCTCCAAAGATGGGATCGTTCTTTAGTTCATCAAGCCTTGCCCTTATTTCTTCAAGAGTCATTTCAGGTCCACGGTTTCCATTACCGTCATTGAGTTCATTGTTGTCGGCGTCATTTCCGATTAAAGCCATACTCTACATGTAAGTACTTCATATAAGAAATTACGTACTTGACATTCATAAATACATAATTACTTGAAACCTCATGTGCAATCTATCACAAAATATTTAAGAAAAACGTTCCCATTTCCCCGTTCCTATCACTCACGCTCATTTAAAAGTTTAGTTAAAAATCCTAATTTCAATTAGAACTCAATCTTCAATCTTAATCCTCAAATTCTTCAATTGTTCTAATTTCTTCACTATCACCTATTTTATTTCATTTTATTCCTAAAGTGCATTTATTAGCATAAAGCCCACAAGGCTTCATTTTTCGGTCTCAGAACCTTTGCTCTTGATACCAATCTGTAACGCCCCGACTTCTAATCAATTTTATTGAGTTAATTAATCTATAATTAGCAGCGGAATCCTAATTTAGTCGGTGCGTCACATGCCGTACCTCTCTATTGAGAGATACAGGGCGCATAATTCAATATTAAAGTAAACTAATATTAATGAAACAAAAGACTCGTGATATTAACTAAATTGTCATAATACAAACCGTAAAAATTCTTAGAATTAAAGCTAGAGTTTTAGTACATAATTAACTACTAAGTTTATTTATTCAACTTAAATAACCTTGCTTTAACGGATACGTCCTCACCACTAATCCATCCCGTTGTCCTCTTCGGTACCTAAAACCAAAAGCAATATCATGAGCCGAGGCCCAGTAACAACTACCCTAACAACGTAAATTCATTTCAATTCATTTTATTTGCAAACAGAAGAAGAGTAGAATATTGTAAAACCTTTTTGCAAATCATTTCATAAAATCTTTTGCAATTCAAGATAAACAATAAGATGAAATATAATAGTTTTCCATTATATTATTAAAAACATTCATTCATGGTTACTGGCAAGTATGAACAGAATGTAGGACGTCTCCCACCAGATCGTACCATCATAATCAGACAGAAACAGACGTTACCCATTATGGGGTAGCGGGGTACGAGGGTACGTGCACGACCATAATCAGAATCAGAACAGAACAAAACAGATCAAATACTGCCAGAACCTTGTCTTTCACTTTTCATTATCATGTTTCGTTTCTTATTCATGGGTTGACAGAATAACATTTCATAATCATAAATCATGCTTCGCAAATCTCATAAAAATCATAACTGAAATAAAAGAGAATCCCACAATCCAAACAAGAATCATCTTATAAACATGGTTGTAAATCATACAGCATTTCTCAAATTCATAAATCATTTCCATAAACGCATTTGTGAAGGGGATTGTGGGTGTTAGCAATAGATGTTACCTCAACCTCTATTAGCACTCGTTTTCCTTACTTTCGATGAGCCGTTCTTCTTGAGCTCCAAGGACCTCTTCTTGTTTATTAAATAATTAATATTAGTAACTCGATTGAATTAATAAAACGACTTATAAAATAAAATTATCTTTTTAACTTTTCGAAAAACGTTAATTATAAAATAATTAATATAAGTACTTTTATATTCTTAATTTTCAAAGTTAGAAATTAATAAACGTTATATTCTTAATAATAATAATAATAATAATAATAATAATAATAATAATAATAACAATAATAATAATAACAATAATAATAAAAATAATAATATCGTTAAAATTTATATTTCAATAACAACGACTTTATTAAATAATTAAAGTAACTTCAAAACACAGAAAAATAATTAAAACGTTATAATCTAAATAGAAACGAAAACGAAAATAAAAATAGAATAGCAAAAATATAGCAATAAATAAATAAGGCTTTAGAAAATGAGAATGGGCCAACTTCCTCTTTAATGGGTCAAGGAAATACGAACTTGGGTCCTTTAAATTTACTATTTTGTTTTTAAAGACCATATGTTGGTCTTGTTTACAGAGAAAAGGCACGAGGAAAGGAGGAGGGGAAGGGGGAGTTGCGTGAGGTTGGTGCGCAGCTTGGGCTGGGGTGGCGTCGGTTTTGCAGGTGGCAAGGAGGGAGGTGGCCGCGGGTTTTTGGTGGTGGTGGTTTCCGGTGGGCTGCAGCGAGAAGGGAGGGGAGAGAAGGGGGCCGCGAAAGAGGAACGAAGACAGAGGGAGGAGTGGGCGACGGGAAGAGGAGGGAGGACGGCGAGCAGGAGGGCGGCGAGGTGGCTAGACGCCGGCGCGAGGCCGCCTTCAGGTGGCCGGCGGTGGTCGGTGGTTGTAAAAGCAGGGAGTTTTTAATTTGATTTTTAAATGAATTTTCTTGAATTTAAACTTGCTGAAATTTTGAGGATGGGTTTGCAATCGATTTGTGAATTGAATTGAGTAAATTCTTGCTCTATTTATAGGTGAAATGGTGTGAGAAATCAGATTGAAAATCAAATTTGATTGGATGATTTGGGTGGTGATTCTTGTGGAGGAGAAGGTTGGTGATGGTGTTTGGATTGATGGGTTACACGTAGAAGAAGATGAGCAGTGGATTTGCAACTTGCAAGAAGCTTCCATGGATGTATGATGATGAACATGGTGATGATGGTGAAGAAGATGATGATGCGTGATGTTTGATGATGGTGGTGTTGAGATTTTTGTTTCCCTTTTTCTTTTGGGTTTAAAATTTTGATTTAGGATGGCATTTTGATGGGCTTGAATGGCTTATTTGTTTGGGCTTGACTATGTAATGTTGAAACAATTGACCCAATTAATTAGAACAGGTTTTAGAAAAATAATTGCTCGTATCAAATTACCACGAATTAAGTTTTAAAATCATAATTTCATAAATAGATATAAAAATAATTAATCATAATATCAATAATGAATATAAATTAATATAATTTATAAAATATTAAAATCGATTAAAACAATAGCTTAGTAAATCGATAAATTATAACGTAATCCAAAACGTTTTAATAATATAATAATAACCGAAAGAATAAATATAAACGAAATTTATTTCACTCGTTTTAAAAAGAATTTCAAAATTTCGAATTAAGACTAATTGTTATTAATAAATATGTTTTAAAATATGGGGTATTACACACTGAGTCTTGCTTAGAGTTATTCCATGAGACATGGGTAGGTAGCCTCGCTTGGAGTCTGCCATCTTGAACCTATCAAGCACCTTATTGATATAAGTGCTTTGACTAAGTCCAATCATCCTTTTAGATCTATCTCTGTAAATCTTGATGCCCAATATGTACTGTGCTTCTCCTAGATCTTTCATCGAAAAACATTTCCCAAGCCAAATCTTGACAGAGTTCAACATAGGAATGTCATTTCCGATAAGTAATATGTCGTCGACATATAATACTAGGAAAGCAATTTTGCTCCCACTGACCTTCTTGTGTACACAAGATTCGTCTGCGTTCTTGATGAAACCAAAGTCACTGACTGCTTCATCAAAACGTATATTCCAGCTCCTGGATGCCTGCTTCAATCCGTAGATTGACTTTTTTAGCTTGCATACCTTTTTAGCATTCTTTGGATCCTCAAAACCTTCAGGCTGTGTCATAAACACAGTTTCTGTTAAAACGCCGTTTAAGAAAGCAGTTTTGACATCCATCTGCCATATTTCGTAATCGTAATATGCAGCGATTGCTAACATTATCCGAATAGACTTTAGCATTGCAACTGGTGAAAAGGTTTCATCGTAATCCACACCGTGGACTTGCCTGTAACCTTTTGCAACCAATCTAGCTTTGAAAACTTCAAGTTTCCCATCCTTGTCCTTTTTCAGTTTGAAAACCCATTTGCTTCCAATGGCTTGGTAGCCATCTGGCAAATCGACCAAATCCCATACTTGGTTTTCAGACATGGAGTCTAATTCAGATTGCATGGCTTCTTGCCATTGCTTGGAGATAGGGCTCGTCATAGCTTGTTTGTAAGTCGCAGGTTCATCACTTTCAAGTAATAGAACGTCATAGCTCTCGTTCGTCAAAATACCTAAGTACCTTTCCGGTTGAGATCTATATCTTTGCGATCTACGCGGGGTAACATTTCTAGATTGACCATGATTCTCACCAGATTCTTCTAAAGATCTCTGAGTTTCATCCTGAATGTCATCTTGAGCATTCTCTAGAGTTTGTTGTTCGACTCGAATTTCTTCGAGGTCTACTTTTCTCCCACTTGTCATTTTGGAAATGTGATCTTTCTCCAAAAAGACACCATCTCGAGCAACAAACACCTTGTTCTCAGATGTATTGTAGAAGTAATACCCCTTTGTTTCCTTTGGATAGCTCACAAGGATACATTTGTCAGATTTTGGATGAAGTTTGTCTGAAATTAATCGTTTGACGTATACTTCACATCCCCAAATCTTAAGAAAAGACACATTTGGAGGCTTTCCAAACCATAACTCATATGGAGTCTTTTCGACAGCTTTAGACGGAGCTCTATTTATAGTGAGTGCAGCTGTATTTAGTGCATGTCCCCAAAATTCTAATGGAAGTTTGGCTTGACCCATCATTGACCTGGCCATGTCTAGCAAGGTTCTGTTCCTCCGTTCCGACACACCGTTCCATTGTGGTGTTCCAGGAGGAGTCAATTCTGATAGAATTCCACATTCTTTCAGATGGTCATCAAATTCATAGCTCAGATATTCACCGCCTCTGTCAGACCGCAGTGCCTTAATCTTCTTGCCTAATTGATTCTCTACTTCACTCTGAAATTCCTTGAATTTGTTAAAGGATTCAGACTTATGCTTCATTAGGTAGACATAACCATATCTACTGAAGTCATCAGTGAAAGTGATAAAGTAGCTGAAACCACCTCTAGCATTTGTACTCATTGGTCCACATACATCTGTATGGATTAAACCCAATAGTTCATTTGCTCTTTCTCCAACTTTAGAGAAAGGTTGCTTTGTCATTTTGCCAAGTAAACATGATTCGCATTTACCATAATCCTCTAAGTCAAATGGTTCTAGAATTCCTTCCTTTTGAAGTCTTTCTAAGCGTTTCAAGTTTATATGGCCTAATCGACAATGCCACAGATAGGTGAGATCTGAATCATCCTTTTTGGCCTTTTTGGTATTTATGTTATATACTTGTTTGTCGTGATCTAATAAATAAAGTCCATTGACTAATCTAGCAGATCCATAAAACATCTCTTTAAAATAAAACGAACAACTATTGTCTTTTATTAAAAAGAAAAATCCCTTAGCATCTAAGCAAGAAACTGAAATGATGTTTTTAGTAAGACTTGGAACATGGAAACACTCTTCCAGTTCCAAAACTAGCCCGGAGGGCAACGACAAATAATAAGTTCCTACAGCTAATGCAGCAATCCGTGCTCCATTTCCCACTCGTAGGTCGACTTCTCCCTTGCTTAACTTTCTACTTCTTCTTAGTCCCTGTGGATTGGAACATAAGTGTGAGCCACAACCTGTATCTAATACCCAAGAAGTTGAATTAGCAAGTATACAGTCTATAACGAAAATACCTGAAGATGGAACGACTGTTCCGTTCTTCTGATCTTCCTTTAGCTTCAAGCAATCTCTCTTCCAATGCCCATTCTTCTTGCAGTAGAAGCATTCGGATTCAGAAGTGGGTTGGCTGACCTTCCTCTTTACAGATTTGGCGCCAGTTTTCTTAGTTGGGCTGGCCTTGTTGCCACCTTTCTTAGCATTCCTCTTCTTTCCAGATTTCTTGAACTTGCCCCCACGCACCATAAGCACATCCTGCTTATCACTTTTGAGCGTCTTTTCAGCGGTCTTCAGCATACCGTGAAGCTCAGTGAGCATTTTGTCCAGATTATTCATACTGTAGTTCAGTTTGAACTGATCATACCCGCTATGAAGAGAATGGAGGATGGTGTCTATAGCCATTTCCTGAGAAAATTGCTGATCCAGCCGACTCATATTCTCAATGAGTCCAAATATTTTGAGAACATGTGGACTTACGGGCTCGCCTTTCTTAAGCTTGGTCTCAAGAATTTTCCTATGAGTCTCGAATCTTTGGACTCGAGCCAGATCTTGGAACATGTTCTTCAACTCACTGATGATTGTGAAAGCATCTGAGTTGATGAACGTTTTCTGCAGATATGCACTCATGGTGGCGAGCATTAGACATTTCACATCCTTGTTGGCATCAATCCAACGATTGAGGGCTGCCTGAGTGACCCCGTCGCCTGCGGCTTCGGGCATCGCCTCTTCTAGGACATACTCATTTTCTTCCTGCATAAGAACTATTTGCAAGTTCCTTTGCCAGTCAAGGAAGTTTTTCCCGCTCAACTTCTCCTTTTCGAGAATTGATCGAATGTTGAATGAATTGTTGTTTGCCATATTTAAAACTACAATTGAAAAGAATAAACAAATAAATAACCATTCACAGTTTCTCTTAATAAACTTAAATTCTAGCATACATGCATAATTCAATGTTCATTAAGCATTTTATTCAAGTTATGTGTTCCGGCAGGTGTGAATAAAATGATTCCAAGATCCTAAAATCATTGAAGAACTAAGCACAGTTTGTCGACTTAATCCTAAAACATCTTAGGTAAGCAAAAGCCTTTTGCTAATAGTCTAGAAACTATTCTTGGTTGATAGGTACGTCTAAGAACTTATTAGGTAAACCTATCGATTTTGCCACAACATAAAAGGACTCCTTACTTATATCGTTGAGTTTCACAAAAACTAACATGTACTCACAATTATTTGTGTACCTTGCCCCTTTAGGACCAATAAGTAACACCTCGCTGAGCGAAAACTATTACTAGATTGATGTAAAGGATATCCAAGCAAGTGTATATTTTGGCATGGCACCTTTTAACTCAATTTTTAAGTTTGGAACTTAAGGCTCTTACTATGTTGGTTAGATTTTAAGTGAACTAAAATCCTTAATCATGCAACATAATCAAGCTTTGATCTCATGCATTTTAAGACAAATTTAAAAGCAATAAATAACTTAAAACATGCATAAGATAAATGTGATCTAGTATGGCTCGACTTCATCTTGAAGCTTTAACTTCAAAGTCCGTCTTGAAAATCTCCGTGGGAGGCACCATTTTCTTCAAATAGGATAAGCTATAATTAAAACTAATTACAACTATTTGATGGTACGCAGACCATATTTGAATTGAAAAACAACTTTGGTACTTTAGACCAATTACATTCAAATTAATGGTACGCAGACCATATTTTCTATCCTATTTGGGCCATACTAGTCACTTCATAACCTGCAAAACAGTACATATACAATATATATACCATTCACCCATTCATTATCATGAATGGCCCACATAGCTGGTTAGTAAAACACATTATGCATCACATAAACATTTGCAGCAATTAATCAAGGGCACCAATAATCTACAAATTATTCAGTCCTTATTAATTCTAATCAAGTTGTTTTAACCTTAAGGATTTGTAGACCTAATCAAGAGTTTATGACTAAAAAGGGCTCCCACTTAAACCAATAAATTCATATGCTTTACTAATTTTAAACATAAAAATGTATTTCTAGTCTAACCGGAAACATACAAATTTAATTAAAATTTAAAGCTCATATAAATTTATAATTGAATCCATAAATTTAATTTAATTTCAGTCGTATTTAAATTAATTCATGATTTTAATTTTAGTAAAATAATTAGAATAAATAAAATTTATTATAATTACAATATTCAAAATTAAAATCCAAGAAAATAATTTAAATTATTAATTTTAAAATTAATTAAAATTACGTAAACTGAAAATCTCAAATTAAAATTTCAAAACGATGTAATCGCAACGCAACAACCCCACGCAACGCACGCCCATGGGCCACACGCACACAGCCATCGCTGGCCATGTGCGCGCAGCCCATGCGCTGCGTCGCATCGCTGCTGCTCACCATCGCAAGGCATCAATCGAACACGCGAGCTGGTGCTCGCTGCGCGCGCCAGCGCTCGATGCACGCGAGCCATCGCTCGCTGCGCTCGCTTGCCAGCGCTCGATCCATGCGAGCCATCGCTCGCTGCGCGCCTGCCTTTCCCGCACGCGAGCTTGCGCTCATCGCACGAGGCAGCAGTATGCGAGCTGGCGCTCGCTGCGCGCGAGCCATCGACGCTGTGCGTAGCGCTCGTGGCACGCGAGCTTGCGCTCGCTGCGCGCGAGGCAGTGCGCGCTGTGGCGCAGCACGCTTGCTGCCCACACGCGACTGCTCGTGCCTTGCTCTCGCCCCTGCCCACACGCCCATTGCTCACAGCCCACGACACAAGGCAGGGCTGCTGCCTTGTGCTCGTGCACCATGCCCTTGCTCGCTGCATTCGTACCGCATGGGCGACGAGCTCCCTTGCTCGTCGTCGCATGCCCGCACTATACAACACCCCTTAAGGGTAACACGTAGCGTCCATTGCTTTGTGCGTGCAAGTTATATGAGCGAGTCGCATAAAAATTAAAAATTTATATTCAAAATTAATGACAAATTAATAAATAATATTAATTTCATAATTTTAGGGCGAAAAAATCGAAAATTTATTATTTAACTGATTTCCGATTAACATGGATTCAAGTCTAGGTCATAAAAATTTAAAATTTAACATAAATTTACAATTTTTATGGTGGTTTTTAATCATAAGTATCTAATTAAATTATAACTAATTATGAAAATCAAATTAATTCTAAATTATTCCAATTTTCAACAAATTAATCATAATTACAAATTAGATTGCATAATTAACAAGGCTAGGCATTCAAACTTGTTAAACATATACAGTAGGTCAATCAAAAATTCAAGATTTATCAACAAGAATCGCAAATATTTAATTTAACATCTTAAATTTACGAAATTTTGCATTCGAAAAACTAAAACCTCCGAAAAGTCATAGTTAGGCTTCGAATTTGAGAATTCTGGGTTCGGCCGAAAATTATTATTTTTGTCAAAATTTTAGAATGCCTTTTACATGCGGAATTGACACAAAAATCACTCGATTTGGATGAGTAACGAAGAAACTGCCGAAAAACTGCGTACGTATAATTAAATAAACGCAATTTGCAATTAATTAACAATTACGAAAACTAATCACCCCTTTTTAATTCTTGCAAATTTGTAATATTTAACCATGTTTATGCAATTTAGATTATGAAAATAATAAGAGGCTCGTGATACCACTGTAAGGTTATGATTCATATGACAAAACATAAATCATGCGGAAAAACCATAAAGCCAGGAAAGCATATTATTTACACATAATCATTTAGCATAGTTTAGATGCATACACTTTGTTGCGTGCCCTCCCTAGCTGCGCCCGAACCGAACAAGAACAAGTCTTTAGGACTCCAAGTGTCGTCCCTCCGTAGATAGTCCACAGCACGTCCGGATCCGCCTTAAGCTTGACCAACTAGAATCGCCCTTAAGGTACTTAGAATTTTCGGCTATTGTAGGCAATTATATGACTGAATTTTTGCTCTCAAAAATCACTTTGAATACTTGAATACTCGATATAAATTATGAGCCCTTAACTCATATTTATAGACCATGGAATAAGTAATCGAATCCTACTAGGATACGAATTAATTAAATTAGAATCCTAGTAGAATTCTTATTTAATTAATTTATCTTTTAGGATTAGGAATTTTAATCATTAAACAAATCCTATACTCTTTAGGTTTCGTATGTGAAAACAAACTCTACACGAGCATGACCCGCAAGCGTGCAGGCCATGCCCGCGCACAGCCAACACGGCCGCTCGGCCCACGCGAGCTACAAGCCCACGCGAGCTGCAGCAATGCTCGCAGCCCACTGCTCGCAGCTGCGCGCGCTACCACGGCCAGCTGGGCCTGGCCTTGCGCTGGGTCTGGCGTGGCCTTGGCTGTTCGTGTGGCGCGCTTGGCTTGCTGGGCGATGGCCCGGCTTCGTGCTGGGCCTTCGTCTGGCAGGCCTCGTCCGATGCTAATTCGTACGATACGCTTCCGATTAAATTCCCGATTCCGGAATTTATTTCCGATACGAACAATATTTAATATTTTCGATTCCGGAATTAATTTCTGTTTCGAACAAATATTTAATATTTTCGTTTTCGGAATTATTTTCCGATTCTGATAATATTTCCGATTCTGACAATATTTCCGTTTCCGGCAATATTTTCGATTCCGGCAATATTTCCATTTCCGATAATATTTTCCGATACGTACCATGTTTCCGTTTCCGGCAACATCTACGACTTGGATAATATTTATATTTCCGATACGATCCATATTTCCGTTTCCGGCAATATCATCGTTTCCGGAGTATTCATTTCTTGCCTGTGACGATCTCAGCTCCCACTGAAACCAAGATCCGTCGATTCCGAATATCCATAGATGGAGTATTTAATGCCATTAAATACTTGATCCGTTTACGTACTATTTGTGTGACCCTACGGGTTCAGTCAAGAGTAAACTGTGGATTAATATAATTAATTCCACTTGAACTGAAGCGGCCTCTAGTCAGGCATTCAGCTCACTTGATCTCACTGAATTATTAACTTGTTAATTAATACTGAACCGCATTTATTAGACTTAATATTATATGCATACTTGGACCAAGGGCACTATTTCCTTCAATCCCAAGAGTAGAGCAACACATCTGCTGGTCGGAGAGCTCCATCGTTCCCTCCAGAATCCAGATAGACCAATATCAACCTCTTTCCGCGCCGAGATCCCGGACCGATAACAAACATCAACAAGGCTATCTCGAACCACATTATGCCGATGTTTAATACCCACAATGCCAACACATGACAACGCATGATCACCAAAGATGTCTCCCGCAAAGACAAATGTATTTCTTAGGGTTCGAACATGGGACCATCAAGAAGTAATGTAGAAAGTTTACCATCTCATCTAAGTATTAGTTATATTGCATTTTGTTATTATTATTATTATTATTATTTTTATTAAATATAATAATAAAAATTATTACATAATAATTAATAAATATAAAAATATAATTATTAATTCGAGTTTACTGATTTTTTTTAGTATATAACGTTGGTATGCAAAAACGGGTACGAGGTCCCAAAAGGTGAAAAAAATATTCGGGTCCTAAACGGTGAAAAAATTAAAAAATCGGACCTTAACCTTTGTCTTAATTTAGTATTTGAGTGATAGTATGATTAACGGTGGGTTAAACTATGGTTAACTGGGCGGAAAATGAATATGAGTCCCCAAAAGGTGAAAAAAAAAGTTGAGGTCCCAAAGGGTGAAAAAACGAGTAAACTGTTATGAAGGTCCCTGAACTTTGCCAAAAGGAGCAGTTTAGTCCCTCAAGTTTCAAAAGGAGCAGTTTAGTCCCTCAAAATGGATGGAAACCGCTACTTTTGTTAACACCGTTTGACTTTCCGTTAAATTGAATAAAATAATAATAAAACTGCTTAAAAAAAAGAGAAATTAAATTACATGTGTATTAATGATTAAAAACAGCTGCTTTTGATTATTTGTTAGCCTTTTCAACTTACTTGGCTTTTTCACATGCCTTTTTCTCCATGTACATGTTTTAACTTTTCATCTTCCCCCTCCCTGATTTCTTCCACTAATTTTTTTTGGCACAAAATTCTCCTTGAGTCATTTTCATTTTATCTCTCCCCTCCCCTGTTTTCCTCTCATCTTAAACCCCCAATTATTAATTCTCTCAACTCTAATCAAAACTAGCGTTTTGATTTTCGTTCTCAATGTCTCAGTTAATACACCCCCAAACTCCTCCACTGTTGATAAAAACCCCTGTTTTAAAAGTTTTTTCTTCCCGTCAATGGCGAAGTTTTGCTTTACTCGACGACTTTGCACCGTAATCTAATTTCTTTTCACAGAATTTGAATCTATTCCACCAAATTCACATAATTCAGTCCATAAAATTTTTCTAAACAGACAAAAGAGAAGAAAAAACATAGGCTATTTTTATTAATTACTGTATTAAGATTGTGGACAACTTACAAGAATTGATTCTCAATTTGTGCGGAAGAGCTCAGATCAGTTGATGTTCTTGTAAGTTCTCATTGACCCACTTCATTAAATCATATTTCTCAATTACTCTTTTCGATTTTTCTTCTCATTTTAACAAAATCCTGTTTTTACTTCTAATTTTTATAGCGTATTCAATCATCAACTAAAAACTCAAAACAAAATTCAGAACCCAGAACGAAGATTACACTTCACTATAAAACAAAAATTGCAGGAAAAAAAAAACTGCAAAAATACACATTTCCCATTTTCTAAATAAACAATTAAAAAAAATTCCCCAATTTCCTTTAGAAACAAACAATTCAGAGCTTCCCAATTCACAACACTAAAAACCCACTTTAGAATTGCAACTTACAGAGCAGAAGATTAGAACGAAAAAAGGTGGAAGATGAAGAAGGTTGCAGAATTGTATGAGAGAGAGAGACGACAAAGGAGTTATAAAAAGAAAACACCTTAACTATTTCCAATTCCCAATTCCCAATTCCCAAAAGCACAAAGGAGAGACTGCCGCACAAATTTGATCGCTTTCTAGTTAATTGCGATTTTGCGCCTTGAACATTGTCTTTACTTTGTTTTATTTCTAGTAACATTGCTTAATTATTGGTGAACTAGTCAATTCTATTATTAGAAGACCATCCCAAAAATTAAAAATTAAGAACCAACATATTAAGCAACAATGAAAAACAAGCTTCATGTGATTTCTTCGATTTGACAAGGAAAGCGATACCAGGGCGGTTGAATTGGCCTCTCTAAGAAGGTTCTCTAAGGAGTTGAATTGACGAGAAAGAGAAAGGTATTTTAGAATAGAGTGGTAAGAAATGGAGGAGTGAGAAAAGTTGGGCTGCTGGGATTCCCAGTTGAAGAAACGTGATGAGTGGAGGAGAAGAAGGAACATAGAGATGATTATGTAGAAAAGCTAACTTAAATGCACTTGCTTTTATTTTTTAAATGATTTATAGGTAAAAGTAACTGTTATTTTGTCCTTTTCTGCCTTTTATATTAAATTTCCTTTATTTTTAATTCATTTAACAGACGTTAGTAACAGAAGCCAAAAAACAACGATTTCCATCCATTTTGAGGGACTAAACTGCTCCTTTTGAAACTTGAGGGACTAAACTGTTCCTTTTGGCAAAGTTTAGGGGCCTTCAGGCCTATTTACTCGTGAAAAAACCAAAAGGTTGGACCCCCAACCTTTAGCTTAACTCAGTGGAAAATGTAAGAGATTAGAGTGAAAAATGGCATTCCCCCTAGAAAAAGTTTGGCTTTCCCCCAAAAAAAATTATTTTCCAACTTTAAAAAAAAAAAAAAATTTATACCCTTAACAACACAAACAAAGAAAAATAATTTAAAAAATATTTTCCATTAAAACAAAAACAGGCTTAATCTAAACGAGTCGGTCCACCAAAATTGGAGAAATAAACCAACTTAAAATAGACTATTGGTAGAATGGTAGTAGGTGGCAACTCTTTTTAAAAAAAAATCAAAATAAGATTTGCTTTCAGCCTCATGCTCTCACTCTCACTCTCACCCACCCTCTCTCCTCTCCTATATTAACCCCCCTATTCTCCTCTCCACTCCTTGCCACACTCCTCTCTTCCTCCCTCCATTGCCAGATTCAATCTTCTTCTCCAGGAAAAATATGAAGGTAATCGACAAAATCAAAGCGTCGGAATCCTCAAACCAAATCCTCTTCTCTTTTGAATACTTCCCCCCTAAAACCGACGATGGAGTCGAAAATCTTTTCGATAGAATGGAACGAATGGTTTCACACTCCCCTTCCTTTTGCGACATTACTTGGGGTGCTGGTGGATCTACTGCCGATCTTACCCTAGAAATCGCAAATCGTATGCAGAACACTGTTTGTGTTGAGACTATGATGCACTTGACTTGTACTAATATGCCTGTTGAGAAGATCGATCATGCTCTTGATACTATCAAGGCAAATGGGTTGCAAAACGTTCTTGCTCTTCGTGGGGATCCACCCCATGGACAGGACAAGTTTGTTCAGGTTGAAGGCGGATTCGCTTGCGCGCTTGATCTTGTGAGTTTTACTCTGTATTTGTTGTTATGATTTGCGAACTGTTCAATTGCGATGTTGTTGTTGGTTCCATGTTAGATCTAATTTTCGGATATTCAATTTTTTGATTTCAGGTTAATCATATGAGGAGCAAGTATGGGGATTACTTTGGGATTACTGTTGCTGGTTATCCAGGTGAGCTGGGATAATACTCGTATAATTTTGCATAATTTTGTACTCCGTATTTAGTAATAAAATTGTGGATTGGCAAGTGTTTTTTATAATTGCGATTGTAAAAGTATGGTAAATTAGCAGTATGAATTAGTCATTAGCTTTGGTTTCTGCTTTAATTGGTTGCTTTAGCGGACTATAATTGATAATTTAAGTGGTAAATAGCATTATGAATTAGTCATTAGCTAAGATTTTTGCTTTAAATGGTTTCTTAAGCTGAATATAATTGATAATTTAAGTGTTAATTGCGTGTTTAGTCATCAAAGTGGTTCTTTTATTAGCATATATTGAGGATCTGAATTTAGTCTGGTAATGTAATATTTACATTTTACTCCGTAGAAAATAATGTGCTTTATCACACTTTATCAAAATGTAGTTTTTCTAATTAATTCTACTATTGGTGGGTTTAATCTGTTTTTACCAAAGACTATCAAGTTCTTTACAGTAATGTTTATTAAGTATCGAACCCATGGAAAGTTGTGTCGTTCACTTACAGGAGAAAACTTTGGGTTGTAATAGAAGTTTCAAAGTTTTTCCCATCTATTACAGATGAAATGCACATGATTTTGTTTGGGTAAAAACTAATCGAGTCATTTCCTGGTGGCTTACGGTTATTCTGTTTCATAATGTTTTGATGTAGCAAGTTTCATATTTCTAGTACTGAGTTAATGAAGTGGTGGTTTCTCACTTTGATTAGTATCTGATATGCTGTCGTATTTTGAAATAATTTAGAGGCACATCCTGATGCTATTGAAGAGAATGGTTTGGCTACTCCAGAATCATATGCTAGTGATCTGGCTTACTTAAAGAAAAAGGTAATATATCTTTTTCTCTGAAGTAATGCCATTACATTTGTGTATGTGTATGATCGCAATGCATTAGGTATATGATGACTTGATCTTGCGCTGCATTTATGCTTGCGCTTACACTGTTTCTTTTGCTAATGGCATAGGTTGATGCTGGTGCTGATCTTATCGTCACTCAGCTGTTTTATGATACCGATGTTTTTCTGAAGTTTGTTAATGATTGCCGCCAAATTGGAATTAATTGTCCAATTGTTCCTGGCATCATGCCCATAAATAACTACAAAGGATTTATACGTATGACTGGTTTCTGTAAAACAAAGGTAAGATCTTTTTACTTTATAGATACTACTATATCTAATTGACATTTAAATGTGATTCTGGGATTTGAGTTTTCTATTATTCTGACTTTTGCTTCATGCCCTGAACTAACTTGCATGTTTTTGGCTGGAAAAATGTTGTAGATTCCTCAAGAGGTCACTGATGCATTGGAGCCAATTAAGGACAATGACGAAGCAGTGAAAGCCTATGGTATTCATCTTGGAACTGAAATGTGCAAGAAGATTTTGGCTAGTGGAATCAAGCAGTTGCATCTTTATACCTTGAACATGGACAAATCTGCACTAGGAATACTCCTGGTAGCTTCTCACATCCTCTTTCATATAATGACCTTCTTGCTTGTAGTATGTTGATTTATATTTTATACAACTGCCGCAGAATCTTGGATTGATTGAAGAGTCCAAAATTCAAAGGCCATTACCTTGGAAACGGCCAGCAAATGTTAACCGTACTAAGGAAGATGTTAGACCCATATTTTGGTATGTGCAATTCTTAATTTAATGAGTTTTAAATGCACAATCCTACTAATCTATGTCTGAAGATATTAATTTGTTTGGCATTCTCGATGATGGTTACAGGGCTAACCGTCCAAAAAGCTACATCTCTCGAACAATGGGATGGGATCAATACCCACAAGGGCGATGGGGTGATGCTCGTAATGCTTCTTATGGAGCATTAAGTGACCATCAGGTAACTTGAAGCCTTTTTCTGAAACTGGTTTATTGAAAATATCTTTTGTAATGTTGCTGAATTTAGTATACATGAGCAAACTTGAATATGTACTGTTTAAGTCCGGTTACTTGAAAAATAATCCCATGTACTATAAAGCTGAAGAGTACCCTCCTCTGTTGACACCCATATCAGTTTCTGGTTACAAAAGTGAAAAAGTAGGGCACTGACTACTCTTGAATTTTCATAACTAATCTCGAAACCATGTACTATGGTTTGTTGAAGGTGGAGTGTCGACAAAATTGGAAAAAGAGCCTTGAACTATGGCTAGTCATATACTCCCTAACATAGGTTCTGCAGGGCTTGAATGTATCAAGAAGAAATAAGAAACCTTCACTTCATTTTGCCAGACTGTCTATCTCATGCCCAGAGAATCAGAGATATGTTAGCGTATTCTCATGTACTATGTGCTCATCTTTGCTTTGACTTGTGCTCTCCCCTTTATCCCCTGCCTTTTGCTTGTCTTTTGCTTGCTCTGATCATTAATCTTATTCTTAATTCTATTGAGTGTAATTACCTTTGCCAGTCACATCTGTATTCTTGTTCTGTAAGTTTTGGATGAAGCTTCCGTTTGGCTTGAATGATGCACATTTGCCTAGCTTTTGTAGAATTTCTGTTTCAGTTGAGACTGAGATATTTCTCTGAAGTCTGGACATGTTATTTTATGTTTGTTACTCAAAAACTAATGGTAACATAATGCTTCTCTGTCTCGTGACAGTTTATGAGACCTCGTGCACGTGACAAGAAGCTGCAAGAAGAGTGGGCTGTCCCGCTGCAAAACATTGAAGATATATACGAGGTAGACTTCTATTTCTGCCTACATGCTGCAATCATTGGTAGAATGTTGATACCAGTTTTGTGGTGCCTGATGCTTTCTTTGTTATTTCAGATGTTCAAGAACTTTTGCCTTGGTAAGCTGAGAAGCAATCCTTGGTCTGAACTAGATGGGCTTCAGCCAGAAACTAAAATCATAGATGAACAACTTGGCAACATTAATAAGAAGGGTTTCCTCACCATCAACAGCCAACCGGCAGTTAATGGAGAAAGATCAGACTCCCCTACTGTTGGTAAGTCCTAAAATATCCACAGATATTATTTTAGTGTTTTCCCTTGTGCAGTTATATACCTTATTCTTTGTTCAACTCCAAGATGTATTTTGTTAAATGGTGATATTTTTAATTTAGTGGTTTTAATTCGAAACGAATTTAATCTGCGATATTGTGTTGATGGAAAGTTGGTATCAACTAAAAAGAATCTAAAAGCAATTTTACGTCGTGTAGTAGTGGAGCCTTGTGTGTGTGTCCCCTGATTTGATATCTTAGGATGCATAATTTTTTCCAACCGTTGGTGTGTACAAGTTTTCTATATAGAGTTATGTACTGCATTTCCAAGAAGAGGTACTTGGTCTATCCTTTTACTGGTTGTCTGCACATGTCTACTGGTATTTCTATTTTATGTTGTTGTCTGTGTTTCTGATCAGGACTTCAGGTCAGAATTAGTTATATTATCTGCTATTTTTCAAGTGCTACATTCCCTTGATGTCTTGTTGCAGTTTTTGAATGATGTTTTCCAATAGCACATAATATCATTGTTCCTAGGCTAAAAAGACAAGTGTGTTGGTGACTGTTGCTTTTTACACTACTTCGTTGATTAGTTAAAAGGAATAACGAATGAGGATCACATCTCTTGTCGGAGTTGATTTTAGTCGGGCTTCTATTGCAAATTGGCTAAAAATTTATGTTCTACCTTTTTTCTGTAATATATGCTTTTTTCAGGAACCTCAGATTGAATTTTCATCATTACTAAGATATAATAAACTTTAACCAAATGCTAATTTTCTTCAGGATGGGGTGGGCCTGGTGGATATGTATACCAGAAGGCATATGTAGAATTCTTTTGCTCGAAGGAGAAGTTGAACGCGCTTGTTGAAAAATGCAAAGCTCTCAAACACATAACCTACATGGCAGTAAACAAAGGAGGAGATTGGATCTCAAATGTAGCTCAAACTGGTGTGAACGCCGTGACATGGGGAGTGCTCCCTGCAAAGGAGGTTATACAACCAACTGTCGTGGATCCTGCCAGCTTTATGATCTGGAAAGACGAGGCATTTGAGATCTGGTCAAGATCGTGGGCTAAATTGTACCCAGAGGGTGACTCGTCCAAGACACTGCTCGAACAGGTTTGTGCCTTTGACAACTTTCTTTCTCCAATTGTTGAGTTAGCTTGATTGCTTATTATCATCTTCTATACTATAGTGTTTGCACTTTTGTCTGATGACATATATGTTACTTATACAGGTGCAAAACAACTACTACTTGGTCAGCTTGGTTGACAATGATTACATCAATGGTGATCTGTTTTCTGTTTTCACCGATCTTTGAGATGATAATATGTTACTGCTACGTTATTTGCTCTATTCGTTTAGTGATGTATTGTATACCATTGGCCAAAAACCTTGTCCACTGTTCCCTCTATTATTATTAGATTTAGTTGAGTTTGTAATGCCATAACCTTGTGGGATTTTGCGATCCTCCAAGCCTCCCAATGCAAATTGCATGGTGAGTTCTTCTTCTGCTTAATGTTGTATTTTATTCGAGTTATATTATATAAGCATCTGGTTCTGGCTTTTTGGCGATATTTGTTTGTCATTTATTTATTTATCAGGGTAAATTTTGTTGCGAGTAATTTGAATGCACAACTTATTGTACCTTATGCTTTGGCGTCTTTCCATTAAAATAATATAAAATCCTAACAGTGAAGGAGGCCTTAGTTAATCACAACTAAGATACTACGCTGCATCTGTTGTACTCTGTGTGAGCTAATACAGGCTATACAGCCCAAGCAGATTATATGCACTGACTAATTCTGGAAAAAAAAACTCTAATTTCAATGCGGAACATCTACAACACTATAACCAGTAGTCAGTAGCAGTTGTCAAAGCTTCAAGAATTGTTACAAGTTGAATAAAAAACACAATCTGGCTTCTCATGCATGAAGTTATTTGCACTGCCACTCTTTAGGATATGGAAATCATGCTCATGTTAATGCACTAATGTCCATCAAGTATTGCAGTAGCAATTAGCATAGCCTTGAAATGGGGCTGAACTGAACTGATTTCCAAGTCTTTTTCTTCTGAATCTGCAATTAGTCGCTGTTATATAGAGAGTAAATCCCAGATGTAGATACTTTTGCAAAAGGGTTGAGGGATCTTGGGTGTGTTGCAGTCGTTTCTTTAATATGATCGATCCTGATACACTCTCTCCATACGTATATCTTTCTTCGGGATCCTGACTCTTGAGCATATATACGGCTGTTAACAAAATACATAGGGCTGTTGGTCTTTGCTGGGAAACAGGATGGAGAATTTGCTTCGAAATTAATCTACAGCCTTTAAGAAAGATAGAGAAGCTCGCAAGATTGCAGCTTGTTGCTCAGATTTCAAAAGCTGCTTTGGTGATCGCCTTCACAGCCTAGGTGCACACAGATGCATATTAGTACTCTAGGTGTTGACCATCATGTGTGATGTGTTCCACACTTTACTTGTTTTCCTTCCATTTGTTTCCTTTACTTGACCATCATGTGTGATGTGTTCCACACTTTTCTCTCTCCTCCCTAAGATATGAGTATGGACAGGGGAGAGAGACAAACTAATCTGGGGACTACTTTACTGTGGACAAATATGTTAACTACTTCACTGGAGAAAGCTAATTTTACCAGTAGAAACTTTAAAGATACCAACATCAGCACCAACAATTTAAATAAGCACATTTTGGTTTCTCACGCATGTAATGTACAGTACATGAAGTATAAGATACAAGAACAACGAGGATCGTATTAGCAAAATTCAACTTATACTTCGTATGTATTAGATCTGTACATTACATGTTGACTAAGTGTCCTCTATATTGCGCTACCAGTTTCTACTTGAAAAGGGAAGCACAATAGGGATAGGGAAACTGTTGTGCTTTGTGCAAAAGTTTGACATGCTTAAATGAACTGAATTGAAAGAATAAGATACCCAAAAACAGCCGCATGCTTCCAATTAAGATATATTTGCATTCTTTAGGGATTTGGAAATCACGGGACCTGCAGAAGTCCTCATGAAATGTCCATCAAGCACTGCAATTCCAGCAGCATCAGTCTTGAGATGAGGCTGGACTGCTTCCCATATCTTTTTCTTCTGAATCTGCAATTTGTCCAGAAAAAAAAAAGACGGTGGTCAAATGCAAGGAATACAACACCAGGTTGGTTTTTACAGAGCACTTCCGCTAATAGTTATATCTTCTATTCTTCTTTAAGTTCAAAAATAAAATATATACGGTATTACTCTCCAAGCCTAAAATATTTCGGAGCCACCTTAGAACCTACTTCAGCTTCCAATCTCCTTAGACTGACAGATTGGTGTATGATTAGCAAAGAGTTCATTCAAAGGCCATGAACCATTATCTAACATATAGAATAACCTCTGTGACATGCAGATACAGACATACAGTTATCTCCCATCCCAGAAAGACTGAAAGCAACAAAATATTCTAGGGTGGAAACAGTTCTCTTAGAGTGGGAACGTTTTAGAAACTTGTACGCATTTCCTTGTAGGAATTTTATACTCCCTCCGTCCCTGAATAGTTGTTACACTTTCAGGGGCACACAGTTTAATGCGATAAGTAGTAGTGTGGTTATCAATTATTATTTTATTGAAAAAGTAGATGTGATAGGAGTTAGTGGGGTATTCTTTTAATTGAATGAGAGAGCGTGTGGGGACAAAAAAAAATTAGTGGGAAGAGAGAGACAATATAATAATTGTGGGCTCATTCCTAATTTAGAAGTGTAACAACTAATCTGGGACGGACGAAAAAGGAAAGTGTAACAACTAATCTGGGACGGAGGGAGTAGAATATTCTAGGGTGTAAAAATATTCTGACTTAGGCTCTCTTCACCTAGTCTTGTCTGGTCTAATCTGATTCTTCCTGGTTTTGTCTGGTCTTAAGGTTTTCTATTTGTGCTTTTTGCCTTTTCTGGTGTGATGTGGTCTGATTTTCTTTCGTCCGTTTAAAAATAATAAGAATAAGGTGAAGAGAAGATAGCCCTAGAGGATGGTGGCTTATTAATAGGCACCAAGGCTCATTTATACATTCAAGTTGAGAGTTCAATACGAGAAAATTCCTTTTTTTTTTGGGTAGAAAAGAAAGAATATCTTCCTTTTTGGCAATACAGGAAAGAAGAAGCCAGACTGTCAGAGGACAAGATGTTCCCAAAACAGAACAAGATCCTATAGGAAAAACCATTCGACCGATAAGGGCAGAAAAAGGTGAGATGAATATCAAGAATTGAAATTTGGCACCATTTATCATAATTCTAAAGACCACTACTACCCTTCTGAATATTGGGCAGTTTGAAGATGACTAGAAGATGGCAGTGATGGGGCTAGTCGAAACAATTACTTCCTTAGATGACAAATTCTTGTAATTGGTTATACTCCATAACTCTTATTGGCATTACTTCCTTACTGACAAATTCTACTCCGTAATTCTACCAACTAACATAAAGTTGGAGTTGAAACGTGGAGGGAAAACCCAGGGACCAGGACACAGGAAAAGTTTCACTGTCAACAATCACAGTCTCCAATCCCAGACTAGAAGCATGCAGATACTGCCTAATTAATTGTACTTTTTTTTTATTTTTTAAAGTCACATTTCATAGTTATTCTTCCCCATTGGCTCCTGGAGCACTAATTGATGCAGATGGCAATATAAGAAAACAAACCAATTACGTAACTTTCATACCTGATTAGAAGTTGCAGCAGCAGGTTGATTTTCCTTTTCCTCTTCCGTGCCAAACCAGATTCTTTCACCAGGGACTGAATCCCCAGGCGGTACAAGGAGCTCTACATTCTCATGTGACGCATCGGAAGCAGCCATAAGCATACCATACGACTTGATGCCACGCATGTTTCTTGGTTTTAGATTGGCAAGGACAATCACCTTTTTGTCCTGCATTTATGTGTATATTAAGCATGATACTATCTCAAAGCTTTAAACCTTTGACAATTGAGAAAGTTGAAATAGCCCAATATAAAAAAGTTGGTGAAGTGAAGTAATAAATTCCTTCAACTAAATATAATATAAATTTTTTCATGGTTGGAATGACATCAATCAACAAATCGAGCAGATAACTTCATTAGAACAATAAATTCATTTCTTTCTAGCCAAATCCAACTAACAATATTCACAAAAGTATGTTCCTAATCAATTAGATAAAAATATTCGAGTAAGTGAATAACAACTATAGATTTTACTTACGTGAGAAAGGGATTATGTGTGTGAGAAAGTGAGAACTAAAGATATCACAGAATGTTATTCCCACATAGATTTTTTTTTACCGAAAACG
Source organism: Spinacia oleracea (assembly GCF_020520425.1). NCBI lineage: Eukaryota > Viridiplantae > Streptophyta > Magnoliopsida > Caryophyllales > Amaranthaceae > Spinacia > Spinacia oleracea. The sequence continues at coordinate 20,498,811 of NC_079489.1, forward strand.
CAAATACATTTTTTATGGTAAATGATTTGGAGCCATGGAAGGAGAAAAGCGGATGAATTTAATGGCAAGAGTAAAAAGTTCAGTGTGCTCTTATCTTTTAATTTGTCTCACAACCACCATATTTCACCTGGAGATATTCCAATACCCAAAATGCTCTCCTACCTTAAGTCCTAATCATAAAATGACCAATTATATTTGCCTTTTTATCTCCAACCTCTTGTCAAATTAAAGCTTCTCCTAATCTCAACTAACTGAACTTTTAGTTAAGGATAGTTGAGGATGGTCATTCTCTATAATGTGAGAAAAGAAGCTAGACAAACATAGATTCAATGAGAACAAAATAAATTTATAATTTGTAGATTTTGTAAAAAAAGGCAAATCGGAAATGGTTAAACTTAAATTTACAGAAGGGTTTTTTATTGGAATTGCTTTATTATATATATTCGTCCGTTTCAAAACAATCCAAAAAACCTTTTACTATATTTTAGTATACGCGACTTCTTTGTTGTTTTGTAAATACGTTTCACTAGAGATCAAAATTTCATCATTGAAGTACACCTTGAATGTCAATCTGTGACAGAACAAAGCTGAGCTCAGTAACACTAATTTATAGGACACCAATTCCAACCCCAGTCTACAACAACAACAACAACCAAGACTTAGTCCCAAAATAATTGGGGTCGGTTGAACCGTTATAAGGAACCGTCTGCGGAACGTGAAGTAAGAGAAATAAAAGAAAAATAAGAGGTTGTGGTAAAGAGAGTAGACACGGGGCACGAAAAAAGAGGGAACACGAAAACAAGATAGGCAGGTTTAGTAAAGATATGTTTTGAAAAAAATAATAAAATAAAAATAGGGATATGAGCAAAGTTTGCAAAGAAAATAGAAAAAAAGAGAAAGCGATGGAAAAGAAGTCATGTTGGGTCGTAGGCATGTATTTTCTCCCTCCACGGCGCCCTATCTAACGCCATATTTTCCTCAATCCCCAATAAACTCATATCACTCTTAATCACCCTCTTCCATGTTTGCTTTGTTCTTCCCCTACCCCTTACAATTCCACCTTAGTCGATTCTCCCTCATCTTATTCTCAATCGGTGTATCCCTCACTTTCTTCCTAATCATCTCATTCCTCGATTCTTTCTTGTATGGCCACACATCCAAAGCAACATACGCATCTCCGCTTCATTCATCTTATGAATATGACATTGTTTCATAGCCCAACATTATGTACAATATAATAGTGCATATCTAATTTTCGTAAGGTAGAATTTCCCCTTCAATATATGGGGCATGCTTGGATCACATAGGAATCTTGAAACACTCTTCCACTTCATCCAACCCGATTTAATTCTATGGGCGACATCTCCATCCAACTCCCATCCTTTTGGATTATAGATCCTATGTACCGAAAGAAATCTGAACCTTCTACCGTCCTCCCATCTCTGCTTCTATCGTCGCTAAAATTACACTCCAAGTATCATATCTTACTTCTACTCAACTTAAAGCAACGAGATTCCAAAGCATGTCTCCATAATTCGAACTTACTTTACCCACCTTATTTAGTTTTGTCGATAAACACAATAGCATCTGAGAAAAACATGCTCCATAGTAATACCCTCTTTAGTTGAAATCGTCAACTCGTCCATTACTATGGCAAAGAGAAAAGGGCCTAAGTGTGAAACCTTGATGTACTGCGATCGTGATAGGGAACTCCTTAGTCTTTCCAACACTGATCCGCACACTCGTACTAGCTCCCTCATACATGTCTTAAAGACGGGAATATATTTTTGCGAAATATCGTTCCTGTTAAAACCCACCAAAGTACTTCCCTCGGTACCTTATCATATGTCTTCTCCAAATCAATGAAAACCATATGAAGGAGGAGGGTGCGCTAGGTTTGCGGTGGCCAGCGTACAATATAGTCCTATCTTATGGGCATGAACCGATATTCCAACCCCATTCTCCCTCAATTTTTTAGCACTTAGAAGCCCTACTTGGATAGTCATGCTACATAATCAGAATTAACTATGAAGAAAACTTTGTATGAAAGGTCATGAAAATTAGCCAACTAACTCGTTTGCTTATAACAATATTTTGTTATTTCTAGTTTATCATACATTCCTTAAGCCAAAAATTTACTTTGGCTGTTATAATTCAATTCGAACCCCAAGTACCTTCAAATCTTCCATGTTCTGTATGAAAGGCTACTTCACACAAAGTAAAACTTTTACCTTAACCAAGACGTCAAGGGGCAAATACCATGGAAATGTGGTATCCCACCCAAAAAAGGATCACAAACCTTATCTTAAATCAGCAAAAGCATGGACCCAAAACAGCATTAACAACAACAACAACAAAAAAGCCTTAGTCCCAAAATGATTTGGGGTCGGCTAACATGAATCGTCAGCATTAACAAATACTTTTATTCCTCGGCCAAACTTGGGCATAATAGCCGAGCAAACACAAAGGCAAGGCTCGTCATGTTATCAATATGTTTTACAGGCTTGCTAGAGTGATTGTAGAAACTTGGGAGCACAAACAATTTCATCTTAAATGCATTGCTTTTTTTCCATTACATTCGAGAACTCTAAATTGGCTAGTTGTTAACGGCACCCGTATGTGAATGAAACACATTGTTATCGCAGATTCGCAGCCCTATCCCTTGAACAAAATAGCTTGAACAAAATGACCAATTCTAATAATCAAAGCAAGCTCCTTCGTTCGAATTGATAGAATAAACTGTCATAGCCCTACCCTACGTTTTGTTTCATGTCTAGTTCAACAATTACTAACACATAGTAATTCTACTATTACTACTAGCAACCAACAAAAACAATATCATCAAAGCAAAACACGAATTATCAACACCACAACTTAAATCCTAACCCGAAACACACGAAAAAAATCAATTTTATCAATGTCTAAAGAACGGAAAATGACGATACCTGAAGATCATCAATAGGAACAAATTTAACAAGACCGCTGCAAATAGTTCTAGGCTCATCCTCCCCAATATCAACCTCCTCCACATACAACGAATCAGCATCAGGATGTCTCCATGCCTTCAACACCTTCCCAACCCTAACATCCAACAAACTCGCTGCTTCCTTCACTGCCGCCACGTCTGGAACCTCCGTCGCAGGCGGCGCCGATTGAGGTGGCGAATCAACAACACTCGAAGAAGGTGCATCGACGGCGACGGTTGAATTGGAAGTATCTGGTGTCGTACACAGGAAGCGGAAATGGCGGGGATTGGTGGCCGGAATTGAAGGTGAAGGAGTGAAGGGGAGTTGAGAGATTGAGGAGAGAGAAAGGAAGGGAAATGTGGGAGAAGGGAGGAGAGAGAATGGGAGAAAACGAGGGGTGATGTTACGGTGGTTATGGCGGCAGAGTAGAAAAGTTCCTCTTGCTTTCAAGAGATGATTTGCATTTGCAGCTGCCATTTTTGTATTTCTTTGTTTCTGATAAATCTTACCCTTCTTCTTCTTTGTACTTCCAACTAGTAAATGGTAGTACTCCCGAGTCCCGACTCCCGATAGCACCCTTCTGCCCGTGCTCTCGAATCGTAAGACCATCTGCATCCGGTCAGATGAAAAACAATTTAGGCACCGTTTATTTCACCTTATTTCTCATGATATGATGTGATCTGATCTGATTTGAACTTATTTTTTCTGATATGATCTGATCTGATCTAATTTTTCAAAGTTAAGTTTAAACAAAAATCTACATTTATTAATATTAAACGACTTACGTGTAAAATAAATGTTACACAAATTTATAATATTGTTATTATTTATTTGACATTGCTCATGATTTAACTATTCCTTATATTAGATAGACCTATACATGATCTAGATAGATCGGTTATGATCTGTATATGATCTGTACAGATCGGTTCTAATCTGGACATGATTTGTACATATCAGTTTTGATCTGGACATGATTGTACAAATCAGTTTTGATTTGGACATGATCTGTACATATCAGTTTTGATCTGGACATGATCTGTACAGTTCAGTTCTGATTTGGACATGATTTGTACAGATCAGTTTTGATCTGGACTGATCAGTTATGATCTATACATGATCTGTACAGATTAGTTCTGACCTGGACATGATCTGGTCATGATCTATACAGACCAGTTCTGATCTGGTCGTAATCTGTAAAAATCAATTCTGATATGGTCATGATCTTTCCAGATCAATTCTGATTTGAATATAATCTGTAAAGAGTCGATATCTAGACCAGCTATAATTCGGACAAATCGATTCTGATCTGGACATGATCTGTACAAATCGGTTTTGATTTGAACATATTGGTTCTGTAAGGATCGGTTCTGATGTAGACAAGATCTTTGCAGATTTGAACTTATCTGAACATGATCTGTACAGATCAGTTATGGTCTGGATATTATCTGATCCTATCAGTTCTGGTCTGGATATATAATGGTTCTGATCTATAAAAATCAGTTCTAATATGGACATGACCTGATCATATCGTTTCTGATCTGGACTTAATGGTTTTAATTTGGACATGATGAATTTGAATGTTTTGTTAATGTTTTTTTATGCCTTAAATAATACTTCCTCCGTCTTTTAATACTCGCAACGTTTGGACTTTTGCCACTATTCATATAATCTACTTTGACTATTCTTAGTGTTTTTTATATAAGATAAAACATAGTCATGTGGGATCTTGTTAGATTCGTCTCAATGTGTATTTTCAAAATATCAACTTTTTATAATTTTTGCATAAAGAGAATTTAAGATATAAATGATCAAAGTTGTGCATTGGCCTGCGTGAAACTAAGAAACGTTGCGAGTATTAAAAGACGGAGGAAATAGATTTTAATTGCACCGAAAACAACATTATTTTTTATTAAAGCAATAATAGTAATAAAATATTAAATATAATAACAATGATATAAACATATATCAATAATAATAATAATAATAATAATAATAATAATAATAATAATAATAATAACAATAATAATAATAATAATAATAATAATAATAACTGATATGGTTTTATCGCTTTTGCTTTCTCCACTCTTGGAGAACCGGGGAGTGATGCCCTCGAGTTCATGGCTAGGGTCGCACGGGTTGCTCAGAGTAACACGGCTACTGCTAACATTCGTTCTTTCCTTTTTCATCGGTTGTGTTTTGCTTTGAATAAGGGTGTCGGAGCCCAATTAGTGGCTAGGCTCCCATCCAACTTTGTGTAATTGCTTCTTTTTTATAATAATAATAATAATAATAATAATAATAATAATAATAATAATAATAATAATAATAATAATAATAATAATAATAATAATAATAATAATCTGATCTGGTCTGATATGAACTTATTTTTTTTTCTGATTTGAACTTATTTTTTCTGATTTGATTTGATTTGATCTGATCTAGTCTTGTCTGATCTGATCTAATCTGATTAAATCTGAAATAAGTAATAAGGTCCTGAAATAAGGTAAACTAAACAGGGCCTTACTCCGTATCTGTCATCCTTTCCCCTATTTCACCTTATTTCAGCTAACTTGACTAACCTTTTATTAATCACTTCTTTTTCTTATACAAACTTATCTTTTTTCGGGTAGAATCTATACTATTATTTATGCATTTTAACTTTATTCAAATATATTTAAGTATAATAGGTTTAGTGTACGTGTATTTACACTATTTTTTCACATGGTTTATGTTATTAATTTTCTAATTTCACCACATAGTGATTGCAAAAAATTTAATTTTGTTACCATTATTGAAAATGATTTTGAATAATGACTGCATTTTTAATTTGTCCATTTTCTATATATAATAGAACACGTTTTTTCATTAATTAGTCAACAATTGGGTTAGCATATGTGGATCATAACATATACACAAATCATTTATTAGCTATTGAACATGATTTACAAATACTAATTAATAACCCAAAAAGGGATGACAACTATTACTGAAAAATTGATACGTACTACATACAATACATCACATCCAAATAAAATAAATGATCTCCGAATAGTTATTAAAAAAAGGTCAAACTCGCATACGCAACACATGTAAACAATGCATAAATTTTTTATATATTATCCAACATTGTAATCGGGGGCATCACCCGGGACACACACTAGTTTGCTCCTATAATCTTAATTTAAGGTTATTAATTTCCCTCGCCTCCTTTTTACCTATGCACAAAAAATTCACTTTCCAACATAATTATTAATTTTAACAAATTGAAAATTTTGAAATTAAATTATCATGCGCACAAAATAGAAATATAAAAAATGACCTTATAGATATACAAAGACTAAAATTATAATGAAGTTAAAATTGATACATAACTAATTACTTCTAAATTTTGCTTAAGTTGTTCCCCTCAGTTGAAAATTTCGCAAGAAGGTACTCAACATGATAATTAATACGAAGTACCACAACATTGTAGCGTGCCACATTTATTACTTTTATTGTAAAATAAAATAAAATAAAATAAAATAAACACATACTTTTACTTGCCCAACATGTCAAGAAGTTGAAATGAGTCTGTTTGGGTTAAAGCAAAATGAGCATGTCAAGTTGCATTTGACAGATATCGAAGGTCAAGTTACATCATCTTCAAAACGAGCAAATTAGTTTTTTTCACTTACAAGAAGTAATTCCGTCAAAATAAAAATAAAAGTCAAAGATTTAAAGATATACAATCAGAGGAATAAAGGAATATATATACTTCCTCCGTTTCAATATCATTGCATCTTTTGTCTTTTAAAAAAGTTTCACAAATATTGCACCATATACATTTTAGAAAATAAAATTGCTTTCACATTACAATATACCTTTGCATGTTACTCTTGTTAATTATTTAATGTTCCAATCATATGGGCAAGTTTATATTTTTGCACTTTTCACTTTTACTTTTTCCCTCAACCAAAAATCTATGCCCAACCCTTATCCTTCTTCATAGAATGAGAATCCTATGAATCCAACGAATAAAGTAAAGATGATCAATATAATCAGAGGAAATATCATAGTATTATTCATAAGGATATACTCCCTCCGTCCCAAAATTATTGTCCAATTTTCTAAATCGGGCGTCCCAAAATTATAGTCCTGTTTCTAATTTTGTCTACTAAGGTCCCCACTTTCTCATGTACTTTATTAATTAAAAATGTATTGAAAACCCCACCCATGTACTATATTCCACTTTCCTATGTACTACATTCTTTTTCACATGTACTTTATTCCACTTTTTCATGTACTATAATCTATTTTTCTTAAAATCCGTGTTTTTGGTCAAACGGGACTATAATTATGGGACGGAGGGAGTAATGAAATATTCTTATTTTCAAAATAAGTAATAGTAATACAAGATCGCGGCAATTTTGTTATCTTTAAATTGATTTCATATGATTTTTTTCGAAAAACAAGAAGCCCTTTCTTTATATTCATTGTTAATGAGGTAAATAATTTTTTGATTAATCTTTTTCATATTTTTTGCCCCATAAAGGTATGGAATAAAAAGAACTACTTTTTTCACTGTAATTTTTTTTTTTAAAAAAGTTTGGTACAATAAATTTGGAAGGGAGAAAGTTTTTTTCTTTTTTAATTTTTTTTTTCACATTGATATCTATTTCAACATTGATATCTAGTTTAAAAAACAAAAATAGTTAGAATATTAAAAGTAAATTTTCAATTATATCATTATAGAAAAGGTCGAATCTTATATATTCAAAATACACGTAATATTGTGGATTGTCCAATTATACTTCCTCCATTTCTATACAGTTGCAACACTTCCCTAAAATGGAAATGTCACAATAGTTGCAACACACCTAAAATGAAAACATTTTTTACCCAAAGTTACAATTTACACCTAAGATGAAGTAAGTAATGTGACTAAAGTGGTTGTGGCTCCACTCAAGTACCACTTTCTTAAATACCGTATACAGGGTATCTTGCAACAATAAAGAATTGGAGGAAATACTTTAGAAGTGATTTAATGGGCTCTTTAATAAAATATTACTCAGTATCTTGCATCACCACCCAAGCTAAATAACATGTTCCCCTTTACTAAGTAAAGATGGTTGTGTGCCTGCCCGTCCAACACAGACACAAAGTCAGGTCTGTTTGAAAACACACGACATGAAAAAAAACACGCTAAATTTAGTAAAAATTAGACTTGAGCATGAGGGCAAATGGGCCTAAGCCGCTTTTTTGAAAATTTTCAACCCAATTCATTACAAGTGGGTTCGGAGTAGACCAGCCCATTTAAGCCCACATCATATGGGCTCGGCCAAAGCCCGACTCAGCACACAACCATCTTTACTACTAACCACACTTCCACTCCTGAGAAATGGAAGCCCTTTTCTTTAGGCTTCTAAAGTTGTATATGTAGCAGGTGTTGGAATTACCAGCTCTGGAGATATGATAGGTTGAGATAAATTTAGGTTCTCATCAGTGAGCTCCTTTTGCCTCTCCCTATCAAATGAATATCAAATCCAAACTCATCCAATTTGTATTACAAGACGACGGAAAGGTAACTCAACCATACCCAAAAATTCAGAGGCATAATATATTCCACTAGTAAACTATAACATCAAAGTGGTTGTGGAAATATGTATCAACAAGGAACAAATCAGGAATATAACTAACAGGTGGGGATTATGAAGTCGATAAAATCTGAAAGACAAGTTATATAACCAGCATCTAGCTCCAACACGCGTTGTGTTGTCAATAGTCATCACCTCTTGATACAACTTCTTTGCAAGTAGGACGAAGTAAGATCGTATGTTCGAACTGAGACACATAACTTCCCTTCACATCGCATAGAGGAGGGTAGGGCTGCAAGAAATTGGTTTCTCATGTAAGCTTTTCAGAAGATACAACAGTACATTAAAAAAACATACTGTATTCATAACTACTGGTTAAAAATGATAAGAAGATTAGATAACACCTAATGTAGTTCTCTCCAAAATGGGAAAATCAGCAAATTTTCGAAAGAGAAGACCAAGGTATACTTGGCAATTATTGTAACTAGCCGAATCGCTGCTTGTAGAATTTGGTTTTGGATAAAAAAATCACTCAACCAAAAAACCCACACTTGAAATGAGAATGACCAGATGAAATCGAATCAAAAACCATTTTTCCTGGAGGTTTGGATACTCCCTCTGTCCCAGATTAATTGTTACGCTTACCTTTGCACAAAGTTTTAGGTGATAAAGTGGTTGTTTGGTTATCAATTGTTATTTTATTGAAAAAGTAGATGTAATAGGAGTTAGTGGGGTATTGTTTTAATTGAATGAGAGAGGGTGTGGGGACAAAAAAAAATTTAGTGGGAAAAGAGAGACAATAAAATAATTGTTAGGTCATTCCTAATTTAGAAGTGTAACAACTAATCTGAGACGGACGAAAAAGGAAAATGTAACAAATAATCTGGAACAGAGGGAGTAGCATTTAAGAGAAAGTTAAAATAAACTTCCACTTAGCAAATTTTGTATCATTGGTTTTTATACGAAATTACTCAACCCAGCCTAGGGCGGGCAATTCAATCCGAGTCCGACCGATTCGAATCCGAAAGAAAATAATCCAAGTCCGGTAAAAAGCGTACGAGTCCGAATAGGAGTCGGATCGGACTCAGACCCTGCCCAACCCCCGACCCACATAACCCGGGGGTCCGACCCGCGGACTCTACCAGCGTGAAAATCCCCCTTTTGGTTCAAGATATAAAGCCAACCCTACTAGTACTACCCCACCGCTTCACCTTCTCACTCTATTTTCCTCATTTTCAACCACTAACTCTTTCTCTCTCCTCTCTCTCCCCTCTTTCCTTTCTCTATACAAACCATTTTCTAAATTCAACTACAACTACAACCACAATCTCTTATTCTTATTCCTTCTGCATCATGAACTTGAATAAAATCCTACCATTCTACTACAAACCATTTTCTCAAAATCAACTACCACTCTACAAGCAACAAGAATTGGTATCTGGATGGGATCGCTTATCCACTCTAGATGTCGGCAACAAACCCGACCTGGAAGTCAGCGATGCACCACCATTTGGTTTGCAGTTAGCCCATTATTATTTCTTTAATTTGTAAATTAAAGTAGTGGGTTTATCAGAAACATGTAAAAAAGGATTTCCTAAATTTTGTGGCTGAATTTTAGTACCAAAGTTTGAAATGCTTAATTTTTTTTAATATTTCATTAAATTAGGGGATTACAATGGATATTTTTGAGTGAATATGTTTGATTGTTGAGATGAAAATCTAAAGTATGTGGGAATATAGCAAAATCAGAAAAACTTTTTGACTAAAGGAATCGGGTTGGATTCAGAGTCGGAGGGGTTTAGTATTTTCGGATTCGGGGTTGGATTTTAGGTCTGAATAACAAACGGGTCAGATTCGGATTTGGCATAGCCCGACCCAAGTTTGATCTATTGCCATTCCTAATCGAGCCAAGTTAATAAAGCTAAAGCTAGCGGGTTCAGCTTTAGGCTCCGTTCTATTCGACTTATTTTTTTCTGAACTTAAGAACTTATCTGAACTTAACAGAACTTATCTGAACTTCATTTCGTCTGAAATAAGTCGAACAGAACAAAGCCTTAATCAAAACCATTTTGCCATGTTAGTTAAACTTGTAATTGAGATCGCCAGAAACACCAAAGTAAACACCTAAAACTCTAAAAGCAATAAAGGTGTTCTTTTTCTCCTTGTTTGGGACATAAAAAAAGACAATACAGACTATCTAAAAAATTGAAGGCATAAACAATTTGTTACCTGAACAATGCCAGCATCACACAAATTCTTTAGTCCCATTAAATATTTAGTCTCGCCAAGACGGTCCAAATACCGCCTGCAGAAAGCTAGAGTAGAGAAATTTTTATCAATTGTCGCCAACAGTTGCTTCGCTCTAGGTAAACGCAATGGAACGTGCCCGACATCAAAGTTTTTCATGTAGTGGCTGCACTCCAGATCTTCTCGGACATACCCTTTACCTGTATGCCACAGATGAGCAAACATTATGGCACTACCATAGACGGTCAAGAATCTTGCCCCACTCCACCCCACATCCAAGTTCTCAAAAGCAAATGGGTTCGGTAGATATCAGACGCTACCTGTTGATCCAAATGTTTCGATAGCATAGAATTCTCCCTCCTCCATCTTTGTCTGCTCACCACCTTTCACAATAGGCACAGACTTTCCAGCATGGATCTGGTACTGGCCAATGCTATGTCCATTCAGATTACGGATGCTTTTAACTGCCAGTTCAGACAGAATTTTCAAAACTCGTAAAGAAAACACAAATAATTTTAAAATACAAATGCCCATACAAAATAATGAACTTTAAAATTGTAACAGAGCTTTCAAATGACACTAAATATGGCTTAACCATGGTCAATAAAATTCCACCTAAAAAGGATTAGGCTCCAAATTCGATCATGAGCTCAGACCACAGCATAGTACCAAAGTACCATCATAAAGTGTAAGCCAATCCAAGACAGCAGCGACTCTCCTGATAAAAGCTCAGTCGATCTCTGACCATAAGTGAGCGATAAGTCTGAAATCAACTACTATAAAGAGTTTTCTTATGGAGCTTACAGACAACGTATTAGGGGGGAAAACTAGACAGAAGTAGAAGCTAATTTCTTTAAGATTCAGTATTTGTCACAGCTGGACCCTCCAAATCCTTTTAAAAATCATTACCAACACTGTCGTAACCTAAACAGACTGATAACATGAGAAAGGAAAACCCGTCTACAAGGGCTACAACAGGCGGATAGCCATTAAGAACAGAAGGAAAACGAAAACACAGCAAGAGCAAGAAGAGCCATGAACAACTAAAAACTTGTAACACTATCGGGAAGTTAATAGAAGATACCACAAGAAAAGCATCACTTCAAGGTTGACAAGGATGTACATCTCAAAACTTCATCTCACCTTGAAAAACTTTGCCGTTAATTTCAACCTCATATGACTCCATCACTTCTTGGATAGCAGCCCCAATATCACAGAGACGCACATCAATTCCAGCTTCCTAGCATATAGCACAAACAACAATGGAAATCAACAACTTCATTCTTTTTCTGGGTACTAACTGGAAAGAGGCTGAACATAGGAACATGAATAAGAGAATCACTTGCACAAAGATAGACGTCTCAGAAAACAAATAAGGAGACTACAGTCACAAAAGTATTTAGAAAACAAGGACTGCCTACAAAAGTGCCAAATTAATCTACAAAGATCCCAGGCTCTAAGCAGCACAATGCTCCTCGCCCAAGGTTTTTCTGGTTTGAAGGAGGGTGGGTTTGCCGAAAATTTTAAGAAAGAGCAGAAGCTAGTGAATTAAAAAATTAACATAGAAAAGACATAGAAACACATACAGAGACTACAGATTTAATTAGCAAAGGAAAAGCCAGCTTGATACACTCTGAGAAGGGTTTACAAGAAAAAAGTCCTTCCCAACAATGCAATGGTAACCACTAGTTCAAGTTGCCATCACAATGGGACAAAAACCTCAGGCCTCAGCTAAAAACTTGAAGCTTAACTCTGGAATCCTGAACTTTCACTTTCAATAAAAAAAAAAGGCAGATAATAAGCAACTCAGCATCAGTTGTTTATTTGAAATAAAATTCAGTTTTAATTTCTCAAACGCTCACAGATACCAACTTTCCGTAAATAGCTAATGCAGATTTATTATAAGATGTAGAATAAACCTTGATCCCCGTATTGGTTGCTTCACGTGTAGCCTCTAGTAGTGGATCAAACATAGGGTTAAATGCTACTGTAAAAGCACAATCTACAATATATCCTGTATTACAGAAGAAAAGAAAGGTAAAGACATTATCATCCAGCAAATATGAAAAGTACAACCCGTGTTTCCACATTGACCACATGAAACTTCATAGAAATTGGATATTGAGGAAGTATTACCATCGATATGAGTTCCAAAATCTAATTTCATCACATCATTCTCCCCTAGCACGGTTTTATCTCCAGAATTGGGTGTCCAATGGGCAGCAACCCTGGTGAATAAAATTGTTAGGAAAGAGAGGCTCCCCTTCGTGCCCTATTTCTAGAAATAACAATACATGCTGAAATTTAAATCATGCTGCCTAAAACTATTACCAATTCAAAGAGCAACCAGTAGGAAAGGCAATGCCAGCTTGTAGTCCATTTTCAGATATCAACCTACGAACTGTATCTTCCAAAGTCTCACAAAGGTCTGTCATCAACATCCCTGGCTTCACAATGCTCCTGATATACTTTCGAACCTAACCATATAAGAAGCCATTAGAAATCTGTTGAATAATTGGCATCTTGTACCAAAAATATATAATGATCCTTAGTGCAGGCAGAAAAACCTGTCTATGAACTTCAGCAGCTTGGCGCACTGAATTATAAATGGGCTTTTGTAGACGCTCCAACTCTCTCTTCTCTTCTGAAGTCACCCTCCATAAGTTGCTAAAACATCATAATAAAGCTAAGTTATTCGATTTTATCTACAGTGTCTCACAGTAGCCACAAATTATTACAAAGCAAGTGAACAGAAGTTACAGCATAATCAAGGAACGGACTTGGATATATAGAATTCGAAACAATAATTTTAAAATAAACACACACACACACACACACACACACATATAGGATAAAGTTGGCTCCACTATAAGTTTTATAACCAATACATCAAATTATTAGTTGTTTATTCTTAAGCGGTTTAAGTCGTGTCAGTTTCGTGTTGAGAATCTCAACATTTACCCGACCCATTTAATTAAACGTATTGACCTGTTTAATTAAACGGGTCATAAACCTCGACACTAACCCACTTTTTTCGTGTCTGGTTCGTGTCGTATTATCGTGTCGTGTCAGATTTTGCCAGATTTAGCCAGCTTTAGTCAAAATACTCACAACGATTCTGAATATGCTTGTGGATTGAATAGTCCAAAAAAGGATAGGACTAGATTACATGGGTCTTACTACAATAGATTAAAATGAAAAAAGTTATACTCCCTCCGACCAAACAAAATCGCACTTTCCTTTTTCGTTCGTCCCAATTAAATTGTCATATTTCCTTTTATGGCATGGCTCCACTAATATTTTATTACCTCTCTCTTCCCACTATCAAAAGTTCTCACTCAATTAAAACATTTCTGCACTATTTACCATTACACCTACTTTTGTATTAAAATATAATAGATACGCCGACATCTATTTATCGCATAAAACTATGTGAAAGCCTTAATGCGATAATAACATTGGGACGGCGAGAGTATAAAACTTGGCGGAGTAAAATGGCCATTAATTGGCCTGCCAGTCACCTTGTCATTGCATCATGGATCCCTACCCAATACAGAGATTCAAAAATATATTTCCTCCGTTCTCTTTTAGTTGTTAGGTTTTGACTTCACTTTTGCCAATGCACATCTTTGACCACTAATATCTCTAATTGTGTACAAGTAAAAATTATAAAAAATTGATATTGTGAAAATATAATTGAAATGAATCTAACAAGATCTCACATGACTATGTTTTAGTTTATATATATTTCATCAAAGCCGGTCAAAGGAGAGTATGTCAAAGGAAGTTTGAGAAATAGCTAGTATAAAGACAATGTTAGAGTATTGTTAGAGGCAAAACTATGACAATTAGATGCATTTAGGACAGAAGTTTAGGTTCTTATGAGGCGCTAATAAGAATTTAAAAACAACTAGTTCACTTTTGCATCTCAAGAGGCAACAATGGAAACAGTAATAAACAGGTTTGGCTTGATCCAACTTGCAATCACTGATTTTATCATATTCAGAAGCCAATCCAAACAAGGGGCATAGGTTCATACCATGGGGAAAAACCTCACTCTATCACTGAAATTGCTCCTTCACCCCATGTTCACTACTCAAACCCTAAGACTTTCAAAATAAAATGAAAAATTCAAGCAAGATAGTCCAGCGTAAGACCATAGGACAAAAAAAAGAGGACAAAAAAGTACCTCTAAATGACACAAAAAAGATGACATAGAGCAGCAAACCATGGTTTGTTGCCAAAAGATACTAATGCATTGCAAAGAATCTAACGGTGGAGATTAAAATTGAAAGTCAGGGGCACAGTTCATGTATGCGATAAACCTTGGTCCTTTTCCCCCTCTTACCCCTAATCTGAAAGACTGAAACTAGCACCGTTCACTATTGTATCTAACTCGAAGATAAACAATCGGATGGATTTCACATGCCTAGGGCTACATGTGCATACATGACCAGTCCTCGCACTATAGCTTTAAAGTACCAACTAAAGAAAAGAGCATTCCATACGGCTATTCAGGAGATGAGTTGCTTCTACCACCCTTCTGTAATTATAGAGAAATAAAATGACCGGCAGACTGAGAAAAGAAAATAAAATCTTATTCTAATAGGAAAACTTGTTTTTTCAAGGGAAGAAATTTCCATAACATAAAAGTAAAAAGGCTGCCCTCACTAAAAAAATCCTCATAAAACAAAGCTCAAATATGTTACCAGTTGAGACTTGAGAAAGCCTTTCTAAAACTCACAACTGTCATGTACTAATCCCAGATTGTCCAGCTCTCTATTCAGTACTTTTCTAACAGTAAAGCTTGCCTTAGACCAATCCCAAAGTGCTTGGCACGATGACCTTAATTTTTGGTTTTACTGTTTAACAGAACATCTGTAACCAGGCTAAATTTGCGAGGAACATCACCTCCTTACATCTCTTCTTTATGAGGATTGCTTATCAACATAGCAAGGGTATGCATGCCAATTTCTTGATTCAGAGGCTTGAAATTAAGCATGTAATGCAGCTGAAAAAGCTGAGTAGGCGAGTAGTTTAGAAATTGTCAGTGCGAACTTCCAGCACATGGCAACCTGCTCCCATCTGCCACCCACATCCAAGCAGGCTAAGTCCTTAATCAACAATTCAACATCCCCATTTCCAGAGTAAAAGTTTCACCATCAAGGAATCAAACAGGTTAATCTCATCCTAAGGACTAGGCTGATATCATCCTCGAACCTAACCTCCCTTTAATCTACCAGGACTCAAACAATTACAAAAAAATATTCTCAGTAATAAATTACAAATCTTAACATAAACTGTTAGATACCATAAAAGAAACAAAATACCGTTATATCTATCCTGTCACGATCCTCAGAATTACTGATTCAACCCATGACTAACAAACATGAGAATTTTCAGATTTATTGTAGTATAAAGAGTAGAAATTCTTTGCAGCAAACAGAAGTGCAAATTTAGAAGTTCAGAAAACTTATATTATCAAACCCACATATTGCATATTAAATTATGTACAGGCACTTCCAGGTAAATTTCTTACTCATCTTTGTACTGCTGAATTTCACCCTCCGGAAACTCCCCAGATGGGTAAAATTGAAAAACAGGAATCGAAGGAGGGTCGGTTTGTTGGGGAGCTTCTTTCTTTTTCCTGAACATAATTGATAACAAGTCAGTGACAGGTGACAAGCGGATATTAATACTATGTTGATGAGTACTAGTTAACCAATAAGCACAGGTTCTCACTTGCTTTTATTTTTCTTCTTCTTTTTCTTAGCAACTTCTGGCCGATAGATTTCAAAGAACAAGAAAAGTACAGTTAGTTTCATTCGAAATGGCTTCAGAGAGTAAGTATTCAAACATAATATAGCAGACAGAAATTCACGACTGTTTCATGCCTTGAGTTCTTTAAGTGAAAATTAAAAGTGAGTATATATTGTAAGCACTAAAAAGGACAGGATATGATGAGGACATCCTCCCAAACAAAATAGGGGTACATAAGCAATATAACAAATATGCCAATTTCTAAGGGTAGACATGTAGAAGAGACCTGAAAAGGAACTGTGACACCTTGTAATACTGCAATGCAAATAAACTCAATTACCTCGACCAAAGGCCCAACTCATCCCTCAGACTAATCTCATAATGGAAGTCTATTGAACCAAACAACCCCCCACCACTATCTAAACCCAAAAGGAGAAAGTTCATAGTAGATGATATAACTGATATCCATAATTCACCACAAAAAAAGGTGGTGACAACACTTCAAGTAAACCAATACTCAAAATAATCATCATGTTCACTGTGTTCTTTACAACTCCCTCCAAAAAAAATTCGATTCAAATCAGTTAAGTCACTGGTCCCCCAGGCAAAAAGATAAATTTATAGTAAAACGGGGTAGTCATCTCTGACACAACTTATTTTTTTATCAGCAGCCTTCCACGGAACTTACTATTTCAGTTTCTTTTGCTGGATCTCGTTCCCAATTAGTACCAGTTGATTGCTAATAATTCATATTTAACTCCATCCCAGGAAAATGAGTATGTACATTTCACTAATGAAATCCGAAAAGATATATTATACATAGTCTAATGTACACAGGACTACAGGAGCCTATCGACCACTTCAAAATTTATTTTATAGGAAAAATATTTTATAAGAAAAAGAGAGAAGTACGGCAAGAGGACGAATGTCCTCATAAGGAAACATAAATAAACTAATTAAGAATTATATTAACTCCCCAATAGATTAAGTTTGTATTATCCCAGCTTCCTTGGTCCACGAGGATGCCAACAAAGTTACTTTATCCCATAGTAAATCATGTAAAACAGATACTCCTATAAAAAATGCGAGCATTTCGTTTCAACCAAATTGTCCAAAGGATTGCCAACCCACCATTTCTCCATAGTCCCTTTTCCTCCTTCGGCTTTCCAATACCCACAACTCGAATTTGCAACCACTGAATTTTATTCACGGGACACAACCACTCTTCTCCATAAGCTGTAAAAGGCCTTCTCCATGGAAAACATACAAATCATAATGAAGGAAAATATGTGAAGTATACTCACAATCAGCTCAACAAAGCAAACATATATCAGGGGAGATTGCCATCCTCAGCCTCCATTTCTAGAGCATATCATTCGAGTTAGTTCTCCCCAAAGCTAACGTGCATACGGAAGCTCTCATCATTAGAGGAGCTTTTTCCTTCCAGTAAAGGCTGGATTTTTAGGTCAAACAAATATTGAAGACATGACTTACAAGAAAACACACCTGTTGGATCCCCTATCCATACCCTGAATCCTCACTGCAAATCTGAAGGTACGTTAAGCTAGTCCAACCATCCTGTTAACCCCCTGCGGCATAACTCCGCTGGTATGGCTTGGTGAGTTACCCTTTCCCTATAGGAAAACACTCCTTCTGGGTCCCCTATCCATACCCTCCTTCTGCAATTATGAAGGTATGTTTAAGCTAGTCTAACCATCCTATTATACCCCCTACTGCCTAACCCCGCTGGTATGGCATGGTGAGTTACCCTCCACTTCTCTTGTTTCCTTCATATGTAGAAATAAAATAACAATAATAAGTTTGACCATAAGAAACCAGCCTCAAAATTCCAATAATTAAATCCCTACGTTACCATCTAAATTGGAATAACAAAAAAATCCAACAACGTGGGAGCAGAAATGCCGCATCCTCGAGTCTTGATTGCAATAAAAGGCTTTTTAGATGTCACAAACACAAGCTGACAAGTGACAAATGAAGGAGAATGAGAAACCTTAATTGTCACTTGCATAGTTACATATATCTCAATCCTCCCATACTACTCGAACACGAGATAACAAAGATAGAAGTGAGAAAACTCAACAGCGCTATGATTCTCTAACTCTGTAATAATTTGCTTTCAATTCTTCAACAACAAATTCCCTGAGTCCCCCATTTGCACCCTCATCATAAAACAATCAACATGATTTCAAAACAAGCTACTACAATATATATCTTTCCAACTTATAAAACTCGCAATACATCGAATTATTGCACCAACAAAGTCAAAAGTCACTATACTAAAAACTTCCTGAAATATGATAAACCCTAAAAAGATAAAAGTCCATAATTATTCAGCACATTTCAATGGCATGATTATCATCCCAATCAATTCACATTACCTCCTTTTTGTTCAGCCGACGGTTCTTCGCCATCATTATCATCATCTACAGCTTCACAATTTTCCCCATTAACAATTTTAGGGTTTGAAGTCACTTCATTGCAATCAACCGAGGGCTCAGGTACGACTTTTTCTCCAACTGAAATATCCATGCCGGAATTCTCTTTCTCCATTTCTTAGAAAACCTAAATTTACATTGCAAATATCCATTGAAACCAACAGCAAGCAATCTATCAACTGGAATAATCATAAATTCACAATAACATGCTCTAATTCTGGGGACGTATATGACATTTTTTTTTCATTTGTAAACAATGTTGAGCTCAATAGAAACCACAAGTGAATTTGTAGAGAGAGAAATATACCTGATGTGACAGAAACGAGCACTGGTTGTGGTGGTGGTGGTGATGGTGGCGAACCGCGCAGCAGTGGAGAAGCGGCGGAGCGCAGAAGAAAGTGGGTATGTGAGAGAGGAAGGTATCGAAGGTGGAGGGAGTAGTCGGGAAAGAGACAAGTGCCTTTTCTTTTGCAAGTTTTTTTTCTTTTCTAAAGGTTTTTGGTAACAAAAGGTCTCGTGCGCACAAGTTTATTGTACACCAAAATAACTTTTATGCAGTTTTTTTTTTGTAACTTTAATTTATTTTTTTATAATTTTTATATTATAAAAATAAAAAGTCGATAGATAAACATTTTAAAGGATTAAATGATTAGTTTATACGTAAATAGTGATTTTGAAAAAATAATTTGTATTCAAATGAAAAAAATTATCATTAAAAAATATAACTTTTACATATATAAATATAACTTTTAAGTATTTTGAGTCAACTTTTACTTTGGTGTACAATATTTATTGTACACCCATTATAAATAAGAATTTGTGTTTTGGTAGACTAGTAAAACTGACCTATTTAAACTCAATCTTAACTTCTTCTTTTTTCTTTTTTCTTTGTAAGTAAATAGATTAGAAAAAAGAAAATGAAGAGAAAAATAAAACAACTAGAACTAAAGTTTCTCAAGGATACATTGGAAGAGTAGAGGCAGCCAGTTACAGAAAAATGTGTTATATGCTGTTGTAAATGCCACAGTTATGCAATTTGGAGGGCTAGAAATGAGGCTCTTTGGAATCAGAAGGGTCGCGCAGTTCAACACACATTTAAATTCATACCAAAAAGTACACCGTATTATTGATAAAATGCAATGTATATGTACAAAACAGATTAGTACTAGTGTGCAAAGTTGGTGGCAGGAAAGAATACTTGTATAGTTTGTTTTGTTTTTCGTGGTTGTTTAGCTCTGACTAGAAGGTTTTCGAATTTGAAGCAGTTGCTCTAGGTTGTAAATTGTGTGTTTTTTGGCAAATGAATGTTTGACTTATAAAAAAAAGCTTCTCAAGGAAGCCAAAGAAACATAGCTTCTCTAGGAAGCTAATACAAAGGAGGTGTCAAAGTAACTCAAGAGTTCAACTCAGCCTGTGGCGATCTGATCGACATCAAATAGAAGATCTTCAAGCACAAACAAATAGAATTCATGGCGGATCATTCAAGTGTTGGAGCGAAGGCATGAAGGGATGAGCGCATTCAGCATCAGGCACCTTTGGTGATTGGGTCCACTTTTTCAATCAAGGGCCTACACTGATTATAGGTCCGCTTTTTTGTAGAGAGAGGTGCCTAAGCGAAGCTTTCGGATTCTGCTTAATAATTGAAATTAAGGGAGGTTCCTCTTCATTCATCGAGTCCATGAATCCTCGATTCACCCCCATTTCATAGCGCCTGGAGAACGCAAGTTTGATCGAGGATTGGAGAGGAAAGGTTCCTGAGCTTGCTAAAGGGTCAAGTTCAAAAAGGTGTCGGAGATATAAAGCGAGTACACCGGAAAAGAACGGGAACTGACATACCTAAACTAAAAGATGGCTCGATCCCACACGCATAGAGAGAATATATCCCACTCCATGCTTTTGGATTGCTTGGTTTAAAATTGTCTCAACAAGTAGAGTTTTCTTTTTTTTAAGAGCTTAACGATCAAACGGCTGTTCATCTTTCTCTTTGGAGGCTCAAGCAGAGGTAGTTGACTCGCTAAAGCTCTTCGAGCTTTTGAGCTTAAGCGAAGCTTTCCCGATAGCTCTTGTTGAGTCGACTGGAGGGCTGATCTCCTAGTTCGGGTATGAATTCTCATTCGAGAAGTAAGTGAATTGCATTACCTGCAATTGCGGTCAGTCTCGCTACAAAAATCCAAGAATTTCTAGGGGCACTAGCACAAGCAAAAATGGTAGAAAAGTCTACTGTTTGAAAGAGAGTAAAACAACCCGAAATCCCAAGAGCCCGACAGGGTCCCCCCACTGACTTGGCTCGGGCCTAAGCGAAAGTGAAGTGGTGGGCCTACCCATCCCAACCAGGCCCCTTCTTACCCAGCCCTACCTACCCTACTCAACAAGGACCTTTCTTTTTTTAGTAAAAGGTTGCTTGTTTCCACTCATTGAAGATTCTATCTACAAAAGAAGCGAATTTTCAAGTGGATGAGATCGGTCGAGCATGTTGCTCAGCAAAAAGAATTGCAAAGATTCTGGTGGCACCATGGACTAGCACAATTCACGTGACCTGAAAAAAACGTGTGGCCCAATATTCAAAACCTTAATATCAAAATTTATGTATTTTCTCTCTCCTCCTGCAACTCAGCAACTTCTCTCTCCACATGCATCTCAGAGCTTACAATAATGAAGGTCGATCTAATCAATTTGAATATCTATTTAAATCGTGCAATTGAAGAAGAATTATATAATCATGGCAATAACTATGAAGGTAATATTTTAATGCTAATAACTACGATGAATTAAAGTATGAACTATACTGATTACTGAATTTTATTTTCTAGAAAATTTAGAGAATCATCCAAACTTATATGTCATAGAATATGATACTAGATCTCAGCAAGTCATAGTTGCAGATCATTCATGTGAAGAAGGTATGATATAATTCCTTTAATAAGTATATAGTACCCTTCCTATGCAATTTAAATTCACATTGCTTAAATGATTTAATATATTACACCCAGTGTCATCATTACTTAAGTTATAACAATAAAAGAGTAATTACAACGTAAAAGAGAGTAACTATAATAATTACTTAAATTTAATAAGCAAATCGTACTTGTAGATCATTACAGTTATTATTTTAATTATATAGTTACTCTAATATGTTTATAGTAACCTTTCTATAAATAGTTTATTTTACGGATTTTTCATGAAATGCCCTTGAGGTTTGCCTTAATGCACCAAATACCCCTAAACTTTACAGAATGCACCAAACGCCCCTGACGTATGCAATAATATCTCAAAATACCCTTTTGTCAGATGGTTGTTAACTCTCCGTTAGTCAGTTAATTAGTTAAAACATATTGCACCAAATACCCGTGAGGTTTGATATAATGCATGAAATACCCCTGTTTTATAATTTAATATTTTTTTAACAAAACTAGATGTTGGATTTGAATAATATAGTTGTTGCAATCCCTGATTTCCCTTACATATACCCCATACCACCCTGAACCCTTCCCCCCTTGCACAACAGCAACATCAGCCACCACGCAGCCCTATACCCCCATCCCCCAACTGCACAAACAATCTGCCCCCATCCCCCACCTGCACAAACAGTCCATTATATTTATGTTCCTCTCCAAACCTTCATCCCCACACAAAAGATCACCGGTAAAATGCAAGGCTTAGAGTTGGGTTTGAGTGACATTGATAGGGAGGTATGGCGGACTGTGTGGAACATCGGAGGCCCTCCTAAACTGGGACATTTTATGTGGCAAGCGTGCAAGGGTAGTATGGCGGTGAAGGAGGAGCTTTATAGACGTTACATTACTTCTAATGAGCTATGTGGTGGTCGTGGTATAAATGTAGAGTCTATCAATCATGTACTTTTTTTATTGTAATGTGGCGAATGAAGTTTGGAGTAGTAGTACTTCGCTAATATAATTGCAGAGTCTCCTAATTCATCTTTCTCATCAAAATTACTGTGGTTTCCAAGCAAGTTGGACAAATCGGAGCTACGTATGTTACTTGCAATAGCATGGTCTATATGGTTTTGTCGAAATAAGTATGTCCACGATAATGTAACTCTCAATGGGGCGTTCATAGCTTCTGGTTTCTCCAAGCTTGTGGTGGATTATTATACGTATGCAAGCAAGGTTTATGCCAAGACGAACCCGTGTAACTACCTGTCAGCATGTTCTTGGTCCTGCCCACCTAATGGAGTTGTGAAAATCAATATTGACGCCCACATTGAAGGCTCATACATTGGGCTTGGGGCTGCAGCAAGAGGGAGTGATGGGCAGCTATTGTGTGTGGCTACGAGGAGGATTGGTGCGGGGTGGGATGTGGAAGTAGTTGAGGCTGTTGTTGTACGGTATGGGCTATAACTTGCGAACAGGTGGGGGTATGATAAGGTGTGGATGGAAGACGATGCTTTGAATGTGTCGAAGAACGTTGATGAGGGTAATAGCGGCTTCTCACCTAAATGGTTGATATACGATGATATAAGCAGTTTGTCAAAATCTTTTGATGTTTTTATTATGTCTCATGTGAAAAGAGCAGGTAATACGGTAGCCCAACTCGTGGCAAGGAGGGATACTTATGATAGTACGAAAATTATTTGTATGAACTCGTTCCCCCAAAGTATTATTACTTTGGTGGACCTTGATTTGATATAATATGTCTGCTTAACTTTTCCCTCAAAAAAAAAAAAAAAACTAATGAGCTACTTTAATTTACAAGGAATGAATGTTACAAGAAAGTAATGTAGAATTGTAAGATTTAAGGTGGTTCACTCTTCAATGAGCTACATCCACCACGCGGGGGGGGGGGGGGGGGGGGGGTTGGAGCTTGTATTACTCTTCAATGGAGAAAGGATTACAAAGAGGAATTGTCAAAGGTGAAGAAGAGAGAATTCTATGTATGCTTAGATCTAGGGTTTCAACCTCACTTATGTTTCTCTCTCTTAATTCTGACAATCTCATTACATTTGGTATATATAGTGTTAGACATCAAACCAATCTAAGGACAAGAAAAGACCACGTCGATTGAACCTTGCGGAGAAGAAAACAGTTTACCCGCAGAGTTCGGACGAACCTTTAAAGGGTTCGGCCGAACCAAGGTCATGTTCGGCCGAACTTACCCAAAGTTCGGGCGAACCTCCAAAATCTCAAAGTTCCTGATTCTCTTCAGGTTCGGTCGAACCATCTAAGAGCAGGGGCGGATCCAGGATTTATAATTTGGGGGTCCAAAAATTACCAGATCTTTGTTACAAAAAAAAATTCGTAACAATTCGTTCCTAATGTTAACTATACAGAGTACCTTGTATAACCTTTGTTTTGAAATAATATAGATATCTTACCTTTTTATGCTAGTCAATGTAAATTTTAGACAATAATATCTACTTTTATATTCGTAAAATTTTAAAAGGTTTATATTCTGAAAGTACATATCGATACAAATCAAATACGACCTCACACGACTATATTTTTCATTACCCATGAATCACAAAATGATAGTCAAAATGAAATTTTTGAATAGCTTCAAAACTCAAAGCGTCCTCTGTTATTTTGAAACAGAGGGAATACAAATTAGCATATAAAAAATTATAAAGTTGTCCTCGTAATTGACTTGGGAAAGAGGTCTCGCGCAGTAACTTTGAGGCTAGTTGGTAATCTGGTATGCAGCCACGGTGTTTGGATATTGGACGCCGACGTTTAAATTGAAAGAGAGAAATGACCTTAATACGAAATTGTATTTTTTGGGGGATAGAAATACGAAATTAATTGTTACCTTAATACGAGTAGTGTTTAGTGAGTACCTTTTTGTATTTTTAATTCACGAGCTGTTGATTGGCATTATAAAAATTACTCCATAAAAAAAGAAGGTGATCATAGCACTCATAGGCTATACTATAGCTGCTATAGCATATAGGGCCATAGTATACAGCTAGTAGCTATATAACTGTTGCAATCTGAAAATGTGCAGACCTTCTCTAATGTTGCCTTTGTTTCTTTTTATATTTTAATATAATGAGGTCCCCAAGTTTCAACATTCCTTTCTCTTCCTTCCACCTGTTATGAGGTTCTTAATTTTATTTCAAAAAAATGGGGGTCCAACGGGACCCTATGAAGTATATATACGTCCGCCCCTGTTTAAGAGTTCGGCCAAACTTCCAGCAGGTTCGGCCGAACTTACCCAAAGTTCGGGCGAACCTCCAAAATCTCAAAGTTATTAACTCTCTTCAGGTTCGGCCGAACTATCTAAGAGTTCGGCCGAACGTCCAGCAGGCTCGGCCAAACTTGCTGCATGACAATTTCTCGTAAAATAGTCATAACTCCCTTATTTCTCATCCAAAATGAGCTTATGACCAGGCGTTGGAAAACTATTGAGCCAAGCTTTCACCTCCAACTTGAATCAACTCAATCTAATGAGTAGATCATGAGATATGTCCATTTGAAGTCAGACCTTTCACTATAACACCCTAACATCCTTCAAGGAAGATTCAAGGCACACATAAATCCGACCATATCATGATTCGAGATCCTGAACCCGACTCGACCTTTTTGATGCGCGTATTGTTTTGAGCTATGGGCGTGTTCGGCGGTAGCGTTTGAGGTAGCGGGTAGCGTTTTGACCTAGTCAAGACGCTACTTGTAAAATTTGTAAGTGTTTGGTAAAGTAGCGATTTAGGTAGCGGTTAACGGTTAAGGTAGCGGTTGGGTAGCTTTTGTCAAACGTTAAAATTAGTAGCGGTTAAGGTAGCGGGTAGCGTTTGACAAATTTATAATAAAGTTTTAAATATTATTCTTGCTTTTATTTTTATTTTTATAATATCAACCGCTACTTTTACCGAACACTCATATTAGTTACCGCTACTTCGACAGTTAACTGTTACCCGCTACTATTCACCGCTACTCGCTACTTTAACCGTTACCCGCTACTTAACCGCTAACCGCTACCCGCTACTGCTAATTTTGCCGAACATGGCCTATGTCGTGTTTTATGTAACGGTTGCATAACATTCGCACTTTAATCTCTCTTCGGTTACGATTTGTCTTTTGCTTAAAGCGTTATTTGGGGTTGATGTTCAATACAGAGAAAATTCCTCCATAGTTCTTGGAATGATTACAAAATCGAAAAACCCCATGGGGTATTGAATTTGTTCGTGTCACTTAGCTTGACAAACTGGGAAAATTAGAAATTCGGAGTCCATTCATTAGCAATTCAGCAGCCGAGGTATTGTATCTCTCCACCTGTTCTTCTGTTAATGTCTGGTTTCTTTTTTCCTTAATCTTGTGGATTTGAACACTGTCTGGGTAACTTTTGCTGACTCCTAAGTTTGTTGATCCACCGTTTAATGCTTCTAAATTGGAAATTGAAAATTGGAAATTGAAAATTTTCTACAATTAATTGATCTATGGGTGGAAGGAAGAAGGAACTATACTGTTATGGGTGACTAGAAATGTTTGGTAACCTAAGGTTCTTGTTGTTATTATACGAAGTATTTAGTATTTACAATACTTGCCAAATTGGAATATCAGATGTACATTTAAACAATTTACATAGGTATAGGTACGAGTGCTGAGGCTTGATTAATGAAGCATCATTTTCTCAATTTGATGATTGAGATATGATTCGAAATACTAAAAATGGCTATTGTTGAATTTGGCACAGGTTGTGATGTTGGTGAGTTTGAAATATACGAAGGCGCCCTACTATATCAACAAAAGGGAATAAATCATAAAAATACCAAACGTTTTGACAATGGCATTGTCCTGCTGCTAATTTACTCTAGTTATAGTACTTAGGTTATATGTTTACTGAGATGTTGCAGTTTCTTTACAAGAGGAGTGGTGCTACTGCTTTCATTTCGAGATGCAGAAGCTTCAGTAGCGGAGTAGCTTGTGAGAATGGTAGCTCATCATTTGCTGTTATGAGCTTTGGGGATGGCAGCCAGGGAGCTTTGGGCTTGCCAGCCTCCCTGATTGGTGTCGGGGCTGATGCTTATGAACCAACTGTAGTACCTGGGCTCCCGGATGATGTTGTCAGTGTTAGCGCTGGTCACTACCATTCTCTTGCCGTGAGTGCTAAAGGGGAGTTGTGGGCTTGGGGTAGAAATGACGAGGGTCAGCTTGGTAGAGGTCTACTCGAACCCAGGTTTATAACCCTTTCTCTTCCCTATGTACTACATATATATTTTCAGATGCATCCATGTTCAAATATTGTGCTTCAATTTTTTTAAATAGCGGTTAGGCAGAATCCAACAATCGCTGTCATGAAAGATTTCTGTTAAGCAGTTTACCATCTGCTGGACAGCTTAGTTATTCTTGTCTCACTCTGCCTTTTCTGTTCAAGTTCATTTTGAATGGATTGTTTTAATTTTGTTGTTTAATTTGTGATACATTGGTTCCTTTGCTGCGTCTTGCTTAACCATCTTGTTTATACCTGCATGTTCTGGCATAAATATTTTTGATGCACTTGGTTGATTGAGATTGACAGTATCTGTAAAATTGGACAGACATAGGAGATCCATTTATATTGGAATAAAAGTTTAATACTATTGCACCTAATCACCAACAGCCTAGATGCATAGTTTTACTCACGTACTAAGATAGCCGTGTTATGTGTGCATCTGTATTGGTTGACCTTTTTCAGTGAGCAACTGAGCAAGGGTATGAGGCTAACACTGATGTGTAGTGAGCAAGGGTATGAGGCAAATTGTTGAGTTAGGAAACAGGTGAATAAAGTTAGGCACCTAGAATAGCAGCAAGTAGATAGCTAGAAATTACTTCTCAAATAGCAGTTTCTCTGACAGCTGCCCTGGTTCTAGTAAAATGGGGTTTTTTTAGAAATCAGTTGCAACCTAATTTCCAGCTTTCCAAACACTTTTTTCTTTCTACTTTCTTTCTCAACAATCTTCAGTTCCTTGATAGAATTGGAGATTACATGATTTCATTTTCGGTTCTTGACTTTTTGTGTATCTGTTTTAGGCTTTCAGCTGCTTCTCAGGTTAGCATAGCTGGAGATTCTTAATCTTTCGATTTTAGTTCCTCTTGTCAGTTACAGATTTAGATTAAGACCACAGGAACTTGTTCATTTTCTTTTTGCCTTTGATATATTGTTCATTAAATTATGTTTTTTTTTACTTCAAATGTTTTTGTGTCTTGCTCATCTTCTTTGGTGGGTAGAGTAGGGTTAGAGCATGCGTACAACTTAAAGGGTTGAATGAATTGATTTTGACAAGATGGAAAATAATTGACTCTTTTCAGTTTTCTAGATCATCATGGGGAGTTTATCCATAGTCAGCACTTAATTCTCTAGAGTCTAGACTACCAACATTCGTTTAATGTCTACATTATGAGCTGATGTTTGCTTAATTTGATTAATGTATGTCCCCTCAGCCAAACATTTTTCGGATAAATTGTTTGAAGGACTGGCCTTATGGTGTATTAGTTCTTGTTGGTTTACTTCACTTGATCAAGGTAGTGCCTAAAATCTAGCACATTTAGGATGAAGAACGTAGTTGGGAAGGCAGGTCACAATGTAATGTAATTCAGATGTGATCCTCACATTTGGCGGTTGAAACAAAGTGATTTCAATTGCTATGTATATATATGACGATTAAGAATATGAGAGAAACCTTACATCGTCATTTTTTTTCTGACGCTGTTCCTTGAAAAAAAAAGGGAAGACCGTGGTGGTTTGGCGCTAATGTGCAACCTAATCACAATTATAGGCTTCTCGAGTGCTGTAGGTCTACCGGTTGCAGTTGGGGTTCTTGTGGATGATGCCTGACATGCCTCCAAATCTGGTACTAAACTACTAATGACTCTGATATTGAGGTTCTTAACAAGTTTTGGTTGCTGCTTTTAAAATGACCTAGGTACGTACCAGCTTGTATTCAATTCAACATGAAAACTCAACATTTTTTAGCAAAATGATTATTAGAACACCCGCAACTGTACAGTGTGAGGATTAGACTGTTCTGCAATGTAAATGTAGTATTTTGGCAAGGTGGCTTGGGAGGGTTGTTGATGATGGGAAAGTGCTGTAAAATAATGTAATCAAGATAAAATGTGGTGTTGAGAGGTAAAAAACGGAGTCTTTGTCTAAAGAAATGCGTTGAGAAAGGGCAGGTAAACTGGAAGAAGAAGATTGCATCGGCTCATGGAGTAATAGTTTAGAAGCCCATCTTGTTGGGTTTTTAGTTTTCCATGTTGTTGTGGGTTTTGAGGTGGAGTGGGTGTTCATGAGTAATAGTTTAGAAACCCATCTTGTTGGGTTTTTAGTTTTCCATGTTGTTGTGGGTTTTGAAGTGGAGTGGACGTGATGGTGCTGTTTTGGTTTGATATGTAGAGTGGGAATCTGCAAAGAATAAGAAAGAGGAATGGAAGTAGAGGGAATATTCTCCATAGTGCAGTTATGAGGAATTAAAGGGGGTAGGCAACATATTGGGCGTATTGGGATTTTAGTTTTCCATGTTGTTGTGGGTTTTGAGGTGGAGTGGGTGTTAGGTGCTGTTTTGGTTTGATATGTAGAGTGGGAATCTGCAAAGAATAAGAAAGAGGAATGGAAGTAGAGGGAATATTCTCCACAGTGCAGTTATGAGGAATTAAAGGGGGTAGGCAACATATTGGGCGTATTGGGTTTTTAGTTTTCCACGTTGTTGTGGGTTTTGAGGTGGAGTGGGTGTTAGGTGCTGTTTTGGTTTGATATGTAGAGTGGGAATCTGCAAAGAATAAGAAAGAGGAATGGAAGTAAAGGGAATATTCTCCATAGTGCAGTTATGAGGAATTAAAGGGGGTAGGCAACATATTAGGCGTATTGGGAAATGTTGAGAGATGCATTTTTACTTGAAAGAGCACCAACCTCTAGAAAGTTGGCTAGGTTGTAATTGGTGGTTTCCAGTCATTCTACCTTAATTATCAATACAATCATATTTTACTAGTTTCCTCTTAACATGAGTAGATTTAATTATTAGTTCTTCTTAAGCTTCTTCTTCATTCCCTAAAATCTTCTGTTCTAGTGAGAGAATAGCTAATGATCATCTTGATTCTAGCAGAATCCATCTCTAATATTCTAAATAACGCTTCTACCTAAATTTGCCTCTTTTAAGGATGCTACAATATTTGGAATAGTTACAAGAGGCGCTGACATGTATTCTTCCTCGACTTCTTAATTATTGGAGAGAAGATTCAGTTTTAAGTTTTCAGGATGGAGGTTGAACCTAAGCAGAGGAGTGAGGAGGAAATATTAGTGAAGCCTTCTAAAAAACAATGCCCATGCTGGTAGAGGTCAACTGTCAAAGAGACAAGACGTCATCAGAACATACTATAAAAAAAGAAAAAAAAAAATTAAATTTCAGCAGTTCGCTATGGCCTATGGTTATGTCACGAGTGAGAAGAATCAGTAGCCTCCATTTTCTGTGGCTCGGCATCCATCTCTTTGCTAATCCATCTCCAACGATTAGTTTGGTTAATCCTTGTGAGGCTAAAGATGTGTTTGTTGTTTCGAAAAGAGGATATATTCTGGAATATGAAGACTCTGATTGCTGAAGTGTGCAGTTCCAATTTGCAATTTTGGTGCTTCATGTGGAAGAAAATTAACTAGTGTGTTTTCATTGTTGAGGGCAGAAATATCTGATGTATGACCATGCTTTTAAAGTGTCCTTAGCGTTCCTCTAATACATTCTTTGCAGAGAAATAAGAAAAAGTATACTAGTATAGTATCTACATCACAGAATCGTCTTTTAACTTTTTAAGTCAGGACTTGTTCTTTCCTTAGTCTGAGGTGTGTGGTTTAAAGTTGTAGAATGCAAGTAATGAAAAAGTCAATGTTTTTTGGGTACTATAAGTTAAGTTACGGAATACGTCAAAAAGGGGTTTTTGAGTGTTATCAGTAACCAAAATTCTCTGTCCTTGGTAAACACTTTTCTTCTCCGTGGTTCTTTCAACTGAAGTCATTCAACCTTTTTCTCATTCTTGCTTCTTACTTTTTTTTGGTGATTTCTTGTTCTTCTCTCTTTGGTCATAGTTTTAGAAGTCCCCAACTCTCCATTGGCAATGCAAAGGAGAGCCTAAATGCTGCAAAAGTAAAACATAAGAAATGTAGGATGAAAAAGACATCAATGTAACTTTATGTCTTGAACCAAAGTCAAGTGTGGAAATATCCCTTGCTCCATCAGTTAGTCAAGACTAATTGGTGTGCTAAACATTAAACCAGCCCCCACAGCATCCTAACCTCCTAAGCAAGGGGTGCCACCTCTTAAAGGGCCCAAAGTTTGAAAAAATCAGTCTCATCCTTCTAAATAATAAATCAAACCTCTGCCACTTCACCTTTTTCCTTATTTTTCTAATTTCAAGCTCTCTAAATTTGTCAAAATAATACCATGGCAACGGGAAAGAAATTCAACAAGTTAAATAGCAGCGTATATCACCAATTCTTCAATTCTCATCTCTTTTTCCTGGTTGTTTATTATTGACCTTAGAGTGGCTGCTCTTTTCTCCATAAACGACAACTCCTTTAGCCTCCAGCCTTCCATTGCGAACTATACAGAGGTAACTGTTAAAATTCACACTTACTATATATAGCTATGCTATTAATTGAATGATTGATATACAAAATAATTGTAACCCATTAGTTAAATAGATAATGAGTTACTATATAATGTAACATTATGTTTTGTAAATATAGATAAAATAACAAAAACACATTTTCTTATATCATTATTATTCCTTGTTTAATCATTTCCCACAATAAAACCATCAGGTGGTATCAAGAGCTATCTTGATCTTTCGGGCCACTTTTTTGTTAGCCTAAAAAAATACAAAAAAAGAAAGAAAATTACTAATAATAATAATTTGAAGCATGGCTTCATCTAGTTCAGCAATTCCTTCTGCACCACTTAATTACGATTTTTGGTGCATCAAAATGAAGGCTTTGTTGACTGCTCTAGACTTATGGGAAATAGTTGAACAAGGATATATTCTTCCTCAACCATTAACTGGACAAACAATTAACTACTGAACAACAAAGTTTAGTAAAAGAGAAAACCACGAAGAATGCAAAAGCAAATGCATATCTTCATTCTTCTATTGGAGAGACGATTTTTCCACGAATCATAAACACTACTTCGGCAAAGGAGTTGTGGGATACTCTCCAAGAAGATTTTCATGGCTCGGAAAAGGTAAGAGCTATTAAACTAGAAAATTTTCGAAGAGACTTTGAGAACTTAAAAATGAAGCAATCTGAATCAATGAAGGATTACACATCTAGAATCATAGATCTAGTAAACCAAATGAAAATCTATGGTGATGATATTTCCGATAAAAGGATTGTTAACAAAGTTCTTTGTACTCTTGATAGTAAATTCAATTTTAATGTAACTGCTATAGAAGAGTCCAAAGATCTCGATAAATTGTCTCCTCAAGTGTTACTTGGGTCTTTACAAGCACATGAACAAAAGATCTCCGGTAGAAATGAAGGTTCATCGGAGGGTGCTTTTCAGGCAAAGAATAAACAAAGATCACAAAACTTCAAAACTTATAAGAATTAGTCAATGTCCAAAGTGAAAGTTGGTACAGGAAGAAAAGGAAAATTTTCACCTTGTGGAATATGCAATAAAACAAACCACATGGAAAAAAATTGCTGGAATAAAGACAAAATACCGTGTAATATTTGCAAAAAGTCTGGCCATGAACAAAAAAGATTGTTGGTTTAAAGACCAGCAGGCCAAAGCAAATGTTTCTGAAAGTGGAATATTTGAAGATCAACTATTTGTTGCATGTCAATCCTCAATAGGAACCAACAAAGACGTGTGGCTAATTGATAGTGGTTGCACAAATCACATGGCAAACAATGAATGCATGTTCATTGACATTAATACTTACATGTACACTCCTGTTAGAATGGGTGATGACTCCATTATAGAGGCAAAAGGCAAAGGAACAATTGCGGTACAAACAAAGAAGGGAGCACGTTATATTAAAAATGTCTTGTTTGTTCCTAATCTTGCTTCAAATTTGTTGAGTATTCCCCAGATGATGCAAAATAGATACTCCATTAATTTTGAGGGGAATTCATGCAACATCTATGATCAACAAGGGAAAGACAAATGAAAAATAAGAGTTCTCCTCTTTTATGGAAAAACCCAAAAGAAGAGGTAAATAGAATGGAACTTGCTGACTCTTGGTTATGGCACAAAAGGCTAGGCCACTATAACTTTCATGCTTTACAACTTCTTCATAGAAAGAATATGCTTAGAGATCTGCCACTCATGACCTTAGAAAAACAGGTTTGTGAAGGATGTCAGCGGGGGAAGATGCATAGAGAATCATTCCCACATAATCAAGCATGGTGGGCAAACGAGAAACTTGAGTTGGTACATACCGATGTATGTGGTCCTACGAGGACACCCACTGACGAGAACAACAAATATTTCATCCTATTTATAGATGATTTCACAAAGATGCAATGGGTATATTTTCTCAAAGAACGTTCTGAAGTACCAACTATTTTCAAGAAATTTAAAGCCATGGTTGAAAATTAAAGTGCATGTAGAATGAAAAAAATTCGATTCGATAGAGGTAAGGAATACACATCAAATGTGTTTGATAACTTTTGTGACGATGAAGGCATTACACATCAGCTTACGGTTGGGTACACACCACAACAAAATGGTGTACCTGAATGAAGAATGGAACAGTTATGGAAATGGCACGATGTATGCTTTTTGAGAAGAAAATGCCAAAAAGATTTTGGGCGGAGGCTGTATTAACAGTCGTATATCTGCTGAATAGATGTCCAACTAAGGCAGTGAGGGATAAAACACCATGTGAAGTGTGGACAGGCGAGAAACCTACTGCAAAACACCTTAGGGTATTTGGCTCTTTATGCTACATACAGTTCCTGCAGAAAAGAGACACAAATTACAAGAGAAGGCAAAACGTGGCATCTTTCTAGGATAATGCTCGCAATCCAAAGGTTATCGTCTTTTAAATTGAAGACACGAAAATTGGCGATCAGTAGAGACGTGGAAGTGGATGAGAACTCCTACTGGAACTGGGATGAAGAAAAAGTGGAAGGGCAACCTGCAATAACTGGGAATGTTTTCGAGAACAATGAAACACAAGGGCAAAATAACAATAATGAAATTCCACGGGATATGTCACCACCGAATTCTCCTAGAACACCACATGGATCTCCTAGAACTCCAAATAATGGCGAATCTTCTCCGGATTCTGTAAAATTGTAAATGCTACAGGACCAAGAGGTAAACGACTTGTAGCTGACTATAAAGATAATGCATCAGCTCAAGTCACCAAAGTTCAATTTGAATCATGTTATCTTGTTGTTTATGAACCTAACAACTATATTGAAGCTTCAAAACATCAAGAGTGGAGAAATGCGATGAAGGAGGAGCTAAAAATGATTGAGAAAAATCATACTTGGGATCTCATAGAGAGACCAAAACATAAAGATGTAGTTGAGTCAAGTGGGTCTATAGAACCAAACATAGCAAGGCTCGTTGTAAAAGGATACTCTCAACAATATGGTACTGATTACACCGAGACATTTTCTCCTGTCGCGAGACATGATACAATAAGAATCTTAATTGCCTTAGCTGCTCAACATAAATGGAATATTTTCCAGATGGATGTAAAGTTCGCATTCTTAAATGGCTATCTCCAAGAAGAGATATATGTCGAACAACCAGAAGGGTTCGTTATTGAAGGAAAAGAAAATCAAGTTTATAAGCTTAAAAAAACGCTATACGGGTTGAAACAAGCTCCACGAGCTTGGTACAGCAGAATTGATGAATACTTGCTGAAGTTTGGATTTGAAAGAAGTCCAAGTGAACCCACTTTGTAGGTAAAGCATACAACATCAGATTTGATGATTTTATCCCTATATGTTGATGATTTAATCATTAGGGGAAATAATGAAGCAATGATTGCAGACTTCAAGAAGCATATGAAACAAGAATTTTAAATGACAGATCTAGGCTTAATGAACTTCTTTCTTGGTTTAGAAGTAAAGCAAACAAATGAAGGCATCTTTATAACACAGAGAAAGTATGCAGAAGCTATCCTAAAGAAATTAAAGATGGATAAGTGCAAAGTTATGTCGACACCACTAGCTATAAATGAAAAACTTTCTAAAGAAGATGGAGCTGAAAAGACTAATCCTAGCATTTACAGGGGTATCGTTGGATGCTTGTTATATCTCACAGCTTCAAGACCTGATCTAAAAACCCCAGTCAACTTCACTATTCCACTGCAAAGAGAGTTTTAAGGCACTAAAGAATTGGGTATCTGGTACAAACCAACTAAAAGTTCGGAATTAGTTGGGTACTCTGATAGTGATTGGGGTGGATCTATTGATGATATGAAAAGTACATCAAGTTATGCATTTACTCTAGGAAGTGGAATATTCTCATGGCAATCACAAAAACAAGATAATGTTGCTCAATCAACAGCTGAAGCGGAGTACATAGCTGCGTGTGCAGTTGTGAATCAAGCCAATTTGGTTAAAGAAAGTGCTCAAACACATGGGGAAAGAACAATGTACTCCGACAAAATTACTCTGTGACAACATGTAAGCAATTGGTATTGCAAGGAAGCCTGTATGTCACAAAAGAACTAAACACTTCAAAATCAAGTATCACTTTGTGAGAGAGTCCCGAAGAGAAGGTGAAATAAATTTAACAAGCAAATACCTCTTTACATATTGAAAGTAACTAGAGTAACCATTATTAATTTGTAAGATTACTTAGATATTGAAATACCTCTTTACACTTTGTATAATTTATGAATCCACTAATTGAGTGGTAATATGTGTGTTATTTTATAAACTTACCATGGTCTAATTTATTTATTCTTAATTGTTAACAGATTGTCATATAGTTGTATTTTGGGTTTTGGAATTGTGGAAATTTGGGATATCGCCAATAACAAATGTTCAATTTGAATTTTACGATTCTACTTCTTCATTGTTCTTTGATTTGCTACTTAGTATTTGATTTAGTTTTAGATCTTGCCTGGACAAAAATAAATTCGGTGGTGAAAGATGAAAAAAGGAGAAAACCAATTGAAGAGCTAATAAAATCAGAACAAGGAGCTTTTGATAAATTTGTTTTTAGGAAGGTAGATACTCATGAAATTTTGGATCACTCAAATGAAGTGAAAAATTGGATCATGGAATGAAAATGATGAAGTTAATGATTCAAGAATTCCTATTGATGTGTCAATTGCGTTTAATATTAATAATCTTGGTGTTGATGTCATACTTGATGATGGACAAGAAACTCCTCATCTTGATATTTATGATCCAAGAAATTGGGAGAACTTGATAACAAATGGAAAGATATTCTAGTAATTTTCTAGTATGCCCTTTGTCAACTAGAATGTCCTTCAATTAGGTATCAAGATCCTCCTGATTCTTGGATCATAAATATAGAAATGTGGAATTTCTTATTCATCATCAACACCAAGATTATCAATATTCTATGCATTTGACACATCATTAGGAACACTTGAATCGTTAACTTCATCACTTTACGTTTTCATGATCTAACTTTTCATTTGACTAATCCAAATGTTCATTGCCATTGCTATCTTAATTTTCATTTGACGTGTCCAAATTTTCATGTTCTTAAAACAAATTTATCAAGAGATCCTTGTTGTGATTTTATTGGTTCTTTTGTTAGATCTTTTCCCGTTTCACACCACGAGATAATTTTTTTAGGCAACATCTTAATATAAACGAAATACTCAAATAATAAATCAAAGAACCATTACACCTAGAAGATGTAAATTGGAGAACTAGAATCATATAATTCGAATTGAACATTTGCTATTGGTGTAATCACAAATTTCGACAATTCCGAAATCCAAAGTTCATTTTGACAATCAACATAAACAAATTAGAAGATGACAAAATTAATAACCAACATACAGTTAGTGAATTAATCAACTATACGAAAAATAAATAGGTATTTATCATCTATAATAATGTGACAAATTAATAAGTCGTGAGAAAAGAAAAGAGGAAGCCTAGGAAGGAAGAACGGAAGGGTTACCTCGGAGAAAAGAGCAGCTAACAACAATATTCACCACCATGATAAAGGTGAAGTGGCAGAGATTTGATTTATTATTGGACATTTGAAAACATGGAATCTGGCAAATTTGGGAACCGAAAAAGTTGAAGAGGCTGTAAAATAATGATTTTCGCCTTGACAACACCTTGTGAGAAGAAAGTAAAGAATGCATTTGACTTTTAGTTTTCCCAATTCCCCGCAATGTATTGCAGTAGCGGAGAAGCAACTCAAGCAACAGGCTGCAAGCCCAATTATAGGGCTTCTTTTCTAAAATATAAAACATTGGGCCTCCGGGCCTAGGCGGTTGCACCCCCGCCCCCCACTTAGCCTCATGATCGGGCCTGCATTTAACCTGGTATCGACTTCAGAAATTTTAAGAAATAGATAAGCTTTGTATTGTCTTTATCAGGCTTATTTTAACTTATGTGGTAGCCATCTCATATAAGCCACTTGCGTCATTGCTTGAGAAGGATGCTAAATGTAATTACTCTATGCTCAAATACCGCCTTTAGGTTGTGCATTAATTTCTCAATCTTGCCACATCCATAGTTTTTAATAAGGATTACAATTTCAAGCTTGATTTTTGGAATTTCTTAATCCGCCCCTATCGTAGTAATATTGCTACTTTCTCTGCAGACATTTATGGAATGAACCAAAGCTAGTGAAAGGATTAGCCAATATGAAAGTTCAATCTGCATTTGCATCCGGTGTAATTTCTGCTGCTATTGGTGATGATGGCTCTCTATGGACATGGGGAAGGTCCAAGCGTGGGCAGCTTGGACATGGGAAAGGAATAACAGATGCTCTTATGCCATCCAAAGTGGAAGCACTCACTGGAGAAGATATAACCAAGGTGGTCACTATCTAATGCCTTTAAGGTAGAATTATAGTTTATCAACTGCTAGTCTTTTCAGCTATTTTTTTCCTTTAAAAAAAATACTTTTCACTATACGGAGTATATTCTATTCTGCTTTGTAATCCCTACCGCTGATGCTTTTCTTATTATTGTCAATTTGTACCACATTCCATTCCTCCTGAGGATTTCCCCTGATTTTAGCATACTATTTCAGGTGTCACTTGGTTGGGGACATGTGCTTGCACAAACAGTTGATAGAAAGTTATTTGGCTGGGGCTATTCAGCTGATGGAAGACTGGGACGGTTGGGAGAGAAAGTCAAAGCCTCACCATTAGATTCAAAAGCAGAATTACCTGGAACACATGAGATGACACGCTCTGAAGCGTTAGATATTGCTGAGAAACATGTCTTGGAAAGTATGGAGAAAGAAAAAGACATGCCAATTGTGTGGGAACCACATTTAATAGAAGAACTTCATTCCGTTCCCGTGACTGATATCTCTTGTGGTCTTGATCACTCCTTAGTCATTTGCGGTAAGTCATAGATTTATCTCATTTCTACTATTTTTGGTGATTACTGCTTCAGAATTTGCCTAAGGGTATATCATATAAATTCCAACAGGGGATAGCACAATGCTAAGTGGGGGCAGTAACATCTATGGTCAATTGGGGAGAGAAAACCAAGGCCTAGGGTTTTTTCCAGTTGACATGAGCTTTCGTCCGCTGTCAGTTGCTTGTGGGCTGGGACATTCCCTTGCAATCTGTGCAACGGGGGAAGGCAATGATATCAGAAAAGCCTTATTTTCATGGGGATGGAACGGGAGTTCACAGCTTGGAAGGCCAGGCCTTGGCCTTGAGAGCAAACCATTGGTGGTGGAAAGTTTAGCTCCTGTAGCTGTTTCCTGTGGGCGTGTGCATTCAGTTGCTGTCACTGACGACGGACAATTATGGGTTTGGGGTTGTGGTAAAAATGGGAGACTTGGCTTAGGCAGCTCATTTGATGAATCGGAACCAACTTTAGTTGAGATTGAGGATTACAAAGTTGTCCAAGCTGTAGCAGGGTTTGATCACACACTGCTTTTGGTTGCTGAATAATCATAGAGCTAATTTGCAGGTTTTGGCATTTTGTTTTTGTTCGTCAACATTCAACAACTACTATTCTAATTTGCTTCTCCAAGTAACTATTCTTATTTGTTGGAGTTAGCAAGATCAACCGAGCCACACTTTTCTTAATTGGTACTACTACCCCCTTACGTGCTTATATTGGAGCCAATAGATACAAATATACAATGATACAATCATTAATACCTATGGAGTGCTACGCATATATCTTGAAGGTTTTACTCAACTGAAACTTGAGGGTTCTTTTCATTTATACTCCATTGTAGAAGCTTTAACTCTGTTTTTTTTGTTGTTGTTGTTGTCAATGAGAACAGGTTTCTGTAATAAAAATCATTAGAATTAGGGTTGTCAACTTGTTACTGACTTGGTGACCGGTATTTTCCGCTTTCTAGTGGAATGAAATTTGTTTACGTCAACACAAAATTACAACACCAAATCGCTTCTTGATTTTCCCCTAATATGATACGAAACTGTTGCTTGATTTTTCTACGACATAAAATCATAGTACATTAGTGCTACAACGAGGTGTTTTCTAGAAATTTAGTTAAACAGACTCTAAATTCTTATTTATAAAAAAAGAAAAAAAAAGGCGTCGTTTTTTATCCTATATGACATTAACGTTTGAGGTTGATTAGGAGGAATGTCAGTGGGGCGGGTTTTATGGGAGACCCGGCCCGCATATGTCCCAAGTAGGCGGAGATGGAGAAAAGTTTGGCGGGTGATGGAGCATGGTTAGGTATAACAATCATACCCGTCATGGATTATGAGGCGGGTGTGGATTTTGTGTTGGACCCGTCCCATCCCCTCCCGCCCCGCATGATACTCGTCATCCTACCCGACTATCACTTTCTACGTGAATTGAAAAATTTAAAGAAAATAAAAGATTAAACATTTTTTTTATGCATTTGGATTTGTTTTTAGTATGTGATAATATGAACTAGATTTTACGTGCGATGTACGGTTTCTATAAAATTGTTACGTTAAAATAAAACTCCTAAATATATCAACTACTCCCTCCATTTTTTTTGATCTTCCTGTTTCTATAAATGTCGTTCCTATTTGATCTTCCTGTTTCTATTTTGGGACATGACTTTTTACCATAAATTTCTCCACCATCCCTTATTTAATTCATTCACATTTCCCTATTCACCCACCCAACCCCACTTTTTTGATTTTTTATTACTTTCATAAAAATATCTCCTCTCTCCTTCATTTCTTTTTTACTTTCTTCATTTATTTATTATTTTCTCTTACACCCAATCATTACTCTTACACCCAATCATTAAAAGATTTCAGTTTCTTAATTTCCACCCAAAACTCCAAACAGGAAGATCAAAAAGAAACAGATACTATATTTTAAATATTAGATTAAATTAATTTTCTTTATTATGTATTGAATTTCATTTTAGATTTTTTTTTTTAAATTATTATAGTGTTTGGTTTTGGATGAAATTGTATATAAGAAATATTAATAATTATGTAATAAAAATATTTACGTGGCACCTAATTATTTATCTATGTGGCATTCGACTTTTTAATTCAAAAATAATTTTGAAGTCTTATTTTCATTGGCTGAAACCATTAGATTTCCTACGTGGCGCTCTAATATTGGATTAATGTTTGATTTTGGATTGAATTTTATTTTAGATTAGTGTTTGATTTTGTATGAATTTTATTTTAGATTTATTTTTTAATTATTAGAGCGTTTGATTTTGGATGGAATTGTATATATTAGTAATTAATTAATTAATTTAAATATCTACGTGGCACCTAATTAATTATCCACGTGGCACTCGATTTTTTTAATTCAAAAATAAATTAGAAATCTTATTTTTCAATGGCCGAAACCATTAGTAATCGTAGGTGGCGCTCTAATAGTTCAGCAAATATGCCTCCTTTATATAAGTATATTAGATTAAAGCGAGACTTATTTTGTTTGTTTGATTTTTTTTGTTATGGAGTTACTTTTTTCCATAATGTTTGCTAAATAAGAAAAACTAGGAGGGTGTTGGCGCGGATATGGGGCGGGGATGGACACCCAGGCGGGTGGTGGGATGGGGATGGGATCTTATACCCGACATGGGTGAATGGGGCGGTGATGATTTGTACCCACTATGGGTGATGGGGCGGGGATGGAGATGAAAATTTTAGGTGGGATGACGGGGATGGAAATTTTAGGTGGGGATGAGGATGGATGGACCTATATCCTCATCCACGCCGCTCCAGAAACACATTGACTTATTAGACAAAATGTCTATAATTTGTTGCACTTGGTCGCTCGAAACTCCCGCAATCCCCTGCAAATTTGTTGTTCTTGCGCTACCATGCTGCTGGCAGGAGCTATTATTATAGCGTTGGCTCGTGCAAGAGGCCCAACATTACCTCCATGGTTTCCAACTCTGCCGCCCCTTCTAGGCCCTCGTTCGCCACTTTTCTTTTCATCCCACCAATCAAGAATCCCAATTAGTTGATAACAACTCCCCTCATTGTGCCCTCTCGATTACAGTGATTCAGAATTTGTCGTGTGTCCGGAACTTGATCGATCCTTGGTTTCCACTTTGAACGCCATCACACTCTCCTTCCCCTTATATTTCTAGTATTAATTACAGTTTGGTACGCCTCATCAACATAAGGAAGAGGTGATTTAGCCAACTGTTGGGCTCGGATAGCTTCATAGTGATCCTCAAGGCCTATCAAAAAATAGTGCAAGCGATCTTCCTCAGGTATATAGCTGGCCTGCTTTGCTATATTGCACGTACAACCGGCACACAAGCACCGCGACACCATTGCGTACTGCACATATTCCTTCCATATTTTCGACATCCGGTCAAAATCGTTGTGACGCCCTTTGTGATCGCCTGTTTACAGCCACTCAACGCCATCTTGATATGGCAGCGTTCCGGTCACCACACAAAATCTCTTCCTCAAATGACACCATAACTCAAAAGCATTATCAAAGTCTTTAATGAAAGAACGCAAATTCTCGTCAATAGTGTTCGTAATCCACGATCCCACCATCGAATTACAGCATATCAATGATTCATCTTGTTTGCGTATGTCGTAAGTTTAGTAATGGAACCATCCACAAACCTAAATTTAAATTTCAAAATCATTGAACGCCTCACAGCCTTAGCCCACTCGTCATAATTCAATGCTCTGCAAAGTTTAACCGGCGTAATAATGATCCTTGGCCCATCACCGGACCCGAGATAGTAACCAAGATCAACCGGATGCTCCACCTTCGGTGGTGGTTCTTATCCATCCTTTCCCATACTAATATGAACAAATTACGTGTTGTGTATGATTTGGTGGCTCACACACGGTCCTCTCAATCTCTACGGAAAAAATAGGGTTTTTAGCCTAAGCTCTTGATATATTCTCATTAATTCTCAACGTATATATAGTACATAGGAAGGGTACTTAGGTAACTTCGTATATCTAAGGTATTACAAATATTATCAATATTCACATAATATACGTCTATCGTAACACACATCTATTATTTCATTCTAACTAACATTTACTTTGTAGTTTGTACTAGTACTACTTAGGTACCGTTCTCCTCACTCGAATTTCACTTATATTATCTTATCTTATCTTATTGGTGTTGAACTTATCTTATACTCCCTCCGTCCCAAATTATAGTCCCGTTTGACTAAAAACACGATTTTTAAGAAAAATGGAATATAGTACATGGAAAAATGGAATAAAGTTCAAATGATGATTGAGTTGCATAGAAAATTGGAGTAGAGTACATGTGAAAAAGAATAAAGTACATAGAAAAATGGAATATAGTACATTGGTGGGGTTTTCAATGCATTTTTAATTAATAT
This sequence comes from Spinacia oleracea, assembly GCF_020520425.1. NCBI lineage: Eukaryota > Viridiplantae > Streptophyta > Magnoliopsida > Caryophyllales > Amaranthaceae > Spinacia > Spinacia oleracea. The sequence continues at coordinate 20,541,696 of NC_079489.1, forward strand.
AGTACACTAGAAAGTGGAGACCTTAATAGCCAAAATTAGAAACAAGACTATAATTTTGGGACGCTCGATTTAGAAAACAGAACAATAATTTTGGGACGGAGGGGTATTATCTTATCTTATCTTATCTTATCTTATTGACCCTTATGGAAGTTATAAAAATGTGTCCATTGAACTTATTGACCCTTATATTATCTTATCTTATCTTATCTGAACTTATTGACCCTTATTTTATCTTATCTTATCATATCTTATTAAACCTAAATAAGTGAAAATAAGGTAACAAAAACAGATATTAGATTTGTTTATTTATTTTAGCTTTAGTAAATAAACATTCAGGTAATATTTTTTTTAATAAATATATGATAAATATGTTTTAATTGATAAACGTATTGCGCGAATGTTGTGTTGATCTAGCAGGCACTTGTCCTATGCTGCTAGAACGGTAGAACCATGTTGGTTAATGTAGTCCTCATGAGTCTACGCACATATTGGGCTCACGTATTCCTTATTCCTCGGAGTGTTCTGTTGAGTAGGGGTGAGCACAACAGGGTACCCTGTTGAAATTCCAGGAATCGAAATCGGAACCTGTTGCAACAGGTTCCTTAAAATGGGAACCGAAATCGGAACCTGTTGCAACAGGTTCCTGAAAATGAGAACCGGAACCGGAACCTGTTGCAACAGGTTCCGATTCAGGGTACCCTGTAAAATATTTATATTTTATTGAAAATTTGAGTAAAATATTTATATTTTATTGAAAAACTATCTACTTTATGGTTTGGTCTTTGATTATTTTATAGTTTGGGCTTAAGTCGCAATTCTATATTTATATTTTCCAAAAATTAGCTTGGATTGTATTATATTTTAGGCATATGAAGCATTTTCATATGGCCCAGTTCCTTATTTTGGGTACTCCACGTTAAAATTAGTGTGTACAGGGTACCCAACAGGGTACCACTCGTAGAAAAAACCCCTGTTGCAGCCCTCTTGTTGCTGCGTACATGCATTAATACGCTTCAACAACCAGTCGGTCAACGCGGGTCAAACCATTTAAATGGTTGTTGCAGCGTACAATTTAATTGTTCCCTGCAAAAGTGTTTGTTGCAGCGTACATTTTAAAAGCCCCTGCAATAGCCCGTTTTTAGCGCAGCGTACATTTAAAAGCCCCCGCAATAACCCGGATAAAAAAAATCGTTGCAATATTGGTTGAATACTACGGAGTACTTCAGAACAAATTAAGCTCTCAGAATTTCATCTCTCGCGCTCAACTCCCTTCTTCTTCCCTTAGCTTTCCCTGCGTCGCCCCCTCAAAAAAACCCATTCATGCGTCATCAATCTAGCATCCTCGTCGAGTCGTCGGTGGTTCTGGCCTCCTCGCCAGTCGCCGGTGGGTCTCTTTTCTCGCCTCCTCTCCAGGTGCCGTTTTGTTCAATTCGTTTTTTGAGTTCTGTGCTTCGTTTTAGGTTTTGTTCAATTTGTTTGTTCAATTCGTTTTAGGGTTTGTTCAATTCGTTTGTTCAATTCGTTTTTAGGGTTCAATTTGTTTGTTCAATTCGTTTGTTCAATTCGTTTTTAGGGTTTGTTCAATTCGTTTGTTCAATTCGTTTTTAGGGTTTGTTTATAGATAAAGATGGGGTGGTGTTGGAATTAGAGAATGGTGGTGGTGGTGGTGGCGGTCATGGTGGGGATTTGAAAATTTCGGGATTTTTTTTATGATTGGGGTTTCTTTGGTTTTTCGTGTTAAATGCGACTAAGGGTTTGATGAATTAGTGTTTTTAGATGTTAATTTTTTTGAACGAAAGGAGTTTAATTATTGAGGCATTTGGATTATGTTGTTTAATTATCATCTAATGATTATTGTAAAGTTTGATTATGTTGCTTTGAACGCATTTCAGATTTGTATGTGTCCTACTCAAGCAGCAATGATTTCTACACTTTGCAAGAGTGGAGGTTCGGCTTATGCGACGAAGACGAGATTTAGCACAAAACGCTACGCTTCTGACAGGCGCAGCTGAAGAATGATAGGGAAGATATTAAAGAGCTTCTTCAAACTAAGGTATGTCATACTATTATGGTGATTTTCTTCTGTCCTTGTTGATTCAGTGTTATTCGTTTGATTTTCTGCTTTTGTGATTTTGAGGTTTAGGTTTTATGTTGTAGATTGTCAAACTTGTGTTATAACTAGGCTTTCATTGATTTTCGATTTTTTCTTTACTATTTTCATTTGCAACTTACGGCTCATGATTCTGCTTTGTTAGTGTTTGTTGAATTTTCTCCTTAATTTTGCAAACTTGTAAGGATTTTAACACATACGTTGAATTATTCTGGTATTCATGTCAATTTTTTTCTTCTAGAGGTAGCTATTATTCTGGTATCCATGTCAATTTTTTTTCTTGCACATAGGCAAGAGGGTCTGATCCTGCCTCTGTACGATGTTATTTTGCTAAAGAATATTGCATGAACTATATGCTTATACGTGCGTGTGTGTGTGTTTATGTGTTTGTTTGAGGGTGGGAGTGAGACTGTGTGTGCATGTACTTTCTGTCTTTACTTCATTGGACTGGGGGTCTTCATTTTGTATCTCTAACTATTTCTTTGAGGCAGAATAAAAAGTTGTAATGATAAAAGTGAATCATTAATACGAGGTTGAGTATACATGCTGCCTAGATTATTAGAGTTTGCATTGAATAAGTTGAAGTTTGAGGGAGGATGTAAATTGTGAATTTTGTCTCCATCTAATTTGACAACTGCAAGAACATATAACCAGATGTCTTATTATCACTAGACTTGACAACTCGAATATACTTGTTACACATTTAGTTCTATCCACTTGTCCTGAATTATTTACTCCATTGGTTTAGCTAAGGTTTCTCAACCTATTTACATGACTGTTTGTTATTGTCTTGTCCCATCTACATCAATTTGCAGAAAAATCATTGAGGTAAGGTCTTAAGGAATAATAAATTAACCAAAGAGATCACGGAACTTCAGGAGGAGGCCAAACTGACTCGAGAAATTCCTCAAATGCTCTGACTCAGTGACAACCTGTGAAAACATATACAAGGATGTCTATCTGTTATGCAGGTATACTAAGATCACAATGCTCTACATCTACAAATTTATGTGTGAAGTTATACCATCTGGTTTTTTCTCTTTTTTCTCCTTTTCTTGGCACTATTTGGTTAAAACATATACAGTGCCGTAATTTTTTCCTTTTTTGCAACTTATTCTTTTTAATACCAACATAGTCCTTTTCGAATAAGGGTTTGCACGCAGCTACCATCTCTCTTCTCATTCCAAATTTTTTTTGTTCTAACTACTTATGCAGGCGCTATCTGAGCTTCATGATCAAATCCCTCCTTTCCCTAGAGCTATTGCAATGAAGATCATCGAGGATGAATTAGGATGAATTAGTTTCTCTAAAGGAGTCTAAATTTCAATATTTTAGGTTATTTCAGCTGGGCATTTTGAAAAAGATTACCAAGAGGAAATGATATCCGCTTGTATGCCGATGAACTTGGAAGAGGCTTAATGGGAGAGTTAGACTACAGATTGGAAGCTGCAAATGCATCCCGTTTCTTGGTATGCTTCTTTCTCATTCTGTTTCAAGTTTTCGGCTTTTCTCAATGTCTCTAGATGTTACAAGACATTTAAGGATAGTTCTGGTGAATAAGAAAGTATCTTAAACTTGGGGTATTACATTCAAACCCCTCACCTTAAAGGATTTATATTGTGATGAATATTAATTTAACATTTTCTTCTACGAATCTTGACTGTTACTGATACTTTCAGGAGGCGCATTCATCCTTTCCATTCATTCGCGTTCCAAAAGCTTTTCCACAACTCACAAGAAAAAGGTGCTGACCATGGAATGGGTGGCTGGCGAAAATCCAAATGATTTTGTAATGGATCTAAATATGATAGTTCTGCATACTCCGAGAAACAGACAGTTAAAGCGAAGCAACACATTGATTTGGTGAGATATACTTGATTTTTTAGACCATTCACTTTCTTGTAGGGATTTATTCTTTGACCTCAGTCATTTGCGGGGTAGGAGTTGGTGTTGTGTGATTTCTGGTGATATGATACATTGAAGTATGTGGACTGAAGATTATTATTATTATTATTATGCAATTAATTTTCTGCTTAGCTGAAAGTAGTGGTTGATCTGCTGCTACTAACTGATTTGCTACTACACTGCTGCTGACTGATATGCTGCTACTGACTGATCTGCTGCTACACTGCTGACTTATCTGCTGCTACGCTGCTGCTGCACTAGTGCAATGTTGCTGCTGCTGGATTATAGTTGTTGCTGCTGCTTGATTTATGTTTTTCTGTAGCTTGATTATTGTTGTTGCTGCTGCTTGATTATTGTTGTTGTTGTTGCTGTATTTTTTGTTTCTGGTTACTGCACTTGTGTGAATGTTCTAACCACCACATTTTGTATGTTTTACTTGATTCAGGAACACCCTAGGCACCATGAAGAATAACCAAAATGTTGCTGGGCATGAATCAGAAGGTGGCAGTGATCGAGTTATTACTCCCACAACAGGTGACGAATCACGAGGTATTAGTACGATTACAAAACTAGAAATGTGTTTTTGTTTTTACTTTCATATTTTTATAAAACCAATTTAATTTAAATAAAATAATAAAAGAAAAATGATTAACTTTTATGCCCGTGTAAACGAAATATAAGACCAAAAATATATGTATAACTTATATCATGCCTGTAATTTCACATTTTATTTTATTGCGTACGCAAAAATATATGTATAACTAATACCTGATATTATAACCCACAACTCGAGCACTGAATTTGTAAAGTTACCATCATGGAATCAGTATAGAGAGAGAATCTGACAGTAAAAGAGGAGGCAAGTACTTCACCAAAAGGCAAATTGTACCACCACTCTAAAGTTCTTTTCATCTTTTTCTCTTACACAATTCTACATTTCTGCTCAAACTAAAAAACAACCAATTAAATTTATGTTCCCATTATGTTTTATATGGTTGAATCTAGTAGTTTTGATGATTGAATTAAAATTGTTAAGATGGCAATAATTGAATTCAGCTGAATTATTGTGAGTGTTATAATGAGGGAACAAAAACATGATCAGGAATCTATATTTACTTTTACACCAGCAGGAACTTCAGATTGCTAGAATTACGTCACATTTTCATTGAAAATTTTGTATAGCAGGGACTTTTGGAAGTCCTTCACTAATTGTGAATTGTAGATGTTCTGACAGAAGTTGTGAGTGCTACCATTTTCCAGTAGTAGTGTTGCATATCCCTTTTCCCATGATGTCTTGTTACCCTCATGGTTGGTAACTTGCCTTCTAGGTTTAAAGCAGCTAGCTTTACCCTTTGGACATCAAATAACTCATCAAGCTCAAAAACCTGATTGTAACACTCACAACTATACAACCAAGATTTAAGATTTGTCCCATCAAACCTAGGAAACTATAGGGACTTCTTTTAAACCTTTTACATGATTAATATGCTTAGTTTTAAGTTTTCAAGACACATTCCAATTTATTTTTGCACATTTAAGGCTCATTGGGTCGTTATAGGTCATATTTAGGCTAAAATGACATTTTTGCTTCCAACTTTGAACTAACAAACTTAAGAACTCATTTCAAACTTATTACATGATTCATATGATTAGTTTTAAATTTCCAAGACTCAATCCAATCTATTTATGCACATTTGAGACTTGTTAGGTTGTTATAGGTCATATTTAGGCTAAATGAGACATTTTCGCTCCCAACTTTGAACTAAAGAACCTAAAGACTCATTTTAAACCCTTTACATGATTAATATGATTAGTTTTAAGTTTCCAAGATTCCTTCCGGACTTGTTTGGCCGTTATAGGTCATATTTAGGCTAAAATGACATTTTTGCTCCCAACTTTGAACTAACGAACGTAAGGACTCACTTCCAACTTATTACATGATTAATATGATTAGTTTTAAATTTCTAAGACTCAATACGATCGATTTATGCACATTTTAGACTTGTTTGGTGGTTATAGGTCATATTTAGGCTAAAATAAGGCATTTTCGCTCCCAACTTTGAACTAAAGAACCTAAAGACTCAGTTTAAAACCTTTACATGATTAACATGCTTAGTTTTAAGTTTCAAAGACTCCTTACAATCTATTTACGCACATTTAAGGCTCATTGGGTCGTTATAGGTCATATTTAGACTAAAATGACATTTTCGTTTCCAACTTTGAACTAAAGAACTTAAGGACTCAATTCAAACTTATTACATAATTAATATGATTAGTTTTAAAGTTTTCAATACTCATTCGAATCTATTTCTGCACATTTAAGGCTTATTTGGTCGTTATAGATCATATTTAGACTAAAATGTCATATAATCTAATTCTCCCATCTAATTTTGTTTTTGAAGGTATATACTCCGAAAAATGCGCCTTATGCTAGTGAGGAATTGATGTGGTTCGTGAGCAATTGGCTAAGTTTTTTTACCAGCAAGTATTTATTATTGGCCGAGCGCTTGGTCGAGTTGTTTGATATTAAAATGTATGCGTACATTGAAATTGGAACGAACAAATATTTAAATGTAGTACCTGCACTTTGGTTTTGGGATATATCAATATACAAAACAACAGTTACTGTTTTTATATTTGTTATACATATTGCAATATTCTATTATTGTTGTGATAGGTTTCTATATTTGGTGCAAGACACTCTAGGTATCCCTAAACAAAATTAAAATTTTCCCGCCAAAAGTGTTTTGTTGCAGCGTACATATATGTGTATGCTGCAACAAGGGTGTAAAATTTGGCAAAATTCCAGACTTGTTGCAGCGTACAAATAGATGTACCCTGCAATAGGTGGGGTCTTTTGCAGCGTACACGAATTTGTACGCTACAACAAGTCAAGATTTTAGCCAAAATTTTGACACTTGTTGCAGCGTACATGCATATGTACGCTGCAAAAATGTACTTTTTGCAGCGAACATTGTACGCTGCAACAAGTTCAGACTTGTTGCAGGCCCCCCAGTTGCAGCATACGATGTACGCTGCAACAGGGGTCTAAAAGCCCGTTGCAATAAAGGTTTTTTCTACTAGTGTACCCGTTCTAAAAATTTGTTACCCGGCACCGGAACCTGTTGCAACAGGTTCCCAAATTTATTACCCGAAACCAGAACCTGTTCTAACAGGTTCCGGTTTCGATTCAGGATACCCTGACTTTTTGCTCACCCCTATTGTTGAGAATTGTTCAATTATGCAGAGCCTTTTTATGGGAAGGAAAATATGTCTTATCAAAGTCTCCCCCAATCTCATGGGATTGGATTTGTAATCCCAAGAAGTTTGGGGGGTTGTGTGTTAGAAATTGTGTAACTGGGAACAAAACTGCCTTAGGTAATTATGTATGGCAAATTGCCATGAAAAGTGATACTCTTTGGGTTAAATGTGTTCATTATGTATACTCAAGCATGATGATTAGTGGAAGCACATCCCACAAAAGGATGTCAGTTGGGGATGGAAGTGCATGGTTAAAATTAGAGATGAATTGAAAGTTGGGTTTGAGACTCAAAACTGGCTAATTGGGGGGAAGCATTTTTGTAGATAGATGTTTTGATATTAATATACTTACCTACTTACCAAAAAATTATCAAAAAAAATAACGAGATGATAAATGATACTACTCCGAGGACGCCTGGATCACGGGTAATAAGAGTGAAAATATTAGGGGAGGAAAATTTCTGACTTATTTACTTGCTTGGAATGAGGGTATATTCTCCTTAAAATGGGATGGACAGTTACCTAGAAACCCCCCCCCCCCCCCCCTAGTGTAACTTTTCTCCTCCTAATAATTACTCCGTAGATCAACTCTCTAATAAGACTCTCCCATATCCATTTTTTTCGGCAAAGATTATTCTCGACATTTTAGAGTCTAATATCACTTCTTCTTTAACTTCATCCTCTTCCATTTTCCCTCTCCTACTTAACCACCATAAAGAACACCAATTAACCGTTGTCGTTTCTACAACATGGTTTATGAAAGTTTCTGGACAACCTTCGGTGCAACTTTTTTTTTTAAAAATTGGGGATTGTGTGATGGTGGTTGGGTTTGTGAGGTAGTGGTTGGCGAGGTAATGATCGGATTTGCGAGGTGATGATTGTGTTTGTGGGGTATATGCAACGGGTTAACAAACTGGTGGGGTCTATTTGGCTTTTCAAGGTCGTATTGCTAGTGAAGTGTTAGGGGAAAGAACATTTAATCATTACCCCATGATTCATTCCAAACCAGGATAATTACATGTTATCCCTTAACTTATCCTCCAATAGAAATTAACTTGGTAAATTTTACTCCCTACCTTGTTAATTAAGGGAAATCCAGGCGTGCCCCCTCCGTACTAACAGTTGTAAGGTTTAATTGTAAGAAGTGAACAGTACTATTCAGGATTAACTAAATAAATTCTTACATTTTTTTCTTGATTAATTGTAATGACATGGTAATCGCGTTATTTTGTCATAAATAAAAATACATAAGAAATGAAAATGAAAAAAACAAAACAAAACAAAACCACTTATACTCCAATTTATGACAAGCAAAATCTAAGTTGTAACGGACCAATAAGTCGGCACCTTTCTTGCAATAGTTACTTCTCTAAAATCCTCCAATAAAACGGTTCGAAAATAAAAGAGACCGTCTCACAAAGTAGTCAGGCTGGATTAACCCCAAAGTTCACAAGAAAATCATCTACTCATTAGCTTCGGGTGATATTTTCATAAGCTTCTAAACTCTGCATTGACTATTGAAAGCTTTCATATATCAAAAATTTATACGCCATAGTTTTCTCAATAAATCATGCGTTTGATGAGATAATACAAATAAGGTAAAATTAAATTATTAGCGGATTGGATAAGTTATTCCATAATAGAGATGGAGAAATTTAATACGGATATGTTTTTTCTTTTTGAAGATAGAGAATTAATTAGTCATTCAAACATATTTTAGTCTTCTTATTTTTTATTTTTTATTTTTTTTTCCAATTGGAATATCCATGGCATAATATAAAGGAAAAAACTCAATCAAAAATTCAAAATCGTACGAGTACTTCATAAAGACATAAACTATTAATCTCCCATTAGCGTTGTATTGCTGCCTTAATCACGAAGAAAAGGAAAAAGTTGGGTTCTTTCTTCGGCTTTCATTATTGTTTTTTCATAGATCTGCAATTTTCGCCCAAATTTTCATTAAAAAAATGGGAGTTTTTTCGAATAAAATTTCAAAGGATACCCTGAAACAAGGAGATCACATCTATTCTTGGAGAAACGCCTATCTTTACTCTCATCATGGTATTCCTTTTCTTCTTCTTCTCTCTCCCTTGGCTGGTTATTTTTAGAGGGTTACTAATTTTAGCAAATTTAGCCACGATTTTGAGACCCCAATTTCATCAATGGGGAATTTGCATGTTTGGTGTAATTGGGTTTTGATGGTCTCTTTCAATTTTGGCTTTATTAAAACTTTCTAATTTTAGGTTGAATGAAATTTGGGTGCTTCAATGTGTTCTCTTTCTTAAAACAATATTGAGGGTGTGACAAATGTATATTTTTAGTGGATTTGCTGTTTTTTTTTTAAAAACAAAATTATTATTTGTACTTAATTAAGATATTGTTGTGTCTTATGGGAGTATTTCTATTTTGAGAAAGGGAGGCTGGTTGCATTTTTTTTGTTTAGTGAATTATTATCTGTACTGAATTATTATTTCTATTTTATGACATTGCTGTGTCTTATTGGAGTATTTCTATCAGTGCTGATTAGTTTCAGCTAATTGCTGGATTAGTTTGGATGAATGTGAAATGACAGGTTTTCTCCCTTTGAGTGATGGACAAATTTGTAGGATTAAGCTGATCAGTTTGTGAGGGCTTTCATTTGGCCTGAGAATAAGCATGTAGAAGTAGTCTAGTGTACTAGCATGACTAATACTTGAAATAGCGCGACAGATAGTATGTTCTGCATCATCTGCAGTACGAAAGGACGTAAATTTAGTCTACCCGTTGCTTTGATCGGGAGTAGTGATTTAAATTATGAAGTCATGAGGAGAAGCACTATGAGCCTTCATCTCAAAAGTATACAGACTCAATAAAAACAGTAATGGTATTTGGTATGACTATTATTTTGTCAAAGTCACTTTGTGTATGCATCATTTTGTTGTGCTCTACGCCTTGAATTGTTGTTGTAGTTGCAGTTTCTGATGTATGTAATGTCCGTAGTTGTCCTACATTGTACCTCAACAATTCTGTTACTTCGTGTATGTTTGTTTCTACCAAACTATTCTTTCTTGTATGGAGTTGCGTTTTATCCAGCTCTTAGGATATAGCGCAGCAATACAGGTTTAGGATTGAAACATCGGAAAGTCATGGAAAATTAACATACATTCTTCTAAAATGTATTTTCCTCTGTTAGATAAAAATGGTCTGGGTGTGAAAGTATTGATATTTAATCTTTTTCTTTTTAATCTAATAAGTAGGACAGGAAAGTATTTAGTATGCCATTCTTTTCTAATTATCTTTATTTAAAAGCATGTTCTAAGAGAAATATTGACATTAAAAGGCGGCACACGGACTAGAAACTTGTGAATTTCCAATGTTGTTTCAATATGGTTGAAGGCATTAATGGTACCTTCTCAGATAGCTTGTAGTAGGCTTATACTGGCTTTCCTATATTCTTATGAGCCATGGAAAATCCAATTCTGTGGATTCAGAAGTGATGTACTGATGTGTATGTAAACAAAAGTTTTACTCAAAACATGAATCCTGATAAGAGCTAGGTATACTTTTAGATATGTAATGCAATCTTGATGATTGCAGACCATAATGTTTTAAAAAATTTGCATTTCTCGATTGAAACGCTGTATACTGTGGGAGCTATCTCTTTTTAAGCAAAACACAACTAGTGTGCATTCAAGGAGCTGTGGGTTAAGTGTAGTTTTGGTTCCCTGTTTAAGATTTTGTTGGAAAAATAAAAAATATAGTGTATTTCACTGGATAAGTGAAATTGGGATGTATTGGATGTGGAAGTTGTTTAGCCCCATTCTTTTATCCAATAGACCCAAGGCACTGTCTTTTCCATCAAAAATAATACTATGCCCCTAAATTATTTTTGTTGCCGTCGTTTCTTGGACGTTAACGGAAAAAAATGCCTAACCTTCTTTGACTTATAACTTAAAGCTGTTTTTCAATAAAGGGTAAGATATTTTAGAAGTTAGACCTTGGAGAACACATGAAAGTGAAATGCTAATGTTTACGTTCAAGGTAAATAAGGGTCTCATATACTTTTAAATTTTAATCTTGCCTTCAAGACATCACATATTCTTACTGCTCATAATTTTAGCGAATTTTAAGTTTAAGTAAAAGAAAAGCGTTGTACAGCAAGAATTGGTTTACTTGCAGTTCTGACAATTACCTTAATATTTTGACCATTGGTGGTGTGATTCTTGCATGAGGCTTTCAAGAGTATCATCAATATTGTTCAAGAGTACCATCACATATTCTTGGATTGAGGAAAAAATGGCGTTGGATAGGACAGAGTGGAGGGAGAAAATATACGTTGATGACGTTATTTGATTTATACATCTTCCATTTTGACTCTCTTAGTTTACTTCTTGCGTTTTTTTTTCAAGCTCACTTTTATATGCTATTTTCAAATATACTTGTGGTATTTATTTTGAATTTTCTCGTTTTAAGCTTTACTCATGTTTACTACCCCTTATAATATTTTTTCAATAACATATATATTTACCTCTTACTTTACTTTCACTTTCCCCCTCTTCCTCGTTTATTCTTTAACTTCCCGTTCCTGTCTTGTTTGAGTGGTCACATTGACGATCTCCTATGTCGATTCATGTTAGCCGACCCCAAATCATTTTAGGGACTAAGGCTTTGTTGTTGGTGGTGGTGGTGTGATTCTTGCACGAGGCTTTCAAGAGTATCATCAATATTGGTCTTTCATAACTTGCAAGTGCTTACCTGGCTTTGGTGTAATCTGTAACAGGCATATATGCTGGCGATGGAAAGGTGATCCACTTTACAAGAGGACCAGGCCAGGAAATAGGCACGGGAACTTTTCTAGACAATGTCGTCTTCAGCTCATCACCTTCCTCTGACCGCACAAAAGATCCATGTCCTGTATGTGGTGACCAATCAAACCTAAGTGGTGTCATTTCATCCTGCCTTGACTGTTTCCTCTGGGATGGAGAACTTTACCTGTTTGAATACAAGGTATCTCCTGCTTTCTTCTTAGCAAAAGCACGTGGTGGAACCTGTACAATGGCCCCCTCAGACACACCAGAAGATGTTGTTTCCCGTGCTTCTTTTCTCCTAGAAAATGGGTTTGGTAGTTACAACATCTTCAAGAACAACTGTGAGGATTTTGCCATTTATTGCAAGACGGGTTTGCTTGTGATAACAGACATCAGTGTGGGGCGAAGTGGACAAGCCACAGCTTTCGTAGCTGCAGTGAGTGCCGTTGTCTCTTCCCCACTAAGATTCTTGACCACCAGTTGTGGTGGGTTGGCAGCTGTGGGGTGTGGTATGTATTGTGTTAGCAGGTTGGTGTCTGACATTGGAATGAGGCGAGATGTCATGAAGGTCCCTGTCCAGAGGCTTGTTATGCGCTGTGATTTAGACCAGGCAGCTGAGACTGAAACTGCTAAACTAGGGCATGTTAGCAGTTGTAAAGTAGATCAGCCAAGTGAAACTGAAACTGGTAAACTAGGGCATGTTAGCAGTTGTGAAGTCGATCAGCCCAGTGAAACTGAAACTGCTAAACTAGGGCATGTTAGCAGTTGTGAAGTAGATCAGCCAAGTGACACTGCAACTTCTAAACAAGACTAGTAGTATTTGGCTGTCTTCATCAAGGCCAGATTGTTGATGCTTTCATATCCTCTGGCGAATTTTAGGTTATTATCCGTGTTTCTGGTGTGGTATTATCTTATTGATCGTATTTATCATAAAATTCTATGATTTGTGGAAATGTAATATCTGAAGTCACTTGTGCTCGTTGGAAGTTGGCGATTTGAACTTTGGGGAAATGGAAATTGATGTAAATACTTGTGTACAAGAAAAAAAATTCTCTGCACAAGTTATTTTCTTGGATGTCATCCGATTTTATTCGGAATACTAACCATATTGCTTTAAGATATTCTCTCTAGAATGAGGATTTAGCTTAGTGATTGAAATTGAAAGTCTTGAGCGCCTGAAAGTTCAGGACTGAATTGCATTATATACCTGTATCCTTTAAATTCAAATACTAGCCACATTGTATATCCTCCTGATGTTTTTTGTACAAACCAAAGCAGAAAAAGGTATAAATATGTTTCAACATCCTGGAAAATATGCAGTAACCATGCTGAACTTCACTGATCCTTGATTAATACCTGCTAACCCCTATTGAACTCTATTGTGAGGCCTGTGTCTATGGCATTGTTACAGTAGGTTTGCCCATACAGTTTAATAATTAATCAAAATAAGGAATAAACCTTTAAATGAGTAAACCAGAACATTAATTGACAACGATGATACTTCCTCAACACCATTTTCAGTGTACCAAAAATAAATGACTTTTTACGTTTCAACTACAAATTCTTTGCTAAGTAGCTGAGAAACTAAACAGACTGGGAAAAAAGAAAAATCTCTCACAGAAAGGGGAATCTAGTTTTAGCTTCAGAATACAAGGCCATGTTCTCGGGCTGCATCAGCGAGGGCTTTAACACGACCATGGTAAGGGTAACCACCTCGGTCGAAGGCCACCTTAGTTATTCCTTTCTCCAAACAACTTTTGGCAATCATTTCACCTATCTTCTGCGCCACTTCCTGTCATTGAATTAGACTATAATCAGCATAACAATCCAGAAAAAAATGAACTCCAAATTTCTTTTCAAACAAAAGCAAAGATAAGCATTCCATGTAGGACTGTCAACAGTATAAAAAAAAACCAACTTCTGAAAGTGGCCCACAAGTTTGGAGCAACCAATAGAAATGTGGCCGGTTTCTTGTTAACGGATGGAGGTAGTAATGTTCTCGCCCTATGGAAATGTATGGAATAGAAGTACGTGAAACAGCTGATTGTCGCTTCAAACAAAATCTCATTATTGAACATAGTGATAATAGATTTAACCAGCATAGCAAATTCAACATACTTTATCATGTTTCTTAAGGATACTGCCATACTGGATACGTAAAGCAATCCAGGAAACAAAGATTATTTTATCCCTTATAGAATCCTGTGAAAAAATACAGAAAAAAACAAAGCAATGTTCTCTGAGACAGTGTACTTACAACTGTGGGACCTGCAGAATAGTCGATGTTCTCTGAGATAGCTTTCTGCATTGTAGAAGCTGCAGCAAGAGTATGCATTTTAGTATCATCAATCACTTGCACATAGAGATGCTTGTTGGAGCGGAAAACGCAGAGTCTTGGCCTTTCTGGTGTCCCTTCTACCTGAGGAACATCAAACATTAGTGTTGGAAGAAAGTGTGATGTTAACTCCCAAGAGAGTAGAGTTGGATTCCAAGATACAGAAGTTATACGCCCAAAAACAAGTTACATTAAACAAGAATTAGAATTGAGTAGAAAAGTTCAAAAAAAAGATAAAGAAGAGGCAGGGAGAGAGAGAGAGGGGGGGGGGGGGGGGGGGGGGGGGTTGGTTGAACAAGTGCTGGCAGTACTATATGCGCTTAGTTACCTTCCTTTGAAAAAACTATAAATCTATAACAATTCAAGAAAGAAAAATAAACTGCTCCAAGTCCATACCATATTCATGATGAATCTGTTATGATCTCATTTTTCAGCACTAAAAAGGCTTGTGTATCACAAATTGTGTTCTACAACTTGACCAGTTGTATCGAATCACTAGGGGTGCTAAGTTATTTTGAAACCCCTCACTTATTATCAGGTTACTTTCCCAAATCAACTACTATGACAGTCAGTTAAAATATCTGGCTTTAAGCATTAGCTGGACTTCGGTCACATGACACAGGTGGTTGAGGAGACAGATAAAAGTGCAAACAAACAGGATATGAGATACCACTATAAGTACGTTTAGCACAAACCATTTTATTTTGCTCTCATTAATATCCTTACCTTCATTATATCTCTTTTTTATCTTCAAAGCAAATATCAAGTATGATTGAACTGATACATAATCCCTCTGAAATGACTTTTTTGTAGATTACAAAAAAGCTTAATCCTTACACTAAATAGTTTTGCATGTATAGCATTTGTCAAGACTCTAAGTCACTCATTCCTTCCTTAAAAAAAGTAGTCGACTTCCCCAATTGTAGAACCGTGGAAAGAAACTAGATAATCGTTAAGCTTTGCTCTATTACTAAGTATAATATTCTAATAGCTTCAAATAATGATATTGTCATGAACTCATGATACATCATACATTAATACCATTAGAAATTTCAACTATTGCATTAAGTGTCCTACTGTTGAGACTACGAGTATAACAAACTAGAGGTGGAAATAGCTCATCAAGTTCTTCAATACTACTTCTATGATACTCCAATGATTGCAGAAAGAGGTTATCTTGTAGCCTACCTCATGAATCCTTCAGATGGTGAAGAATGCAAAGCTCATCTTGCACCACATGTTAGAAACCAACACTTCGCACACACCAAAACATAGACCCTCGATAGACTACCAACAATAACAGACACGAGAAGCAAAGAACACTCAACATTCAATTCATTAGGTCATTTATATGCATCTGCCACATCTTTCACTCACATGAAACCTCCCCAATCTAGAGAGCTTTCCAGTCACAAGATGAACATTATGCTCCTAACACATGATTGCGGCTATCAAAATCAGTAAATCACAATGCACAAAACATTTCTAAACTAACTTTCCCTTGCATTATCTTATAGGTCACACCTTTTTCATCCCACTCCACACACCAACAACTTCTAATTTTTCGGGTCATATTCATCAAAACTCTAAACTCACTAAAACTTAACTTTCAATTGACAAAATTTCATAATTCACTTCGATTCCTAAACCAATCTCACACTCTCACCAAGAACCATACACTAATCTTTAACTCCCACATTCTTCATTATCATCAAGACCCTAAAATTCAACTTCAAAATGACCAACTATCACAATTCACTTCATCTAGCAAAAATGTTGCCACATACAACTAAATGAAATTTTCACAATCACATTTCAAAACCCAACAAAAATTGAAGGCAAAGGGTCAAACCCCAGAAGCTAAACAAACCCAGAATTTTTTTGAAAAATAAATTGATGAATATTTAAAAGAGAAAAGTGGTAAATTACCTTCTTCCTAATTCGAACATGGCGGGCAGTGCGGTCTTCGCGGCGAGTGTGGGCCTTAGCTTGGATGAGTGGGAGGGTTTGTGGGCGGAAATTGACGAACTTCGGCGGCAATGACAGTTGTTGCACGGAAGAAGAAGAAGAAGATGCTAAAGTGCTATGGAAGAATGACAGTGATGTTGCCGCAGCCATGCCTGAAAATTTTCTGAGCTTTTTTGCTCACTTCTCTCTTTGCTCCTATCTCTTCTATATTTTCTGGTTTATCTTCTTCATTGCCATTCCCCCGCCTTTTTATCGTTAGCCACCTTATCCTTTATTTTATTTATTATTTTTAATTTTTTTGGGTTCTTTTTTGGGTGTTGGGGCAAAATGTGATTTATCATTTATGCATCTGGGTGTACAATTTTTAAATGAACATTTAATTTAAATATAAAGATCATATTATTTATACCGAAAGAATATATAGAAAATGAACATACATTTCAAATCTAAATGAACAAACATTTTAAATCTAGTATATTACAATATTTCACTTGTATGCGTACATCAAAATCATGCTCCATGTCTATCAAGTGCTAAATAAATGTTCATTAGGGTGTACATTGAGCACTATACACCCGGGTATATAATTTATTAGGGGGATGCAGGAGAAAATTAAGGCCGATTTATCAAAATTCAGGTTAACATAATTAAGGTGAAAATTGCTTGACATAGTTTACTCATAAGAATATTTCATAATCGTCATTAGTAGTAGCAGCCAGCAGGAGTTGTAAAACTGGAATTACATCAAATTCTTTCACACTTTTTCCCTTGAAAATAAATTTATGGTTTCATGTCAAAAAAAACAAAAAAAACAAAAATTTGAAACTAAAAAACCTTCGTTTATGGTTATCCTTTGTCCTTTTTTGACCCAAACCTTGCACACATGACCCTTGCACACATGACCCTTGCACCATGAATGCATCAATAAAACTTCAGTGTTTTTCTTTCATTTCTCATCGTTTACTTTACGATTCTACCATTTTAACAGAAACTCAATAAATAAATAAAAACTAATGATTACATTGATTAGCCATTATAATAACTAAAATTTATTTTACAACTCAAAATTTGAGGAGCCTGAAGTTAAAAGATGCAAAAGTTCCCCCAAGAACCCCTACATTACCAATCATATCTATCACCATTCATAAGCAGAGGAAGGCACTTCATGCAAAGGATGTCCCTTTTGGTTTCTGTCAATGATCCTTCTTGCCAGAGAAACTTGCTTACCTATCACAAACACAAAGGCCTTCCCTACACCTCCAGCACCTCTTGCTGTTCTTCCAACACGCCGTACATATTCACTTGGATCACGAGGGTAGTCAAATAGTACAACATGATCCACACTGGGAAAGTCTATTCCTCGAGATGCTCTTCAACAATTTTCCAACACCCAAAAATTAGTTTCGGCCAATTAACTAAACTAAAACCTAAATAGAGAAGGGTCAATTTATTTTTGTTCAGAAGTATCTGTGACTAACCTGTCAGTACAAATTAGAAACAGAGAACGGTTTTCTGTAACCGGACTGAGGAACTCCTTCATATTCCTGAGCCTTGTTTCTTGCTCCAGAGCAGAATGAAATGGAAGAACCCGTATCTGATTTTCCTTTCTATCAAGACGCCTCAGGACATTCTCAACCTTTCGACAAGTCTCAATCTACAAATATTAAAGAGGGTATGAGAGAGGAATCCAAGGTGTGAGCCACCGAAAATGAAAGTAGCCAAGTTACCTTGTTGCAGAAGATAATAGTCCTAGAAACTCGACTCTCCTCTGCAAGCCTCAAAAGAGCAGACTTCTTATTGGAAAATGCTGTTTCTGGGGTCTTTTCTGACTCTTCATTTCCACTACAATCTACAAGAACCTGCTCAGCAACAATAACTGATTGAGTCTGCCACATTTTCATTTATTTTGGAAAATTTCAGATCACATAGGAAAAGAAATGGGGCCATGAGGCTGACTCTAGAGGCATGTAATTTCACTTACAAGTTACAACCTACAAGGAACAGTCTCTGTCCCAACTTATGCAATAGTACTTTCACGTTTTAGTCAAGGCAATATCTCTCTACCTTTAAGAATCAAAAGATGAACAAGTCGTTTTAGTCGAGCCTTTTTGGTTCTCTTAAAATTAAAAGCAAAAATCTCCTCATTTATGTTATTAAAGTTGAAGCTTCCATCTAGCATACTATGATAGTATGATACTACTAGCTGCCTGATGCATAAATTAAAGAATGACAATCAACAGATAGTCCCCAAAGAGGTTGCTGAAATAAATGTGATAGTACAATACCCACCTCTTCAAGGCCAGAACTCGTCCGGTGCATTCCAGGTCCCATGACTACCTCACTATCTGGGAAGGTCTCAACAAGTTTGTTATAAATTTCCACAGGTAATGTGGCAGTCACAAAGAGATACTGCGTAGTAACTGGTGCCTTGTTAGTTAGACTCAGCAAAGCTTGTTCAAAATCCTCATCATTATAGAGTATATCAACTTCATCCAACACAGCACTGTGACATTAATTTAAGAGTAAGATGAAAGTGAAACCACTCAGCTATTACTAGAGTAAGCTTAGAAGAACGAAAGCAAAGTGAAGGCAAATAAAATAAGCCCTTACTAAGGCCACCTGTTCAATAAATTCCACTAACCCAATAAGAAACAACCAGAGAATTCACAACAAAAACATTCCCCAGGACTTAATTGTGAATTTACATTACAAGACCATGTACTTTAAACTTAAATTTTCATATAAATTGACTAAGTTTGCTTGTGATGTGCTGATAGAAAGGACAAAAGGTAATTGTAACGAAAGGGAAATGTTCATAAAAGTTTGCATGTGTATCTCTTAGATATAACAGAATAAAATGTAAAAGAAAGTGTACAGGAAAACTTGGCATAACAACGAATTTAAAAACCACTCAGAAGTTAGACATAGAAAGCAAGGAACTTGCACCTATAAAAAGAACACTTTTTTTCTATTCATGGGAAGCTTGATGTTATCATATAAACTTGAGGCCTTGGCATTAACAATTGATATATAACAGTAACTTTTAATCCCATTAAGCAAGCACCTAATTGTATTACTGTTCCATCAATTTTATCTATAAACCTAATATACCGCCTGCAAGAAAGGTATATTGACAGCTTTGTTGATGGGTTAGCTGTTAGTCAATCAATAGACTACTAGACTATGCTGCCATCTTTTGTGAATCCTTGCAATGAATTTCATTACTCGTTCCTGCCCAAGACTTTTGTCTCATAAATCCAGGATGTGTATATATACAAGTAGTTAGTAATGATGGTTTTTCACTCTATCATACAGGTTAAACCATCAGCATTGGAGGACAATGTTAATAAAAAAAATATCCTTATATACTTCGAACACAGTGCGTCATCATCAGAGCAAAATTTTCATTTGTTTTCTCTTGTTTGTCTACAAGCTCTAAAATAATCACTTGATCATATTTCCCTCTAAGGCTTTAATAACCTAATCCTTACAAAGAGGACATTCACTTGCATTATGGCTGCAAGTGCAAATTGTACTTTCAACTCTCTTCTCTAGCAAGATCAACAGAAAATAAGGGAAAACAAAAGGCAAATAATTACAACTTCCATCTGTCATGTTCTTCAGAGTGCTCTAAAAGTTAAGAGTGTGCTTTGCATTATTTCTAACTCAATCGTGAACATTCATGCTAGAGGTGGAAAACTGGCCGTTCAAATTGGGTTTGATTTAGGTTAATTCAGTTTGGGTCATATTCGGGTGATGAGCCATTCCATTTCCTAAACATCAATTCAGTCGGGGTCATATTTGGGTCTGTTACAAAATTTAAACGCTTTGAAAAACTAATCAGTATTAGTAATAATAAATTTTGAATTGGGTCGAGTCAAAATGTTTAATTCTGGATAATTCAATTTTCTCAGATATAAGTCATATACCCATATCTATAATCCACAGCACAGCCAACAAAGTTCCAAAACTGGTAATTCAATAGCTAATGTTTTTTAAAAAGTGGTTGAGACTTGAGACAACCTTGCCACAGACAACAAACTAAACAAGAAGAAAAAGAGTGTTATTTGTTTGTAAGCACTTTAGGGGCAGTTTGGTTCAGCGCAAGGGAACGAGAGGTATCAAGAAAGATAAAGAAAACGAAAGAAATAAAAACCCCTTAAAACGCAGTAGGGAAAGTGGAGAAATTTCTAAACAATCTCCTTGATTGGCGAAATATGCCAATCATGTGGCATTTTCGTAAATATAATGAAATAATATACAATCTAAAAATATATACAAAGTTTAATTGTTAATTTTTTTTTAAAAAGAATAATTTTTGTTATAAAAGAGATTGTATATTTGATATACTGATATACATACTATATATTTTGATAATATATTTACTAAAATGCCCCTTGATATGCTTTGCTCGCCAATCAACAAGATTAACTGGGCGAAGCTCAGGAAAGTGAAAGGAATGCAAGCTTTGGTAAAGAAAAAAGAAAAAAAAAATTAAAGGTCATCTTCTGACTTCCAACCCCAGCCACTTCTCCCACATTTGTTCAAAGTTAATTTTTTTTCCCAATATCTTCCCCTCCACCCTTTAATCTCTCACTCCTCCATTTTCCTTTTACCTTAGTCAACTTCCAATTTTTTCCCCAATCTCTTCTCCTCTTTTAGGTCATGTTCTGGTGGGGTTGGGGTTGGGGTGGTTGTTGGGACCGATGCCAATTGGTGGTGATGTTGTGGTGGTGATGTTGTGGTGGTGATGGTGAGATAAGGGTGTCAAATTTGGGCGGTTGTTCAGGGTTCGGAAACTTAGGCCGTGGGGGTGAGAGTGAGGTGGCAACGGGTAGGCTGTAGGTGGTGGGAGTGTGGCGGTTGGTGAGTGTTGTTTCAAATGTTGAAGAAGAGAGCAAGCTCTTCATGGTGTTCAGGATCTTGATGGTTTGATGGTCAAGATAAAAATATTGAGCTATGCAAGTGTGAAGTACAATCCAGGTATGAGTCCATACACGGCAAAATGGACGGTTAGTTGTCGGAAAATGGAGGTTCCCGGAAGAGGGTGTGTTGAGAGTCTTGAGACTCCTTAAATAGGAGTTAGTGGCTAGTGAAGTGCTTAATGGGTCAGTTCGTGGCCAGTTAAGTTCCTAAGTTTAAGCCTTTAACATCAGTAGTTTAGTCAATAAACATGTGATTGTTTGTAAATAAGTGGTCCTAGTTTTTAGCTTTTACAGTTATTCATTATTCTATTTATCGTAGCTTGTACGTAATTCAGTGGAATGAAGTTGACTAGTTGAGATTATTTTCTATTTTCCCATTAAGCTTTTTACTTCATTTCCCAACAGTGAGGAGGTTAGGGGCTTGTGGAATGTAAAAGAGGATAGAGGGAAATGGGGTGTTACTCAGGTCCCAAGTTCCACTTGATGGGAAGAGTTTACGGGGAACTCCAAAAGGAAAAGTGGGGAAAGAGAAATTAAATACAAAGTACCTAACCAAACAGTCATTAACAGAAATGCGGGTTAGTTACCTTTTCCTTTTCTGATCCCCCCTACCAAACGCCCCCTAAATGGTTTCAAAGATTCTCTACTCTTTAGATAAATGCAACTCCAATTGGTTTCTTCACAAGAAATCTCAAGTGAATCCTCATCGACCACATGGTAAACAAGATAATAGATTGTCTCACGTAGAAGCAGGTGTAATCATTACTTTTACGAGAGATGATATTATAAAAATGCTCCTTTTACTGTCACATAAACACACACACACACACAAAGTTAACAAGGAATATATTGATTAATAGTTTAATACTTTTGAAGAAACTTCGAATAGTTTTTGACTATTCAGTAGCAAGTCTACAGCATCTGAACCACCCCATACCGGCCTTGACAGAATGTATACTGGGTTGTTTTTGTCTAGAAAAATAAACTACACAGAAGAAAGATCATATCGTCTTAAGAGAGAGAGAGGTAAGGAAATATACCATCTAAGATTTGTTAACTGCAAAAACCCTTCTTTGATTAAGTACATGAAACGACCCGGTGTGGCAATAAGCACGTCTAAATCCTGTTCAAGACTCTGCAACTGAGTTCGCTGTCGGAAACCTCCTGTTGCAACCATAGAGCGGAAGGGAACACCAAGTTTTGAGATGGATCGACAATTTTGCAGAACCTGCATTTAAACAAAGGAGAAATAGAGCGCAGGCTCAGTCTAACAACACCCAAAAACAAGATACTCTAGAACCATTGTCATAGAACCAGCCAAGAACAGGATTTTAGAATACACCTGACCAGTTATTCTAATTTTAGCCAAACATGCTCTATGCTTCCTGCATATCCTACCTTATGCAATTCAGAAATTGACATAAATTAGTGAGTCTTTAGTTAATAAGGAGTATATGCTTATCATATGTCCTGATGAAAAAAATAATCGAGATAAAAAACCATTAAACAAAGAAAAGGATGTGTTTCTTGAGTAGTTTTCGGGAAAAAAACAAGGATATTTTAGAGGATGTATGTCAATATGTGATCATTATTAGAACTTAGAAACATAAGAAATGCCTTATAAAAACCATTATGTTATGAATGAGCAATAACAGCCACAGGCGTAAAATACAGAATATAAGCATATAAAACACCAAAAGATGCACAAGAAAATAA
The DNA here is from genome assembly GCF_020520425.1 of Spinacia oleracea. Taxonomy (NCBI): domain Eukaryota; kingdom Viridiplantae; phylum Streptophyta; class Magnoliopsida; order Caryophyllales; family Amaranthaceae; genus Spinacia; species Spinacia oleracea. Next base: position 20,564,703 of record NC_079489.1, read on the forward strand.
GATGGGAGTCATGGCACATTATCAGCTTACCTGGGAAGCAAGCTCAGCAGTTGGGACTAATATTACAGCTCGTGGACTTTTTGGTGCCGACTTACTATGTCCTCCAAGCTCTTCTTGTCTAAGACGTTGAATAACTGGAGCAAGGTATGCCAATGTTTTTCCTGATCCACTTTGATCAGCTATAATGCAGCTCTTCCCTTCTACAACAGAACAATATGCCATTGCCTGCATTCAGAAATACCAAGTGATAGTAAGTCTAATAAAGTGTATATAGCAAAAATCTAGTACACAACACACAATGAACAACAATCAAAATCTAAAATTTGAAGAAGGCCGTTGTACACTTTTTAAGTATTTCCAAAGCATCAGTTGAGTGAAGTTTAAAGAGTGTTTCGCAAGTATTGCGAAGTACAATAAATGAGTTGGTATTAACCTATATTATGCAAGTACAGTGAGAATACAAAAGATGATAGGATAAATATGCATTAACCTATAATATTACTTAAGGAGGATACTATAATTGAACTAGCCGAATGAGGAAGGTAAGCAATATCTTTGGGACAGAGGGAGCATATTGTTTGAGACATCAATGGTCAAGCTGCATTTCAGCTGTTCAATCCCTAGTAAACCTAAAATATCATGTAGAAGATGTACTTGACTGTGTCTTTTGTCTACCCTTTAGGATTATTATAATAAATTTCAAGATCTCCATATGTGAGTTGTTTCTTTTTCCTGCCAATTTTGTCTAGGGATGGCTAAATGAAGAATAATCTTCCATAGAGTAAGATCAAGAATTTATTACCAGCAAAGGTCTAGAAACCCTTACTGAGTCACTTAAGTAATTTATCTATTTTTATGATACATTAAATCAGCTAATATGATGACTCGCCCAGTCAGTAAAGATGGATCACAGTAAGATTAACATCATGATGTTTGAGTTGAATCGGATTCCACATTGCCATTGAATCGGAAAAGAAGAGATCTAAAGAGACCTAGATACTTAGAGTGTGATTCTTTAGTCTAGGCCATGAATATAGGCCATAGACTAATCATCAAAAATTTGTATTTTAAAGGGTTTGAGACTTTCAGTAAACAGAGTTGGCTTTGCCATAAAAAAACAAAAAAAAAGAGCATCACTTTCTGTCATTTCCACTTGGACACTGAGGCTTTGAACATTTCACCTTTATGACTCTATGCAAACAGTGTCATGAAAAGCTAGTTCAAAATACGTAAACATAAGGGGTGCTCAAGTTCAACTCACACCTAAAACAAGGTTTCGTAAGTTAAAATATCGGATTAGTTCCAATAAGTTTGCATAAACAAATTTCAGGAGAATAGATATAGAACAAAGCCTAACTTCATAGGTTCACAGGCATGGCATAGATCATGAACTGGCAATAGCTTTCAGGGTAGCATTCTTAGAAGTTTGAATTCCCCCTCAACCAAGCTCCTCACAAGCAACTCTTACTGTACAGTTAATCTCGTTGAATAAAAGATCTTTTGAGCTGTAAGCTAGCGGAAAAAAAGAGCTATTTATTCACAAAAATTTCTATGGGCCTCATTAGTCATTTTTCTAGGTACTAAAATAAAATGTGAGGAGTTTTCTCAGTCACTCCCAAATCTAGAGCTTAGAATTGATGAAAGGCAGTTAGATATCTTATCTCCTTAAGGCTTCACATCTGTCTTTTTTAACAGAACCAAAAAGGTTACCTTAGGTATCTGTTAACGGACTGAATAATTTCTCACAGCACCCTGAATTTCCATGCTTCTTTTTTGACGTGGGGAATCAAGCTTCACACAAGTAAAACTGATTTAACTGTCCGACTCATTGAATAGACGATAGTTTTTCCTTTTAGCACCCTAGTCTTGTGCTCTCAGCTAACGTAAAGAAACCTTAATTCACCGAAATTGCTAGGTATCAGTCGTCATCCTTAATGGTACCATGATCAAATTCCAGTTGCCCATTCCCGACTTTCGGCTTATAATTGATGAAAAGAAAAGTTGGATGTCATATCTCCATTAAATAAGGCTTCACATCCCACGTATTTAATAGAATTATAGTACTGAAAAGGTCACAACAGCCACCGATCAATGGACAGAACGTAATACTCATAACACACTGAATTTTTCTGTGCTTTTCTAATGACAGATAACAGATGAACCATTGCCTTTCCAATAAAAGTCCATCACAAACTTAACCATAATCACAAAGGTAATATCTGTATATCTGACCTTGAACGCACACATATTGCATGCTGGAGTTTCTTAGAGGAACTAGGGTAATCGTATGGCATGGGCATGGAAAATACATCCATCCATATTAATTTGCATCTCAAATTTGAAAAGAAAAACTCCAAAACACAAGGTTCCTACAAATAAAGACTCAAAATAGCTATCAAACCCACTGAACCCACATGACCTTTTGCACACAAGATTCCACATCCAGGATCAATAAGCTGAAGATCTGCTAGAAAAGCATTAGAACATATTTTCTTTTTTCAAGTTCAAACTTCAGCAATTATGAAAAGGAGTCACTTTGAACCATTAAAATAAATGACACAATTGACAAAAAATCTACTGTTTGCAAGAACAAGAAAACACAAACTTCACTGGATGTTATACAACAGGTGTACATTATCAAAAAAAATATATATATACAACAGGTATACAAATTCTCTAAATAAGACAAGTAGCTTAAAAACTCTAAATGAACTTTTACAAGCAATCAAATTGATGTACCTGAACGTGTGAAGGGCGAACAAAGTCCTGTGCTCTCAGAGCCTCAATCATGTCATCGCCACAGCCTAATTCCCTAAATGATTTTCGGCTGAAAAAGTCACTCCCAGCATCATATTTACGAGTAGGTTTTGGGTCTCTTATTTCACCCCTATCACTACGTCTAGGTTCTCTACCATTCCATCCTTTTGAAAAAGTCAAGTTTTCCTTAGACTCGAAAGGTTTATTTGATGATTTATTGTCTATTAACTGCTCAATGCCACTCTTAACAGAAACGTTTTTATTTCTGATCCAGACGGCTTGAGGAGCCGACGATACAATAGGATCATCATCATCATCATCATATTCATCATCATCAGAGTCATCATCATCTAGTTCATCCATATCTGGTTCCTCGTACCTATGCTCGTTGGTTTTCTCCTTTTCCTTTGAAACCTTTCTTACAATGCTTTTTATCTTGACAGCTTTCAACCTTCCAACACCCTTGGACAATCTCAGAGTAGTAGTAGACGAAATACCATTTTTATGACCAACAGATGGAGGCTCACTGAGGCCACTGCCTATAAATAATAATACATAGAAAAGCATAAAAATGTTTATAATGAAATATAAACTCGAGGATTAAGATAAAAATGCGTAGTACTTTGATCTATCACAACTCATATCAGACACTTTGTAATAATCCAATTAAACGATTAATAGGGATCTTTGCATAAACCAGCTTAATGTGTGGGGTGTGTTGCAACTACAATAGGAATAGAACATCAAACGACACAATAAACTCTAAGGTTAATTCTCATTCATCACCATAGGCGAAAGGTTATGATTGTACAGAAATAACTCCCAAATAACGATGCAATACATCCTTAAAAACACCCTAACTTTCTCAGTAGAAAATTCCATTAGTTCATCCTTTAACAACAACTATTCAAGTCACACCTCCAACACCCTTTTTCCTTTTTTCCTTGTCTCCATATAGAGATGTCCCCAAATCTTCACACCACTTGACCTCAAACATGGAATTCCTGATTACCGGCATCTAAAAGTTAAACTTTACAGCAAACATTAACTAAAGTGTATAGATTCCGAAAAACCGCATAAATTATACTCCGTAAAATCTATATTATCCTTATCAAACAAGCTTAACATAACACTAGTTCATTAGACAAACTTTGCAAGCTGAAAAGATGTACCTCCTAGATTTTCCCTGGCACTCGAGGATTTATTCTGATTCTTACTAGGATTCCATGAAAGAACTTTCTTTGATGGAATTGAAGGCTCAACATCATCAACTCCACCCCACAGAATCACTCTCTCTCCACTCTTCTCATCAATCAACTCGTATGCCCCCGGCGTATCCATTGGCTTCTTCTTGTAACCAGCTCTAACCCTAAAATTCGCACTTCTGCGAAATCCGAAAATTGTTCAGATAATATAACTGCATACTCAAAATCAACTGGAAATGCATAATTACAAACTGTGGATGAATTTCAGCATGTGAATTGACGAGATATTGAGAAAGAACTGAAACCGGAAAAGAAATTGAAGTTCAGACCTTGTATTTGGCGAGGAAATGGCGGGAATGGCGGGAAGCTTCGGCTTTGCGGAAAGTTGAGGACGCCATGGCTGAAATGAACGGAAGTTCTGTGAAAGTAGTGATATGAATTCCTGTGGAGGAGAAGTGAAGAGGCTGTGCAAAGATGATGAGGTCGCCGCCATGGATGAACTTCTGAGCTCGTTTTGCTACCTTTAAGTTTCTCTGTCCTACAGTGTTGAAGAAGGAAGAGTGAACTCCTTGCTGTGTGTGCCTGTCTTGCCCTCTGTTCGTTCGGGAGCAAATGAGATAACATGGTTAATTGGTTACTCACTCCGTTGGGTAGATATTTTAATAAGTAAATAAATATGGACTATGTTATTTTGGGGTAAGAGTTACGGTGGTTTTCTGAAATTATTTGTTTAATACGATGGTGGGTCATGTGGTAAATTAGATGTATTATTTAATTAGAGAGTGAGATTGATAAGTTACTAAAAATGTCAAGTGTATCTCTTAACTAAATACGGCCGGAAAAAAAAAGTGTATCTCTCAAATACATACAGAGGGAGTATCAAAGAGGGGAGACGAATAGCGTGGCATTTGATTTTTATTCATTTAATCTCAAAGTTTATTCATTTAAATCACTTTTTTATTTTCACTTTTCTCCCTTACCAATTTAATTAAGAAAATACCATGTTATTTACATTATTCATAAATCACAATTATTGATAAATATTTTGGAAAATTAGTGACATAATTATTTCTTTGGGACGGTAAACAAAGGCTCCCCCATTAAGGGGGTGGGTTTGACTCTTTGGTTAGGATATGTTTGAAGGAAAAAAAAGCCCCGAAGTTTATACCCGATTCTACATGGACGGTATCACGTGAATGAGTTTTTACATCAATGTAAAAATTGGGAATAATTTGATTTTAGCCATTTTTAAAGTAACCGTTCAATAAGTTGAATAAAAAAAAAGGTTAATTTCAATTAAAATTAGCTGAAGCAAACAGAGACAGAGTAGAGATTGGAGAGCCCCAATCTTGTATTCTTGTACACATGTTACATTGTTACATGTACAATTAGAGCAAGCTATGTGTACCTAATATTTCATTTATCTTATTCAATAATTTTTGCTCATTTGTAGATTTAGAAATGAGAAGAACAAATATAATCTTGGTTAACTTATAAATAAATATAATTCTTTATTGGTACTGAAATAGGATTAGCTGGTACCCAAATAAGTAGATACAGAGTACAATTTTATAAGTACCAAATAGAGTTTTCTAGGCTTGCTGAAGTGCATGCTTCTGCATACTGCATTCCTTTACAGCCATTGATTCAACATACTAGACACCGCATTTCAACCATTTTCAGTACATATGCTTGGCCTCTAGCTATACACTTCTAAATTTACAGTACAAATGCTTGGCCTCTAGCTCTACACTTCCAAATTTAAATCAATGGACCTGTATAATCCACAGACTCGTTGAACATTGAAGCTTTCCAACAAAAACTAAAGCGCGCTTAACACAAGCATAAATGCTATTAAGTAAACAAATTCCAATTTTAACTACAATAGGTACGCGCGTCTACATCCCCTCGAGAAATCTATATTGTCTTTCAAACAGACGAAGAAAACATTTTTATTGATATAGAATATCAAGTACGAAGTACATGGTATTTGAGCATTTGGTATGTATTTCTGTGGTATCATGTGCCAACACTAGCTATATTGGTATTTTTTTTGGGGTGGGGGAGTGAAGGGTGTGTGTGTAGAAAATTGAATGTGGGTTTCAAAGATGTTGAAAAACCAAATTGTGACAAGTTCTGTCACAAGGATAAGGGCAGTCAATGATTTTGGTCTCAGCTCGATCAAAATACCAGTTGCCGACTGCGTCTGCGATCCCCTGCATATTATGAATAACTTATGTTAGCACAATTCGTGGACTGTGAACAATGGTGCACCAAAAGAACATATGTGTACAACCAAAAGAACATGCCATATTTATTATACTTTTTTGTTATAAAAAAATAATATATTATTTTACTTTTTATTATATAAATATAAATATGTTCATGTGCGTTCTTTTTACATCAGGTATTGTTCTTTTAGCTATGTACTTCAGTACTTGTGTTCTTTAAGGTGCACCATGGCCACCTTCTAAATTGCGATATTAGCATGCTTGTCCAGAAAGTAAACAAAAAGGGCATTTTTGTATACTTATGGGGCACAAATGGAATGACAAGAGTGGATATTGGATGACAATATTATTCAATCCATGCAAATATGCAATAGCTCAAGGAGTTAGAAACATGTATTGTTTTTCTTGGAGAAAAGCACAATGGCCAGCCTAATATACCCACAGTTGAAGTTCAATCCTTTTACCTATATAACTATATTGGCTACATACAAAGTACGGCGTATAAATTAAGGAACTACAAGGGCCATTAATAAAAGGCAATGCATGCTGTATCATTGACCATAACAAAACTACGAGAGATAAAGAGGATTACATACTTTATTTCCGATATGAGGTGAACCGGGAGCACGCCATGTATCCTGTCTCTCAGTCTGGCCATGAGCGAAGCATGAATTAATGAAATACCCGTTCTTTCTGAACTTGCCAAAGCGCGTTATTGCACCCAGCATCTGTCTTCTAAAACCTGTTTCAAATGGTTCATTCCAGTGTCAATGATATGTGCCAATGGAAGCCTATCAAAAAAGAAAGAAAAACTAACAAAAACATCGGGGAAAAAGATCGATAAGACAGCAAGTGAAAAAAAGAGGTGACCTTGGAGAAATCGCATTTGTGGAGCACTGCAGTGTGCATTATTCAACTTGCAAGCATACCATTTTCCTTGAGGATCAGAAGATGCAGGAGCCAAACTTGCCTGAATCTGGTTGAAGCAAAATTTAGGATCATAGGTGGGTGAGTTTTAAATCTTAATTTAAGGCCAATTTTTATTTTTTCTAGTATAAATTTGAACAAAATACAGTAATGGTTTGCAGGCACATTTATGCAGTCTTTGATCGTTGCCGACAAGACATTGCCGGGATCATTTTATCATGAATGAACAAGAACTTGAGAGCTACTTCCTAAATGTACTACATCCTTGCAAGAGGTGATAATGAATATTAACGGGTATATTACTATAAAGTTATGCTATATTGACTGGCCTTATTTATGGAATGGGTACGTTCTCACTTATTGACAAAACAGAAAACGGCAGGAGAACAGACCAAAGCCGTGCAACAGGTGATAATAAATCCACAAATCCAATGTTATCCATTCCTAAGTTCTTTGGTAACTAGCTGATTCCATATTTATCTCTACACTTTCCCCGTAGTCCACTAGTAGTCTGGTACCCTAACTAGTAATTACACTTAGAATATACAGGTTGTCCACACTGCTGCACTTTGACAGACATATTGTTCATCTTAAACAGATTCAAGTCAAAGACGAAAACGCCAAAAATTAAGACTCACCTGCCATGCATCATATGCTGCATTAACGAGAAATAATGGCGTCTTTACATCTGCTATTAAACGATGGGGGAAGAAGCACTGACAAGAGAATGAACGTTAACAAGATGTTAGGCTTAGGACAGGAAATAAAACAAAGGTTTTTAATCCTATTATTAATGCAGATTACATGCTTGCTAGAAAGATGTGTTACCATGATTGGATTTAGGCGACTAGTACAGCTGCGAGGAAGGTGTGGACCCACACCCTGCAATATTCACAAGATGGCCATGCATTAGTATCTAATAAATGTAAAGCCAAAGAGATAATGTAATTGTAATGTAATCGTAATATAATCGTAGATATTCTTATGTATATCGTAGATTGTTTTAATGTAAACGTAATAAGAATATCTACGATTATTTACATAATCTATCAGTTGCATATGAGTTAACATATCTACTAATGTCAATTAAGAATAATACCTGCAACCGAACAAGACTCCCGAATAATTTTCTCATAGTGCGATGACCCGCCACGTCAATTCTGTGAAACCAAATACAACAATATGTATCAAGAATGCCAGATGTGTAAGAGAAAATATATGTTCAATACAATATATATTTGCGTATTACATTGAAGCTTTCGTTTTTTTTCTTTTGTTAACAAGCTCTTTCAACCATTCCTTATTCCATTTTCTGCTTTCCCTTTCAGCAATGATCATGATGCAAAAAAAAAAAAGTACATTTGCCAACTACATTTATCAGAATAATATTGTCATAGATTGTCATACTTTGTTTATAAGATTAGTACAATTTACACCATTTGAATATTATTGAAAGACAGTTACAAAAGCTTATAAACAGTAGAATACTGTATCGTGATTAAACTATGAATGAAGGACATGATTAGTTGATTAGTATTCGGTTACTTAAAATTAAGGCTCTTACGCATCAAGGAACAACCCAGCATCACTTAGGCACTTGACTCTTGTATGTCCTGGGAACAATGAACGGAACTCATCACAATGAAGAATCGATGCCACACCTCCAGCCGAACATCCAGAGAGTAGAGCCTATAAAAAGAATAGTTAACTTTTGCAGAACCCCAGACACGCATGGTTCCTTCTAGAACAAAAGAAAATCATTACCTGATTTGCATACCTCATTCCTAGCGACTTTAATTCTTCCATAGCAGCTGAATATATGCGCTGTCCTCTAAAGTACAATTGTGCTTTCTACAGAAACAATATTACATTGATAAATCTTAAGGTAGCAAGAGTATCTGTATTCTTGATAATGCAAATATTACTAACAAATATACGAAGTATGTAGTTAGGAATTAGGACAGATTTTAACTGGCTAGTTTGTCAAAATAGACCTTCTGTTATCAATTTTCTTGTGACCTTTTTGAGTTTTCTATCTTTTGGTCTTTCAGTGGTTTTATGGTATCTTCAATTTCTTTCAATAAACATAGACCCTGGTTATACAAACCTCATTTTGGCTGTCCCCACTGAATGAGCCGCCATCACAATAACGAATCTTCACTCGGTTCCAATTGTAAAAATCTGCAGAAAACCATTGAATCATAATTGAAGCACAATAACTGTTAGAACTAGAACAGAAATCCAACAGAGACCAGAAAGAAAAAAGAAAATCTGCTGGTGACAAAATATTTACCAGGATTTTCTGAAAGCTTATTGCTAAGTAATCCCGGAAATGCTAAGAATTTCTCCATGTACTTTGAGGAACCATGACGTGTTTTCTTTCTATATACACAATTTCTGATTGTATCACACCATCCTCCCCCCTGTTAATTATCATCTCAAGCGACAAAATCAGTAGTGCAACCAACATGGGGGGAAATAGATTCCAACTTGTAGAGCATATTAGCTGAAAAGCAGCAATGCTAGCAAGATGTCGCTGAATAGTCAAGATTTTTAACGCACCTCAAGTTGAACTAGCCAACTGTTTGCCCCTGATCCGTATCCCCGGTGGAGATGGTAACCCGGTAATGATCCATCCAAGCAGACTGCATGTCAAAACAAATAAAATTTATAAACATAAAAAGCAACTATGCTTGTTGGGTCTTTCGTGTCTGAATAAGGTGAAAGACACTTGGACTATTCATAAAAGTGTCAGACTCAGGTATAGATCCAACAGTGACACAGAAACTTCAAAACTTGAAGATATGGGGAACCAATTAATACGAGACTTCAAAGTTATGATTTGGACATGCGATTCTATCTAACTGGGTAGTGGCTAGCATTAAGGTGTCCACAGTCCACACTCATTCATGAGTGTAAACTCTGTCAAGTTGTATGCTGAATTGAGCTAAAACAAAGGATCAGAACAGCTATGGAGGGGTTGAGTAAAAGTGACTGAAATAGTGAAATGTGATTCATGTACTTCAAAGAACTGATAAATTATTAGTGTAAAATAGAAAGCCCTTCTAGTAACCAAATGTTAATGTCCAAGTTATCGTGGCGTGATCCAATCAATAACGATTTTTTCCAGATTATAGTCCCTTCCCAAACATGAAGCTGGCATTGATGATTAAATTGCACAATTGCCATTAAACTTCTCCTTTGTCCTCTAAATTACCAAGTTCTTTCCTAGCTAATGCATCTTATTACTCATCCAATTACCCAAAGGCAATAATGTGTATATGCAGCTTAACTAAAACTAGCATAACAACTCCTTAGAACTGTAATCACCCACAGGACAAATCACAAAACTCAGCATTGAAGCTCTACAATTCAATCACAAGCATCGAGAAGTCGGCATCCACCCCCAGCAACATATTTGCATCAAGGAATTGAACTAAAACCGTAAGAAAAATCATTCATTCAAGCCACTCAACAGAAAAACAAATGCTCAACCAGAAAAACCCAGAAAAAACCAATCAACTGACAAATACAGAAACAAAAACTATGATTCAAAAGACAAATTAAAAGAGAAAAAACAAATTTATTGATAATTATGAGATAAAAAATATAGAAATGAAGAGTATACCAGCTCCTTTAGCAGCAGCAGAAGAAATGAGAGTGAGACCCACCATAAGAGGTTTATTATCAAGAACCCACCCATACTTCTGCTCATCATAAGCAACCATCTCTGTCACATTTAATCCCTCAAAACAATCCACTTTTTGCCATGAAATTAACACAATTATAACACCTAAAACCCAGAAAATCTTCATGGGTTTTACTAAAAATAACCTCAAATTTCCCAGTTTAGGCATCATAATTCCTGCTTAATCTCACTTAAAAAATTAAATTAAAAAAATTCCCTTTTTTAGAGCAAGATTTTTTCATTGATGAAAAGGAGATTTAATTTGAGTTTTAATAAGCACAAAAAATGAATGTGAAATGGGCGCCACCAAGAAAAGGACAAAGGCCGGGAGGTGAAAAATGTGATTGCATTGCAGCTGGACTTTACAGTTGTTGTTCACGGAATTGATGGTATGTTAGTTATTACTGTATTAATTAGTAATTATATTATAAAGCATTAATTTATAATGGGCGAAATTCCCGGGTAAAATCTTTGTCATTCTTCTTGGTAAAAGGAGTGTCAAAACCGAAATTAGCAGACATAAGTATATTGTTTTTGGTAAAGAAATCTAGTATTTGTATTGTCGGTGACATCTTTCTAGGAAAAGTGATGACTTGATGAGTTGATATTTGATGGTGGTGCTAATGTGCTATGGTGGAATTATGGTACTTTGGTAGGGTATTAGATCTTAGGTTTCATGGCCACCAGTTGGGCTTCTTTGTCTACAAAATTGAGGGGTCCTAAGTCTTCACTGATCGAAAGAAAACAACAAATTGTTTGACATGTGTTCGATGAACGAACGTCAAGGCGGGCCGCATGGGTGGTAGCTTACTGGTCAAACGTAGGGTGCAAATGAGCCGAGTTTCAATAAACTACTCGCGTTCAGGCTTAATTAAAGCTCGTTCATGTTCTTTTGTTTAATAAATGAGGCTAAGGTTGAACAAATTTTGAAGCTCGTTTAATAAACGAGCTTGAACATGAACATATGTATGCTCGTTCATTTATGTTAATGAACAACTCGTTTATTTATGTTCATTAACACGCTCATCTATTTGGGTCATAATCAAATTTTTCATACATAATTGTATGATCATAGATAAAAATCGTATTCTGGCTTTAATTTTAACAACCAAAAAATATATATATCATAGAATAAAACTATTTTGAATTTAAATGGCTAAATTAGTGCACGCTCAAGATTATGTTATCAAATGGTTAAACTTTAAAGTGCAAAGCTCCTCAACATCCTCCCGCAATCGTAAAGGCAGTTTCACGAACGTTTGCGATTGAAAACATAAAAGTATCCTACTGGTTAGCACCAGATCAATCGGATGAACTAGTACTTCTTCATCTTCATTGAAGTCAATATGCACAACTTTGTGATGTCGACTCCAATAAAAAAAACCTTAAGCAAGAACGTCATTCTTTTCGAACCTGCAATTTATTTTTCTATCCCTTGATGAGAATGTCTTTCTATTCGAATTCACCAAACATCTCAACATAACAAGAACACCCTTTTTTTCGAACCGGTTAGTTTCTCTTCTCTTGAGAGAAATCATGCTCAATCCATCATTGGTTTTCTCTCTCTTTATGAGAACGTCTCTCTTTTCGAACTCACCAAAAATCTCAACATAACGAGAAACCCTTCTTTCCGAACCCGTTAGTTTCTCTACTCTTGAGCGAAATCATGCTCAATCAGTCATTGGTTTTTCGAAGGAAAACCAATCTCAAATCCTTCTTTGGATTTTTGAAGCAAAACCAAACTCAGATTTGTACTCGAGTTGGATGTGATCCCAAGTACAAGTCTTTTCTCCAACACAAACTCATCTTCTACCTATTATTCACAGCGGAAGTATTATATTAACTATAAATTCCGCCGGTGGGTTTATTTTTCTAACCCACCGACAGGCGGAAAATTTTATAGAGGGTACCTAGGATCTCCTTAGGCTTTTGATACCATGACAAATGTTGCTCAAAAGCCTAAACTTATCACTCACCAACGTAAATACTTAGAGTGCATCATATATATAAGTTAACTCCTAGTCTAACTCAAATTCAACTACGTTTGTACGCTAATCGTAATATGTAATACTATCCTTTGCATATTAGGATACTAACATTACTCTAATTCTATATCGTAACACCCCCCCTCAAAGTGGAGCATGAAGATCTCGACTGGCCATCTTGCCAACAAAAAATTCAAATTATGCATTTCATAATGCCTTTGTTAAAATATCTACTAACTGCACCTTTGTAGATACATATGATGGACAAATGCTTCCTTCCTTAATTGCGTCTCGTATAAAATGACAGCCTACCTCAACATGCTTTGTCCTCTCACGAAACACTGGATTTTGTGTTGTGTGACGTGCAGACTGACTATCACAAAACACATTCATACCTTGCTTGTGCTCCACCCTTTAATCTCTAAGTAGTTGTTTCAACCACTTCAGTTCACATGTGAGTGTTACCATTGAACAATACTCTTCCTCTCCTGGCAGGCGCGACACCGTATGTTGTTTCTTAGTTTTCTAGGACACCAAGTAATACCACAACCCTATTAATGAACGAGGGCGTTAGTGGGAAACTAGCCCAATCTGAGTCACACAATCCTTCTAAACGCAATGCACTATCAAAACGTATAAGGATGCCTTGTCCCAAACATTTTTTTAAGTATCATACTACTCTCAAAGTTGTTTCCCAATGCTCCTCATTTGACGCCTGCATAAATTGTGATAAAATATGCACTTGAATATGCCAAGTCTGTCCTTATTAACAAAATATTTCAGATGGCCTATATCCTTCATTTTAAAACATTGACTCAAGTAAGATTTGAAGTTGTTCAGTGCAAATATGTTTTTTCCTGCAGTGATCATATCATCAACGTACATGAGTAATGAGTAATCTGAATTCATGTTTGAATCCACACTACTTCAAGGCAATAGATAATTTCTCAAACCAACACCGAGGTGCCTGTTTCAAACCATAAAATGAATTTTTCATCCTGCAAACTATGTCAGTATTATCTTTTCAAAATCCAAGCGGAATTTTCATATAGATTTCTTCCTCTAAGTCACCATGTAAGAAAGCATTATGCACATCCATTTGGTGTACCTCCTAATTTTTCACTGCTGCAACAACCAAGAAAGTTCGTATTGTTGACATTTTAGCAACCGGAGCAAAAGTCTCCTTATAATACGTACCTTCTACCTGATGATTGCCTAAGAAGACCAATTGTGCCTTGTTCCGGATCAAGTTGTCGTCCTCATCTTTTTTTTTTTCGTATACACCCACTTTCTTCCTAGTGCTTTCTTTCCCGGGGGTAATTTTTCTAGTATCCATGTCCCCTGCCCTTCAAGAGCTTTGATCTCGACAACCATTGCCGCTCTCCATGCTTCATGTTTCATTGCCTCTTTAAATGTTTTTAGGGCTTTGCTGTCTGTTATCGCTGCAATTAAATTTCTATGTTTTGCAGAAAATCATTCATTATTAACAAAATATTTTATAGAATAAGGAGTACATAAGGAAGTCACTATCGAGGATGAATTTCCCAATGAACTATTATTTTTCCGTATAGTGTGCATGACGTAGTCACATATTTTGAAAGAAGAATATTTTGTTCGTTTCCCTCTCCCCAACTCCTCCTCATTATCCTTACCTACTGTCTCAACAATACTACTTCCCAACTTCGTAGCATTGTTGTTGATGCCCCTAGCTACCTAGCCCATTGTTGCATGTTCTACTGTCGAAGCAGAGGAGTGGGGCGTTGCCTGGCCTGCTGTCGCAATAGAGGAATGGGGTGCCTCCTGCAGTGCCTCATCAGTGCCTCAATGCAGCGCATCTTCAGCGCCTCGATGCATTGCCTTAACGTCTTAGTATCTCCTTATGGTTGCAGCGCCTCGTCTTGTGGATGCAGCGCCTCACTTTCCGACCCTGCATCTATACGCACCAACACCCCTTCATGCCTCTTCTTTTGTTTAATGGAAGCGTGGCGCTGCTGCTTTCCCTCATGACTACGTAATACCAACGCATCATCATCATTATCATAAATCATCACAAGTGTCTTATTCTCATCCCTAACAACATCCTCCGTCATACTTTCATTATAGGGAAATACTTTTTCATGAAATCTAACATCGCGGGACACAAAAAATTCTTGAGTTTCCAAGTCAAACAATTTCCACCATTTCCTACCAAATGGATAGCTAATGAGAATACATCGTCTACCCTGAGAATAAAATTTGTCCCCTTTACTCCGTTGATTGTAAGCGTACCAAAGGCACCTAAAAGTACAAATTAACTCATACGACAGAAATTTTCCGAATAACATCTCATACGGAGTTTTATTATCAAGCAAAGGAGTAGGATTCCTATTAATCAATTAACATGCCGACAAAACAGACTCCCCCCAAAAGTTTCTTAGGCAAATTTGATTGAAACCGTAATATACGGGCGACATTTAAAGTGTTGATGTTTTCGTTCTACCCCACCATTCTACTGAGGAGTACCAACACATGATGATTCAAACAAAATACCACTCTTAAAGAAATAACCTTTCATGCAGTTAAATTCCGTCCCATTATCACTTCGTATCACCTTAATATCCTGATTAAACTGGCGTTTACTCATTATATCAAAATTCATAAACATGTCCTCCACCTCATTTTTATCATGAATCAAATAAATCCACACAGCTCTAGAGAAATCATCAACAATAGTGAAAAAAATACCGAGCTCCACAAGACGAACTTGTCTTGTAAGCCACCCACGGATTTAAATGTATTAACTCAAACATTCTACCAGCTTTATTCTCACTAATAGGAACACTAATTCTAGTATGCTTTTCATGAGGGCATGCATCACATACTTTATTATTTGTCCGAACAACATTGTGTAACTGAGGTATAATCAAAATTTCTCTAACGCATATCCCATTCGTTGATGCCACAATTCCACTACACAATATGTTCCAAGTGCACACACCTCGACGGACGGTACGCCACGGAAAAAAATAGTCCATGTGCTCGTTCACCCAGGACAATCATCCTCCTCATCGATCGGTCTTGTGAGGCCTGCCTTCGTAGCCGCGCCTTGCTGGCCTTGAGTTCCTTGTTGCCCAGTAAGTTTATGTGCACTCACCGCTGCTACTACTCCTCGGCCTCCTCTACTTTCAGTCCGTCCATACCCTGCTTCCTTAGCAAGGATCTCCTTCTTCGATGGTTTGTCGTTGTTAATAGCCATGGAAGATGACTACTGAAGTGCAAACATGACAAATATTGCTCAAAGGCTTAAACATATCATTCACCAACGTATATACTTATAGTACATCATATAAAGAAGTTAACTCCTAGTCTAACTCTAACTTCAAGTTTGTACGGTAATCTTAATACGCAATACTATCCTTTGCATACCATGATACTAATATTATTCTAATTCCATATCGTAACACTATTATTCCGGTTCGGTTACCCATATTTTGATTTCCGAGTTCGATTTAGGCTTTTCGATTTATTTTGCACAAACCTACTATTTAACGGCCTGAAACAACAAGGCTTAAGGGGCCGTTTGGTTGGAAAAGGGGAAAGGAAAATAGAATGAGAATGGAAATCAAGGAGAATGGAAAGAAAACCCTTTGTTTAAGAATGGTGATTGGTTTCCCCATTCTTATCCCCTCCCTCTCTCCTAAATAATAAATAATAAATAAGAAATAATAAATAACTAATTATAAATATTAAATTAAAAATTAATAATAATTAACTACTCCGTATAAAAATTAAAAATTAATAATAATAAATAAATAAGTAAAAAAAGTAAATAAATAAATAATTGATTATATATGATTTAATATTATATGTTATATATTATTTATTTATTGTTATTTATTATTTTTTGTTTGTTATTTATTATTCCGTATTTGTTATGAAAAGAGGGTGGTCAAGGGAATGAGAATGTCAAATCTTTGTGGGGGGTGGGGGTAAGGTATCATTGTAGAGAGATTTGGGGGTAAGTGAAAAAGAAAAGAGGGTAAAGGGAATGACAAAAACTACCAAAACAAACAACAATAAAGGGAATGAAACTCCGTCATTCCCTTTCTCTTTCCCTTTCTTGAAGACCCCCAACCCAACGCCCACTTAATTCGCCCCCTTTACTTTTAGGGCATTACTATTCGACGTCCATTTTTACGCAAAACGCCCACCTTTATTTAAGGAAATGTCCCTTTTGTCCCTCTCATCCCACCCCACCCCACTCTCACTCATCCCCACTTCTCCACTCACTTACCCCACTTTCTCTCACTAGACCCACCACCAAATTCCGGCAACCACTATTTTTATCGGCCCCACTTTAGCCACCGCCATCATAAGCCCGCCAACCACCACCTCAATTCATATCATTGTCACTCCCTCCACTCCGTGAGCTCAACCATCGGCACCTCCACCGTCGCCGCCACCACCACCACCTTTTATCGTCATCATCGTGATTGAAGTGAAATTTTGGCCGAGAACATAAATGAATTTTTATTATGTTTGTTTATATGTTGACTAGAATTAAGTTTGTTTGTTGACTATAATTAAGTTAATAATCAGTTAAGGAAAAAAAATTCGACTGTGTTCTGGAAAAATTATTTATTGACGTTATAATTAATAAATGTCCCTAAAAAAAGAACCTATTTAATAATACAAAACAAAATATAAAAATATTAATTAAATAATAATTACAAATGTAATAAATTTTTGACGAAGAATTAATTCGGGAAAAATGACGTATTAACAAAAAAAAATTACGTAATAGGGCTGACATCCCTATCTTGTCCTAGGGAGGGAATTGGGATGGGAGCCCTATTCCGTGTTTAATAATGGCGACAAAATTGAAAAACACGGAATAGGACTGAGATCCCTATCTTGTCTTAGGGCTGGAGTTGGGATAGGAGCCCTATTCGGTGTTTTGTAATGACAAACAAGAATGACAAAAAACATGGAATAGGGCTGAGATCCCTATTTCGGCCTAGGGCGGGAATAGGGGTGGGAGCCCTATTCCATATAAACGGACAAAAAAAAAACATGCAACATATACGCGGAATAAGGTTGAGATCCCTATTCCATTCCTAGGAATGGAATAGGGTTCTTAGCCCTATTCCATGTAAAACACGGAATAAGGTCAAGATCCCTATTCCATATTTTACATGGAATAGGGTTGAAATTCCTATTCCATACCTAGTTAAGAATAGGGCCAATATTCCTATTCCTACCTAGGAAGGGAATAGTGTTCTTAGCCCTATTCCATGTAAAACATGGAATAAGGTCAAGATCCCTATTCCGTGTTTTACATGGAATAAGGTCAAGATCCCTATCCCGTGTTTTACATGGAATAGGGTTGAAATTCCTATTCCATACCTAGGTAAGAATAGGATTTCTGGCCCTATTCCGAAAAAAAAAAAATCTAACATGTAACTCGGCCGTCGACGATGGTGGAGGCGGCATCCCTTCTACTTGAACCGACGAGCTAGCCTTTAACTTTTTCTTTGGACCCTTTTCAAACTCGTTCATTGTGATGCGCCGACATTGGTGGGTGGAAGTGGTGGATGATGGTGGTGGGTGCCGGTAGTGGTGGCGCCGGTGGGAAAGAGGTGGAGATATTATGAAAAGAGAAAGTGATGTATGAGTTGGAGTGGGGTTTGGGATGGGGGGTGGGGTGGGGTGTATAAGGGTAATATCGGGTTTTTACCGTTAAAAAAGCGGGCGACATGCATAAAAGCGGGCGACGAATAGCGTGGCATTACTTTTATTATAGAAAATTATACTTACTAGTTACTACTCACGTATTTAAAAATTTGTGCAATTTAACTCTAGACTCGTTTCTTTTGGACTTTCTTCTTCTTTATAATTTCAGTCACTTCAATTTAGATTCATCCGGTCAAACTTGCGCACTTGGGCCAAATCAAATTTATGATGTCTCTTCACTACAAGAAATTGTACTATTAACGACGGAAAATCCCGTCGCAAAAGGCCAATAATGGTTGATTAACGACGGGATTTTCCGTCGCGAACCCGTCATAAAAGAGGGTCGTCGTTAATGGTAAATTCCGTCGTTAACCCGTCGTAAAAGACATTTGCGACGGTTGTTCCCGTCTTTGTTGGGTTGTTATCCCCGTCGCAAAAGCCCTTTTGCGACGGGATTTTTCCTCGTCGTTATTAGGTTGTCATAAAAGATACAAATTCTTGTAGTGCTTGAAACTAATTTGTTCCCTTCTTTTACGATACTTCCTCATTGGTAAAAACATTAAACTTAACTTTTCTTATAATTAAATTAGTGACTAATTTTATTTACATATGTCATAAAGGGCAAAAAGTCAGCATGCTTAATTATTGGTAGGCCTGGTTATTGGACAGGGTAGTCCAATGGGCATAAGGATCGGGTCAATGTTAAAAGGGTCTTGACCCTTTATCTTCTTATTGGACAGGGCCCTTATAGGGTATTTTCTTATAGGGCTTTTATAGGGTTTTTTAAAAAGCCCAATAACCTTAAAAAAAAAATACAAAGGGTCAAGAAAAATACCCAATAATTTCAAAGTTACCAAAAAAAATCATAGAAAAAAAAATTAAAAAGTTGCCAGAAAGAAAAACACGCTCTTTTGCTTTCTCTCTCCTCCTCCATACTCGATCTATCTAAGCTTTCTCTCTCCTCATTTCCTCACCGATTATACTTTTGGTATCCCGTTGCTGTTCTTCTACTGTCGATTTTCGATAATTTTCTCTCTCTTCTTAGATTGTACTTTCATTGATTATCGGGAATTTCTCAGGTATGATTACGCTAGAACCCTAGTTTTTTTTTGAAATTTTGATTGAGGGTTTTATTTTTGATGTTTCTATTAGTGATTACGGAGTACGGAGTATATGCTATTTTTTAGATTAATGGGTTAAAGATTGTTAGAAATTAGGGTCTTTTTGGGGGTAAAATTTGCATTTTTTAGAAATTAGAAAAGCTTATTTCTACAAACTTAATGCTGGCAAATGTAACGAGTTAGTATCAGCTTATGCTAGCAAAAGTGTAACACCCCGACAATTCTCTCTTTTCTAAACTAACCTTTTTATATAAAACGTAGAGAATTATCAAGGCATTATCGCCCGTGTGAAAACGTACGGCTTATTCAGAATTTTGCAGCGGAAAACATAAAACTAACTTTTAGGTTCATAAATAATCTTATTACATATTAGGCCCAAAACCAATTAACTGAAATAAGGAAATACGAATAGTACGACAAATTTCAAATTTAAGTTAACAAACCAAATCACTTAATAAGGCAAATATAACTACAAGCTCTCTAATCCCGATCCCAATGATGCATCATCTTCAAACCTGTAGATGGGCAACGCTTATTGATCCTTAGAGACTGCTCACCAAAGATGGGTCATCACAGGATCAATAAGGAATAGCCATGATCAACACACACACAAACAAAGCACGTAATCAGCAAAGCTGAGTACTACATATTAAAACAATAATAATCCTAACATGATACTATTAACGAACAACCCTAACATGATACTAATGAACATAAACAAGGGCAGACAAAACATGATAATTTGACGACCATACTTAACTAGACTAGGCTAGACTGGACTTTAATAACAATAATATTATTTTAGTTGAAATAGACAATGGACCGAGTTTTCTAGCTAGAGGCTTCACTAAGGAAGACGAGGTACGGGCGCGACTCCGTAACCTCAGTGACCTGCGATATCGAGGAATGTTTGAATAAAAATAGGACACGATGATCAATCCGGTCCGAATTAAAGGCCATGGGCTACCACCATGAACCCCAACTCCTGTTTGTCCGTCACTTTAGACGTGCACAGTCTAAAGCTATTGCTTTTCAGTTTCACTTTACATGATTTACAAATTGAAACCCTGTTATGACTCAACAATCACATAAGGCATACAAACCACATGTATTCACAACTGTTTTTATCTTGGAATTAAGTAAGTGATCATAAAGGGATCAAACAAGACTCATTCCAATTAAATCCAACCTTTCCTTTAATACTGATTAACCCCTCTATATGGGTATAAGGTTTCAACTTACTAAACAAGGTCCTCGGCCCTCATAAAGTAGTGAAAAGATAAAAGGGAACAACAATCAACTGATCTGAATCAATATATACAAAGTAATCTAGTGTTCCCAATCAAACATGTTTGCATCAATCATCCATACTAACATGTTATAATTCTCATAATGCAATATAGGTTCAATATGTCCATGCAACAGTATTAAACATGCAATTTCAACCTGACTAAGTTCGTCAATAATATCAACATCACCAAGTTCAACAATACTATCAACATAGCCAAGTTCAACAACAAATTCAACATGGTTTCAACAATTAGCACACATTCCAAGCACACAGGTATGTACGTACCTTGTGTAAACAAACTGCGAGACCACTTTAATAATTTAAAAGTCGCCTACGGAGAATTCTCCACCTAACAACAACCAATATAAACTCATATCAATTCACATTGAATTTTCAGCAACATTAGGGAGCTTCAAACCCTTCCTAAACATAATTAGAACATTCCCCAATGTCAATACTTAGCTACTAAACCTCCTAGCATAGTGATTACTACACTAATGATCACCAATTATCATAAACTTCAATAAACATGCCCTTTACAAATTTCCAGCAATATAAGGTGATTTAAAACTACTCCAAATATATTCAACATGTCTAAAATCATAAAAATAATAATTTAATAACTTATAATCATCCTACCATGAACTTAAAATATTAAAACCTTAAAATTAATTCAAATTCTCGTTTCAAACCAATTATATAATCTGAAAATTAAATTATTAATTAAACAAATATTAAAATCTGAAATTCGTAACTAAATCATAAAAATCATAAACTTATTCAACCAAAACATGAATTAAAGTGATAAAGTATAATTAAAACATTAATTAGCTTTAAGGTTTAAGGATTAACCAAAGAGGGAGATAAGGAGCTGGCCGGCGGCGGACTGCACGACAGCATGAACAGGTGGTCGCGGAGGCAGCGCGACGGCGGCGCAGGTGGTCGAGAGAAGCCTGGGCGGCGCGTGCTAGTGGTGGTGCGTGCGAGAGGAGCAAGCAAAGAGAAAAGAAAAAGAAGAAGAAGCCGACGGCCAGTGTAGTGGCGCTGCAGCAGGAGGGCGGCACAACACAACAAGGATGGTGGTGGTAGGAGAAGCGACGGTGGAGCTGGTTTGAAGGTCGCGGCTGGGCCGCGGCGGCTGTCGTTGGTTCAAGCAAACAGAAGCGACGAGTTGAGGAAGTGAGAAAATGAACACAAGAAACAAAAGGGAGGAGAACGACGAGAGGGGAGAGGAAGAAGGATTACCGGCGGCGAGAACACGGCGGTGCTCCGGCGGCTGGGAAGCAACAATGACGGCAGTGACGTGAAGAGAAGCAAGATCTTGAGGCTTTGAGAGTTCACGTGAGTTTTGCAAGGGTTTTGGTTTTGATTTTTTTTTTACGTGAAATAGGAAAAAGGGAAAGATTGAGTTTTGGGTTTTATTGTTTGGGCTTTTCCAAGTGGCTTAGAATTAAGATTTAGCTTTTATGATTCGAATCCAAAACTGAATAGGGATCATTTTCTAAATTCAATCAATTTTCGTAATTCAAATTCTTTTCAACTTAAAATTCTAAAATCATTTTCAATTTCGTAAATCGTTGAAAATATTAAAATGTAATAAATAGATATACGTTAATTATATATTTATTTCCAAAATTCATAAATTCTTATTTAAATATATTAAATATACGTTAAACTATATAAATGAAATGTATAAAATTACGGGGGATTACAAAAAGATGAGAAATTTACCGTTATGAGTTATGAACTAAAAGAGATAGAATTTTTGATGTATTTCTTACTTATGCAGTTGGCACTTGAAATTTTAGATCATATGTTTTTCTGATTTTGGAGCATGTTATCAACTTTCTTAAAGTTTTGAATGAATCGATCAGCAGATTTTATCAACTTATATTCTTGTGGGGTAATATAGTATGCTGTAATTTGTATTTCTAGCCTTTTAATTGGGTTTTATTTTCATGATCGATCCTTCTATAAGTTTACTTAGGTTGATGGGTTGAGTTTGAAGTTTGGAGTAGTCGACATATTGACCAAAATTAAGAAATTGATATCTTACTTTTGTTTTAAATGTATCTTTACTTTGGGTGTAAAACACCATCATCTACGTGCCTCCAAGCTTTGTTTCTTATATTGCACAACTTTTGAATTTACATAGCTATTTGGCTAGTTGGCTGTATGAGATGATTCGCCCATTTACATAGCATTACAACTTTCAAGTACGTGACCCGCTATTGACCCTATTAGCTTTTGGTTATGACCCTGACCCGACCCTGACCCTTATGACCCTGACCCTGACCCTGACCCGCTTGTATTTTACTATGACCCGCAAATGACCCGCCCCGCAAATGACCCGCCCCGACCCGCCCAATAACCAGGCCTAATTATTGGCAATTTCATGAATTTTGGCTTATGGATTCAGAATATTCAGAAACATATAATAAATCAAATTCTATAAAACAAATTGCAACTAATTAAAATTTAGGGGTACATAAATCTATAATGTGAAGCTTATTTTTCATTTACAATTGTACTCGAATCTTTTGCTCAGGGTTCGGATCCAGCTGATCGAGGGGGTGGATGGTTGGTTGAATCCAGCCCAACTCCTCTTCTCCAGAGACAGGTTGTGATGGGCTTGCCTGCTCGTCAAAACACTGGGCCCAATTCTATGTGGGCTTTTTCGAGGCAAGCTGGGCCAAGAAACGGGTTTCACTCTCAATTCATTTCTAGGCCGGGTGGGGTCATTTGTCAAGGCCCGGCTTTTCCTGACCCGTTTGAGGCGGGGCCAAGTAATTGGCATGGTCTTCATGAGGGATCTCCAACGCCGCAGAACTCGCCGGAAAGGGAACAACAGCAAAGGGGATCGCCGTCGCCTTCACTGTCGGATTCTTTTCCCAACCGCCCAGCGCCGGCAGACGTTGATTATGACGCTGATTCATCGTCATCAGCCTTCCACTTTTCTACAACTCCGACAAATCCAGATTCCCCTCATTCAGGTTTGGCGGTTCTTCATCATCACACTGACTCTGAATCTTCTTCTGGTTCTGATACTGGGCCGACGCCAATGGACTACTCCCCACAATCAATGGCTGGTTCTCACAATTCTACTTTCTCTGATGAGTCGTCTTCTCCGTCAGTCCATAACAACATATCAATGCCTCTGAAATTATCTCGTAAAGGAGATAGGGTGTGGAAATGGGTGAAGAATATATGTCCGGTGAAGCGTAAGTCTCGAGATGGTGGTCGGGGTTCTGGTTCGCACGTCTCTCCTTGTTGTTCGCTTGCTCTTCCGGTGAAGAAGAGGATGTGTTGTGCGTGTTCCAAGGGTCTCAATTCGGCTCCTGTGGTTTCTGCTTCTGTTCCTCATAGGGGTGATGGGTTAGGTATTGTGGTCGACCTTAATGGGCCACCAGCTGATCAGTGAAAATATGTTCCTGGAACTGTAGGGGTTTGGGTAATGCGGACTCCCCTAAGGTTCCTTACTTGGCTTCGTTAGTCCGCTCTTTTGGTGTGGATATTATGTTTATTATGGAAACTATGGTGTCTTTAGGTAGTTCTTGTCAAAAGTTGTCTTCCCTGTCATTTTCTGGGTCTTGCGGGGTTGATGCGGAGGGTTTAAGTGGTGGTTTGCTTTTGTTGTGGTCTTCGAATGTACAAATATCTCCTATTTCCGTGTCGAGTCGTTTTGTACTTTGTTCTTGTACAAATGTTGTGGATAATGAAATAAGCTATATGTTGTTTGTGTACGGTGCGCCTCATTTGCAGGACCGATATTTAGTTTGGAATGATATTGCAGCTATCATTTTAAACTATCCGAATATCCTTTTGATTGGAGACTTTAATCAGGTCGAGTTTCTAAATGACAAATTGGGAGGCTCTCGGGTTATTCCAGGGAGGCTTGAATTCATTCAATGGCGGTTAGAAAATGGATTGATTGACATTCCTTTTTCTGGCTCGCCATTTACCTGGACTAATAACCACCATGATAATACTGTTTCTTTTGAGCGATTAGATAAGGCGTATGCCTCGTCAGACTGGTTGCGGATGTGCCCTGATGCTTCTGTCATCCATCAACCTATATTCCTCTCGGATCATTCAGCAATTATTCTAAGTTCGGACGCAGCTGTCTGTGCTCGTCGTCCTTATAGGATTGAAAATTGGTGTCTGCATGCTAAACCTGTCGTGGAATTTGTTATTTCCACTTGGAATCAACACTTTCTGGGTTCTCCTATGTTTGCTTTGTGTTCAAAGCTTTCGTTGATTCGCAATTTCTTGTTAACTTGGTGTGTTCAGAATCGACGGCTTTGGGGAATTAATTGGAGGGAGGTGAATTCTATGGTGGCTACTGCGGCCTCATCTATTGCGCCTAGCCCTTCGGCTTCTCTCTTTATTACTTCTAAGAACGAATGTGTTGCTAGAACGCAGGCTATGTTTATGTATTGGCGTCAGCGATGTAAGATTAAATGGGATGCGTTTGGTGATATTCATTCTCGACTCATTTTTGCTTCGGTTCAGGCTAGAAAAAGGAAAAATTTTATTCATAGCCTGCAAAATAATGAGGGCACGACTGTACGGGATGGCCCTCAGCTTCGCCAGCTTATCTCAGATTTCTATTTAGATTTGTTTGAGGCTCATAAGCCTGATGTTCCTCCTTTGGAGTACGATTGGGGTTCACTTCACCTTCCTTCTTTATCTGTTGAGGATAAGGGTCTTCTCATGAGTCCTTTTTCTGGAAATGACATCCGTCATGCTATGTTCCATATTTCGGATAATAAATCTCCAGGCCCTGATGGGTTTTCAGCTGCTTTTTTTAAGCTTCACTGGAATGTTGTTGGAGACCATGTTATCCAGGCTATTCAATTTTTCTTCGCTCACGGCTTCATGCTTAAAAATTGGAATCGTACTTTCTTGATTCTTCTTCCTAAGGTACTGTATCCGGAGTCTGTCTCTCAGTTTCCACCGATTGGGCTTTGCAATGTCATTTATAAGTGTATTGCGAAATGTCTCACCCATAGGATGCGTTTGGTCTTGCCGTCTCTGATCAGTGATACTCAGAATGCTTTTGTCCCGGGTCGCTTAATGTCGGATGAATGCCTTGTGGCCCATGAACTCATGTCTTACATTAATCGAATTAAAGCAAAGAAGAAATTTTGGGCCGTTGTAAAGTTGGATATGAATAAGGCCTATGACAGAGTTCGTTGGGATTTTCTTTTTCAGGCCCTGCATGAGTTTGGGTTTCCTCCTTATTGGGTTAACATCATTCGTCAATGTGTTACATCAGTTTCTTATCAGGTGTTGGTTAATGGTGAGCCGTCTCGCTCCTTCACTCCCAAGTGTGGTTTGCGTCAAGGGGATCCGTTATCTCCATATCTGTTTGTTCTATGTATGGAAGTTATGTCGGCACTATTGCGTCGTGCGGAGCAGGAGCACCTTATTCAAGGCATCTCAGTTTGTAGGGGAGCTCCTTCGATTTCGCACCTGTTCTTTGCTGATGATTCACTGCTGTTCTTCCGGGTTTCGCCTAGGGAGTGCGATCAGGTGATCTCTATTCTTGAAGAGTTCAGCGGTTTATTAGGTCAGGTGATTAATTATCAAAAGTCTTTTGTCAAATTTAGTCCTAATACTCCTCAAGATTATCGTGATTACTTGGCGGCCTCTCTTCGCCTTGGCCAACGATCTTCGCTGGGTCCCTACTTGGGAGTACCGGTTGACATTGGTCGCTCGAAGTGTTCGGTTTTTTTTGACCTGGTGGATATCATAGCTCGTAAGCTGGCTAATTTTTCGTCCCTTCACCTGTCCGCGGCGGCAAAGTTGGTAGTTATCAATTCAGTGTTGGTAGCTTCGATTACTCATGTGCTTTCAGTGTTCTTGATCCCGAAATCAATTTGTGACCGCATTGACAGTTTATGTCTTCGGTTTTGGTGGCGCTCTTCAGCTGCTTCGAAGGGTATGGCTATGGTGTCGTCTTCACTTCTTCACCTTCCTAAGGGTATGGGAGGATTGGGAGTCAGGAAGATTAGCACTTTCAATCAGGCTTTGCTAGCAAAAACTGCCTGGCGCATTGTTCACCACCCTCAGTTGTTGGTCTCTCGTTTGTATCAAACTCGGTATCCTGCTCTTGCTATTCATCCTCCTTCGACTAGGGTGTCTTGTCCATCTTGGGGTTTTAGGAGTCTTTCTCGGGGTTTCCAAGTGCTTGACCAAGGTATTGCTTGGAAGCCTAGTGCGGGTTCTCGGATTCGTATTCTTCAGGATACGTGGGTCTCTATGGATCGTATTTCGTTTAGATCTTCGGTGAATGGGTTGGATTGTCCTACCCATGTTTCTTCTTTACTTGATCCGCGTTCTTACGCGTGGAATATTGGTATGGTTCGTCGTTTTTTCCTGGATAAGATTTCATCTCAGATTCTGGCTCTGGAGCGTCCAACCTCGGAAACGGATGATTTCTTATATTGGAAATTTGCTCTGGATGGGAAATTCACGGTTCGTTCGGCTTATGCGATGCTTTTGCGTTCTTCTCATCATGCTGCTGGGGTGACTTCTCTTCCCTCTTCTTCCTGGTGGAAGCATTTCTGGGGCTTGGATATCATTCCACGGTTTAAGCTTTTCTTTTGGAAACTGCTTCACCAGGCTTTGCCGCTGGCAACCTTCCTTTGCCAAAGAGGTTTGCCAGTTGACCCTCTTTGTTCATTATGCAATCAGGACCCTGAAAGTGATTTACATTTATTCCGGGATTGTCCTTTGCTTTTGAATCTTTGGTCATCTGGCCCTCTTCGTATGTTTTGTCCTTCAGTTGCTTTGGATAGGTTTATTCCCTTGTGTGTTAAGTTTGTTAATAACCTGTCATCTGGACCGTTGGGTCTGTTGGATTGCTTCATTTCGATGCTTTGGGCAATCTGGGTTTTGCGTAATCACGCTCGGTTTCGTAATATCCCTGGGACCCGGGAGCATTTCATGTTATGGTTGAGGGTTGGAGAGGTCGCTGCTTTGAGGTTCGTTTGCTTCGCCGTAGTTCTAAGGAGTCTCCGTTGTTTCAAGGGAGCTCTTCCCGGGTGACTGCTATTTCCGGGTTGTCAAATCTGTCCGCGGGGCCTACTGGCATTACTGTGGACATTTGTCTTCTGTCGGATGGGGCTTGGGTTTCTAGTAATAATAATGCAGGGATTGGCTGGATTCTGCAGGACCCGATTTCGTTGATTCAACTAGGGGGCGGAGCTCAAGCTTGTGTTTTGGCTTCCGCTCTTCAGGCAGAACTGATCGCTTGTTTACGAGGCGTTCAAATGGCAGTTAGGAGGGGTTATTCACGTCTTTTAATTTATTCGGACTCCTCGATCTTAGTAGGTTTGCTGAACGGATCTTCTCCAGGTCCAGTCTCGGTTATCCGGTTGGTTTGCCAGTTGCGGGACACTCTTCATTCTCTAACCTGGTTTTCAGTTCGTAAGGTCTCTCGCCAGTTGATTTATCCGGCTCACATTCTGGCCACTTCTGCTCGGCGTCGACAGCTTCTGTGTCACCACTTTTAATTTTTAGGTGCCTTTGTTTGTTTTTTTCGTGTTGTCTTTCTTTGTTAGTCCTCTTGTCAAAAAAAATAATATATATTAAAGAAGAAAAAATAGTACGGAGTACATTTGTTTACAATATAAATTCTATCGCTATCCCCAAATTACCACTGAGCTACTCATACGAAATATTTCATCTATGACGTGGACAGTATGTGTTCGGTTAAACCCACTAAATCAATATATATTAATAAAAAATCATTGTATTTATTTGATACTTATACAACTTACGAAGTACCACGTATATGTATATTCATATAATAAAATAAATAAATAAAGCAGTTACATCCGGTTAGTCTAGTAAATTAGATGATAAGTTATATCTCTATACTTATTTTTTTTTTTTTTTAAGAAGGTAAGAAAAAAGACTTAGGTTCCCCTTCGCACAAGGGTGAAACCTAAGCTGTCACTTTGAACAATATTATCTAAGTTAGGGCTAGAGTTCGGGGTGATACACAATGGTTCAACAATAAGATGTCCTACATTAGCTATCCAATCTGCTGCTCTATTTGCTTCACGGAAGATATGCTTGATATGGGTAGAGTGAAAATGCTGAAGAAGAGTCCTGCTATCTTGAATAATGTTTTGAAGCTTCCACGGGGGATTCCAGATTCCTTTTAGCGAGTTGATCACAAGTAGGTTGTCACCTTCGATGTAGATGTCTTTAATATTCAGTTTGATAGCCTCTTGGATGCCCTTATGAAGGGCTAGGGCTTCTGCCATGTAGACTTGCGAGTTACCCAGGTTAAAAGATTTGGCGATGACCGTATCTCCATTGTTGTTTCTGATGATGATACCTCCTGCTGCTGATGAGTCTTTTCGTGATCCGTCGAAGTTGAGTTTGAAGGCGCCCAGTGGGGGCGGGAACCACCGCACAAGAATGGGATGTGGGGTGGTTGGAAGAGAAGTGGAAGGATGATGAGTGTTGAAATGGTTAACTCTAAGTTGTTGTGAGTCAATCTGGAGTCTAAGCTCCCATTCTTTGAAGGTGTTAAGAGCTTTAAAATAGCAGCGGCAGGGGGAAAGCTTATTGTTGGAGAACACTAAGGCATTCCTTTCCTTCCAAATAGTCCAGCAAACGGTAATGAACTTCCTGAGCGCAACTTGGTTCCGTCTAAGGTAGTCTAAAGTTTTGAAGAAATCCGTCATAGGGAAGGAGAAATCGAACCAATTTTTAGTTAGTCTATGCATCCAGACATTTTTTGTGTGCTCACAATTGAGAAAGAGATGATTAATATTCTCACTGGGATGGTTACATCTAGGGCAACAACTTGAGGGAATAATTTTCCTATGAAAAAGAGTTTCTTTAGTTGGAATACTTTTATGGCAAATTTGCCATAAAAAGATCTTTAGTTTTGGAGCTATATTGAGTTTCCAAATCCATCTAAACTCCCATTTTTTATCAAAGACTGGGAGTTCGTGGGCAAGCCAGGTAGCGGATTTAACTGAGAACTCTCCAGAGTTTGTGCAGCCCCAAATGGGGTTGTCAGGCAGTTCATTAACAGGGATAGGGATCCCTTTAATTTTTTGCACCAACTCAGGTGAGAGGAACGAAGAAAGTTTCCTTATATCCCAATTTTTGGATTCATCAATGAACGAGTTCACGTAGACGTCTCCCCTATTACTATTTGGGGAGTTGCAAGGGAGATCAGAAAGGGCATATTGACCAACCCAGTTATCTTTCCAGAAATTGATGTGATTCCCATTGCCAATCTTCCATCTAATTCCTTTCCTCAAAATCTCCCTTTGGTTTAAAATGCTGATCCAAATAGGAGAGTCTTTAATTTTTCTCTTGGCAGAGAAGAAATTTGTGTTCTGAAGATATTTTTTCCTCATGATTTTTGCCCAAAGGTTATTTTCGTCTGTTAGGATTTTCCAGCCTAGTTTTGCGATGAAAGCTCTATTCAGAGGGTAGGTTCTTCTTAAACCTAGCCCTCCTTGATCCTTAGGCTGACAGACTTTGTTCCAGGCAATGAGAGGGAGTTCATTACCTGACTTGGATTGGTTCCAAAAAAATTGGCGATGAATATTATCCAATTGATGGCACGTCTTCCTTGGAAGTAGGAAGGAAGAGCAAATGTAGGACGGGAGGGCTTCAAGGTTGCTTTGAATGAGCGTTGTTCTACATGCTTTGGATAGAAAGTTAGCTTGCCAGGAGTTTATACAGCGTTCATTTTTTTGCATGATGCGTAGATAGTCAGATCTTGTAGGTGTGAAACTTGAGAAGTGAGCTCCCAGATATCGACCTAGAGACCCAGATTTATGCATATTAAAAATGCTGGCCAATGCATCTCTCTTGGGGTGGTTGATATTCTTTGAGAAGATAATAGCTGATTTATGGAAATTCACTAATTGGCCTGAGAGTTTACAGAAGTCAGTGATGACTTTGAGTAAGTTATGGCATGCGGAGTTAGTGGCTTTACATAAAAGTAGGCTATCGTCTGCAAACATTAAACATGGGATTTTTATAGTTTGTGGCGCTATTTTAAATCCGAGCCCTAGGTTAGGTCTCGCACTGGCATTATTCAGCATGATTATAAAAACTTCCATGCATAAAATAAAAAGGTAAGGAGATAGCGGGTCTCCTTGTCTTAACCCTCTAGACGGGGTAAAAACATCCGTGGCTGAGTTGTTAACTTTGATAGAGTACGAAACTGTAGTCACAGTTGCTTTCGCCCAGTTTATCCAGGTTGTAGGAAAGCCCATTTTGTCAAGAGTAGCCCAAAGGAAATCCCATTCTATTCTGTCATAAGCTTTTTCCATGTCCAGTTTAAGAGCACACCATCCAACTTTGGATTTTGATTTCTTAAAAACATTGAGGATCTCCTGGACTAAAAGCAAATTATCATGGATGGACCTGCCAGGGGTGAAGGCGTTTTGGAAGGGGCTTATGTGTTTTTGAAGAATAGGACTTAGTCTAGAGACTAGGAGTTTAGAGATAGCTTTATAGATCGTGCCGCAGAGGCTGATTGGTCTGAAATGATTGGGGTTCTCTGGGTTATCATTTTTGGGGATAAGAGCTATAAGAGTGTGATTCAGAAAAGGCGGCATTTTTCCGTGTGAGAAAAAGCTCTT